>NC_086177.1:97620000-98245000 GCF_023053635.1 Elgaria multicarinata webbii
TCAGTTCCTCTTTGAACAAGAATGAACAGAATCACAGCTTCTTTCACCATGCCCTGACCTTGTAAGAAATGTTCCTTTGGACAGTCTCCTGAGGTTTCCCTACATCAAAATTGCTTCTCTGCTAGAAAAAAAGGGCACTAGGCTCTCAATATTTCTTAGTAAATTTATCATGCAACAAATGTATTTTACTTGCATCTCTCAAAAAATAATAATTCTCCAGGTTCTCTTTTATCTGTTTTATCTTGTCACTGTTCTCCCAAACGTGTTGCTCCAGCACTTTCAGCTGAACAAGACTTAACTTGATGGACAGCTATAGGGGGGTTGTGTCAGTTCTTCTTAAAAGTTGTACAGCTTCCAATCTTCTGAAGACATGGCGGGGTGGGGTGGGGGAAGCCTTTTTGAAAAAGCTTTAGTGAAAATGCACCAAATGTGGAAAATGTTTATTGACTATCAGTGTGAAACCTAGTTATATTCCTTAGGCTAAGGAAAGAAAGAAAAATAGACCTGCCCTGATATTATTATGCGGATGGAAAAGAAACTTTTCTGTACAGAAAAAGCAGCTGGAAAATCAACATATTCAGGTGCAATTATAGATGTTTCTTTCCACTGTTCCCCTTGCAGACTGTAGAAAAAGAAGCAATGACCCTGTTCAGATGACATGCTAAGACACGGTGGTTAAGCACTTGGAGCTAAACATTGTGGTTTAGCATGTCGTGTGTGAACGTAACGTGTGGTGTGAACCATTCCTAACCATGGTGGCTACATGACCGCTGTTTAAACATGCTCATTAACCATTTGCTGCAAAAAGGTTATTGGCCTAATCACAGCTTAGCGTGTTGTCTGAACAGGCCCAATGTAAGTATTGGCTTAGGGTGAAGGAACTCCTAACATTTGTAGAGTAGTGGAAGTGCTCTCATTGGCATGGTTCGCACAACAGTAGGGTGGTTAATAAGCCATGATGGCTTATTAACCACCCCTGCACATACTGGTTGCATGCTGGCTGATTTCCCTAATTATCCTTCCCAGGCACAGGTTGTCTAATGTCTGAACCTAACAAACCACCCAGCAACCCTACAACAGACCATGGGTTCTAGGTAGTTTGTTAACTATCCCAGGCACCCACCCTTGTTGGTTTCGAATGTCACAATAACCCACCCTTGATGAAGATAATTAGGGAAATCACCTGGCATGTGATTGGCATGCACAGGGGTGGTTAACAAACCACTGTGATTTATTAAGGACCTTTGTGTTATGTGAAGTCAGTCATAGTGTTCAGCTCAGATGTACCTATTCCTTATGGCATCGACTTTAATGTCTTAGAATAACAGAAATATAGGTGCTCCTGGGGAATAACCACAAGTGGACTAATACAGGGGAAGGGTGTCCAAAATGCCAACTCTGACTGTAGCCACAGGAAAGCAAAATGTGGCCACTATGATCAAAGCAATCCTCTGCACAAGTCCTGAATATGTTGTTTTGATCCATGACAAAATGCTAAAAGAAAATGCATTGTTGAAGACTTGAGTAATGAGATGGGAATACAAAGGACTAGATGTTCTTATGCCATGAAGCAAAGGCAGTGACAAGGGAGGGGAAAAGTCAAGTTGTCTTCAAGTTGGTGCATGAGTAGAGACGGGAGAACTTCCCCGCCCCACCCCAGCTTCCAGCCAGAGTCGGATTAGTTTGGAAATAATCCAGGCTGTTTCCTCGAAAGTCAGAAATAACTTGGCTTATTCTCTGCGCCAATCTGACTTTAGGCTATATATATATATATATATATATATATATATATATATATATATGACTCGCCCTGATTCTATTATACAGATAGAAAAGCAACGTCTCTGTATGGAAAAAGCAGTTGGAAATCAACAGTTTCAGGTGCAATTATAGATGTTTCTTTCCACTATTTCCTTTGCAGGCTATAGAAAAAGAAGCAATGGAAGTGTTGGCTTAGGGTGAAGACACTCCTAACATTGGTAGAGTAGATGGAAGTGCTCTCATTGGCCCAGTTTGCCCGTCACCCTCCCCTTCCTCACACCCAGCCACCCTGATCCCCTAAACACCCTTCCATTGCAGTAAACCCTCAAAAAAGTACAACTATCAAGGTCCACCTGGGCCTTTTCTACTGACCTGCTGGTAGCACATCAGAGAAGGAAGAGGCCGAGATTGTCAGTGTGTGATGTATTGCAGAAGGGAGGTAATTCCAGAGGGAAGGTGCCATCACAGTGAAGGGCCCTTGCCGTGTTGCCGCCAGACGGAACTCTGGAAAATGTGGCACAGACAGCAAGGTCTCTCTTGAAGATTGTAGAGATCTAATGGGAAGAAGATCTTTCAGGTAAGCTGGTCTTTATTTAGGGCTTTATATGGCGATGATGATGATGATGATGATGATGATGATGATAAAAAATGCCTTGAACCTGGCTCTAGCAAATTGACAGCCAAAGCTGCTCTTTCAGTACAGTTGGGCAGACCCCCAGTAGTCCAGTCTTGAGATTACTGTTGCATGGATTACAGCTGTCTCTGTCCAGGAACAGGCACAGCTGGCTGAATAAATCCTCCATGTTCAGAGGCGACATGCCACTGAATAGCAGTTGAGGACAACAGAGTGGGAGGCCTGTTGCCTCGTGACATGCATGTGGTTTCCAGGAAGCATTGGAATGGCCACTGTTGGAAGCAAGAGGTTAGCTTAACCAGATGCACCCTTGGTATGATCCAATAGCACTCTTCATATGTTTTTATGCACTGAAATGCCAAGGGACCCGGTAATATATGCCCTTTTCCATTTCCAATAATATTGAGAACTAAATAGACAACCTTGTTGTATGATTAGAATAGTACTTCTTCACACAGTGCATAGCTGAATTATGGAACTCACTACCACAAGATGTAGTGATAGCCACCAATTTGGATGGCTTTAAAGGGGGGTTGGATAAATTCCTGGAAGCAAAGGCTATAAATGGTTGTGTGTTATCTCCAGTATTCGAGGCAGTAAGCCTGTGTGCACCAGTTGCTAGGGAACATGGGTGGGAAGGTGCTGTTGCACCATGTCCTGCTTGTTCATCGCTGGCCGATGGCTGGTTGGCCACTGTGCGAACAGAGTGCTGGACTAAGTGGACCCTTGGTCTGATCCAGCATGACACTTCTTATGTTATCTACTCACATCAGAAGGTTTTGATGTGATCTATGTGTTGTTTTGTAGATATATGTATATAGAATAGCAATGATTTTGCACTGTTCTAGCCTGCAGTTGGTAGATACAGATATATAGAATTTTTGAATTCTGCCTGTCTTTTTCTTTAATTGAAACATCTTATTTGAAGATTTTAATATCTGTTGTGTTTTTCTTGCTGCACGGAGGATTTATTTCTTTTTGCTAACTGCATAAATAAAGAACAGAAAAGAAAGGAAAATGCAAGTTGTCACTTACGTCGTTCACATAAATCAAGCCTGTAATTTAAGTTGCCACTTCTAATGGAAGGTTGGACTCAATATGTCCATTCAGGGCATTATGTGTTTTTAAGGGCATGATAATACTTGTCTCACAAAAATGTTGTCAGGCTTAATTAATTTGTTGTCTGCATGTTGTGAAGTGCCAATAACTACTTAAGCTGTCAGTTGGAGTATATGGATTGAGACAAAATGTGGCCTTTTTAAAAAAAGAAAGAAAGGTAACAGAACCATCAAGAGTGAAATAGGTTAATACACTATTTAATATCTCTCTTTCTTCTAGACAAATGCAATATAGTATAGCTTTTTCTTGGAAGAACAGCAACATGATAAGTTATAAAACTTTTGAAGCAAAATATCTGCCATAGTTTTAACACCACCTGCCTGCCCTCTAGGTATGTGTGGAAGGAGTGAAGTACAGCTAAGGTCAATGCTGTAACTAGCTATTTCTATGCCTGGGGCTTACAATGCCCCCTGGAACCAGAGCCACAGATATTCAGAAAGAACACACTTTGGATAGTACATATAAGAGGCCACAAAGGGTAAAATGTGTGTGTGTGTGTGTGTGTGTGTAGGAGTTACCCCTGGACTGACCCCTGGGGGGGGGGTGATTGGTAAAATCTGGAAGTGGGGGAAAGATAAGAATGTGATCCTTTAAGAGTACGCTTGGTAAGAGTCCAAGGACTCTCTGCTCAGCCTACTTCTGTTCAGAAGCTCTCTCTCTCTCACACACAAATCTTTCTAGTGGCTGCTTTCTAATAGGCAGCAGCTGGCCAGAGACATGTCTCTAATTTTTCCATCTCTCTCCCACCAACAGAATTTTGATACTGGTAATTACATTAACCAGCAGAAGGTGCTCTACTGTGTAAGGATGCAAGCACAAAGCTAGTGAAAATATCATAGAATCACAGAATAGTAGAGTTGGATGGGGCCTATAAATGCAGTTAAAAGCACAACACACAATTAAATCAGGTTCACTTCTTAGAGTGAATGTGGATGGTCCTGATCCTGCTAGTACCATTGGAAATGTAAAGAGGTCCAGGTGGATTTGCACCTACCTCCTGAACCTTCCTCCAGCAGTGCTTTTCCTTTGATATTGTCAAGCCCTCCAATGCAAGGGACTACTTCTGTTCAGTTTGATGCGTTCTACATTATCTTACTTTCCTTCTGAGGTTAAGAACATGAGAAGAGCTATGCTGGATCAGACCTAGAGTCCATCTCATCCAGCCATCTGTTCACATAGTGGCCAACCCTGTGTGAAACCCTCAAGTAGGACATGAGTGCAATACCATCCTCCTGGTTGTTAACCCCAGCAACTGGTGTACCTAGGCACATGTACACACACAATTTTAATGATCAACTATGAGAAGTCCCTGGACTCATTAAAACTCTATCATACATTGAATAATAATAATAATAATAATAATAATAATAATAATAATAATAATAATTTATTTCTTACCCGCCTCTCCCTCTGGATCGAGGTGCGGAACAACAGATACAAATACCATAAAACTGATTAAAAACATATAAAACTGATACAATATTAAAATAACAGTGAAATATCTTAAAATTGGTCTTGGTAGGCCTGCCAGAAGAGATCAGTCTTTATAGCTTTCTTGAATTCGAAAAGCCTATTAAGTTGATGAATCTCTCCTAGCAGGTCATTTCACAAAAGAGAAGGTCCTCCGGGTAACACTTGTCAATCTTGTTTTGGCTGACTGGGTTAGTGTGACCATATGAAAAGGAGGACAGGGCTCCTGTATCTTTAACTGTAATGTAGAAAAGGGGATTTCAGCAGGTGTCAATTGAAGAGGGTGGAATTCTCTCTTCATCACCACAGTTAAAGCCGCAGAAGCCTTACCCTCTTTTGTATCTGGCCACTCTACTACAGCTAGTGTAGCTTTAACTGTGGTGATGAAGAGGGAAGTTCACCCACTTCAATTGACACCCGCTACAATTCCCTGTTCTACATTACTGTTAAAGATACAGGAGCCCTGTCCTCCTTTTCATATGGTCACCCTATGACTAGTAAATTCTTCCCAGAGGACCTAAGTGTGTGGGTGGATTGAATGGGAGAAGGCGATCCCGCAGGTAACCTGGACCCAAAACATGTAGGACTTTAAAGGTAATAATCAACACTTTATATGCCTGGAAACTCATTGGCAGCCAATGAAGTTATTTTAAAGCTGGTGTAATATGTTCACCCTTCGGTGTACCGGTGACCAACCTGGCTGCCATATTTTGAACTAGTTGAAGTTTCTGGACTAAGTACGAAGGTAGCCCTATGTACAGCGCATTGCAGAAGTCGAACCTCGAAGTTACCAGCATGTGCACTACCTGGGAATAGAGGAAGCATTTCATTTCATTAGACAATGGATATGGGCAGGACACAACCTGCGGTCATTGGAGGGCAGGTCAATGGTGTAACGTTGCTGTCCCTTCAGTGTGTGAACGTTGAGCCTCCATCATGTGTATAACACATGAAGGACGTAACAATATGAAAGAACTGCTGGATTTGGCCTGGATGGGGTATGCTTTCTGGAAGGATCCAGGAAGTAGTTGAGGGCAACACCTGCTGCTTCTGGCCTGAGGAGAGAGAGGCCACAGCCTGAGAGAGCTCTGTACAGAAGCTTTTGTTTAAATAGAAGTTGGAGGTTTGTTTATAAAGCAGAGATTGTCTGTTTTTGTGAGGTGCAATCCACCATATTTGAAACAAAGGGTGCTATCAGTATAAAAAAACATGTCCAAATATATTTCCAGTAAATTTGCTGCTTAATTAGCAATAAAACAGATTTCACCCCCTCCCGAGATATACTAACTAACAGAAGATACAACTCTGAAAATCTTCTCATATCCCTTGATTAATAATATGCTCAAAGCATATTGGGACTTGATTTTAGTCTCATTAAAATAACCTATGTATTAGGAGCTTTACAATAATGAGCACTGAGGCTTAAAAAGCCCAATAGAATCTGGAGATATTAATTTAAGTTCTATCGCATATTATGCATAGCCTGCTTACCTCCTAATTCTTCTTCCCATGGTGCCTCCTAGTCTGTTACTAAACCTGGGGTGGATCAGCCTGCGTTTATAGATCAGCCTGCCCATTATTTTAATAATTTTATTTCTAAAATAATTTGTATTGCCACAAATACTGTTTTACAATCAGTTTAGAACTTATATAACTCTGGATTAAGCCATAGCTACTGGTATTTAGACAAAAACTGCCTCTGAACCTGGATGCTCCCTTCAGCTATCATAGTTAATATCCACTGATAGGTCAGACTTGTATGAATTTGTCTAATCCCACTGTCATGATACCATGGCTGTCTCTACACGAGCAATTTATTGCATGCTTGTGATTGGCTACTCACGGAAGTTTGTGGGTCCGTTACATGATGTCATCAACCTCCAGGACATCTCCTGCGCCTTCCCCTGGTAATCCCATTCTAAAAACAAACAAACCTGGATATCCCAGTTCTTCTAAAGTATTGCAGGATTTCCTAGCACATGCAGCTGAAGTTGCGCTACAAAGCATCCACTAGAAGGTGTTGTTGCATTCAAGTATATGAGCACCGAGAAGAGGGGAAGTTTTCAATTACAGATCATGTCGTCAGCAATTCAAACCACGTGGTCACCCCTCTCTGCCATGTAATGCAGCCCATTACAATCGTGCAAAAGACACACGGAGCACAAAGCCCTGGTAAGCCAATGCAATTTCCCCTTAATGTAGAGACAAGGCATGTCTTCGGTTCCATAAATTAAAACCTTGTAAAACATCCCCATGCATGCGCCTTGGGCTTGAATGTAGAGCCTGATACACTCCACTCTCTGGCCAGGCAGTTAGTGGGGAAGGGAGGCCTGCTCGTTGGAGGGTTTCCCTTGGCCACCTTTCAGGGTACAAGCTCTCCCAAGGCGGTGTACAGCAATAAAACACATAAAACGATTAAGAGCAATAAGAACTCAGTAAAAACAGTTAGAAGAGCAATCAGAATGAGCAATAAAACCAACAACAAAACATTAACAACAAAAATCATATCAGGAGAAGGCCAGTGTAAAATAATATGTTTTCAAGAACTTCTTAAAAGCCTGCAATGATGGAGCCTGGAAGATCCCCAGTGGCTTCTTATTCCCAAAGTGTGGGGCCACTGTAGAGAAGGCCCTCTCATGTGTAGTCATCCACTTAATTGCTCTCACAGGTGAGCAGTTAAGAAGGGCCTGCCTTGCTGATCTTAAAGTGCAGACAGGCTAATATGGGAAAGAGGGCGGGAGTGGGTTTTTTTCTTTGCAAAAATGTATCTCTATAGGCCATAGCTAGACCGGGCGAAATCCCAGGGCAATCCCCAGGATCGTCCCTGTGAGTCCACATGACGCACAGGAGATCCTGGGATCAGGGAAGGATGGTCCCTCCCTTGCTCCGGGATCTCATCCTCCCCTTTAGGCCCGGTTTTTCCACAATCTCCAACTGAGCCCAAGACCGCAGAATGTGTGGCCGGGCACCGTGGTTTTTCCTGGCTCCTTGCGATTCCCTTGAGGAGCCAGGACCTGCTCACGGGGCGCAGAGCTCCTCAGGAGCACTGCGCCCATTGGGGGTGGGGTGGGGGGAGCGGCGAAATTAAATTATTTATTAAAAAATCCTTACCTTTAAATTTTCTTCTCCTTTAAGAAAATTTTAAAAATTGCGGGTGGGATGCCTTTCCCTCTTAGGTTGTCGTGCACCGCGTGTAAACTGAGGGGGGATCTCGTGATAAAACCATCATGAGATCTTCACCCCTCCATCGCGGACTAAGAGGTAGGTCTAGCTAAGGCCATAGACTTTTTAAAGATTAAAACTCATCCATTGATATATTGTGGTTGTTTGACAGTTTTGTTGTGATTCATGAAGCCATGCTATGTTCCTATTTTGATGTGTGTGATGGCAGGAAATAATTCTGGAGGCATGGCAACCTCCTACCATCATATCTGTGGAATTATGGGGTGCGGGAGATAATGGAGCAGGTTAAAGAGCTACATCTTGCACGTGGTGTCTATTGTAAAGCATGTCCTCCCAGGAAATGTGGAAAGGAGACGTAAAGAGCTTTGGAGACACGAGGCTGAAGTGGTGCCTCACCTAAGAAAGCTATAAATGGAAATTCCACAGTTCCTTATAAATCTTCAGCGGCACGATGCCCTGTAATATTGACTGGATCAGTCCTGTGCATTCATATATATATATATATATATATATATATATATACATGCTCTATTTCATTTTTCAAAAATATTCTGGATTCCTTTCGCCTATCTTTAGAAGAATCATGGCTCATAAAATGTACTTGACGGATAGATTAAGGGGGAGGGGGGAAGGTGGGAGAACCCACCCTGCTCTGGACTGCATTTACTCCCTGTTGGAAACTGCGCTAATGGGACAGAGACGATTCAGTGCTTGGTACAGAATAGCAACCAGTTGCACTGATGAAATTGATGACAGTCTATTAATGAATCCCTTAAAATTATTAATTAAACCACTCCATAAATCCTGTCATGGCATCCTTTTCTTATCTACACGCCCACGTAACAGTTTATGCAGCTATGGAAAAGATCTGTTTATGTGTTCACCTCTCTGTCAAAACTGCAATTTTAACAGGCAAGCGTATTTTTATTTATTTATTTATTATGTTGTTATTTATTTATTTATTTATTCATTCATTCATTCATTCATTCATTCATTCAAAGCCTTCCTGTTCTGCTCTTCAGTCAAAAGACTCCCAGAGCAGGTTACAACTATCGATAATCAAGACAGTCCATGCTCTTGGGCTCATATCCTAAAAAGACAGGAGACACAAGGAAAAGGATTGGGAGGAAGGATTGGGGTGGGTGGGAGGAAAACCACAACGGTGATGCTTGATTCGGTTGCCCAGGGAGCTGTCTATATGTTGTCTTTGACCTGAGGAGGTTCTGAATCCATGCTGCATCGGTTATATGACGCAGCTGCCGATTTGGGACAAAGAGCATGAATCCATGCTGCATCGGTTATATGACGCAGCTGCCGATTTGGGACAAAGAGCATGAATCCATGCTGCATCGGTTATATGATGCAGCTGCCACCCTGGGACAAAGAGCCAAAGAGGTGGAGCAGAAAAGTTGGGGATTTACCTGACTTTTCCTGCCCGAGCGAGGTTAGTGTGGCTCTTCCCCTCCTGTCCTTGCTTGGGCATTGCTCTGGGGGATGTTCCAGGGTGGAAGCTGACCTGCCACAGGAGGGGGCAGGCCTAGCAAGCCTAATGGCCACCGGAAAGACCACGCTGCCTACTTCTGTCTAGATAACTTGCCACCACCCCACACCAGCAAAACCATGGGGTTTGGCAGCGGAGTGATGCCAACTCAATGCCATGAAGACAGCCCCCAGGTGAATGGGAATATATCAGATAGGCCCGCTGCCTGTTCTGGATGGGGTTGCCCTCCCTCTGCAAGATCAGGTTCATAGTTTGGGGGTACTCTTAGCTCCTCTGTTGCTGGAGGCTCAAGTGGCCACGGTGACTCAGAGTGCCTTTCACACATAGACCCATCCTCCGATTGGAGTCCACCAGGAGAAGAGCCTTCAGTGTGGTAGCCCCCCTGCCATATAATTCCCTGCCTCTGGAGGTCAGACTGGCGCCAACTTCATATTCCTTTCGGCGCCTCCTGAAAACGTCATTATTCCAGGAAGCCTTTCCTTAATGACCAGCCACGGTTCACTTTACAGTTTGTTTCTTTTAAAATCTATTTTAAAGTGTTTTACTCTGTTTTTATTTTATCTTGTTTATTTATCTTTAAATTTTGAATAAGGGGCAGTATATAAATATTGTAAATAAATAAATAAATAAATAAATAACTTATAAAATCAGTTGAACTCAGGTTTGCACTGCATCTCCTGTCCATCTGGGCTGGCCTGTTCTTCTTTTCTCCCTTCTCATCTGCAGAGTTATTCTTTTTGGGTTCAAGCTTAATCTGTTTCTTCTCCCGTCCCCTTAGGGCAAGATGTTTCTTTAGACACTCTACCGGTAGCAACTGGGGGAGGGAGGGGCTGCCACTGGGAGCTAGATAGTGGCAGCTGACCAGGTTGTGTCTGCTTCTTTTCCCAGCCTTAGCCCCTATTTGGAACGGACAGCATTTAAGTTGTTATTTAATCTTATCAAAGCCAATGGAGTTGTTCTTGGTTTTGGGGGGGGGTTTGCCCTTTCCCCACGGGCCATGGCTAGACCTACCTGGATGGCCACCGGCAGCCCTGCACTCCCTCTTCAGCATCAGGATTACCTGATGCCACTGGGCCTGAAGGAGGTGGCACTAACTCAGCGCTGTGAAGAGCCCCTTGGCTATATCAGGCCAGATGCAGGAGAAAAATTGGAAGCTCCAGTTTGACCATGCAGCCCTAGAGGGTGATCCACCAGGAAGGTGGATCAGTATTGTCCATTACTGATCTCTCCCTCTGTGAGGCAACTCATGTTGTGGAATTGGCACATTCAGTTGTGTTGAGTTGTGCTAGAATTTGGTTTGTGAACACTGCACCATCAGTTACACACCCTTTAACTGGTTATCTGAGACATTAACTGGGTTAAGTGGGATTGCTTTCAAAATATCAGAAAGTGCATTTAAAGTGTTTACATAAATTTGAAATATTTATTCTTATTTATTTTCTCTTTCACAAGACCTCTGGAAGAATACTATTGTTTTATGAGCACAATTACGATATAAAAACGTTATTTTAAAAATAACTCACTATTGTCATTTCATTTTAGGAACTTTCGACACCTGATGATAAGTTCAAGTGAAATGTTAGGAGAAAAACAAATATGTAAGCTTAGCGGGTGTGCAGAAGTAGCAAATGTTTTATGAATAGAAGCTTTGAACAAATTCATTGCAACTGTGAAGGAGTATACATGTTCC
This sequence comes from Elgaria multicarinata webbii, assembly GCF_023053635.1. Taxonomy (NCBI): domain Eukaryota; kingdom Metazoa; phylum Chordata; class Lepidosauria; order Squamata; family Anguidae; genus Elgaria; species Elgaria multicarinata. Next base: position 97,631,359 of record NC_086177.1, read on the forward strand.
AGACTTCTGTGGAAACGCAATACGATACGAGACCTAGTCACTAACACTTGGGTGTTAAGATAAATCCTGTAAAATTGAATAATGACTTGCTTTATTCTGTTAATGCTGAAATAAAATATTGTGAGGAATGCAGTTGTAATTTTCTCTTTTGCGGATGCATTTATATAACCAAACTGAATTATAATCTCAACTATATGCATTATACAAAAATGTTTAACTAAGAAGTAGATTAGTCTAAACTAAAATGCATATAGGAAGATGTGGGATTTAAAGCTTCACATTAAAGTCAGAGAAATTAAATTTAAACCATTTTACCTCTAATGACTTGAATAAGACTACATGACTGGAACCAAGTATTTTAGCTCAACTAAGGCCCTGTTCTCACTGTTGCTGTAAACCTGTGACTGGCCTGGTGCCTACTCTGTTTTCCGTTAGGCAACAGGTAAACCGTTTTTATTCTACAAGGCCCTTTAGGGCTTTAGATCTCTGGTGTTTTTATTAGTTCTGTTTGTTTTTATGATACTCCAAAAACCTTCCTTGGGATGGTACATTATGTAGCTACAAAAGAGAGGGTCTTTTCTGTGCTGGCATCGTGAATTTGGAACACTCTCCCAATAGAAGTTCGCCTGGCACTGACATTAATTCTTTTTGGCCCCAGGTTAATTCGTTCTTTGTGAAGACACATTAAATGGTAATGTTTCTTTCTGCCTCTTGTTCGTTATAATAATTATTGATCTTGTATTGTATAGTGGCATGATTTATTTATTTTAATACCTTTGTACACTGCCCTGGAATCCAGTTGGATGAAGCAAGGTTTGCAAACACTTATCTTTTCATTGATTGCATTATGTTTCCACTTGATTTTTTTAAATGTAAGCCATTTTTTTAAAATGAAGGACAGTATATACATTTCACAAACAAACAGACAGTTTTCTGTGTGCCAGGAGTTTTTTCTTCCACTGAAAAGCATTCAGATGTGTAAGCTCCAACATCGCACTTGCAATCTGAAGAAATATGTCTAAACGTGGTTTACCACCTCAGTGAGAACTAGGCCTCCCTTTTGGACTCATCTGTTGTTTTGTATCTCAAACTGCTAAGGAATCATCTACACAGCCCACAACCCAGTTAACAGTGTCCAGTCCTATATATGTGTTCCCATGTTTAGAGGTTCATCAGACGAGCATTTTATCACACGCTCTCTACTGCCCGCTTGCAGATGTCCGTGCATCCTTTAGATGACAACATCTGTCTCCTGTGTGTCTCCCGCTTCTTCTGCTCATTTTTCCGTAGCAAAATAGACCCCTTTTAAATTTTCATCAAATTTTAAAAAAGGGAATGTGGTGTGATCTCCTGCTGTGTGCGGGAAAAGCAGCATGATAAAAACGCCCCCTGAATGGAGCATGTGGTCTTTGTTTACTTCCTCTCCCCGCCACGGGGGGAAGAGGAACTATTGAGGGACAAAAGCAGGGGCAGAGAAGCAACGGTAAAGAAACACGATTTCCCCTCGCTCTTAGTAGGGCTTATTCTCTGGTAAGTGGGTATAGGATTGCAGTCTCAGGCTTTAGCTAGACAGGACTTTATCCACATGACACACAGGGGATCCTGGGATCAGGGAGGGATGATCCCCGCCCCTTGCCCTGGGATCTCACCCTACCCTTTAGGCCCAGTTTTTCTGCGGTTTCAGGCTGAGCCCAAGACCGCGGAACGTGTGGCTGGGCGCCATGGTTTGTCCCAGCTCCTCAGGAGCTCTGCGCCCATCGGGGGTGGGGTGGGGTGGGGTGGAGTGGGAATTTTTTTTTTTTTAAAAAAAAGAATACTTACTTTCTGCGCACGAGCACTCGTGCGCTCCAATCTCTTTAAAAATAAAAACAATGGCGGGTGCGACGCCTCTCCCTCTGAGGTCGTCGCACGCCGTGTGTGAACAGAGGGGGGATCTCGCGATAAAAACATTGCGAGATCTTCACCCCTCTGTCACGCAATAACAAGTTAGTCTAGCCAAGGCCTTAGTGTAAGTACGTAGATGTAACTTGAGTTAGGAAGAATTCACTCCCTCCATCCCAATCTGCTACATATAGGGAGCTCTGGAGTGAGTCTTAAGCCTATGTACATCCCTCCTTGTTTGCTCTCCCTTCACTAGGAGATATCACATTTGCAGAAAAGACCCAAAGTTGCAGCTCTTGGCAACAGCCACATATCTCTTGAAATGACCCAAATCCTACTTAAAAACATGATTTAGATTGTGGGGACAGAGAGACCCTGCATTCAAGCAAGCAAATGTCTAGGCTGTCTGCATGTAAAAGTCATTGTTTGAGAACACAACCAGTTGTTGTAATTAATTACATTAGTGATCCATCTGTCTTTATACAGAGGGTTACAACAGAAGTTGTCTCCTCAATGGTTTTGTTGAAGCCATTTTTCAATGACTGCAATGCTGAAAGACCAATCACTGCAAAAATGTATTTTAAAATGCAAATGCATTAAGAAGAGATGTACATATTTTGAAAAAGTATCTTATGTTTTGCTCTTACTTATTAACCCTACTTCAGCCGGTTTGTCCCTACTAAAACGAATGGGGTAAATTTCCAGTAATGTCTTAGGAAGAATCCTTACATACATCTTTGCATTAAATTCTCACATTCAAACTTCTGATAATTTAGTAACTGCCTTCTTTTTCTCCATCAAAGCATGCATCCACGGAATTGTAAAAATTACATCATGTTGTCTTTGCTTGCACCAGAAGATCTTTGTTATATAATAAAACTGATGTGGTTATTGTATTTTATAACCTATTGTGTGCTGTAACAAACTGTAACAAAATCATTTTCATCACGAGATGTCTGTGTGCTGGCATTACCTGTTATGTGCTTGCATTGTTGGTATCTATCACTGTTGCTTAAAAAAAAACCAGTTATATTGTCAGAAACTTAATGGCTGTCCTCTCCATTCCTGAAGTCCTTCTGCACATCAGATTGCTTTCATTGTTTTCGAAATAATACCAACCATATTAATGCTGTGGTCTCAATGTTGCATTTTGCAGGTCAGATATTAATTGTATATTAAGTGTCCTGTGAATTGATGTTTGGCTGCATTTGGGTTGACCTTTCAGTTGCTTTTGCTGACTCTTCTCTATTCATTTCTTATAATACCTTCTAGAAACTGTACGTCTCCTGAAGATTTTCTTCATATTTTACTTCTGTTGTCTTAGCAGACACTTCGTCCGTGATCGCTTGCCTCTTTCAAATCTATTCACTCACTTTGATATGTTAGAAATCTTTGCATTCTGAAGTTTCTTGAGGTCCCGTGATATAAACTAGAGCTTCAAGGCCGTTATGTCAAATGGAAGAGCAATTCCTTTTTCATTTCTGCTACAGCAAAATTCTTACTTGTTATAACATGCTGTTCAAAGAAGCTACTTATAGTCACATAATGGGGAGGCTGGGCCCCTACTGAAAATTCTGATTGCATGATGAATTTGTATTTCTTTCCAACAGGTTCTGTAGAGAAGCCAGGGGATTTCTTTTTCAAGTTTTCTTCTTTTGTGCCTAAACTCTTTTATCATATCTCTGTCTCTCTATCTCTCTATCTGTGTGTCTCTTTTAAAAGCTATGTTGGAAAGCTTTTATTGATTAAAATCTTTCACTTGCTATTTTGTTATTGACAGAAAACCAATTTAAATGCAAAAGTCCCGCCATTTCAGACATAGTGATCCTAGTCGACGGTTCTTGGAGTATTGGCAGATACAACTTCAGGCTCGTGCGTCTTTTCCTGGAGAATTTGGTGGCTGCCTTCAATGTGGGTTCTGAAAAAACAAGAATAGGTAATATTTCGCAAGGAGGGGATTACTTTATTTTTATATTTATATTGCTGATTGTATGTAATTAGCAAATCATATTATGGACTTTGAAGTGTTGAATTCTCCCAGGAATAATTGAAAGATTTATATAGTAAGGAATTCCAAGAAACTACAGAGGGGTTCTGTGTCACCTTAAATACTAACATGGGACAAACCCCACTTCATCTGAAATGGTATCCATTAAAAGCATCTGACTTGGGGCATGTCTACACCTGCCTTTTCCCCCAGGACTGTCCCTGGATCATCCCTATGCGTCCACATGGCACACAGGGGATCCCAGGAGCAGGCAGGGACAATCCCTCCATTTCCCTGGGATATCTGGAAACACTTTTATCCTGGTTTTTCCCATGGTCCCAGGACAATCCCGAGGACTGCAGGCTTTTTTTGGTTTGTTTTTTACTTACTTTTTCATTGGAACAGAAGTGCACTCCAGCTCCTGCCTTTCTTTTTTTTAAAAAATGGCAGGCGCGACGTCCCTTTTCCCTTCTGGGATATCATGCTTCCATTTAGATGGCCAGGGACGATCCCAGAAGCAGGTAAGTCTGGGATCATCCTCCCTCCCTCCCTCTACACCCTTAGGTGTAGACATGCACAAAGTGTGTTAAAAGCTTTTATTTATTTATTTATTACATTTCTATACTGCCCAATAGCCGAAGCTCTCTGGGCGGTTCACAAAAATTAAAATCATAGCAAGACAATCAACAGGTTAAAAGCACAAATACACAATACAATATAAAAAGCACAACCAGAATAAAAACCACACAGCAAAATTGATATAAAATTAAAATACAGAGTTAAAACAGTAAAATTTAAATTTAAGTTAAAAATTTTATTTATTTATTATACTTATATACCGCTCCCATAGCCAGGGCTCTCTGGGCGGTTTACAGAAATTCTAAAATTGAGATAAAAACTATTTATTTATTTAATAAATTTATTTATTTATTAAGTGTTAAAATACTGGGAGAATAAAAAAGTCTTTTTATTCTTTTGTTGTGATTATTTTTATAAGTGATATTATCAACACCTCAGATAAATTAGAAATAAAGAGATTTTTTGGCATAGATCCAGTAGGGATGGCCAAAAAACAGGTAAACCCCAGATTCTGCCTCGCTGTTCTTCAAAGTTCTGTCCTGAATCCAACCTTCATCTTCCAGAGTCCTCCAGGCTCTCCCTGACCAATCACTTCTGCCTCCTCTTAACAACCCTAGGCAGAAAAAATCAGGCCACTTAGTTGAAATAATGAACTGACCTCTCAAAATCCTGTCGCACAATAGCATGACCAAGAAACACCTCCCAGGATCAGTCACTGTGCATAGGCTTGGATCTTAATGAGCAGAGTCAGCAAAGGCAAAGTAAAGGTTTAGCCTACATCCCAAAGGTGAGCCTAATTGCACCCCTTGTATTTTCTCCTATATAAGTGAATGGTTTCCATTCAATTTCATGGGCAAAAAAATAAATAAATAAAGTGCTGCATTTGGTGACACTGCTGCAAAGACAGGAAAAGTTGCTGTCACTGGGTGGCCCCACTTCCACTCATGTCATTGGGTGCTGCCATTGGGTGGCCCAACCTCCACTAACAGGTATCCTAGAGGGAGGTGATGTATGTCTTTGGGTGCAAAGTGGATAGAGAGGCATTGTATATGTGCACACAAATGCATACAACAGCCAGTGAACCTTGCAAATACAAACTCTCTCTGCATGCCCACCACTTGTTCTCCTCCTCATCACCCACCTTTTCCCCAATACTGGGACTCAAGGCGGTTTTACAAATTAAAACTTGTACCACTGAGGGTTGTATGCAATGTTAGTCCTACTTGGAGGAGACCCACTGAAATGAATGGGGCTTAAATTAACCATGACTACCAAAATTACCATAAATTTGTAATTTTGCATTGCTGCTGTTTTTATCTGGTTGAGCTTTTATATTGTATTTAATATTATGGTTTTATACTGTTGTTTTATACTTTGAATGTTTTTAATTTTTGTGAACCGCCCAGACAGCTCCGGCTATTGGGCGGTATAGAAATGTAATAAATAAATAAATAAATAAATAAATAATAAATAATAAATTAATTAAAACAGATAGAGATATATAAAAATTTAAAAATAATTAAACATGCTACAATATTAAAACATTTAAAAACATTTAAAATACGAATTATAAATCCAATATATAAACAATGCATAAACAGAGGTCCAAACTACCCCCAAAAGGCCAGCCAGAACAGAAAAGTTTTAGACTGCCTTTTGCTAGTATTATGAATTAACTTGGCATGATGTATTCACGTCTTCCCTAGGTCTTGCACAATACAGCGGCGACCCACGGATAGAATGGCATTTGAATGCTCATAGCACAAAAGATGCTGTTTTAGATGCAGTGCGTAACCTGCCTTATAAGGGTGGAAACACCTTAACAGGTATAGTATGATTTGTGCATGACTCATGCACATCAAAATGTGCTTAGTTTTCCTGTTACAGTATTGTTCATTTACCTTGCTCTCTGCAGGGGAAATGACCAACAGTATATTCTGCATTAAAGATGAATATGGGTTGATTTATTGTTATAATTTTCTTATTATATCAATGACACTTTTCTGTGGCTTTTTGGTCTGCAGAGTTTTATGTGCCAAACACATCAATCCACAAGGTGACGTTAGGCTTAAAATAATAGCAAAGGGACTTTGATACAGATGTTTTTCTATAAGTAGCATCAGGAGGTTTGGGGTTGTCAGGCTGCATCCCTGATTAGTTTGTCTCAGGCTGACTGCAAGTCATCTGAAAGGATACTGAGAAATATACCTCCACGAAGAGACTGGTGGCACCTTAAAGAATAACAATTTAGGGTGCCAAAAGACTCTTTGTTGTTTTTGCTGCAATAAACCAACAAGGCTACTCCTCTGGAAATTGAGAAACACCTGTTAGACTGGATTTAGACAACACGATAACCAACAGCGCTTTAAATAGTCGATGGTTGGATATTTAACCCACCATGGCTTATCGTGTTGTGTGGTGGGAGTTTTTTAATCAACAGTTAGTTATTTGGCCAAAATAACCAACGCAATAACCAACACTGGGCAGAGCTGGCTATTTGAACAACCGTTGGTTATCGTGTCATGTGGAGGGCACCGTTGGTTATTTCCTCGGCCACTGTTGGTTATTTCGTCAGTCACAGAGTCACAAGGCAAGAGCAGTCAAAGCATTAGGGCTGCTCTAGTCCAGCTGACAGAATAGATTTTCAGCAGCAATGGCTGATTGGATACTTGTGAGAGGACTGAGTGGGGAGAGAGAGCAGATGAGTGAGTCAAATCAGCATGGACTAATAGTCAACTCAACGCCGATCCTAATCCACACCATGGTTGATTATTATCATGTTGTGTGGGGAGCACCCCGTAGATCAGCCTTCCTCAACCTGGGGTGCTCCAGATGTGTTGGACTGCATCTCCCAGAATGCCCCAGCCAGCGGCTGGGGCATTCTGGGAGATGCAGTCCAACACATCTGGAGCACCCCAGGTTGAGGAAGGCTGCCCTAGATAAACAACTGTCGAGATGATTATTACCCCACCGTTGACTATCATGTTTTCTGAATGCAGCCACAGTCTTCAAATTTTAGGAAGTTGAAAGAACAGGCTTAAAGGATTTAGTGTTTTCCATGAGTAACAGAAATCTACAACTGAACCCTAAGGCATGAGTAATAATTATTCATAATACCAGCCTTAATATCAGACCTTCAATTCATAATCTCAAATTCCTGTTACACAACTCTACTGACCTACCATATCAAAAGTTTTTTCAGAGTATAACATCTGGATGCGTATTTCTAAAAGTGTATTTATTCTCAGAAATTTTATTTCTTTTTCATTCCCCAGTATCCCAGTTATTCTTTCCTGGAAACCCAAATTTAATTTCAAACAGAATTTTGATCTCTGTCTGGGAAGATTGCTAAAGATTTACGATAGCCACTGTTTTCTTTTCTTTTTTTCTTTCCCCTGGCCCAGTCTGCCTTCAAGAGCCTAATGAATATTTATTTATTACATTTTCTGTCCTTGCCTTCCTCCAAGGAGAACAGGGCAGCATATAATGCCCCCTCCCCCACCTTTGTTATCTTCACAACAACCCTGTGATATTTTGCTGAGAGTTAATAGCTGCCCAAAGTTCACTCATTAAACTCTCCGGCTGAGCAGGGAATTCTATCAATTTTGCGTTGCCTCTTTGTATTTGTGCACGCAGGCCTTGCCTTGACTTTTATCTTGGAAAACAACTTCAAACCTGAAGCAGGTGCAAGACCTGGGGTCCCCAAAATTGGTATATTGATCACAGATGGGAAATCCCAAGATGATGTCATCCCACCTGCAAAAAACCTGAGAGATGCTGGCATTGAATTGTTTGCTATTGGTATGTATTCTTGTCATAGAATCGTAGAATCGGAAGGGGTCTCAGACAGCATCCAGCCCACTCCCCTGCTCAATGCAGGGACTGCAATGAAGGATGCAACTACAGCATCCCTGAGAAATGTCTACCCAGTCTCTGCTTAAATACCTTCAGTGAAGGAGAATCCACCATCTCCTGAGGCTTTCTGTTCTACTGGTGATGTAGATCGTGGTCTGCGAGTGGCTTTCTCTCATGAGCATTCACCTTACAGATGTTGTAATCTCCAGCATACCTTTACTAAAATCAAGTGAGAAGAAAGTAGAATCCTGGGAGAAAGCTGGGAGTCCTACACGTTAATGTCAACACTCTCGTTGCATTTATTCATTGGTTATTTATTGCATTTTGATCCTACTTTTCAAACCATTATTGTCTCCCAAAGCAGCTCACATCAATAAAAGAGAGAGAGAGAGAGAGAGGGGGGCTTACAGACTAAAATGACAAGATACACAAGGGGAGGGGAGGGAAAAGGAAGAGAAGGAAGATTAGTTTTTCAAGGCCTGAGCCTGGTGATGAGCTATATGTGGACATTTAAATGCATGTCAGGCAAGGCTGAACTTCCCTTGCTAGTGTACTTGCTTGAAGGAGGCTCTTGTTCTTTAAGCCAATGGATGGAGCCAGAGCGTTCTTTCCTCTTACTTATGCAGTCCCAGGGCAATGGTCAGTTGGAGACCAGAGTTCTTCCATGCATGGAGAGGGAAGTGAGCTCCCTGCTACCACTACTACTCTGGCTGGTGGATGGACCAGGTTGGTCTCTCCCTTGGCTTGACGTTGTCCCTGAGAAGCAGGGGAGGCAGCCTCCCAGCGGCCCTAGGTCCCCTAGCCGCTGGCAGTAGCCAAAGCGTGCTTCCCTTCTACTCTCCAGTCCCAGGGCAACTGTATTGAGTGGAACAGGACTGCAGCCCTTGTTTTTTCCTCCAATGTCCAGGTGTAAAGAATGCAGATGAAAACGAACTGACGGAGATTGCCTCTGAACCAGACAGCACTCATGTCTACAACGTTGCTGACTTCAGCTTCATGAACTCCATTGTGGAAGGACTTACAAAGACTGTGTGCTCAAGAGTCGAAGAACAGGAAAAAGAAATCAAAGGTAACTGAGGCCATAGCTAGACCTAGCGTTCTAGCGGGATGGAGGGGGTGAAGATGTCGCGATTTTTTCATCGAGATCTCCCCCTCGATTCACACCTCCGACCTCAGACGGAGAGGCGTTGAGCCCGCCATTTTTTTTGTTTTCTTAAAGTGGCAGCAGCGCACGAGCAATCGTGCCCAAAAGGTTAGTGTTGTTTTTTTAAGAAAAATATTTTCCCCACTCACCCCACTCCACCCCCCATGGGCGCAGTGCTCCTGAGGAGCTCTTTGCCCCGTGTGTGGGTCCCAGCTCCTTGCAAGGAACTGCGAGGAGTCGGGGAAAACTGCAGCGCCTGGCCACACATTCCGCGGTCTCGGGCTGAGGCCGAGACCGCAGAAAAACCGAGCCTAAAGGGGAGGGCGAGATCCCGGGGCAAGGGAGGGATCATCCCTGCCTGATCCCGGGATCCCCTCTGAGTCATGTGGGTGCACAGGGATGATCCTGGGGATCGCCCCATGATAAAGCGCCATCTAGCTATGGCCTGAGAAACTTGGAAATGTCTCTCTTTTGCTTTGTGTAGATACAATGCATGCGGATTGATGACAAAATCTGGAAAAACAATGTGGCTGTACAAGAGGAATCACCATTTTGGGTGGCTGAAATGATTGTATTTTGTTGTCTAAAAACTAGGAACGTTGGTGGCCACGCTTGGGGCTCCTACAGATTTGATCACATCCGAAGTGACAGCCAGAGGTTTCCGTGTGAGTTGGACTCATGCACCTGGCAAAGTGGAAAAATACAGGGTTGTCTACTATCCCACTAGAGGTGGGCAGCCAGAGGAGGTAATGGAGTTTTAAATGATTGCAGACTTAATTATATGATAATGTTTGATAGATGGAGAAAGGCAGAATCCACCAATGTAGAAATTGTTAAGAACATCAACACTTTAATAGATCTGACCAACAGTTCGCCCATCTAGCTAAGTATCCTATGGCCACCCAGATGTCCATGGGAAGCCCACAGGTGGTCCTGATTTATCTGTATTGACCTAATCAATATGTTAGTCTTCACCCTCTACAGAAACTAAACGTATAGCGTAACTGCATCTGCATATATTCTTCCTTGGATATGCTTGTCCCTGCCTTCTCCACCTCTTATGTCTCCCCTTGTGTTGAAATTCAGGTTTTAAGCTCTTTAGGGACAGGCATCTATGTTTACTCATAGTCCTCTGTTAAGCACTTTGTATATTGATGGTGGTGTGTCAATCTCTCTCTCTCTCTTTCTCCCCTCAGAAATATTACCACTAAAAACTAGGGATGGGCAAATGAGCGATGTTCAAGATTGCTAGGATTCTTCTAATATCTTCTCGCCGCTCATCTTGTGCCTGATTCTTGTTTGGGTTTGCTGCATGAACAGGAAAATTACACCAATCGAGCAGCAACCGAATGTGAAATTTGTGCAAATTTCTTAATTTGCTCAGTTTTACTTCATAGACCAAAGTGGGCTGATTCAGTGTACAAGGGAAATTTGCGCAAATTAACACAAAAGCGAGCTGGGGAAGTGGCACAAATTGAACCTGAGCATATATATTGGGGAATTTGTGAACATTTTCGGCGGACCCATACTTGTGCTCACGATCACGTTTGGGGTTTCGAACAGGGTACGCTCACATGTTTTGTGAGCAAAAATGAAATTCTCTTACATCCATACCATAAACAAACCAGTGGGGTTTAAGAGGGGAAATGTGATGGATTAAATTTAGTGTCATTTAATTTTGTGAACCGCCCAGGGAGGTTCAGCTATTGGGCGGAATAAAAATGCAATAAATAAATAAATATCTGTAATGTACAGTTCAGGCTGTACACCAGAGTTTGTGGGGGTTTCAGCAAATGTGCTTTCCTTGGGCTCCTCTTAATATATATCCAAGGCAATCAATAGGAGGGCTGCTCTCATGGGGTGGCATCTTTAACACCAGCCAACCCCAAAACCCATCTGCATCTAGTCTGCTTCCTCCCTCTGGAAGGAAATGCCTAGAATGAGAACTGTATCACCAACTGCTAGGGACCAGAAGAGACTGCTTCTACCTGCACCCACACCAATACATCCCTAATTATATTGTACCTTTATGTGGATTTTATTTGTAAGCTGTTTCAGTAGCTAGGCCTTACTGGAAAGGCCTAATTCCAGCTGAAGGGGGAGGTTTGCTTTATATGCATTTTAAAACCCTTTTTAATTTAGTTTTCCCCATCATACAGGTGGTGGTGGACGGCAGTGTTTCAACGGCTGTACTGAAAAACCTGATGTCTATAACTGAATACCAGATAGCTGTTTTTGCTATATATATTAGCTCTGCCAGTGAAGGCCTCCGGGGTACAGAAACTACACGTAAGTTGTGGGAGAGAACAAAAGGCTTGAACTATTTGATTCTATGGACACAATCCTATGCTTGTATTATTATTATTATTATTATTATTATTATTATTATTATTATACCGCCCAATAGCTGAAGCTCCCAACATGCCCTAGAAGTTGTAGAGCTTTTTTTCTGTCTAAACATTCATAGCATTGTGCCCTAAATTGTGCTTTAACTGGGTAGCTTTGCACGGCTTAAATCTGGTAGTTCCAGATTTGAACCTATATAGGAACATAAGAAGAGCTATGCTGGATCAGACCTAAGGTCCATCTAGTCCAGCACTCTGTTCACACAGTGGCCAACCAGCTGTCGACCAGGGGTCCACAAGCAGGACACTGTGCAACAGCACCCTCCCACCCATGTGCTGATACTGGAAGTAGCACATAGCCATCAGGGCTAGTAGCCATTGATAGCCTTCTCCTCCAGGAATTTATCCAACCCACCTTTTAAACCCATCGAAATTGGTGGCCATCACTGCATCTTGTGGTGGTGAATTAACTATGAGAAATATTGTATAAGGTTCGAAAGCTTGCTACTTTCCACGTTTTGAGGATTGATGCTTGGCATGAAGGCAAAACAACAGGTGACACTAAAGGTGTCATTAGAAAGGAAGTCAGGGATTTTTAAAGTAGGTTGGGGGAGGAAGGGGTTTCATCAGGACCACAGCTTGTAGGGAGGGGAGTTTAACCCATCGCTCCCCAGCTGTGATCCTCATGAAAATGTCCCCTCCTATGCAATTAGCCCTAGAGGGGGGTAAAGTTCCATTGGTGCTAATGAGAGCTTTCTCTGGTTAGGCTAATAGTATGATGGGGGTGGGGTGGAATTGTGGGAATGAGGGGGGAGGGAAGGATTGAATTTCTCCTCCCTGCATGCTGTGAATTAAGGGGGGGACTGCACTTATTACATCTTTTTAAATCTCTGATATGCCATTCTAAAGATGCATTTAGTGTCAGATGTAATTTGACCCTGAGTTTGCCATCATATTGGAGAGGAAAAGTTTACTTTTTTTCTGACATTCTCCTTTGGATAGGTTTTCCTGTGAAAATGCCCCTGCATGCTTTTATATACTACTTTTAAAATGTGATGAAATAGAATCTGAATATGTCACAGTGCCTTCACAAGAAAACTTAACTGTGAGAAAACATATGAGGCAATCCTTTCATGTCAGAAGGAAGACTTAAAGTCCATACATTGGGAATTTGACCAAAGGTATTTGTGTGAAATAGATCTCCTATGTGACTATTTCAAAAGCTTCTACATCAGGAAAATTGGTGGTGTTTGATCATTTTCTCTGACATACCTGGGCCTCAAATGACAACGTAACTTGAAATGGGTGTGATTTACATCATGAACAGTTTGGACCAAAACCTTTACTTTGTTTTTGAGCATCTAATCTTTAGGGATGCCAGAGACAATTTTAAAGATGTTTGTGTATAACATATCTTTACTTATGGTCTTAGTTTTTTGCAGTTTTGATTAACATTGCTTAGTTATGTGGCAACGAGATGAAGTCGTTTTATCTTGCTTCTCCTGCAATGCAAGTCTCAAGTGAAAGTCTAAAGAAAGGACCGTTTACCCCTTCTCCAATGGCAGCTGAATGTCGGGCAACTCACTGAGTCTCAAATTATGACAGAGAAGAAATCTTTTTCTCAGTCTCACTTGTTTCAGGGCTATGTGTACTCTGTGCTTAAAATACATCCATCCATAATCTGCACTGAGATGATCCAAATTTTCCAACAACGAAAGCTGAATTTTATAACTTTCAGAAATTATACAAAGCAAGCCAGCTTTCATGAGTTCTCTTATATTTGCAGTGTTTTAGGCTCAGTCATGTAAAACCACAGTTTGCATAAATCATAGCTTAACATCCAAATCATGGTTTGAACTTCCAGATGTACATCAATCATGCTTTTCATCCTCTCAGCAGTCAGCTATGTAAATTCACAAATTCACCCCCATTTCCATGGTGCGGTAGCCTCTGGAGACAGAGACCTGGTTTGGATATAACACTATACTATAGGTTAGAGTTACAGGAATGAGTCTCCTCAAGCCTTGGGTTTGAGTGCTTTTCTCTCTTCCTCCATCATGGCCATGAAGAGGAGATTGGAAGCATCTGCTTCCTCATTTAAACTAGCCACAGTTTGTTGTTACATCCCAGCAATACCAAACTGTGGTTAGTTTAAGATGTGGTTTATTGAAATAGAGTAAGAGCAAACTGTGGCTTCTGATCTTGGCTTGTTCCAATAAATCATAAGCTAAGCTGGATCGGACGTAATGATCACTGTTCAGACATACTCCTGGTTTCTACATTTTCATGGGATATCGCCCACACTCTTTTAAGCATATCCTCACAACCAGAAGGACTAGAAACATGCTTTTCCTAAAAGAAAAGCTGAGATTCTTAAGAATTCTGTTGCTGGTGCCGTATTCACAGAATCATAGAATCATAGAATAGTAGAGTTGGTAGTGGCCTATGAGGCCATCAAGTCCAACCCCCTGCTCAATTCTGAATTTCTGCACAGTTATGGCATACACAGAGCCCTTAGGGGCTCTGCACAATTATGCCATAGACAGGGCTTGAGCCAGACATGGGAACAATATTCAATACCACACTCCAAGGCCAGAACTGAGTATTATAATTACTCAGCCTTAGTCACAGTCTACACCACCTGGAGCTTTGGCACCCTGCATAATGAACGATACCTGCCAAAGTTGCCTCTTCTAAAGAACTATTAAGAGTACAGGAACCCTGTCCTCTTTTGTGTCTGTTACAAGGACCACAGTATTTTCCAACTTTCTGATAGTTGAGATATCCCACCCACCCAGCCCCACCAAATTAAAATATGAGACACACTTCACTGAAAGGTTTATTTTTACAGTAAGAATTACCCACCCTCAGAGGAATCTGTCCCTATGAGTCACAGATCTGGGAGTGCCTCCTTATTGGGTGGAGGCAAGCCCAGAACCAGACAATGGGAATCTTCCTCTAAGGATTAATAATTCTAGAACAAAGGAACCTGTCTTATAACAGGTCAAAAAGTTGTATCTAACCCAGTATTGCTTACTATGATTGGCAGAACCTCTAGGAAAGTTTTCACCAACCTGGTCCCCTCCAGATGTGTTGGATGACATCTTCCATCTTCCCCATCCAGCACGGCTATTTATTTATTTATTACATTTATTGCATTTATTTCCCGCATCTCTTCCTCTATGATGATGATGATGATTTATGCATCACTTCCCACTACAAAAAGCAATCTTGAAGTGATTTACATTGGCTGACTGGGAGCATTGAGTGTTGGACTCTGACACATCTGGAAAGTTGGGGAAGGCTGTTCTAGACTGAGGTCTTCTCCATCTCCTGCTACCTGATCCTTTAACAGAAGATGCCCAGGACTGAACTTGGGTTCTTCTGCTTGCAAAGCACAGGATTGTATCCAGTGTTAATCCTACTTAAAGTAGCCCCATTGAAGTGAATGGGACTTAAGGTAAACTAAAGTTGGATATAACCCATATGCTCTACCACTGACATATAGTTTCTACCCTTTTGCTCCATCTCTGCATTGGAAATGACTGAATTATCTACTCAGGTTTGAAGTAGTGACACAATGGAATTACCCACCTCCTACAAAGGGTGATTGAAAGGTCAGGGCAATGAATCATACAGAGACACTGCAGGCAACATCTGTGAGAATGGATTCTTTGGGCTTTCACCGTTTAATCAATGAGCATTTCTACGCTGGGAATTTATCGTGCGCTCTTTATTCCCTAGTCATGGTTGTTTGCAGGTTCTTTAGACAGAGTCATGACCCTCCAGTTTCGCTAATTTGTCTAATCAGCATTTCCAGAGAGTTTTTTTTTCAGAGCAGGGGAAATGCAACATTTAATTGTGAAAACCAAAGAAAGTGTGTTTTTTTTTTCTTGTGGATGCACTATTCTGCTATACTTCTGTGGCACCTAGAGGTTATTTAGTGGGAAAGCTGGAAAGGAAATACTCCTCATGTAATTCTCAGATCTCACTTCTATGACGAAACCAAAAATAAATGCAGCAAATTAACCGCCAATAAACAGCCTTGTGTAGAAAAGCTCAGTGTATTCCTCAGAGCACATCAGCAATTTGTAGCAGACTAGTGTGACCCGACGTCAAGAACTGCAGTCCTATATGCACATTTATTTATTGAACTCAATGGGGTTTACTTCTGAATAAACATGATTTGGATTGAAGAAGAATATATATATATATATATATATATATATATATATATATATATATATAATCCCCCAGAGATGTGTATGATCAACTTTGGTCAGGAATTGGTTAATGACTAACTCTGTGATAATACAGCCACATAGTGACCCAGTAACATCATTTCCCATCACACCTGGTGCTCTTTTGAAGTCACTTATTCAAGTTCTGACTAAGCCCAGTGCTGTGTATTCTCTGAGAACCACTGCCTAAGGCGGAATGTCTCCAAGCGTTGTTTTAACAAATCTTTGCTGGAGTGTCATAAAGTGATACTCTGAAATGTGTAAATATTAATCACTCTAGGTAACATTTCAACTTTTTTTTTTTTATGCTGGCAGGGGAAGTTTATGGAAAAATTACAGTTTACATATTTGACCTTGCTGGGAGATGGTGACAGATTAAAATGATCTGCAAATATGAAAACCCACACATTCGTGCACAGAGTGCATTAAACACAATCTTGACTGAACATAGCAGCCGCTGAGATAAATACATTCAGGCCATGAATGTGTGAGACATGGAAAATGATAACGATAAGTGCATTTTTGGTGAGAGTTCAGAGAAAAGTGGCTAATAATAAGTTCAGGGTGGACCCTCCCTCTTTTGCACATGACCTTTGCCTCCAGAGCACCTGAAGAAGAGAAAAGCCAGTGTGGTGGAGTGGTTGGACTGGGACTTGGGAGATCCAGGTTCTATTCCCCATAAAACTCACTGAGTGTCTTTGGCTCAGACGGTGACTCTCAGCCTAACTTATCTCACAAGATAAAATTGGGGAGAAGGAGGATAGTGGCTTGGGCTCCTTGCAACAGGGAAAAAGGCAAGATATAAAGGTAGTAATAAACAAATAAAACAAAAAGGTCATAGGCCATCATGACCTGTCTTCATGCAGTTAGGGGCCATGGCTCAATGGTAGAGTGCATGTTTAGCATGGAGAAGGTGGCAAGTTCAATCCCTAGCGTCTCCAGAGAGGGTGCAGCAATTCCCGGCAGAAATCCTGGAGAGCCACTGCCAGTCAGTGTTGACAATACTGAGCTAGGTGGTCCGATTCAGTATAAGGCGCCTTCCTGTGTTAACTAGGGTGACCATATGAAAAGGAGGACAGGGCTCCTGTATCTTTAACAGTTGTCTTGAAAAGGGAATTTCAGCAGGTGTCATTTTGTATATATGGAGAACCTGGTGAAATTTCCTCTTCATCACACCAGTTAAAGCTGCAGGTGCCCTGCCCTCTTTTAAATCTGGTCACAGTATAGCTCCAGTATAGCTCCTGCAGCTTTAACTGTTTTGATGAAGAGGGAATTTCACCAGGTTCTCCATATATACAAATGACACCTGCTGAAATTCCCTTTTCTATGCAACTGTTAAAGATACAGGAGCCCTGTCCTCCTTTTCATATGGTCACCCTAGTGTTAACATTAGAGTGACCATATGAAAAGGAGGACAGGGCTCCTGGATCTTTAACAGTTGCATAGAAAAGAGAATTTCAGCAGATGTCATTTGTATATATGGATAACCTGCTGAAATTTCCTCTTCATCACAACAGTTAAAGCTGCAGGAGCTACGCTAGAGTGACCAGATTTAAAAGAGGGCAGGGCACCTGCAGCTTTAACTGGTGTGATGAAGAGGAAATTCCACCAGGTTTCCCATATATACAAACAACACCTGCTAAAATTTCCTTTTCTATGCAACTGTTAAAGATACAGGAGCCCTGTCCTCCTTTTCATATGGTCACCCTAGTTAACATATTACCCTGAGCGATCTGGGTTCCAGAATGCATGGAAACCTTTGTGCTTAAGCTGTCCTCTGTGCAGATGTTCACTGTGTGGATGTTAGGAATAGGGCCAGGTAGCTGTGCAGCAGGACTGTCTGTAGTGGAACGGAAGCTGCTGATAGATCATTTTCCCCTTCCATCCTGCAGCTCTCTGAGCACCCCCTACATCTGCTCTGGAGGACTGGGGAATACTCTGGAGTAGATTAGGAAAGTGGGGGGGTGCTACAGGGGGCAGGAGAGCAAGGGGACGTCCTGTCATGCGAGTGGAAGTCCACTTGTGCAATATTGGATTTAAGTCAGAATGTCCTCAGTAAATAGAATGAGGAATGTAGTAGAAAAGGAGGGGATATTATGATCCTCTTTTTTCTACAAAATGACCAAACAGAAAGGCCATTCTGCACCTTGTTAACCCATCAACCTTTGTCTTAATAACTAGCAGCAATTCTAGTCATATTGGAGTTCAAACAACATGTGTTGATTGATCATTCCAAAAAAGCAGCGGGGTTATTGTAAGATAATTTTTACAGGAGGTTATTCGACCTTCTCCCCTCAAAGAAACTCTTGGATAATTAACTACGTTGAGTGTCATTTCCTTGGTAGAAAAGTGGAGTACAAAATAAATAAATAAATAAATAAATAAATAAATAAATAAATGATTGTATATTGTTTTTGCCCACTGCAGTTGCTTTGCCAATGGCATCCGAGCTGGAGCTGTATGATGTATCGCACAGCAGCATGAGAGCAAAGTGGAACGGAGTAGCGGGTGCAACTGGCTATATGATCCTGTATGCTCCTCTAACCGATGGGCTAGCAGCAGATGAAAAGGAGGTGAGGGAGCTTGGCCTCATGTGGAAGTGTTGTCACACCCTTTATTCTAGAATCTGAAAGAGCCCTTGCTTCAAAGGGTGTGCTTATGTTCCTGAGAGGTTGCGGTGGAGACCGTTTTGTTCTTGTGGGTCACATTTTGGTGGAGCATAATCTGTTGGGAGCTAGAAGCCAGCGGTGGGCAGGGCCAGATCCAAAGTGTACAGGATACTCTTCTGTTTCCGCCACTCCCTTCTCTCTCTCTCTCTCTCTCTTTCTCTGACACCCCTTTCTCTCTTTCATTCCCTTTCTGACATCCTTTTCTCTCTTACTCTCTGACACCCCTTTCTTTCTTTCCTTCCTTCCTTCCTTCCTTCCTTCCTTCCTTCCTTCCTTCCTTCCTTCTTTGAGAATAGTGGGGAAAGGGATTTTCAAGGATTTATTTATTTATTGCATTTATATCCTGTCTTATGTCAAAGGAGCTCAAGGTGGTCTTCCTATTTTATCCCCGCAACACTCCTGCGAGGTAGGTTAGGCTCAGGGACAGTGACTGGTTCAAGGTCACCTAGTTTCACGGCTGAGTCTCCCAGTTGTACTCTGACACAATAATCCAGCCTTCCCCAATGTGGCACCTCCAGATGTTACGGACTAGAACTCCAATCAATCCAAGCCAGCATAGCCAGTGGTCAGGGATGATGGGAGTTGTAGTCCAAAACATCCAAAGGGCACTATATTGATTAAGGATTGCTCTGATTACGATATCATTTGTTACATGTTTCTAGTTTCTGTTAATAACATATTAAAATTAAAGATAACTGCATAAAAATTGGTCTGTGTAAGTCAGGCATGCAGAACGTGTGATCCACCAAGATGGATGCAACCCACCAGTCATATATTGTGACCTGCTGTGGTCTCGGCAACTTTGGCACTGCAAACTGAATGTGGATGTTTATACAGTATAATAAGCACTTATACTCTAAAGTATTGTTTAAAATTTTGTTTATCTGTTTCATGGAAAAGTAATCGTTGGTGGGGTTTTTTTAAAAAAAAACAACCCATAACACACACACAAAAACACAAAAACCCAGGAGGTTTATTGAGCCCATGGTAGAAAGTAAATATAGGCTAGTTGGCTACATTTGGTTGATGGGTCCCAGTTTGTACAAGGGTGTTGTAGATGGAATCTGAATTATTCCTGAGCTGCATTCAAAAAGAGTATCTAGCTTCTTGACTCACCTAACAAAAGCTGTTATCTTAAACCTTGGGCTAGGAAGGGATATAGTCTCTCTCACACACACACACACACGGTCTCTACATGTGAAATTACAGTTATACCCTTTCAGGTAAAAAGACTTAACGGCGTGCAAAGGCATGCAAGGCTGTGGAAAGGATGTAGACAAGCTATTGAGATCCCGCATAGACTTGTGTTTTGTTCTTTGCAAGGTTTGTAGCTATGGGCATGCACCCCTCACCAGAAACTCGCTGAAATCAGCAAATCTGAGAACCTCCCCCTATAGACAATTTTTAAAGAAATAAGTCATTATTATTATTATTATTATTATTATTATTATTACGCTCAATACATATTATTATTACAGCTCAAGGGGACAAAAACATTAAGTTTAAATCACAAACTACATCAGTGATAACTGAACCTTACCTCATAGAATGCATTTTTAATACACTAATCACAGCTGCCTCCTGCCATCTCCATAATCATCTTATTCCAGCTGCCATTGTGAGGTGTGTTTCCTTTATTGCTGCAACAAAAACAAGAGTTTTGCAAAAGAAACCTTGAGGCCTTTCATACCTAGATATTATCACCCACCCTCCCCTTCTCAGCTTCAGACTGTGTGGTTTCTAGTTGTCAGCAGATAGGCTGAAAACTTGTAGCGTGTTTCTGGTGGGCGGAATAATATGTTGTTTTATATACTGTTTTATGAATGATTTTAACTTGGAAAGTTTCAGTTGATGGGCAGTATGGACTTGAAATGAAATAAATAAATATTGCCAGTGTTGGCGGAAGACCTTTCACTGCCTAACTGGTTCCTCCCCACCCACCCCAGCTAGAACCAACAGTTTAAAAGGTTGTGCTGTACAGTTCAGGCAGCAATTTAGACCTTCATTTATCCTGCTCTCTTTCCCACCTGCCTACCCGGTTCATGGAGGAACCTGAAGCAGGTCACTTCACCCTGCAGCATCAAAGGGCTGTCCTCGGATGTTCTTCCTCCCTGTTCATGTCTTCAAACCCCAGCTGCCACTTCTCCTCTGCAAAACAGTATCAGGAGCTGGTAGTTTACAGGAGGAAAGTAGTGGGCAAAGGAATGCTTCACCTTTCCCCTGCCACTTCTCCCTACAACAGCGATGCAGGACCTATTTCTGGCCAGGGGGTTGATTCCATTTCAGAGCAGCTTTTGGGGACACTTCTAGTGTTGGGCGAGGCTGAAGGCAAAAGGGGTGAGACCCAAAATGCCAATTAATAATAATAATAATAATAATAATAATAATAATAATAATAATTTATTTCTTACCCGCCTCTCCACTTAGATCGAGGCAGGGAACAACAGTGACTATAAAACACAGAAAAACTTATTAAAAACACAGTATACAAGATATACATGATTAAAATGTCCTTAAAACATCCTAAAAACATTCTAAAATTCCAGCATGTTTTAGCTTAAAGTAACTGCCAGTAACTAAGCCTTGGGAGAGGCATTTCAGCCTTTTAGGATGGGAGGAAAAAATGCACAAAACCTGGGAAACCACCAAACAACCTGTGGTTGGAGTGAGGGTCATGGGGGGCTATCTTGGGAAGCCTAGGGAGACAGATTGGGACCTCAGGAGGGTCGGATTTTGTCCCTCATCCTGAAGTTCTGCATCCCTGCCTTCTAACCCCTTTCCCCAGCCATTTGTCACCCAGCAAGAGTCCCAGACCCGTGTTTTTAACTCGTATTGCAGAGAAGCAGCGGTTCAAATTTCAAGATATGAGTTACAGTCAGAATGTGTCATTCCACCCGCAAGTTGTATGAGTTGCCATTCAAATTATTACAAGCCAGCACTTACTGCATGGGAGGGAAGAAAGTAGATCTCAGGCTACCAGTAGATTTCTGGGTGATTTGCAGTAGATTGGCAAGGATTTCTGACTCTCAATTGTTTAACAAAAGCAGCAACAAACAACTTCCTGGGTGTCTCTACATCTTTACTGGGGTTTCTTCATCTGGAGCCTTTCCGCATGTGCGACTGCCTCCTTTAAATGGTGACCACTTAATTTTGATTTGAAAGCTTCCCGTTCTCAGCAATGCTATTGGTGGAATTATAGCATTACGCTGGGGAAATCCCACAATAATTTAAATACTACATTATCTCCGTTTTTTTTTTTTTAAGTGAATTTACTGGGGAAAAGCACGGGAGATGTCCTGGAGGTTGAAAGTGTTATGTAAATGACCCACAAACTTCTGTGAGCGGCCAATCATTGTGCAATAAATCGCTCGCGTAGAGAAGCTCCGTGTCTCCTGGCCCTAATACTGCTGAAGTAAAGAAATCTTGGGGTTACAAAGGAGTGGGATTTTGAATGGAAGGACCGCGAGCACCATTCAGTTCTGGGACTCAAACCAATTTCCAGGGCTCAGAATTCTTTAATTCTAAGTGTATTTCATTTGAATCAGGCTCGAATTCGGGGATCTCAGGGTTCTAGGAAAAAACAAAGTCAATCACACAAGTATGAGGTCTTCTCATCCCTTACTTACTTATAGGAATCATTCGTGGGGTTCAGCCCCAAAATGGAAAATATTGTTTGTGTGAACCAGCTCTACATTAATTATTACCTATATCCTAAGCTCTTTTTTATTTCTTACTTTGGACACAGGTCATTCCCATACCTGAAAACCTCCCCCCCTCCACTGTACCCTACATGTACTGTTTAATCAGTTTATTAGTGAGCTGACAGTTTATCTTGTTCATAGATGAAAATTGGAGAAAGCTCAACCGATATGGAACTGGAGGGTCTGCTGCCCAATACAGAATACACGGTCACGGTTTATGCAATGTTTGGAGAAGAAGCCAGCGATCCCCTTACTGGACAAGAAACAACACGTAAGTGGTTCAATCCCTGAATGCACTCTGGGAGGGCTTTCTCTGTTTGAAAGCAAATGCCTAACTTTAGGCTGTGGTGTAGAACAGTAAGAGGTACTGTTTTTGGAGCTGTTATATTCTCCAACCACCACGACTGTGTTTCATAGATTTTATGAATAATCTAAAGAAGAAATGATAACTTGGGTTATTATAAGGTATTTTAAAAGGTAACCAGATTGCACTACTTTTGGGGGGAGGGGAGTTTCAATATATCCAAGAACAAGGCTTTGAATTTTATTGTGAATTTTATCCTCCCAACAAAACATTTTCTTTGCTTCCCCCTGTGATTGCACCCACCTTATTTTCCCAGAATTTTAATTCCCATCTATGAGTTTATATCCCAGACTCTAAAATACGTTTGTATATGTATGTACATGTTCTCTCTCTCTCTCTCTCTCTCTCTCTCTCTCACACACACACACACACACACACACACACACACACACCATCCACCCCCCAAAACACAATTGCACAGGAAAGATCTTCTGTACTGTCTCTTAGACTTCGTGCCAGTAAAATGCATTAATTCTGGCAAGACTTCGACTGGAAATGTTCCTAGAAAATTGTGTCTAAAACTAGAGATACCCCAGCTGGCATGTTTTTTGGTTCTGCTATAAAGGGATCCAATTTTTCTAATTCAAAATTGTTTACACTCTTAAACATGGAGGAACAAAACCAGTGAGTGAGTTGTAGCTAAGACAGTATGCACAAATCCCTATAACAAGACCCCCAAATTAAAAATAAATAAAGAACAGGCTGTGATTTTTGAGGCCGTGCCTAATCCTTTCCCTGCTGGCTGCTTTTCTGCTCAGAATTTCCCCCTGCCAGCTGCTTCCCCCACCCACCCTGTGAGGCTGTAGGAAAATGACAGAAGCAGAGTCAAAGGCCCTTTTTACCCTATACGGGTGCAGAGGGAGGGAGGATCTCACGATATTCTGATCGTGAGATCCTCCCCTTAGTCCAAACGTGTGCACAACATCCCAAGAGGAAGGAGGGATGTCGCACCCGCCATTTTTTTAAACTGAAGATGAGCGCATGTGCGCTCCAACTACAGGTAAGATTTTTTTTAAAAAAACACCTGCTCCCCCTCCACCCCCAATGGGCATGGAGTGCCTGAAGAGCTCTGTGCCCAGTGCCCATTTCCCGCCTCCTCGTGTTTACTTGCGAGAAGGCAAGACGAGCCGGGACGGGCGCCCACACACCTCCTGCGGTCTTGGGATGATCCTGAGACCGCGGGAAGAATAGGATTTTCCCAGGGATTATTTATCCCTGGGAAAACCTGTGCTCATCTCCGCTTGCCCCTGGGAGTACCTGTGTGTCATTTGGATGCACAGGGACTTGGCCGTGACCAGTCCGGATTTTTGGGCTGGTATAGAAATGGCCAAAGGCTCAGTTCAGACAACACTTCAGTCAACGGAGTGTGAAAACTCCACTCAACGGTTGAGTTTTTAGGAGTATTCCACACAACATGTTCTAACTCCACCATTGTGTGACTGGGCTACCGTGGAGTTGAGTAAAATTCATCGTGACATTTAACAGTTCCTCTGCCCTCTCTCCTCCCCCCCCCGGGTATCCCATCAGCCATTGCTGCAAAAAAACAATCCCGGCGGTTCTCCTAGAGCGGCACTCGCTCTTTTCACTGCTCTTGCCAGGGAACTCTATAGCCAGTGGGAAAATTCAACGCAACGCAACAGAAAACTCCATGGAGCCCTCCACACGACACGCAACACAATGGTTGTGCAGGAATTCGCCTCTGCACAGCGTGGATATTCTGCGTGGAGTGTTTTATTTATTTTTATTTATTTATTTATTACATTTTTATACCGCCCAATAGCCGAAGCTCTCTGGGCGGTTCACAAAAATTAAAACCATAATAAAACAACCAACAGGTTAAAAGCCAACAGGTTTTCCAAAGAAACCTCCACCATTGCGTGGAGTTTTCCCGCCAGTCAACACATTTCTCAATGGTGGTGTAAAAACTCCATCATGGAGTTCTAAAATCACCACTGAGAAATGTGTTGTCTGAACTGAGCCAAAGGCTGAGGCCAGAGAGCCACCAACTAAGGGCTGGTGTATACAAACAACATATCAGTGATAAAGCTGTACATGGACGTTTCTACATCAGGCTGTTAGAGATTTGTATGCTTAAATGCTGCTTCCGTGGAAAGAAATCTCCTGCACATAGAAAACTAGCAAATCAGGGTAAAAGCTAGGCTTGTGCCATTCTCCCAGTTTTGTATGGGTAGGGAGTTTTTAATATGGGGGTGGGGGTGGATTATTCAGTAATGAAAATTCCCCCACATGCAGTTTGAAGTGGTATAGTCTAGGAACAGTTTTACTGCATGCACTGTGATGTGTGTAGACTAGTTTCAAGTGAAGGTCTTGAAGTGCTCAAAGAGTTTCATAACATTCCTGAGTGTGTGTATCTTACCTTATTCATATATTGCAGAGTAGTTATACACCAGCATTGGAATGATTCCTTATTCCATCTAAGTCAGTGGGTAGTATCCAAGTAGACCTTTTGAAATGAATGGAACGTAGGTTAGTCGTGACTATCCTAATTCCCATTCATTTCAATAGGCCTACTCTAAGTAGGACTATTGTTGAATACTACCCAATTGGGCCTAATTCAGTTTAAATTCAGGTTCTTTGCTATGAGGAACTTGTGTTTCCTTTTAGAACTCCTAGTCTTCATGTGTAAAAGATACTTAAAGAAAATAAACAAGAAATTGTTCATAATTCAAACTTCCCTTCACTTTTTGAAGTGCCTTTAAGTCCACCTCAAAACCTGAAGTTTTCAAATGTTGGACACAGCTCAGCTAAGATAACATGGGATCCGGCTTCCAAAAAAGTGAAAGGCTATCGTATTATGTATGTTAAGACAGATGGAACAGAAACCAATGAGGTAAGCAGATTTTTTTAAAAAAATAGTAGGCTTAAAAAATAGAACCAGATGTATTATGAAATATCCATACTTTATTTGCAACCTGCCAATAACTGATATGCTAATAGCCAGGTTTCGTACTTCCCCTGAGCGAGAACAGTTTTCAGAACTTAATACAAAGCTCCAGACTAGAGCTTTAAGAAATGACACTCATAGGAAAGTATTCCAAAAACATCAAAAGACTTCCCACCATGCATAGCCCCCTTCACACTCAGCTCAGATTTTAGGCCAGTATGGAAATATATTGGGTTGGTGGGTTTTTGTGTTTTTTTTTTGGTTTTTTTTTTTGCAGCATTCACACAAGTCTTAAAAAACCAAACTTACAAAAAAAATTTTTGGTCAAATAATCAATCTTTAGCCCCTGCTTTGACATCAAGGGCTTTGCTAGACCTACCGGGTGTTCCGTCGTTGAGGAGCGGTGTTGCGGATTTTCCCGTTCAGCCGTGACGCCTCATGATCCACACCTTCCTTAGATTTGTGGCGGAAGTTTGCGCCAGTTGTGCTGCTGCCGCCTCGAGCACAGTTGCGCAGCCTGATTTCCGTGGGGTTTTTTTTCGCTCGCCGCACGGTTTGCGCAAGTCCGAAAGACCGCAAACAGCGTAGATCGCTTGCGCAGCCGTCAGCGATGCCGCGGCGGCGGCAGCGGCAGTGCCAGCTGAAGTGCTGCTGCTGCTGCTGCTGCTGCTGCTGCGTAGCAGCCCCCTCAGGCACCAGCAAGTGCCGGTGTTGAGGGTCAACATTGATGCGGTCACTTCCTGATGGGGGTCGTGGCGGGTGTCATATGACCCGAGGTCAGTCGTCTGCATGGGCACTCTGTGCCTACATCTCCCATCATGCCTCTGAAGTGTCGGTGGCAATGACCGCCTCTGTGCCCACCCCCCCATCCAACCCACATCTGGGCGTAGGCATGGCAGCAGGCCAGAAACAGCTGTGCCCTCTTCCAGCCGCATACCCACACCAACAGGCACACAGCCCTTCATGCCTGGACCGTCCCCCTCAGTCCCCGCTAGCCTTTACATCTTCGATGCAGCGTACAGCACTGCCATTATGCGGCCGCTGTGGCTGCCCACCGCGAGGAGTCACCAACTTCCCATAACTGTGGGATGCCCGCCTTTCCAAAAAGTGACCCACGCAGAGGTTGAACTAGAAAAAACAGGCGCACATCCCCCACCCATCCCCAGCAGCACACCAGCCACTTTTCCGTTCCTCCGTTCCTGCGCAAACTGTCACTGTGGGAATAAAAAAAAAAGCCGCTTAGCTGCGCTGCCCCAGCTGCGGGCTGGGCGCAAATGGCAGAGGCGGCTTGACCGAAGCCGCTGGCCACTCCCCTTAGCACGCCTTTTCCTGACCAGTGCGGACTGCAGTGACCTCACATCCTCCCACACCTACTCCGAATTAGCGCGGGCCGGCAGGAAAAGGCGCACTAGAACTCACTTTTTTAAAGACGGGATAAAGAGGCTTCACCGCAGGATAACGACGGATCCTGGTGAACGTCATCTGGAAGCCTTGACACGACTGCGGAAGGTAACGCGCGCTACAGCCTCGTCTAGTAACGCTCTAAGAGTTCTTTGGCTGTTGAACGGTATAGAAATGCAATAAATAAAGAAATAAATAAAATATTAGGCTGTAGTTCAAGTTAGGTAATTTTACACTGAGCTTATGGTGCAATCCTATCTGGGTTATGGTACAATCCTATTCTAGCCTCAGAACTTGGAGGCTAATGGGCATCCTATGCATAGTGGGAGGAGTGCGGAGGCGATCATTTTGCCCATCTAGCTAGGAGGTGTCAGGGAGCAGGAGGGAAGGAAGCTGAGGCTGTTGGTGGATTGTTCATAAGCCAGCTGCTGTGGTCTCCTCCCCTTCCTGCCCACAGAACTGCTCCCTTTCTCTCCTCTCTGAACTCGAGTTTGCAGACTCCTAGAGGCAGCCAACGCAGATCTCTCTGCTCTGGTTGTATCGGGGAGAGGCGAGGAGCTCGGACTCCTGGGTCCGAGGTCAGAGTGTTGTCTCCGACCTCAGATACAGGAATCCGAAATACCCTATGTAGCCCCAGAGACACTTCACATACGTCAAAATGTGGCAACCCAGCCCTGCTGTGTTTGGGGGCTCTCTTGTGCATTCTGCTGAGTGAGGAGGCCCCAAAGTCTTGTCCTGATGGCCCCACATTATTAGGCTGTGGCAAGCATTTTGAATGCTGGGCTGCAGCATGGGAGTAGCACCATAGACCTGTGCAGACACCCACTTTCTTATTAATGAGAGCAGGGGAAGAGGGGACAACCTATAATTCCCTAGATGACCTTCCATCCTATTCATTTGTAGTAATGCTTCATAGCTTGATTTTATACTGCCTTGAACTACTTTTTATCCTCCCCAAATGATACCACACTACGAATTTTGCAAGTGATGCAGAGTATGTTGCTTTGATAAACATGTTTCAGGGCTTTTTAAAGTGCACAAGCCCTAATCCGTATTTTTTCCAGAGACCATCTTTGGTTTCTGTTAATGCTGTGGCCGATTTTTCATTTTCACTGTCTGACCTGTGGGCTATGGCTGAAAGGTAGGATGAGGGTGCACGGCGGGTAAGCACCCAAGAGATATACACAAAACAGGAGAAAAGTCTCAGGATGCTATAAGAAATGTTTATTATACGAAAGCTTGACGCGTTTCAGTCTCTTGTTTTTTTAGGCCTTCTTCAAGGGATGTTATAAAGTCTGCAGAAATTATTAACAACAACATTTGTCTTGTGATGGCCTTCCGTGGGAAGTTAAGAAACAGCTGCTTGCCTCTTAAACAGAAATATGATTGAAAGGTTCATCAGACAAGCGTTTTATCCCACGCTTGCTACCCCCCACTTATAGATGTGCACGTGTCCTTTATGCAGCATCATCTGCCTCCCACTCCTTCTGCTTGTTTTTCCGTCGCAAAATAGAAAACCCCCCCCCAAAAAATCTGGCTTTTTTTTTTTTTTTTTTTTGAAAAAGGGAATGTGCCGTGATCTCCTGCTGGGTGCAGGAAAAGCAGCATGATCAAAGCGGCCCTTGAATGGGCCACATGGGCTTTGTTTACTTCCTCTTACCCAGCAGGGAAGAGAGAGGAAGTAATGAGGGACAGAAGCGAGGGCGTAGGAGCGACGGTAAGGAAACGCGATTTCCACCATGTGTTTGTTGTGGTGGTGCTGTTGTTTTTAAATGTCCTGTAAGTTATTCTCTTTCCTTCCAAGCCCTGGTAGTTTAGTTCAGCAGGCAAGATCTAGTGTGTGTGATGGGTATGTGACAGTGAGGAGGGGGTGGATTGTCCCTTTTTTCTCTTTTATGTAGCCAAAGGGGAGAAAACAGTCTGCTCCTTACTGTAAGATGGAGTTCTTACCAAACCACTGAAGGGTAAATGCTGGAGTCCAGTCCAGATTCTGTCTTCAGTTGTCAGGAAACCCCTAGCTTGAGGCAAGCCTGTCTTTGATATCCCGATGTAAATTATGCAAGCCAACAAAATTCACCTCTGGATTTGTCACATCATTTTCTAATAGTCAGTCCCCTTCTATCCTGCAGGAAGAGGTTGGTCATGTTTCAACCCACACTCTGAAGAGTCTGACTTCTCTCACAGAATATACCATTGCTATTTTCTCCATTTATGATGAGGGCCAGTCTGAGCCACTCACTGGCAGCTTTACCACAAGTAAGTCTGGCGGCATTTCTGAAAGCTTTCCAAGTATAGCTATGATATTCCTTTATTTTTCTGGAAAGTAAAATAGTGGCAACAATCTCCCTACTGTAATATTAGGAGTTTAAGTCTGCCCCCCCTTTTCAAATGCAAATGAGCATTTTTGTTTGATATTTTCTAACTGTTGCTATGGAAAGAAAGAGAGAGAAATTTAAATGCAGGATCGCTGAAGGCAGGTTAAGTTTTGCCAGTTCACTGAACAAATTATGTTAACAAAGCCATCTACTCGGTATTACTTTAAGAAATGTTAATTTTCAACATTCAGTTGCATTGATCTTTTGAACCAAAACACACTGCTGTTATGAATTAGATCATCCCCTGTGTCAAAGAAGAAATAAGGAAATCACTCTGTTCTCTTCTCCCTCCCTTCTCTCTGGTTTTTAAAAAAGAAGAAACAAACAAACCCCAACTAATAATAATGTGCAGCATTTATATAGTGTGTTAAAAGGCTTGTAGCAGGTCACTCCAATCATCTCAGTAATCCTTACAACGATCTTGTTAGGTAGGTCAGTATTATGATCCCCTTGTTACAGAAGGAAAACTGAGGCAGAGGGTTAACTAAGGCCATCTACTGAGCTCATGGCAGAAGCTAAATTTGAACTGGGAGCTTCCTGGTTCATAGGCTCAGCCTCAGTCTAGCAGGACTTAGGGCTGGGTCAATATGTTGAAAGAACTTTCCATGATGGGGCATAATAATAGCGTCAACCTTGCCCTTATCCTTCCCTCTACCATGACCCTTCTCTGCACGTTCATGTCGTGTGTAATGACTTTCTAAGCTACTGTTATAGTTCATTTGGCAATATGAGCTGATGATGGCGTAGTAAAATCAATTTTTCTCAACCTTCTCCACTCTGGTGCTCTTCATATGCATTGGGCTACAATTCCCATCATCCCAGTTGGCTGGGGATGATGGGAATTGTAATCCAACATATCTGGAGGGCACCAGGTTGAAGGAGGATGGTTTATCTACTGCAGGGGTTTTGAACTTCTTCCGACCTGAAGGCTGAATTCCATTTCAGAGAAGTGCTTGGAGACGATCTTCCAGTGATGGGTGGGTTTTGAAGGCAAAAGGGGATGGGGCTAAAATACCCCCAAATACCAGCATGTTGTATCTTAAAGTTCTTACTGGCCGTAACTAAGCCTTTAAGAGAGGCATTCCAATCTTTCAGAATGGGGAAAGAATTGCACGGAAGCTGAGAATCCACCAAATGATCAATCAGGAGAAAGAGGTGGGCTAGAGGAAAGGGGAGTGGCTTTCTGTGGAACACTGAAGCATTAGATTTGGGCCTCTGGAAGGCTGGATTTGGCCCTAGGCCTGAGGTTCTCCACCCGTGATCTATTGCTCCAGTGTCGCCTCCTAGGGCTGCTCATGTCACTTGCGCAAACGTGAAAATCCTAATACTGTAGAGCTCACAGCAACGTTTGCGCTCATGTTTCATAGAATCACAGAGTTGGAAGGGACTTCAGAGGTCATAATGAGGGACACCTGGGATTCTTATCTTTCTTCCCTGTGTGATACTGTCTTTCAGAAAAAGTTCCATCACCTCAGTATTTGGAAATACATGAAGTATCTACAGAAAGTTTTAGAGTCAGCTGGAAGCCACCATCTTCTGACGTAGCCCTTTATCGGCTAGCATGGATTCCACTGGGTGGGGAAGAAGCTGAAGAGGTGAATGCTTTTTGTCTCTCATACAGTATCTTATATACTAATAGGTTATATAAGGTGCAATCCTATGCATGCTTAGATAGAAAAGTCTTACAAGTCCCAGCATCCAGCCATACTGACTATGGAATGATGGGAGTTGTAGGATTTTTTTCTGTCTACCCATCCTTATTCTCTGAGTGTGGTTCCTTCTGCACCATCCATGCAGAAGAGGGTGGTGTCCGAAGGCTCAGGGGAACCTAGAGAATTTTCTCAAGAAAAACACCTGGGCTTCATCTTGACAAGCACGGGAGGAAAGCATATTGCTCTTACTCTCCGCAGTATGATGAAATCGGCTCTGCTCCTTCAGTGCTGTACGGCAGAGCCGATATATCCCTAAAACCCGGAAAAACATACTTCCAGTTGGGGTGTGTGTGAAGTAATAGCTCCCATCCCGTCCCCCCATTATGTCCACTGTTCTGAGAAGAAGCAAAACCCCCAAGTTATCCAGGGGAGGATCTGCACATTTGTAGAGGGAGCTTTTATCCCTTGCTTTTCGCATAGCTGTGCATCACCAGTTTATGAAAACAGAGATCTGCTGCATTCCCTGATGTTCTAATGGGGTGAAATGGGGGGGGGGTGCTCTTCCTCCACAAATGCACATTTTTGGATATAAATTGGGGTGAATTAACGCAGAATCAGAGAAGTTAATTAACACCACCCTGCCCGGCTTCCACAACCAATCAGGGATTGCCATCTACCCCAGGCTCAACCCTGGAGCACAATCACGTAGCGGAAGGTCCATGGTGTCCTCACTGTCAAGAAAAAGGTCAGGGTAAGTTCCCAACTTTTTTACCGCACAGCTTTGATGGTGGCTGCGAGTTGGTGACTGTGACATATAACTGACCCAGTGCCACTGCGCAGCTACTGCGGAGGTTAGAAGATGTATAGACAACCCCCTAGAGAAATGATATTATGAGGCATTCATTAAATATAATAAATAAAAGTCTGTAGAAGTACAAAAAAATTTTTAGTAAAAAAAAACTATTTAGGGGAGGGGGAGCTAAAAGATTAAAAAGGGAACTGAGCATGATTAGTGTTGACACAGTGCTGACTGACTGTTGGGTGAGTGTGTAGGGAGAATGGAATGGAGTACCCTAGAAGAGGGCATGGCTGGCTGGCCAAAACTCAGAAAAAGTGTACTCCACATGGCAACATTTTGTTGCAGCTCCCATGTGTTCGAATGATTTTCATAGTGTATTCTGCAAGAACTCTGGGCAATGTGCTGCAATGAACAGCCAAAGGGTACCATCCAAAGAATATTTGATGTACCTAAGGATTTGGGCATGCTCACTGTGGAAGGGACATAAGACTTTTTGAAAAAGCTTTACCTACTTCTAGTTACCCACACCTACACCCACTGCTCCTGTGGTTACAGAAAGAAGCAGAGGCATTAAGCCTATGTACCCCAGTTGCTAGGATACATGGGTGGGAGTGTGCTACTGGTTGTGGGTTCCTGGTCAACAGCTGGTTGGCCACTATTTGAACAGAATGCTGGACTAGTTGACCCCCTGGTCTGATCCAGGTGGCTCTTCTTAAGTTCTTCTGTTCTTAAATGAAAATGGATAAGCTGCCCTTATATCAATTGTTACCTCTCTGAAAGAAAGGAAGGAAGTTTTGCAAGTGTACAGAATAAATTATGCAGATGAAGCAAATCATCCACTATTTATTGAACATTTGCCCTCTGACATTCAAATGCATTGCTTATTTATTTATTTAGTAAGGGCTCAGAGAACTGAAAATGTTTATCAATGTCTTTGGGGTGGGCAAATCACCTAAAGAGTCTGATAGATCTCATGAGATGCATTTTATTGTAGGTGCTGTAATTCCCTCTCTAGCTCGATATGTTTTAATTTGAGGTTCATCTCATTGAGCAGCCAGGATGGATAACCCGTCTTTATATCTATTGTTCCATCTGTTTAAGATTGTTTTAAGTGGAGATCTGGACACTCACGAGATCGAAGGCTTGCTACCTGGTACAGAGTATGAGGTGTCCTTGGTGGCCATCTTTGATGATGAAAGTGAAAGTGATGTTGTTGCTGTTCTTGGGACCACAAGTAAGACAGGAAATATTACAATCACCATTTCCTCGACACACACACACACACGGTTCACTCCAATACATACTTTCTAAAAATAGAGATGGCATCAGGAGGGCATTAGATTGGGGAAGGCTGATATGGTATTATACTATAATGTCGCACTCTAAGCATTGTGCTACCTGTACCTGCCAGATTGTTGAAATTACTTAAACCTGATGGCCTATCTTTCCTTAGCCAGTAACTGAGTATACTCAAGAGGCATATAAGAGCTGTCGCTAAAGTGAAACGTTGGATAAAATTTATTCATATTGTGTGTGTGTCTGTTTTTCCAGTTGAAATGTCAACTACTGAATTGACCACTCCAACCACTACTAGTACCACCACTTCCCGGCCTACAACAGCAGGTACAAAAATATATAAAATTATTAAAAATACAAATAAAAAGAGATTTGTTTACAAATATTATTCTTTTTATATTCTCAGGCTGTTTGAATTTTAGTGCCTGGTGTGTGTGTTTTTAGCAGTTTTTAGTTAAACAAGGCCTACTTATATGCTTCATGTTTCAAACTGATTTCAAAGTCTGGGGCTTGGAATATTTTTAGCAACTTAAAATGTTTACTATTTCAGTCTTTCGAACAGGAATAAGGAATCTGGTTGTAGATGAGGAAACTACCTCAAGCTTAAGGGTAAAATGGGACATTACAGACTACAACGTTCGTCGATTCAGAGTGACGTAC
The DNA here is from genome assembly GCF_023053635.1 of Elgaria multicarinata webbii. NCBI lineage: Eukaryota > Metazoa > Chordata > Lepidosauria > Squamata > Anguidae > Elgaria > Elgaria multicarinata. The sequence goes on from NC_086177.1 coordinate 97,665,213, forward strand.
CTCGCTGCCCGTGGTGATCGTGATGAGGAGGTGGTAAGAACAGTTGGTGTGAGTTTTTGAGTGTGGCTTTAGCTTGGGCTCTTAAAGATAATTTCAGAACAAATGGTCAATGGATTCCCCCTACAATGAATAAATGCTGATAGTCATCCACAAGCTAAATAGTGCAGGCATAATTTTGCTTATATGGTTTGTCTATACATAAATACATACATAGCATAGATGTACATAGCATTTTGAAGAGGGAGATATTCAGGGCCAAACTGCCTCTGATATTACGGGATCATAAAAAGTTTATTTATTTATTTAATGCATTTTTATACCACCCAATAGCCAAAGCTCTCTGAGCAGTTTACAAAAATTAAAACCATAGAAACCATTCAAAATATAAAACAAACCTCATAAAAGCATAATATAAAATACAATATAAAAACACAGCAAGGATAAAATCAAGCAGCAGTGCAGAAATTAATTTTATTTATTTATTTATTTATTTATTGCATTTTATCACCGCCGAATAGCCAAAGCTCTCTGGGCGGGTCACAAAAAATCAAACCATTCAAAGTATAAAACAAAAAGTATAAAAGCGTGATATAAAATACAATATAAAAGCACAACCAGGATTTAATCCAGATTTAAAATACAAATTTAAAACAGCAAAGTTAAAATTAAATTGCTAGACTGTTAAAATGGTGAGAAAATAAAAAGGTCTTCACCTGGCGTCTAAAAGAGTATAGTGTAGGTGCCAGGCGAACCTCCTTAGGGATCTCATTCCACAGCCGGGATGCCACAGCAGAGAAGGCCCTCCTCCTGGTAGCCACCTGCCTTACTTCCTTTGGCAGGGAATCATGGAGAAGGACCCCTGACGATGACCTTAGGGTCCAGGCAGGTACATATGGGAGGAGGTGTTCCTTCAGATAGCCTGGCCCCAAGCCTTTTAGGGCTTTGAATGTTAATGCCAACACTTTGAATTGGGCCCGGACTGCATGGTAAGGAAATTGGTTGTCAGAATCCATCCTGTATAATTCTAAGATTGGGAGTTTTGCAAGAATGAGATTTTAAAACTCTTGGGATGGTTGTTCCAAAGGAAGTCAATTTTGAAAATGTGAACTTAGCTGCATTTATAAAACAGAATAAATTGTATAATGTGAGCTTTTCTCTTCCACTTTGAGCATCAGTGTAACTTGATCTGTCAGCTTTGTTTTCTAACATTTCGTACTAAGATGGGGTTCTCAGTCTTTTTCGACGCTTCTTTGAGAGAATGCTATTTCATGTTGCTTCTTGCAGCCTTTTAACTGTATTTCTTAGCAGTCTTTATCAATAAAAATGTCAAAAGGGGAGATACATTAACAATTTCTGCCTGTAAGCTATTGGCCTTTTCACTTCAGTGTCATAACTTTTATGAAATTTGGTAGCAAGTGTGTGTTTTTAATGCTATCTTTCACATCATAGTAGTAAGTGCTGTGGATTCCTCCTAGGATGGGGGAAAAAACATTTCCCAAGCATATTGTATACAGTGGCATATTATATAGTTACCAATAATGACCAATATTTAATAATGTGAACCCTTACAGCCCTTATGAAGTGGTATAGCCCAGACCTAGGTTTACCATCTTAGCGTAGAGAAGCCTTCCCCATCCTGGGTACTCAGATGTGTTGGACATTGGGCTCCATCACCTGTAATTCCCCCCCCCCCCCGCTTTATCTCCACGTTTTTTACCTCTGATGCTCTTTCACTCATTTACTCTTCCGCTCCACCCCACCCCTTCTCTTTCTTCCTCCAGTTCATTGGTTGCTCTCCCCCCCCCCCTTTAACAAGACAGGTCCTGTCAGATGAGTACTTCAACCAGACCACCTTTCTGCCCAGCAAAAATGGAATAATCCTGTCTCTGCAGAATTTGGGGCATTGTACGATTTTTAAAAATGCTTTTGAGCACGTAATGCAAGGTTTGGGTTTTATATGGAGGCTTGAAGCCTGCTGCTGGGAGAGATCGCTTTTCCCTGCCAGGACCTGATGCAATCCATTCAAGCCAACAGCAAAGCTCCCGTCACAGCACACGACCCCAACAAAGGAAAATGCGCTTAGGGAAAATAATCCAGACTTTAGGCGTTCTAGGAAAAGACGGAAAAGGCTGGGGAAGAGGCGGGTTGTCAGCTGGACAGTCACGGCGTCATGTGAGTACCGTGCTGCAAATTCACACACCAGGCATGGCGAGAGTGCACTAAATTGCTGGTGTGATGGAGCTCATTATGGGAATTGCAGTCCAACCCGTCTGGAAGGCACCAGGTTGGGAAAGGCTGCTGTAGAAGCTCTCGTGGGTGGCCTTTGTAAATAGAAGAAATGCATTGTTTGAAGGTGATGATCGACCTAGATATCCTGTAACGTTTGTAAAGGTGACATTTCAATTTGTTTCTGTCTTATGTGGCTTCAGGCCAATGTGCACTTGGCATTTGATCTTAGTGTGTGCTTCTGTGCTCCATATGCATGATATAGCCAACCTCTGCTAATTGGTAAAATACGCCATGCAGATGTGGCTTTTGCTGTGGTTACACTACATGTTGCCAAGCATTTGAATTCATGACATTAATTGGAAAGCTTTTCCATAAGACCCTGATGGCAGGAGCTTTATTTCTTGCTTTGACAATCACATATGATACTGCTTAGTATTCTTGTCATCTTTCAAAGCTGTGGGTTTTTCTTTCTTTAAACTTACTACTTACTCACCTTCAGCCAACCAGTTTCATTGTCGTGAATGCCAACAAAGCCGAGTTTGAGCCATGAAACCCCTTGGTTGTGGCAGAGGATTTTAGGCCATGTTTGCACAGGATGCTGGCCATGCTTGCTCAACCTCACTCCCCACTCCCCTGTATAAACAGAGAATAGGCCCTCAAATGCTCTCAGCATATCCCCCTCCCCCATGGTTGTCAATTGCACGAAAGATCAGTAATGGTGGACATGCTTTCCTTCAGAGAAGTTTACCTGCCTTTACTGATCTTTTCATCTGTGTATCAAAGAACCCCAGCTTCCTCCTGGAATGTAGTTCAAAAACTCTTGTTGAAAAGGTTCTAAACTTAAAATGTCTGTTTTGACCGCAGTGCTATAATTATGCCACTTTATTCCTTAGTATTGGCAAAGATGGTTTGGGGTAGCGTTCCCAGACTCTGCTTATCCCAAGCATTGCCTCCCATTTTTTTTTCTTATTTTCATTCTATCCATCCCCAGAGATCCCTATTTTCAACTGTTCTACATATTTCTGTAAAATTGTTCAATCCTACCCCTCTAGAATATTCATATCAAATGATTAAGGGGTGGAGGAGGGATGTGTTTTAAACTCTGGATGTGTTTAAAAATGGCATCATTTTAAAAGCTCTAATCCTGTCTCTCCAGATGGAAAGAGCAGGCCATTTATCATGGCAAGAGGGAGCCTGTATGTGTTACACAATATGCAAGCTATTTGTGTGGAGACAAAATGAATCTATACAGGAGGAACAAAACACTAGGCTGTATCTATGCGCCAAACTTAGCTGGCTTAGTAGTCACTCCCTCTCTGCAGGGAATTCTGGGAGCTGTAGTTTGTGATGTGGATATGTATGTCTAACAGAACATTTTCAGCACTCCTGCCAAACTACAGTTCCCAGAATTCTTTAGGGGTCTTAAACTGTCCCAATATAAATTTGTGGCATAGCAATGCTCCAAGAGCTGCTTCATATGTGATGTTTTCCAATGTTGCTGAACACACGTATTGGAAAAGAGTCTATACCTTCATGCATGAAAATCTTCCACATCTCATGATGCACATCAGTACCAAACAAATGTACATGTAGAAAAGTACACACACGCGACATTTTCAAACACAGATATACACACATTCTGTTTTCTTTTGCCACAACCAAGTATGCTAGTGTAGGGGTGTGTGTGTCACATTGGCGCACATGTACCGTGCAGAAACTAATCCTCAGTTTGTTGAATGTTTTTCTTGTCCAGGTAATGGTCCCCGCAAGGCAAAACAATTTGCTTCTTCAGCCGTTGCTTTCAGACACTGAATATAAAGTTATGGTCACTCCTATCTATGCTGATGGGGATGGTGTCAGTTTATCAGTTCCAGGAAAAACCTGTGAGTGCAAAGTGTTAGCTTTCTATAGAGACCCAAATACAAGCAATTGTCTCTTTTTAAACAAGCTGTTTCTCCAAGATGTACTGAGAAGAACTGAATCTACACCATGTTTTCTTTTTTAGTGCCCCTGTTTGCTCCACAGAACCTGAGAGTCTCTGAAGAGTGGTACAACAGATTGCGGATTAGCTGGGATGCCCCTCCATCACCCACAATGGGATACAGGATAGTATATAAACCTGTGAACAGTGAGTATCTAAAGCAGTTGTTGTTGTTGTTATTATTATTATTATTATTATTATTATTATTATTATTATATTTATTTGTATCCCGCCTTTTGCCCAATGCTGGGCCTCAAGGCGGCCTTACAAAGTTTAAAATATACATGGGGGGAGAACAAAACCATAAAACATTTTAAATACACAACAAAATTATAAGACATTAACATAGATGGAGGGCCAGATTATTCTCCAAAGGCCTGCTGGAAGAAAAAAGTTTTAGCCTGCTTCTGAAAGCCCATCAAGGAGGGAGCCAGCCTAGCTTCCCCGGGAAGAGAGTTCCAGAGCACCGGAGCAGCCACCGAGAAGGCCCTCTCCCATGTTCCCACCAAGAGTGCCTGTGAAGAAGGTGGGACTGAAAGAAGAGCTTCTGCAGAAGATCTCAAAGCACGGGCAGGCTCATAAGGGAGAATATGTTCTTTCAAATAACCTGGACCCGAACCATATAGGGCTTTATAGTTGCCTAAGTAGCTTGTTTATACGTTGTGCAAGTGGTATCTTAAACACCTATTAAATCAGGTGTGTAAATACCATCTGCCTAGGCATAGTTCTCACAAACAGTAGATGAGGTAATAAACCTGTATCTTGGCTCCATACTGCAGGTGGGGTCTGATGGGGTGGAATGATCTTCCATGAAAAAAGATTTAGGACTGTAGAAAACTTATATGCCAGGGAGAAGGTTGGGCTAGAAATATTTCCCCTGGCATGCTAGTTTTCTATATGCAAGGTTATTGGGCTTTTTAAAAAAAAAAACATGGGAGGAGCATTCAGTCATGTGAGTCCCCATCCGTTATCCAGATCCAGGTTTACCATCTCATTTCCTGTTTGTGAAAGAACCAGCCTTAGGCAAATGGCAATTTAGGCCTTAGTTACCCATGACAAATTAGAATGTTCTGTAGACAACTGGCAAGGAAATTGTTTGTAAACTGACTACAAGTTGGCTGTTGTGCAACTTGCATGTTTATTGAGAAGTAACTTACTGAGTTTAATAAAACTCCCTTGTAAGTGTGCTTAGGGTTGCATCCATAGAGTGGAATTATACCTTAGATGATGTTCGGTTATTGGTTTTGCAAACATTGTGTTTAATATTATATGCAGCTGTTAAACCTGCAATTTGAAGGGGGCTCTTCCATGGAGAGGGTACTGCTTCTTAACCGTTTCACCTCACACTCCTGTTTTCCCAGCCAAAATTGCCCTCTCAGCTGCTCTTACCTATGTAAAGGAAAACATACAAGTACCTGCCTGTTCTCCGCAATGAGGATAAAAGCAGTTAGGTGTGGGGAGAATTTTTTGGGGTGGGTGGGGAATGGACAGAGGGGGAAAGGTCAAGAAGCCTTTCCCCCTTCAAACTGTAGCTTCGGAGGCTACATTTTGAAAAACAAAAAATAGTCTGTAAAAATAGTAATCATGGAACTTATACATCAGATGTAGTTCACTCCTAGGTGTGAGAAGGAGTTTTAGTAAAAATGTAGTAACACTTGTGGATTTATTTGCAAGTGTTAAATCCCATTACATGTTAATTTCTTATAGTCATTCATAGAACTGTTTTTCCGGTAAATGTTGCCTGCCCCAGACTTTCAAAATAGGGCAGGCTGCAAATTCAGAAAATGAACAACGACTGAATCAATTTGCAAATAGATAAGTAGTTCCTTTTAAAAGTAAGTATCAATTTTGGTGATCAGAAACCAGGAATGAAATTTCACAGCGCCTTTAAGTTAAATGTAGTTTGACCTAAAGGGATCCATTTGCCTGAGTCAATTGTATTCCTCTCTCCTTTCTTTCAGTCCCTGGGCCAGCGCTTGAGACCTTTGTGGGGGACGATATCAACACTATCCTTATTTTAAATTTGCTTAGTGGAACTGAATACAGTGTTAAAGTATTTGCTTCATACTCAACGGGATTCAGCGATGCCTTAGCGGGTGTAGCCAAAACATGTAAGACTCTTCAAATCCTTTTTATCCAACTTCTAATCTCCATGGACCATATTTCACCGGTAACCTTAGTGAACAAAATTTCAGATGGAATCATTTCCCTTTTCAGCTCTTTCTAAAGGAAGTACTTTCCCCTGCTGTTGATGTGAAGAAAGAACTTGGACATTTTCGCCAGTGAACATAAAGAATGCTTGTTAGACTCCAATATGTTTTCATTTGGTACAGAAAGTAGAAGAGAACATTTTAAAAATAAATAAAATCAAAGGCATGTGCCGATCAACACAATAGCTTTTGTTCCATAAAAAATGTGGACAAATACAAATCTTAATATCACTTGTGAAAATATGGATCATTCTAGGTGTCTGAAACCTAGTAAATGTAGATGTTTACTGATAATTCTTTGAATGGTAGAATTTAGAGGGAAGTACCAGACAATCATAACCTGCTTGCAAATGTCCCGAAGAAGCCTCATGATGTGACACACACATTTCTGACATTTACCAGTGACTCTTAAGGCCAACAAAATGTTTTCACCTGGAGGAAGGCCTCCAAAGAACATCTTCGCACGCAGCAGGTTGAATTGTTCCATCTCATGCATCTTGCCATTGGGAGACATATAGAAGTTGTTTTAGATGTGATGAAGAACTGCAGAGTACAAGAAACTCAAGGGATTTATTTGTCCTTTCTCTGTTATTCCTTCTTTATGTCATCGCTAAGCTTGAGGGTCAGAGGAAGTGGACTGCACATCATCGCTCATTGACTGTTCTGGGTTATGCTAAGCAAGGCAGGACCTTGGGTGGCACACTGGACGAAGTGCTAGCTGAAATAGTCTCCCATAAAGAACTGTTGTCCCAGCAAAGGACTGCAGTCAACTGAGGCCTTAGGAAGGCTGGCAAAACCTGGTCTTTCAGTGGCTCCACCCCTGCTAGATGCCAACTGCAGTTCTTAAAGAGCCGGTGTCTGTTTCTGCAGTCTCATGCTGCTTCATGGCTGAGGGACAGGAGGAGCTGCAGGGGATTCATCCTTAGAGTCAGGTGATTGGAGAACTACATCCCCAGGCTGGGATAGTATAGAAGGGGGTGCTGAGGCCACACCATGGGGTGACTCGTGACCTCTCTGAATCTGAGTCCTCCCCTAGGATAAGGCAGAGCCTCAGAACCAGTGGACATGACACCCAGTATCTCTGAGGCACATTGCAGATGTAATGTGCCTGATCTCTCTCCGATAGATAGGAAATTCCCTCAACTTCCCATGAAATTCCCTGACCTTCCGATGATTTGGTATATTGTGGTGCAGCATTCTATGTCCTGCCATCAGCACTAACCATGGTTTATGGTTTAACTAATAACAATTGTAATGCCATAATGCCATATGGTATAACTATAATGTCATAACTATGGTGACCCTTGTTACCATAAACCATGATTAGTGCTGATGGCAGGACATGCAATGCTGAACCATGATACACCAGTGCAAAGTTTACTATAGTTAGCACTGATGAGGCACTGCTACCTCATAGAAAAACATAAAAGAGAGGGAGAAGTTTGAGCAGGAACATTGAAGCAAATAATAAATAACATTATTTTACATGTATTTGCCTTTGGAAAAGGGATGGTGAATATTAGTGACACTGATTACTCTGATAGATTCTGGCGCAATGGGCAGGAATTTGGATATTAAAAAAAAATCTGCAGTACCTAATATAGTAGATGCTTTCTAATGTTTAGATGATGATGATAATAAATAATGATAATGATAATATAACTAATTATCTCTGATGAGTATGTTGGCCATAGGATCCAAAAGATCACGTAACTAGTTCTGCATGACCAAGGAGAACATAGCTTATATTACTCAAACGGCACTCTCCCCTTTAAGATGGACAGCAAACTGAGTTTGATGCTGTGGAGGGAAGTTACTTTTGAAACTAGTTTGGGCCTGTTCACACAACATGCTACGCCATGGTTAGGCTGCTCACCCTTTTGCAGCAAATAGTTAGTGAGCGTGTTTAAACCGTGGTTATGTAGCCACCACGGTTAGGAACGGTTCACACGACACACCAAGTCATGGTTCATTCAACAGCCTAAGCCATAATGGTTAGCTCAAAATGCTTAGCTGCCGTGACTTAGCGTGTTGTCTGAACAGGGTATTTGTGATATTGCAGGGTCTGCGTGGGGTGCTGTTTAAAGATAAAATTGTCAAATATTACACCAGAAATGACCCATGCCCACTTAAAGTTGCTCTTCAGATCCTAACAGTTGTGTTTTTACTTGTATACACATTCCATTGAGGGCATTTTTTCTTCTTAGAAAGATAAATGATGGATGTTTTCACCTGTGTACTCCATTGCAGTGTACTTGGGAGTGACAAATCTGGGAGCCTATCAAGTCCGCATGACAAGTATATGTGTTCAGTGGCAACTTCACCGGCATGCAACTGCCTACAGGATAGTGATTGAATCTCTGGTTGGTGAGTCAGTACATCCTATAATGTCTGTCAACTATTTTCTGTTACCTTGTACTTAACTAATATTCACTATAATCTTAACAGCAAAATCTAGAAGAAAGATTGCCGTTCGTGATATCACCCACCTTGCATAGAATGATGAGCAAACCCCAAAGATTTCCCAATGATAGGGCCAATCCACTACGGAGTTCTCCTTTGCAAGCTCTATTGAAATGGGAGCAGCACTTGCACATTTCCTGTTTGCTTCAATATATTTTGTACAATTTCTTATTAATCATCCCCCCATTGAAATGAATACATTTTAAATCAACTGCATGATAACTTTTGACTTAAAACTGGTGCTTTGTCCTCAAATAGAGTGTAGCAGAGCCAGCTGTTTCACTTCTAATTCTGTACCACACCATCTCTTGTTCAGGCTGTAGGTTGGTACAAAAAACCGTGATAAATGGAATGTCTGGGATAAGCACAAATGAATCCTGTTCTCAAGTTAAAATATACTAGTCCTGATGGCTATGTGCTACCTTCAGAATCAGAGGCAGTATACCTATGTACACCAGTTGCTGGGGAATATGGATGGGAGGGTGCTGTTGTATGTGTGTCCTGCTTGTTGGTCGACAGCTGGTTGGCCACTGTGAACAGAATGCTGGACTACATGGACCCTTGGTCTGATCCAGAATGGCTCTTCTTATGACATATTCAGGATGAGTGAATGTGCTTAGAGGGAGGAGAAGGATCACAGCAGCAGACCTCATCCCTCATCCATCCATTCACCCCCCGCCCCATCTAGGCACATTCAGCTGAATGTCTGCATAAGGTTGATGGGCAGTATCCAGCACTGCTGGTCTGTGAATGCTATTGATGCACTGCTAGTGTAAGTGACCTCCAGCGGTATGCCAACAGCATAAGCTAACATGACAAATTTTCCGTAAGTGGACCAGAAGTTTTGTTTATAGCTGTATGTGTATAGGACTCTCTTGGCATTAAAGGAAACCCTGGAAAAGCAGAGTTAACAATTCCTACACTTGTAGATGCCATACAGACATTTAACTGTAGATCAGGGATAGATTCTGCTCTTTACGCATTCACTCACCCTTGATATGTCGTGCTATTGTCTCTCTGGCTGCTGCTGTCACATAGTGTCTTTTCAGATGAGAAGCAGACTCTTCTGTTTTCCAGCCTTATCCCACATAGTTTTTGTACAGATTGAGCAGTCATCATGTTAGTATAATTTGCTTCTCGAGAAGCTAGTATAAATATATCTATCCTATAGATTTAAATTGGTATAGCTTTTCCTCCTTCTATCCAGGGAAGCCTAGATACTGTAGCTTTGTGAATAAAGCCAAGAATCCCAAACATAATTCACTACACACTTAAAATTTATGATTCCCAAGATTCTTTGAGGGAAGCTATGAACATTAAATTGGTATAAAACCAATGGAATTTTTTTAGTATCACCCAATAACTTCACAATAACCTGAAACAGTTACATATCTTTAGAAGCTTTTATAGGGGTGTGAGCTGAAGATATATGTTAGTACATATATATCCAGTTCCTAAGTTTCACCATTTCCAGAATTATCTCTATTCAAATGATGATTGAAGATTTCCCTTCGTGGCTTTACCAATGTAGTATGAAAACCACCACTGAAGATAATCAATGAAGATAATAAACGTTCCCAGTGATTGCCATCTCATTTCGTAATTGTTATTACTTACATGTTCCAGCAGGAAAAAGGCCTTATGGCATGTTAAAGAATAATAGATTTATTAAGGCATAAGCTTTGGGATTAGAGTACTTCATCAGAAGCATGAAGGGTTATCCTTAGTTAGTACTATACACCATACAATACAACATAGACACACACACACACAAATCTTAGAGGTGCTTACTATTTAAAGTGTGCTTTTACTCGCTGTCCTCCATTTTGTCATGTTTCACATCTCTAAGAAAATGACAATAAAGTCCTGATCTTTTAAAAGCTCCCTTTCTAATTTCAGATGGGACAAAGGGAGAAGTACTACTTGGTGGAGGTACTCCTAGACACTGCTTCTTTGAGCTCATTCCTGGTACAGAATATAAAATCAGCATTTATACACAGCTTCAAGAAATAGAGGGGTCTGGAGTTAGCATAATGGAGACAACATGTAAGTGAATTCTTTTTTATCTATCTTCATGTCTGTCTAGCTATTGTGTTACCTGAGTGGAATTTATGTTGCTGTTCTTAGAATTTTTCTCTTTTCATCTTATTTCTGACTGATTTTCACTCACCCCCTCCCAACTGCAGTGAAGGTTGGTAGCTCTGATGTCAGTGTTTCAGAAAGCATCTTGGATAGCTCCTTTAGAGTTCTGACAGGTAGTGACTGAAACCCGGAGTGGAATCACTGCCCCACTGACATCTGAACCAGCAGCATCCACTGCCCATTTGATATAATAATGACAAGGAATCTGCAACTTGAATCAAGGAATCTCATGAGCCATGGTTGGGACTGTGCCTAATAAGCTACCTGGGAATTTGAGAAAGCCAGGCCTCAGAGCCATCTTCAAAAACAGAAGAATATTGGGTCATGCAATATTGTCTTCTGTTATTGGCAGGCAGCTGAAGCGTCTGGATTGACTAGGCCTGGCATAACTATTGCCTGGTCAACATAGCATTACAGGCCTTCAGCTCCGGTACCTCATCTCAGGGATTCTGTATTAGAGGACACACATGTCAGATCTCAAATGAGTACTTGCCCCTTTAATATTAAAGCACTGCCCTATCACTTCTACACCCATTTAAACTCATTCTATGCCCCCAAAGCTTCTTTCTCTATGCTATGCCAACAAACTCTTATAATCCTGCTCTTACACATATTTAGTAAAATTTCAAATAAGAAAAAAGATCTTACAACATACATGTTGCTGTGCTTATACCTTTAAGCTGCCCTCTTGTTTTCTCTGTTTTTTAGTGCCATTCCCAACTCAACCTCCACCAACTCCTTCAACCACCACTCCACAACCTACAATTCCTCCTGCAAAGGAAGGTAAGTAATAGATGTAAATAATGCAACAGTAATCTTAGTGGTTTCATCATCATTAGGTAAGGCTGTGGGTGTGCTGGATTGGTGCCTGGCTCAACAACGGACAGGACGAGAGATCATAAACTAAAGCTCAATCTAGCAAGCCTGAAATCCAGATGTTAATGGGTGGTTCTTCTGACTTAATGGAGAGTATTCTACCTGTTCTGGATAGGCTCCCCCTGAAGGAGCAAGTTTATAACTTGGGAGTCCTGGAGCCACCTCTGTCACTTGAGGCACAGATGGCCTTAGTTGCGTGGAGTGTGATCTACTAGCTTCCAAAGATGGCCCAGCTATGCCCCTGTCTGGACAGGAATAACTTGGCCTCAATAGTCTATGCTCTGGTACTCTCTAAAATAGATTACTGAAATGCGCTCTACATGGGGCTTCCCTTGAAGATGGTTTGGAAGCTGCAGCTTATGCAAAATGCGCTCTTCAGATTGATAGTGGGGACCAGAAGGTCTGAACATATAATACCAATTTGTCTGCTTGCACTGGATGCCTGTTTGTTTCTAAGTCCAATTCAAGTTGCTTGTTTTGATCTATAAGGCCTTACATGGCTGGGAACTGAAAGACCTGATGGAGCATCTGTACACTACAATTGTCGTCTGAGGCCCTCCTCCCTTCAGTGCTTCCTCCGAGGGAAGCTTGGAAGGTGGCATCACAGAAGAGGGCCTTTTTTAGTTGTGGCCCCAAGATTATGAACATTCTCCCCAGGGAGGTTCACCTGAACACAAACCTTGTCACCCTTTCAGTCCTAACTTAACACTTTCCTTACTCCCAGGCATTTGACAGCATATGATAATGTTTTAACCAGTCCTGGGAATTTTATTGTTTTACATTGTTTTTGCATTTAAATGGTTTTTTTCATATTTTGTTCTATATTGTATTTTTATGGTTTTAATCTTTAGTAAACCATCCAGGGACCTTTGGTTGTTGGGCAGTATAGTAATGTAATAAATCAATCCAAATTCAGTTTAGAATGGGAATCCTGGTATCCTCTTGATTCTAAAGTACTTTGTATGTCTCTAGTTTGCAAAGCTGCAAAGGCAGACCTTGTGTTTTTGGTGGACGGGTCATGGAGCATTGGAGATGACAATTTCAACAAAATAATCAGCTTTCTGTACAGCACTGTTGGAGCTCTTGATAAGATTGGCCCTGATGGAACTCAAGTAAGTGAGAGAGAGAGAGAATTAATGTGTATGAATGTTTGAACAAATGTTTAATTCAACTGTGATGTGTCTAGAATTATATAAATCATCACATATTAAATGCTTTTGAAAATATGCTTTGATTTTTGATGGAGTCTTTTCATAGATTTTAAAATGTATATATATTCTCTCAGGGCGTACTTAATTCCTACACAAATCGCTTTTCTGCAGGAGGCTGTTAATTGCTTCATCTACTTGTTGTTTTGTCACAGAATTGACATCCAAGCTCAACAAAAAGAACTTTTCTACAGAACAATCTAGGTGGCACTGTGCTATAGTGGAATAGCTCAAATGCACAAGTATGAAATTATGGTTTCCTTTGCTTTGAGAAATAATACCCCATTTTCCCCGATCTACAAAAAGCCTGGGAAAGTGCTCTTTTAAAAAAAGAAGCAAAATTGGAGTGTCATGACATTTTTTAAATAGTTTTTATTTGAATTTTATTACACATACATAATCACGTTACATCAACTTAATATACCACAATAATAAAATTAAAAAACTAGATAAAGTAATATAGAACTATCTCGTGCACACCCCCACCCCAGGACCCTTATTCTCCTTTCCAAAATTGTAATGTATCCTGCACCAGTTTACTCCCTTTCCCTTTTTCCAGTACAAATTTAACAAATGGACTCCAAACCTCATCAAAGTCACTTCGTTTCAATAATCCTCTCTTAACTTTAATACTACACATAAGTTTGGGGTCATGACATTATTTAAGGAACCCGTGAACAACTGAGTAAGGAATCATGAGTGCATAATAAACGCCTCATGTAGAAAAGCTTAAAGATTCAATAAGGTACCTCATGGCACTGAAACACCAAGATGGCATGGGTGTCTGGGGAACCCTGGAGCGCCGGATTGGGATCCTGGGAGAACTGGATTCGGCCCCCAAGGCCTGAGGTTCCCCACCCATGTTGTATTTGCTCAGTAGGACGATTTGGCCCTGCCCTCTCCGCTAGAAACCAATGTAGTACATAGTGGAGAAACAGTAGAAAAGATTGAAGAGAGCAAGCATAAGCTGTATTGACCACATCTTCTTTGCAGCATGGTGGAGACAACTGAAACTCCCTTTCAACTCATTTCCACCTACCACTACCTCTTTTTCTTCCTTTCCCTTTGGTTTGGTGGTGGTAGACGTGGACAAAGTCTCCCTGTTGAAGGGATCTTCTCATTTCTTGCAGGGCACCTAAGAAGAGAGGAGTCTGTGTAGCGGTCTCCTTTCCTGAGATATCTTCCTCTCTCTTTCCCGTACCTGCTGCACTTTGAAGGGCCGTGCTGTACAGTATGACTGGCTCCCACTTGTCCTTGTTGACTTTGCCGTATTAATGATTGTTTTTTTTCTCTCTATGCAGGTGGCAATTGCTCAGTTCAGTGATGATCCCAGGACAGAATTTAAACTGAATGCCTACAGAACGAAAGAAACTCTTCTGGAGGCCATCCAACAAATTGCATACAAAGGAGGAAATACCAAAACAGGTGGGCTGGATTGCCAGGTAGAATGGCTTATTGCTGCTTTCAACACAAAACCACCCATCTTTTCAGAAAATCTGCACAGGGAGCCGCTCCTTTTAATAATTATTGCAAGCAAGGTTAGGGAGGATTAGCCACCAGTAAAAATAACCCTGGGGCAAGCTCACATAGGTTATTTTTCTGGGCCCACTCTTGTAGTACAATGATATTCTTGATGACCCTGCTCTAATATTTGGATGTCCCATATGGAAGACTGGGGAAAGTTAAGAACCATTAGGAAATGAAATCTTATAGGAGCAGCAGCTTGCTCAGAATTGCATCACTATAATTCTGAGGGAGCTTTTTTTGGTTGTCAGATTCGTCTAGGCTACAGCGGAAGTGTTGGGTTTGACCTTTAAAAGTTGTGAAAAGCCCTATCTCTAGAAGGAAACAAAAATCCCCATATCTTCTCACCCCGTCATATCTTTCAGGAAGGCCCTGTTCCATGTGTCATCTCCTCTGGACTTGAGTTGGGCCATAGCTAGACCTAAGGTTTATCCCTGGATCATCCAGGGGCCAAACCTGTTCATCTAGGTGACACGCAGGGGATCCAGTGCTCAGGCAGGGGCGAACCCTGGATGATCCCAGGATAAACCTTAGGTCTAGCTGTGGCCTTGGTCACTACATGAGGCAGGGCCTTTTCTGTGATGGTATCAAAGTTGCGGAATTTACTCCCTCGGCTGTCACATTTGTTTAAAGTTTTTGACCACTTGTGGAAGGAATGTTGAGAATTTTATTTTTTAAAAGCATTTGGAATGATATAGTTGTAATTTATGCTATGATAATGAGTATTTATGATGGGTTAGGTATTCTTTTTTCCTGTGTCATAGGTATTTTTTGTTGTTAATTTGTACTCTACTTGGGCAATGTTTTGTGGAGAAAGATGAAATACAAATGAAATAATTAATACATTTTAAAAGAATAATAATTTTTGGAATCTAAATATGAATTTCGACAAGTATTTTCCTTTCGGAAAATAATGCACATATCTTTTAGTAGATATGAATGAACACAAACGAGTCAGATCCTATTCATTGTACAGTTCCTGTGTTTTACATGTTACATTGAAATGTTGCATACTATCTACGTTACTCAGTGGGAGTGTTCATGCACAACACCAAACCATGCTTTAGTGTTATGAGAATGAGCTGCACCAAGCATTGAGCTCACACATTCCCTTAGGCCACAAGGAGACTGGAAGGTTCCACTTACGTTTTAGATTAACCACAGCTTCTCATGTTGTTGAATTGTAAACTGGGGTTAGTCTTAACTACAGTTGGATAAAGCCATCTTCGTGGTTTGAAGCTATCCTGTTTCCACAAACTGTTGCTACGATTAACTACAGTTTGTTTGTTTGTGTGCCACAACATTCTGTTGTTAATCCAAACTTCTTGTGACTGTGTCAGAGGAGAAAGAAAGGGGAAACATAAGCCTGAGGCATGCTGCACCTTATTTTCATAACTCTAAACACTCATGTTATATGTCAACCAGCTGAATGTTTACTTTCTCTTTCTTTCTGTCTTTTACAGGCAGAGCGATTAAGCATGCTCAGCAGGCCTTATTTACTATTGATTCTGGGACCAGAAAGGGAATCCCAAAAGTTTTGGTGGTGATCACAGATGGGCGATCGCAGGACGATGTGAACAAAGTCTCCAGAGAGATGCAGCTAGATGGTACTGTGCTTTTGTCTTAGGAAATAGTCTTAGTATTACCTGTTTCTCCTTACCTAAAACAAAGGAGGACTTTCAGAAAATGTCAAGGGGAGATGCAAATAGCAAAGTGATCCATTTGCCTGTTGTAATTGTAATGTTTAAAAAGATATATTGGTAATTAATTGCTTGCAGTTTCTCTCTCTTGGGCTTCATCTGCAGATAAACGCATACCTTATATATTTTACAGGTGCTTTCACTGAGAAACTTACTGTGCTATCCTGTAAATGTTTTCTCAGAAGTAATTACCACTATATTGAATGGGACTTGATCCCAGTTACATGTGTATAGGATTGCAATTTTAAAACCTCTTCTTTCCCAGAGTTTTTTCTTGATTTCCATTATTTTTGTAAATGTAGGAGAAAATGCAAAAGACAGTTACTGAGGTCCTGGGACTCCTTCTCTGATACAAAAGCTTTTGTATCTGGGTCCTGTGCTATGATACTCTGAGCACCAAAACTGTTTTTGTAGCATCCTCCAGTTTTTAAAAAAGCAAAATGTGGGTTCAACACACTGATGTCACCTTGCTGTCACACGACCCTGCTTTGCAACATTGCACTGACACAATAGTCAAGGCACCCTAGTTTGCAGGATTGGAATGCTGGCAGAGCAAGTGTTAGGATTAGGTCATAAGTTATTGAAAGAAATAAGGGAAATTAATCTGTGTGCTCCTTTGTCCATTTGACACACTACGTAGTTTCTGCTCCTAAAATAAACTTGGCTGGCCAAAGGGAGAGAATTCCAAAGGAAGCCCTTTTCTGAAAGTGTTGAAAGAGTAAGTTGATGATGTTCATTGGGGTGGGGAGGTGATTCTGACTTCTGCTGTGCAGTCGAGAAAACTCATTTTACTGTTCCAGGCTAGGTTTAGCCAAAAGATTAGCTAGTGTAAATGCTGTTGTTGCGTCTGCAGCTTTTTATCTGCGTTTTTGCCAATTTACTCGTCAAAAGAATTTTCTTTTTTCCACCCCCTGCCCCTAGGCTTCAGTATATTTGCTATTGGAGTAGCAGATGCCGACTATGCAGAACTGGTTAACATTGGCAGCAAGCCTAGTGAACGGCATGTCTTCTTTGTGGACGACTTTGATGCCTTTAAGAAGATTGAAGATGAACTGATCACTTTCGTCTGTGAAACGGCATCAGCAAGTTAGAGACTCTTTATTTGTATTTGCTTCTGTCTTTTGTGCAAATAGCCTGCTAACTTTATTTGTAGTATGAAAAAATCTGCCCGTTTTAGTAGTTCTTCTTCACCAAGGCTCAGAAATTAGTGATGAATTGCTTTTTAATTAGTGGGCTTTTATTCCCCATGGAAGGAGAACATTAAATTACAATTTTTCTTCCATTATTTTATTTATTTATTACATTTCTAATCTGCCCAATAACTAATGTTCTCAGGGCAGATTACAAACACTTAAAAAACTATATATATAGTGCAAATCAATAATTGCAAATCAATAATTAGCACAGGAATTGATGAAACAGCCATCACCTCTATGAAACTTGAATAAATGTGATGATGCCACTTGTAAACAAAGTAATTTTAAGAAAACTGATACAAACAATATATCAAATTTAGGTATAACTATGCTTATTACAATAAAATCATATTAGTAGAAAATATTTTTAATCTTAAAGCGAATACATACATTTAAAATTTAAACAGAATAGTCCACATACTGGACTAAAACATAAAACAAAAATCCCCAAATGCATTTCAACCATACAGGTCTTCATCAGTGGGAAAAGGATATGTGGATTTTTTTAAAAATAATAATAATATAGATATTTAAAAACAACTTTCTATGCCCCAGATATAGGGAGTTCCTATCGGACCTGAAAAGCAGAAAAAATAATAAATAATTGCCAAATGCCTATTGGTGCTCCACCCCTTTCTTTTGAGCCCAGGGTTTTACTCTAATAATGATTATTTACCCAAAGTTGGCTCTTGTAAATCTTCAAGCTTATAACAAGAAAGATGGGGGACTAGATACTCCCTCCTGTCTTCAAGAGGCTGGTGGATAAAGACACCTAATTAGTTATTACAAAGTTGGCATAATTGAAACAACACTCCCACAACTTGCTCACTCTTAAAGAAAAGTATAGAATATTGAGTAATCTTACCTTGGCTCCCAAGTAATATCTAGTTGCATGAGCGATGTCTTGCAAAATATGCAAGATAAACTTGGGAGCCATGTTCCCAATAATGCAGTTTTTATTTGCTGTCTCCTGATTGTGGCCGAGCTTACTTTGTTTTCAGGTTTGGTTTTGGATTAAGATAGCACTTTTTCACATTTATGATGCCACTTGTGTCATGACTACTTCACTCTTCCTATCTACTCTGAAAATTGTCCCATTATTTTGGAAGCACCAGGAATCAAATATTAAATGCTTTGAACACCATTTTTGCCCTGAGAGCAGAATTGCCCTTTTGGCCAGGGCATCGGGGTCCACTCCCATCACCCAAAGTGGGTGGAGTGACTGCCTGCATGTATCCCCCATTATCTCGCTCTGGCAATAAACAAAGTTTCTTACTTGAAGATAAAATTTCAACATGTTTTTGTTGTACTAATTGTATCAAACTGCATACCATGTCCCTGGTGTTTTTTGAACTTCTAGCACTGATTTAGTTTTCCATCCAGGGATAAAAACATAATGCAGTCAACAGATTGTGAAAATTTCTTTTCCTTCTGGAATTAAGCTATTTGTTCGTTCCCTTTTCTTTCTTACAGCTTGCCCACTGGTTTATAAAGATGGCAACAGCCTAGCAGGTATATTCTTTTAAAAATGTTCTATTTCCCATTTCCCATAAATTCAATGAGGCAATTATGCAGAGCAATTATGCTGAGAGATTGTAGCAGCATTCAGATGTAATAATAAACTGTGGTTTATCATTATGTGAATGAGCGTGGGTGAGCCTTGGGCTTCCTCACTCCCCTAATTCCCTCACCTCCTCTGGCATGGCCATGAGGAGAGCAGAAGCTTTTGCTTCTGTTTTAACTAACCACAGTTTATTAGCATTATGTCTGAACTTGAAGAAATTGTAGTTAGGCCTAGCTATGGTTTAAACATCAAACTTTGGTTCATGAAACTGGCTTGTTTTTGTTTTAACCCATTGTTAAAAGTAATGACAGTTTAGTTTTCAGATGTAACGCTAAATTGAAAATGCAAGCGAAAGCATCCAATCCCCTTGGGGCCGCACCAGAGGAGGAGAGCAGAGCATAAGCCCAAGGGTTCTTCTCATATCATTCCATCTGAATACAGTCAGTGATTGGTCAGGTTCATGTAAATGAGTACAGGAAGTGGAGGAACCTTGGACCAAAGTCTCCAAGCTGAACCTTTATCCTCTGCACCTTACTGGCCTCTTTTGCACAAGTGCCCTTGAAGAGTCTGGTAGTTGTGCAAGAATGTAAAACTTCTCTTGCAGGGCTCCTAGTCATTTCGTTTGGTTTTGTGATGCTTCTGTTTCTAAACTTACAGCAGTTTAAATCTGCATTATTGTGAGCTCTTGCTTTGCATGCAGAGGATGCCAGGTTCAATTCAATTTGATGGTCCCCAGTAGCAGGTCCTGGGAGACATCTGCTTAAAACATTGGACAGCTAGATGTATTAATGCCCAGAGTCAGTATAGCACAACTTCAACTCACTTATCTTTTCCTTGCTTAGACTTTTTCCTTTCAAGCACCACTGAAACATATGACGGTTTTGCAAGAACATAACCCTCCTCTTGCATAAATGTAATGGGTTTTGTGATATGGAAGTTCTTTGGGGAATGTGTCCATGCTACTAAACTTTAACAGTGGTATAAATCTCTACTATATAACTCATTTTTATTCCCTAGCCACAGTAAGAGAGAGAATTGACACATGTGTGCTTTTTTTTTTATGGTTTCCAGGATTTAAAATGATGGAGATGTTTGGTTTGGTTGAAAAGGAGTTTGCAACAGTGGAAGGGGTTTCAATGGAGCCTGGAACTTTTAATGCCTATTCCTGTTACAGACTACGTAAAGATGCCCTGGTTTCCCAGCCGACCAAGTATGTACTGTCAATATACTCTTCAAACATATTGTAGTACTTATAACCAACCATTAAAGAAAACTCATGGAAGTTAAATAGGGGTGTAACTTTAGCTTGATAATGGGAGCCAGCCCTACCATTAAGTAAGGGGAGGCAATCTACGTCAAGCTCAGAATTTGTGCACTATTAAAGGGCAACACAATGTCATATAGATACACACACACACACACACACTTTAAAGGACAGCAAATAGCCAAATATATACTACAGGAAAGTGCAAAAAGCAGGGTTTTGCCTCAGTAATCAAAATGCCAATTAAAAATGCAGAAAGTAACAAAAGTTGCAAGTTATTTTTGTGCATCCTACAATTCTTTTCAATGATGAAAAGAGGGGTATTTTTTTGGCTGCAGGCCAGATAAATGAAGCAATCTCACTAAGTGAACAAGGTGTTGTTGTCTGGAGAGGGGAAAGGAGGGGGGACACACAAATGGCCCCGGAAGTCGCTATGGGGATGACTTCTCCCTCCTGAGAGATTTCTCAGTGACTTCTAAAAGACTTGGGAGAATTCCAAACAGATCTGTTGGATGAGATGGAGGCTCTTTGAAACAGGGTTGGTTTCTGATGCCAGATTCACACAGTGGATCAGTTCCATGCAGGAGCCCGCTCACCCTCCGCTCCTCCAGCATGGCCCTGAGGGAGGAGATCAGAAGTATTTGCTTCTGTTTTCAAGTAACTGTGGTTTGCCATTTTGTCCAAACAAGTACAAACTGCTGTTAGCTTTAACCATAGTATATCCAACTATCAGCAGAAACCATGGTTTGAAGTTGCCTTGTTTGGACAAACAATAGTTTCTTTTAGCGCTGTGCTTCTCAGATGTTTAAATTTATTCAACCTTCGGGGACCCACTTATAAACAAACTCTACTCGTAAACTAACTCCACGCCTTCATAACATAAAACAATTAAAATATCACATCAGTAGTTAATAATGAACAAATTTATATATTGTTTTTAATGTTACCATAATATAGGTGTATATTTAGGCTGTATACTTTAGTAGAATTTAATCATAACCTCTTGGGAAAGAGCAGCCCTATCTAATAAATGGACTGCACAACAGTAATGGTGCGCTGTTGGCCTGGTGAAAGGAAAAAAGCCCCTGCAAATAGGGAGGGGGGAAGACCTCCTTGGGTGACTTCCCTGCCTTCCCCCTCCCCCAGAACAGATTTGGACCTACCTGTGGTTTATGACCTATGGTCTGAGAGACACTAGTTCAAACTATCCATATTTGGGTTGTGAGAAACTGGTTTAAAACAGGGTGGACAGAACAGAGATCCTCAGAAGGTTTAGACTTTTAACTTCCAGCATTCCTGACAATTGGCTATGCTGGCAGGGGTTTTTATTATTATTATTATTATTATTATTATTATTATTATTATTATTATTATTTATTTGTATCCCGCCTTTTGCCCAATGCTGGGCCTCAAGGCGGCCTTACAAAGTTTAAAACATACATTGGGGGAAAAGGAAAAAAACATAAACGTTTAAAATACACAACAAAATTATAAGTCATTAACATAGACGGAGGGCCAGATTACTCTCCAAAGGCTTGCTGGAACAAAACAAGGGCTTTGCTAAACCTGCCGGGATAAGCCGGCAGGGAGGCGGGGCGACGGCGCGCTAACTTTAAAGCGCGCTGCCCAGCCTCCTAGACGGCCGACACGTAGGGCCGACGCAAGCCCTGCAGCGTCGGCCATGTCTTTTTGTTTTTTAAAAGGGGCCATGTGGGGCCCGAAGCCGCCGGAGAAGGTAAGGGTTTTTTTTATTTAAGGCCCCCCCATCCGCCCTCCCTCGCCGTCTCCCGGTCGTTGCCCTCTGCCATCCCCTCGCCGTCTCCCGGTCATCGCCCTCCGCCCCCCCTCACCATCTCCCGGTCGTCGCCCTCTGCCATCCCCATGCCATCTCCCGGTCGTCGCCCTCCGCCCCCCCTCACCATCTACTGGTCGTCGCCCTCTGCCATCCCCTCGCCGTCTCCCGTTCGTTGCCCTCCGCCATCCCCTCTCCTGCTGGTCCGGCCTTCCCTCCCCCATCTCCCCCCCCCCGGATCACCACCCCCTGGCATGATGGGCACAGCGCTCGTATGAGTGCTGTGCCAGGTCCGTGGCTTTTCGCGGCTACTCGCGAGTAAGCGAGTAGCCGCAAAAAGCCACGGACCTTCCTAGACCTGAGGCCGGGGCTGTGAAAAAGGTGCGCCATAAGCGACTTCGCTTATGGCGCTTGAGAGAAGGCCTCAGTGCAGCCTGGCGCCGGATTCCCCTGTGCGTCATCTGGACGCACAGCAGGGAAACCGGCCCACAAAGCGCGCTAAGGCCTCGTCTAGGAAGGCCCCAAGTTTTCGCCTGCTTCCGAAAGCCCATCAAGGAGGGAGCCAGGGGGAATCTACACTACTGCTTTAAAGTGCTTTATAACAGTTTTGACAACTGTTGGGGCCCTGGACACACTGCATATACAGGCTTCAAAACGTTTTCAAAGTGCTTTAAAGCGCTTTAAAAGCAGTAGTGTAGATCCCCCCAAGTCTTGCTTCCCCGGGAAGAGAGTTCCAAAGCACTGGAGCAGCCACCGAGAAGGCCCTCTCCCATGTTCCCACCAAGCGCGCCTGTGAAGATGGTGGGACTGAAAGAAGGGCTTCTCCAGAAGATCTCAAAGCACGGGCAGGCTCATAAGGGAGAATACGGTCTTTCAAATAACCTGGACCCAAGCCATATAGGGCTTTATAGATCATAACCAGCACTTTGAATTGTGCCCGGAAACAGACTGGAAGCCAGTGGAGCTGTTTTAACAGGGGAGTTCTTTGTTTCTAGGAGTTGAAGTCCAAAATATTTGGTGATCTACCTTCTGTTCACGCCTGATTTAAACTATCCACAGTTTGTTCCAGAGCAGATGAAATGACAAACTGTGGTTAGCTGAAAAATTACTGAATGCTTCTGCTCTCCCCCTCGCAGCCATGCTGAAGGGGGAGTGAGGAGGGGGGAACGCATAGGCCTGGGACTCATTTGCATAGAGCTAAGCTATGATTTATTGTTACGTGTGTGTGTTTGTGCAGAAGGTATGTGGTGTGGTGTAGTGGCTAAAGTGTTGTACTGGGAGTCGGGAGATCCGGGTTCTAGTCCCCACTCAGCCATGGAAACCCACTGGGTGACTTTGGGCCAGTCACAGACTCTCAGCCCAACCTACCTCACAGGGTTGTTGCTGTGAGGATAAAATGGAGAGGAGGAGGATTATATATGCCAGCTTAGGTTCCTTGGAGGAAAAAGGTGGGATATATAAATAAATGCAAATGCAATAAATATTACTGCCCTTTTGGAGTTGTGAGACTATTTAATGAGAAAAAAGTGCTATTCGTCTTGTGAGGAAAGGTATCAGAAAGTGAAGTTTTAAACACAGGCTTCAGTACTCAAGACTGTGGTGATAAAGCCTTTAAGTTATTGAGGCATTAGTGCCAAGCCAAGGCTACGGACATCTGTTGCTAAATCCAGACACAGAGTGTATATTCCCCAACCTAGGTTCTCTAGGTCATTTGCTGGAGTTCAGGGCTTAAGTTGGAGAAAGAGCTAAAGTTACATTTCAGCTGTAATAGCTGGAGCAGGCACTACAAGGGCAGGAGGAGGCCAGGCTCCTAGAACGAATACCTGGCCAAGCAAAACAAGAAATGTATCCCAACCTTGAACTAAATAGCAATAAAACAATTGGGATAGGCAAAATCGTAAAGTTAAAAAGAATATACAGAAATATCTGATAATACCATTTTATCTATACTTTAAAAGACAGTGGAAGAAAATACAAAAATGGTTGCACCGTAATATCCAATAATACCAGGGGTAACCAGTGCAAAGCAAAGCCAAACACATTTCTGTCTGAAGTCTTCCTCAGTGGTCGAGTACATAAAAATGATCTAGTATGTTGAAAAGATGTATAAGAGAATAACAAGGCTTGTATATACACACACACACATTTTGCAATCCAAGTCCCTCACAATTATAAACAATATAGGGCAGTGTCTTCACCTGTGGATATAAAAACGTTTTTAATAATGCCTGGTCAGCATGGTCAGTCCAGAGGCCTAATATTACCTGCCAGTTGGAGGGGCCCATCACATGATCATGCACAGGTATCTCACTAGGCTAAACGTCAGCCTCAGCAGCCCCGGAGCAAGCTCTTCTGGGCAGGATCTACACTACTGCTTACAACGGTTTATAATGGTTACAACAACTGTTCAGGCCCAGGGCACATTACATATACAGTTTTCATACCGTTTTAAAAGTGTTATAACCTGCTTGGTGTGGATCAGCCCCTGCCCTCTGAGCAGAGAGAGCATACCTGCCACTGTGCCAGCCCCCTCCACCACCAGCCCCTTCCCCTTCCTTTTCCATGCTGTGCTCCTCTTTTCTTTTTCCTGCTGCCATGTCGCCCTCACCTTCCTTATATTTATTTATTTATTGCATTTATATCCTGCCTTTATTCATCCAAGGAACACGAGACGGCGTACATAACCCTCCTCCTCTCCATTTTATCCTCACAACAACCACCCTGTGAGGTAGGTTGGGCTTGGAGTCTGTGACTGGCCCAAAGTCACCCAGCGGGTTTCCATGGCCGAGTGGGGACTAGAACCCAGATCTCCCGACTCCCAGTCCAACACCTTAGCCGCTACACCACACTGGCTCTTTACCATATCATGCCCCTCCCACCCTCTCCCCATCTCGCATCCCTCCTTTCCTTTACCATGTTGCACTTCCCCACCTCCTTTCCCTGCCTGCATTGTGCCCCCGCCCCACCCCTTCTCCTTCTCATATTCCCCCACCCCTTACCTTTTCCACATCACCCCTCCTGTCCTCTTACCTTTATCACTGAGCTGTGTAGCCAGTAGCATCTTCAGTGAGCCCTGCCAAGCTGAATTGCCTGGCTTTGAGGGATAATTTCTCAGCGCTAGGCATGGGAGGGGATGTCACAGGAGATTGCCTGAGGCTTCGCCTTGCTTCATGGGAAGGCTGGCCCTCATGCCTCTGGTTTAACCTTCAAAGTCTATGATACAACCGTATGTCTGCACTTGAGGATTTGCACAGCCTGATGAACAATAAACCGGTGCAAACTAAACCACTCTATATGCCCTTCCTGAACTCCTGGTAGGGCAAGGAGATGGCAGCATGAAATCACTCACAGGAGCAATATTGGTGCTTTGGCAATGATGGCTGTATGGAGTCTCCTCTAAGTCTTTGAAAATATATCATCCGTACCTATAATGAGCTCTAGGAATGGATACATGTCTTGTCAGAGGACTAGGCAATGAGTGCCAGATGGAGGGCTCCTAACATTGACAAAATATTATTTTATTAATATTTATTTTATTATTGTGCAGTTATTCCATCTTTTCCTTCTTGACAGATTTTATAGTGAAAAGAAAAAAAAGAAAAAGCAGTGGGAAGATACAGGAGGGTTGCAAATGGACCGACCCCCCCCCCCATAAAATTCTGTGAATGAGGGAGGGAATTGCACAATACGAGCCTTGCCTGGAAACACCCCTAGAAATTCATTGGGTGCCTTTCCACATTAAAATGTAATATTTGAATAAATGGAGGCTGGCTTTTTGAGTCCTGTCCCACATGCCACTGCATTTCAATCAAATGTCCAACAGTACATAAAAAGCATTGTATTCTTACATCTATGTTGCACATCTTCAGTTTGGCTGAAGTAGAAGCAGCCGTATGTAGCAAGGTGTGACATTCGGCCTTGCTCCCTTCCCCTGGATCTGGCAGGGCTCCGGGGCTAAAAGGTGAAGCCTTTTAGTGCAGGCCCAGGCATCCTGTGGATGAAGCACTGAAGCCAACAGGAAAAATAAAGCACCTTACTTTTCCCTGCAGTTCAGGAAATTGGGAGCATGGCAGCACATTTACTTGTATCCTCAATGTTTTCAAGTTTTACAACCTCTGAACGCAATCCAATGAGGGGCCATCATTGCATCATTGCAGTGCAAAAGGTTGGTGCATGGGGTGGATTCGCCGTCCAAATTCATCATCCCTGGAGGGTTTCTAGATGTCGCCGCTTTATAGCTGGTTCCCTCAAAACCCCGCAGCAGCGATGCTGTGAGGAGGGAATGATAGATTTAGACGGCAGGAGGGAACACAGGAGACAAGAAAGAGAGAGAGAGAGAGTTGCAAGAAGGGAGCAAGATTGGGGTGCAGAAGAAAGAACCGTGCGATTGGAGGGCTGGGAAGGGAAGAAGCAGGCAAAGTTAAACAATGACACAGGAGCAAACACCAGCTTGCACCACATCGCCTAACTTCTCTTTGCCCCCCACCCACCCTCCAAACTTTCTTATTCCTTCCTTCTAGGAATCAGATCCTTTCTCTCCCCCCCCTTCCCCGGCCCGTTTTATTAGTTTTGTGGTGAGTGTTTGCGTGTTAACCCTGGACTTACATCTGCCCCTGACACCACTGGCCTCACCCAAGTCAAGGCCACCACTAACTGACTGGTGACCTCGGAGCAACTAAAAAGATCGCGGTAAAAGGACACTGCGAAAAAGCGCAGCAAGAAAAAGCGCAGCCCGAAGTGGCTGGGAGTTGGTGGCTGTGTCATATAAGCAACATAGCACCACTGTGCAGCCACTCTAGGATTAATAGAGCATAGAGACACCCCCTCGCCCTGCTTACATAGGCAGTAGAAGTCCCAATCCCAAAATCTGCTTGGCAAGCACCATCCCTCTCGCTGTTGGGGAGAAGGAACTTACTTAGTCCTCCAGACATCATATTCCTGCCTCCAGCCATTCATTTGTTTGGCAGGGAGATGGCTGGTAGGTCTCTGAGTAGTGCTGTTAAGAACATAAGAAGTGTCACGCTGGATCAGACCAAGGGTCCATCTAGTCCAGCACTCTGTTCACACAGTGGCCAACCAGCCATTGGCCAGGGATGAACAAGCAGGACATGGTGCAACAGCACCCTCCCACCCATGTTCCCCAGCAACTGATGCACACAGGCTTACTGCCTCGAATACTGGAGATAGCACACAACCATCAGGGCTAGTAGCTATTGATTAGCCTTTGTAGCTATTGATAGCCTTTGCCTCCAGGAGACATATTATTGAGGGCATCTCATGGTAGTATTGCAATATTCTTGAACCAAGATTTAACTTGCTTCCCAAGAAGAAGTCATGGGCAGACTCTTCCCTCCAAACATTTACAGTAAGCAGCTCTCCTGTACTTAAGACTTTCCTACACTGCCTCTGGAATGTTACCAGTATTAATCTTTACCTTGGCCAAACTTATGCTTTTTTTAAAAAAAAAAACTTATTCATTTAAATCCATCATCATATATCCTACTCTGGCAGGAAGACTGAGTGCTGAAAAGACGAAAGAGAAGCATTTTGCGTTTCAGAGAAAGTGGGTCCAGGAGCAAGATATTGCCTGGAAAGGCAGCATGCTGTTAAGTGGGGAGATAAAGCTAACTCAATCCATATGTGGATTCTGCAAATTGTAGTGATTAGCAAAATGCAAGGCGTGGAGTGCAGAGTTTGTAACGTGGCACTAGGTACTGGAAGAATGAAAAGCTAAAGTACACGCCATGTTGTTTTCCAAACTGAAGCCAGGTTTATGTATAGCAGAACAAGTCAGATCACAATGTGTAAGCAATAGACCTCTAATTTTTCCCTTCAGCTAAATAGAATTTTCTCTAGTTGTGCAAAGGCCACCTACTTACAAAAGGAGGCTACATGCTCAGTGTAGTAGTTATAATTTAGAAATGGGCAGGCATGGAACCTTATTGGCTGGAGGTTGTCCTGCAGGACGTTGCTACAGCTCAGCGCTGCAGTAATCCTTGGGTAGCATCCTCCCATTTCTAGGATTGTATGAAATTTTGCTAGTCTTTCTTAAACTGTTTTGTGTCAGCTAAGGAAATTTTATTTATTTATTTATTTATTTATTGCATTTTTATACCGCCCAATAGTCGAAGCTCCCTGGGCGGTTCACAAATCTCCACCCTCCCCACCTCCAAATTCCAGTGACAGCTAGGAATGCACATAACCGCTCTGATGAAGTTAATTGACCCTCTTGAAATTTTCTTGCATTCCTCCAAAATTCCTCCTAGGTTTTGTCTGAAGAGACCTCCCAGCACCCCTCTCACACAATTCTTTTCTAATTGCCATTGTTTGGATGAAACAATGGCGACAATACTAACCTTTTACATTTGTTTCAAGTTTATGTTCAAATTCACAGTTCTTTATAAAAAAAAAAATATTTTAGATATCAAACAATCTATTCTGCTGTGACATCGTATTTTGAACTTCCCTGACTGAGTTTGTGAAGCCAGCTGCCTTTAGGATGTTATCCCTGGTGCCTTGTTTCACCATATCCCTCCTCAAATGATCAGTTCAGAAGTAGGGGTAGAATCATAGAATCGTAGAATAATAGAGTTGGAAGGGGCCTATAAGGCCATCGAGTCCAACCCTCTGCTCAGTGCAGGAATCCACCTCAAAGCATCCCTGACAGATGGTTGACAGAGGGTAGCTCAGGGGTGCAGAACATAAAGCCTGGGGCCAAATTCCCCCTAGTCACTACTTGTTTGGTTTTTCCCAGCTTTCCTGATTCTAAATGGTTGAAATGTCTTGCCAATTTCTTGGGAGAGCCACTGCTACTCAGAGTTGACAATACTCAATTTAAGCTAGGATCAGAAACCAGGGTTTGTTATTAACTTGCGAATCCTGGCTTGTTTGGCAGCAACAAACCAGCAGCTCAGGTTCAGACAACTTGCTAAATAAACCATTTCTGGATTGTTAAGCCCTGGTATTTTTGCAGCAGCAGCTGCTGAATGAAATTCAGTGAAATCTACTATTGAAATTCAACAGTGTGGTGGCTGAGGGTGGCAAACTCCCCATTTGCCATTTTGCTTCCAAACAAGTGTGTGCGCCTTATTTTAGAGTCAAATCGCTGCTTTTTCTTTTCTTTTCTTTTTTACCACTGGCACCAAATTTTAGCGGTAAGTTGGCTACCTCTGGTTTAGCTGGTGATGCTAACAGGAGGAGCCAGAACAGCTTGTTCCCAATAAGCCAAGATTCTCCAGAATCCTGGGTTACTATTGTGTGTGAACGTGACCACTATCTGCCTTGGTATAAGGCAGCTTCATATTTTGGGCTGCATTAATAGAAGTATAGCTTCCAAATCACGTGAGGTACTGGTTCCTTTCTATTCGGCGTGGTTAGGCCTCATCTAGAGTATTGCGTCCAGTTCTAGGCTCCACAATTCAAGAAGGATGCAGACAAACTGGAGCGTGTTCAGAGGAGGGCAACCAGGATGATCAGGGGTCTGGAAACAAAGCCCTATGAAGAGAGACTGAAAGAACTCGGCATGTTTAGCCTGGAGAAGAGAAGATTGAAGGGAGATAGGATAGCACTCTTCAAATACTTAAAAGGTTGTCACACAGAGGAGGGCCAGGATCTCTTCTCGATCCTCCCAGAGTGCAGGACACGGAATAATGGGCTCAAGTTAAAGGAAGCCAAATTCCAGCTGGACATCAGAAAAAACTTCCTGACTGTTAGAGCAGTACGATAATGGAATCAGTTACCTAGGGAGGTTGTGGGCTCTCCCACACTAGAGGCATTCAAGAGGCAGCTGGACAACTATCTGTCAGGGATGCTTTAGGGTGGATTCCTGCATTGAGCAGGGGGTTGGACTCGATGGCCTTGCAGGCCCCTTCCATCTCTGCTATTCTATGATTCTATGATATATTCATCAGACAGGTAGGTCTCTGCCTCTATGGTTTACAATACAAGGACAAGACATGAAAGGAATACTGACTGGAGGGGAGCCAGTGTGGTGTAGTGGCTAATGTGTTGGACTGGGAGTCAGGAGATCCAGGTTCTAGTCCTCACTTGGCCATGGAAACCCACTGGGTGACTTTGGGACAGTCACAGACTCTCAGCCCAACCTACCTCACAGGGTTATTGTTGTGAGGATAAAATGGAGAGGAGGAGGAGGAGGATTATGTATGCCGCCTTGGGTTCCTTACAGGAAAAAAGTTGGGATATAAATTCAAAAATAAATAAATAAATAAATAAAAGAAGAGTGGCATTTGATAGGACTTTAAACCAGTAAGAAGTTTATTTTATTTTATTTTTTGCAAGATAGGTTTTTCTATTGTATACCTTTAATCTGTTTGTGTGTTTTTAAAACATGATATCTCCCCTCCAAGCCTTTGGGCTAAGAGCAGGTTACTCCACTGTTTCATTCATGTGAGAACAAATGACAACTGCTGAGTATATGCCATCCTTGATTATGTGTGCAGCTTGGTTACAGAGAAGTTCAGATTCTGAGTCCTAGTTTTAGTTACATAACATGTCCAAGTTAAACCAAACATCAGGAAATGCTACTCGGATTGCGACAGGTAGAATTCAACATGTCATTAACCAGGCTTGATATCCCATCCACTTCAATCAGTCTTAATCTTGGATTGCGCCCCAAGTTGATAACACTCATGGTAACTCATTGGTTGGTCTCAGTCAAGTAATTGGAAGAGGAAATGAAATTTTATTAGGATATCATAGACTTCTGTTCCGCATAGGCTTTATGCATCTCTTTTTGGCAATTCTCCCAAACCACTTCCGCTGGAGTAGTGCTGAAGAGATGAAATTGTCCCACAGGATCACGTTTGATGGCTGCAGTGTGGTTAGACATTTTGCATGCTACTTTCAAGATGTATGAAATTACAGCAAAAATAGAATTGCAAAGGTTTATGGAAGTGTCTTAACACTTGCCATTAACTACTCTTCTCCCTATAGCTTCAGAATGGCTTAACAAGAAAAAACAAGCCTAATGTAACCACGCCTCCAGGTCATTTAATTAAAGATGCAGGAGAGAAATAGAATATTGTATCTAAAACTGAAAATACTGCAGGCTTTTTAATTAAAAACAGCCTTGGAATAAGGCCAGTGATAGCATAATTGTGCTTTGTAGTAGCAGAGTTGAGTATTTATTATTATTATTATTATTTATTTATATAGCACCATCAATGTACATGGTGCTGTACAGATTACACAGTAAATAGCAAGACCCTGCCGCATAGGCTTACAATCTAATAAAGTTGTAGTAAACAATAAGGAGGGAAAGAGAATGCAAACAGGCACAAGGAAGTGTAAACAGGCACCGGGTAGGGTGAAGCTAAACAGTATAGAGTCAGAACAAACTCAATATTTAAAAGCTATAGGGAAAAGAAAAGTTTTTAGCTGAGTTTTAAAAGCTGTGATTGAGTTTGTAGTTCTCAAGTGTTCTGGAAGAGCGTTCCAGGCGTAAGGGGCAGCAGAAAAAAAAGGATGAAGCCGAGTAAGGGAAGTAGAGGTCCTTGGGCAGGCGAGAAGCATGGCATCAGAGGAGCGGAGAGCACGAGCGGGGCAATAGTGTGAGATGAGAAGAGAGGTAGGCAGGAGCTAGACCGTGAAAAGCTTTGAAGGTCAACAGGAGAAGTTTATATTGGATTCTGGAGTGAATTGGAAGCCAATGAAGAGATTTCAGAAGTGGAGTAACATGGTCAGAGCGGCGGGCCAAGAAGATGATCTTGGCGGCAGAGTGGTGGACAGAGACCAGCGGACTAATGTGAGACGAAGGAAGGCCAGTGAGAAGAAGGTTGCAGTAGTCCAACCGAGAGATAACCAGTGCTTGAACGAGAGTCTTGGCAGAAGAGACAGACAAAAATGGTCGAATCCTGGCAATATTATACAGGAAGAAACGACATTTTCTATATGCAGTAAATTAGTTTTACCAATCACCTTCTGGCTATGAGCCAGCTGATTACGGTCTTTTATTGGTGGTACCTTTGTACTCGCTGGTTTATTTTCTTTGTTTTTAAAACTTATATCTCACTTTGTTTCCAAAAGGAGCTCAGGGTGGATAACAAGTCAGCAAACATTATATAATACACAAAAAGTCAAATAGCATTCTCCATTCCTAATAAGAACAATAATAAAATAAGAACACTACTGACATAGTATATCAAAATCAATAACAATGTCCATGGATTACAGTCTAAATCTAGGGGAACGTTAAAAATCATGGGGAAATATTCAGCCAAAAGGGCCTTTTTAAATAAACATGTTTTTGCCAACTTTTGTTTATTTATTTCATTTCTATACCACCCAATAAGCCAAAGCTCTCTGGACGGTTCACAAAAGTTAAAGCACAAGCACAGCATAAAATACACCATGAGAGATTAAAACCACAATATAAAACCACAATACAAAAGTACAATCAGAATAAAACTGAGCTGCAATGCAGAAATTTAAAATATAGGTTTAAAATGCAGATTTAAAAGAGTGGAGTTAAAAGACTAGGGGGCTGTCTGTACATCCCCAAAGCCCTACGGTGGCTGTGAATCTGCCTTGCGTCAGCTTCCCTGCAAAACTGCCTATATGTTTCCGAGCCCAATTCAAGGTGCTGGTTTTAACCTATAAAGCCCTACATGGCTTGGGACCACAATACCTGATGGAACGCCTCTCCCGACATGAACCTACCCGTACACTGCGCTCAACATCTAAGGTCCTCCTCCGAGTGCCTACTCCGAGGGAAGCTCGGAGGATGGCAACAAGGGAGAGGGCCTTCTCAGTGGTTGTCCCCCGACTGTGGAATGATCTCCCCGATGAGGCTCGCCTGGCGCCAACGTTGTTATCTTTTTGGCGCCAGGTCAAGACCTTTCTCTTCTCCCAGTCATTTTAACAGCATTTAATAACGTTAAGTTTGTTTTAATGGACCCCAGAATTGTTGTTTTAAATGGATACTGTTGTTGTTTTTATACTGTTTTTATGTTTTTTTAAAATTTTGTATACTTTTAATGTTTACTATTTTTTTTTTAATTTTAATTTTTGTGAACCGCCCAGAGAGCTCCGGCTATTGGGCGGTATAGAAATGCAATAAATAAATAAATAAATAAATAAATAAATAATTGTTGTAAACCGCCCAGAGAGCTTCGGCTGGGGGGCGGTATATAAATGTAATAAAATAAATAAATAAATAAATAAATAAATAAATAAATAAATAAATCAAACTGTGCAGAAAAAAGTTGGGGACTTACCCCGTTTTCTTTGGTGGAAGTGATACCTGATCTTGCACCGTGGCCAATCCATGAGATGGTCCTAGCCGTAGGCGACTGGCAATTAGTCACCGGAAATCAGGAAGAGGGCCGGGGGGGGGGGGGGCAGCTCCAGTACCTGGATGACCACCAAAAACCCCACATTCCCTCTTTGGCATGGGGATTACCCAACGCCACCCCAGGTAAGTGAAACCACAGGGTTTGGGGGAATGGCGGCACCAACTCGGCGCTGTGAAGACAGTCCCTAGGATAGTAAATTGCTAAAATACTGGGAAAATAAAAAGGTCTTCACCTGGCGTCAGAAAGAGTACAACGTAGGTGTCAGACGAACCTCTCTAGGGAACTCATTCCACAGTCGGGGTGTCACAGCAGAAAAGGCCGTCCTAAATAAAACAGAGAAACGGAACCTGACAAGCGTCAGGTTGGCAAAGATTGTCATATGGAGGCAGGTGCTTCAGTGCAACCTTTAGGATTTTGAGATTTGTGCAATCCTGCAGTTATGGATGGAACTAAAGGAGCAAGAGAAAATAATAGTGAGGCCTAGGAGTGGTCAAGCAGCTGGTGCTGTTTAAGGCAGGGGTGCACAACCTGTGTTCTGGGAGCCATATGCACTCCCCCAAGGCCTGAATTATGCCCACTCCTATGTGCCCTGATCCCCTGCTTCTGCCTAAACCCTCTCCCCACCCTGCCAGTAAGCCTGATAGAGAGATTGCACTTTCTTCATTGGTAGCAGCGCATGCTGTTCATTTTAACTGATCCAGAAATTACCTTCTTTCAACTCGTATACAGATGTAGTTCTGTTGTTATTGCTAGCATCACTGACCGTAATCATAGCCTGGTCCTCTGATTACTCAGTAAAATGCAGGTAACCACATTTCTGTGAACGTAACCAACATCTTCCTCTCTGACCTTCCAGATACTTTCTGTGCTGATTTATATTTACTTACTTCAACACTTATATCCCCCTTCCTGTAATAAAATCAAATACAGAGTAGCTGACAAAAGTATAAATCACAAAAATGAGAAACAAATCTAACTATAAAGAAATACATTTCAAAGTAATTTGAAAATAGTGCTGTTTTTTTTCCAGTTGAGTACAGAAGTACTGACTTTAGAAGAATGCAGATCGATTGCTCTCTCTCTCTCTCTCTCTCCCCCGCTCCCGTGTCTGTGCTTTGGTGGTGCCCTCAGAACCTTACTCACTGTGGTAACATTAGTTTCTGGACTATTCTTTTCCTTGTACAGATATTTACACCCAGAGGGGCTTCCTTCAGACTACACCATTACCTTCCTCTTTCGTATACTCCCTGAAACACCCGAGGAACCATTTGCCCTCTGGGAGATTCTAAATGAAGAATATGAGCCCCTGGTTGGAGTTATTTTGGACAGTATGTATTTTGTGCCTCTGTGTACTTTGGTTGGTTTGATTATATTCTGCCTTTTCATTTCATGATCAAAGAGACTATAAGGAAGTCATAATTTTCGCTCTCAAAGAAGCCTAGAACTTTTATCCTGCACACTGTTCCACAATCTTTTATGCTATTTGTGTTTTATGTAGTATTTATTTATAATATTTATAAAAGGTTGTACACAACAGACATTGCTTTGAAACATGTTTTCTCTCACACTGTACAGACGGTGGCAAAACCTTGACTTTCTTCAATTATGACTACAAAGGTGAATTCCAGACAGTTACTTTTGAAGGACCTGATATAAAAAAAATATTTTATGGAAGCTTCCATAAGGTGAGTTTGGCTGGAACATTCTGGGAAAAGAATGTGGTTGTGTAAAAAGACAAAGAACTGATCTTTTGAACTTCTGCTTTGTTTCTGAGGGAAATGGTGCTTTTTACAGCTCAGATAGTTATTCTTCAGCCTTCATTAACTGAATAATTTCACAACAGTCAGGATAGAAGGTAGATAAATTCCTTAAACCAGAGTTCCGTCACCGTATGCTAATGTCGTCTGCTTTAAATATGCACAACTGTCTGCCATCCCCACCTCAGTCTGGATACTGTATATACAGATATATAGAGTCTGGCTGTTGTGAGGGCTCTTCAAGGTTGACCTCGCTCTAAAAATGTTACATTCAAGCCCCTAGTCTAAGTTCCTGCCAGATACCGACATATATCCCCAAACATTGCTGGCTATTTTTATTTATATTTACATCTTACAATTTCAGCCAGCCTTCTTTGAATACAAAACCTTGAGAAAATATTAATGCATCTATCGCTGATATTAAAAAAAAAAAATGCTTTTCGCAACACAAATAGCTCCTTCCTGGAATCCTTTCTTGTATATTAAAACCCTCACTATCCTCCTCCAGTTGCATGTTGTCATCAGCAAAACTACTGCCAAAGTGGTGATTGACTGCAAACAAGTGAGTGAGAAGATGATCAGTGCAGCAGGCAATATTACTTCTGATGGGATAGAAGTGCTGGGGAGAATGGTTCGATCAAGAGGACCAAGGGACAACTCTGCACCAGTAAGTGAAACAGCTTGGGGCAGCCTTCTCCAGCTTAGTGCCTTCCAGATTGTGTTGGACTACAACTACCATCATCCCCAAGCTGGTTCTTATTATGCTACTTTTTTGTTGTTTTTCTTTTTTCCCTTTTGCTTAAGACATCCTATGGGCCTGATGTAGTTGTGAGGATTCATCTGTCTCTGTACTGGAAACCAGAGTGGTCTCTACCAGCTCATCCCTTTCAATTCTTTTTCTTAGGGTGGTTGCAGATGGAGAATTTTCGCTGATTCAGCCCACCAAGTTTAGATCCCTAGCTCAAACAGCAAAGCAGTGGTTTAGCAGGGCCAGTATGGGCAGCATTGGCCTTAGCTAGACCAAAGGATTATCCCAGGCAAATGGAGGGGTTGTCCCTGCCTGCTTCCGGGATCCCCTGTGTGTCATTTGGATGCACAGGGATGATCCCAGGACAATCCCGAGATATAGGCCTGGTCTAGCCATGGCCATTGTCATTTGCTAAATGTTGGGTGGCTCTAGGTTAGTTTTGTAACTATCTGTGCAAAGGTTTATCTCTATTTTTTCCCTTTCATGTGCTGCTTACTGCACGTCTGATTTAGGGCTGCTTAGCGGTTTCTCACTTGTTTCTCTCAAAAGACTAGGAGGAGGAATTTTTTTAAAAAACAGGCATTCTTGCAGAGGGAAGCAGAGTGAGAAACAGAAGCCTCAAGTCCCTGGAATCAGTGGCTTGAGGGAAAACACAGCATTTGAGCAGGTAGAGATGCGAACAATAGAAACATGCTTAGAATAAGGTGGATCAGGTAGGGAAGCAGCCAAAACTGATAATTGTTCAGGTAAAGGCCTAGATTGATCTGAAGATCTCTGCACATTTACTGCAGGGATAAGCAACCTTTTTTTTGCCTCCGAGGGCTACATTTGGCTCTCTTCTGTCCTGGGTGGCGGCCGTCTTTCTTCCCGAAATTCAGTACATAAGGGTCACGTGTGGCATCCTGGGGGTTTCAGATAGTGGCCACCCACTATCTTAAAGAGTTCCATCCCGTCTGAAAGTGCCGACATTGGGTAAATAAATGGGTCTAGGGGAATGGGGGAATGACTGGTAGTGGCCACAAGCAGCAGTGCCGGATGGGGCCCCTGATGTCAGCAGCAGGGCTGGGCAGGGCAACAGGATTACGTTCTGAGCCCTGGTACCATCGGCGTGTTCTTGGCCCAAGCCTCCTCTTATCCTCACTGTCTTTTTGAAAGGGAAAATGTCTTCAGGAGCAATGTTTATTGCATCCAGGGGAGATCTGGTCAATAGATAAGCAAATAAGAGAATAATAGAGGAAAAGAATTGGATAAAGTTCAAAGTTGGACAGTCACCTCATCTTCTTCAAACCCTTTTGTCCAAAACAGCTCCCTTAAATCTACTAGGACTGAAGCTCAAACTAAAATGTACTGCTTCCAGCTGTTTGGCTTGTCAAGAATATTTACACACACACACACACCCAAAAAGTATGTTTCTTTGGACAAAAAAAAAGGGCTTTGAGGCCTCAGGCTTAAACATGGAGAGGAATACATCAGGCCTTCCAAGACAATTGAACAGAGCAACCTTTGTGACCACATTCCAGCAAGGGAAGACAAAAGACGAATTTATAAAAGGTTGCAGTTAAAGGGTGCTTTTGTATGAAGGAAAGGAAAGCAATGACGGCTTTTGTTGGGGAAGTCAGAACTTTATGAATGATGATAAGTGATTTAGCGAACTGTACACCCACAGAAAAATGTAGGTTGCCTTCAAGTGAATTGGTCAGCGGTTATGCAAGTCTGCAAGCATGCATTTCAAGGCATAGCTCCCTTGTGCACTCTCAGTTGCATAAGTGACAGCTTTATCGCATGGCATTTTAACAAGGCCTGTGCTATTATTTAGACGTGATGTATCTTTGAGGAACCCAAGTTTGAATGTTATCCTATAGTCCAGGCGAAACCACCCGCTGTGCTCATGGGCTTCCTGAAAACAATGGAGCCATACCTGAGCCAGGCATAGATTTAGAGCTTTATCACACCAGCGTTATACTGTGCCATCACTGAATTGCGTGCAAAGGATTCTGAAGTTTTCCAGTTTATAATCTGCTTTTATTGTGAAGCACTCCCATGCATCCTGCCTTAATTGCGCTTCTTAGCCAAAAGAAGTGCAATATTTTGGTGCGCAGAAAGTACGGTTCTTCTGGTCATACGAAAGCACATCGCTCAAACTGCAACATGTACTTTCATCCCTCGTTTTGAATCCGGTGTTCTGTGGGTGTGTTTTCAAGGGGCGGAATTGCTGATGAAAGAAAGGGGTGTGTCTTGTCTCCAGGGGGTGTTTTTGATTGCCAATTCAAATCCTTCCTCCTCCTGCTTCCTCCATCTTAACACGTCCATTTTCAACGTGTCCTTTTTTGCTCAGACTACTGAGAGGCATGCCAGTACTGGAGAGGGAGGAACAAATCCTTAATTACATCTGGCTGCAAAGGGATGAGAAAACCAGCTATTTTTGAGCTTGCTTCAAAAATTCTCTGTAAATCACTTCATTTTGGATCACTCCTCTTTTTGTTTTTAACTTTTATACTGCCTGTTTGGTGCATTCTCTTCCCCTCCTTATTGCTTTATTATGATTTTATTAGAATGTAAGCCTATGCGGCAGGATCTTGCTATTTATTGTTTTACTCTGTACAGCACCATGTGCATTAATGGTGCTATATAAATAAATAAATAAATAAATAAATAAATAAATAAATAAATAAATAATAACCTTTCCCCCCCCCCCCAGTTCATTCAAACAGAAATGGGACATGTTTGCATGATTTGCGAAGAGAGAGAGAGAGAGAGAAAACCCCTTTGCATAGATCCCTAGAATGGCACCTTGATTATAAATTAGGAAGCTCTTTTTAAGGATGCCTCTCCCGGCACACCTGCCTGGAGCCAGTTGGGAAAGTTGCTTTGCCTTCCCTATGTCTTCCCTAGGGATCTAAATTAAGACAATACATTTTCTGCATCTACAGTGCAGTCCTTAACATGCCTCAGCTGGGTTTTTTGTTCAGTAAAGATGTTTTGCATTTTAGTTTTATTGGGGTTTAGTCCAGTCACTTGCAGAGTTATGTGGCTGCATTTAGTTCAGAATCATGGCCATGTGAAACTAAGGCCTTAGCTAGAACTAAGGTTTATCCTGGGATCGTCCCGGAGTCGTCCCTGCCTGCTCCCGGGATATCCTGTGTGTCATTTACATGAACAGGGATGACCCTGGGACGATCCCGGGATAAACCTTAGGTCTAGCTAAGGCCTATATGTAAACATCTAGGAGTAAAAGCTCAAGAAATAAAGAAACATTTATTCAGTAACTCAACTGGAATCAGGAGGAGCAACCCACATCATATCAAAAAATCAGCCGATTTCAGCATAAATGTAATAAAGCAATTTGCTAGGTAATTTACTTTTCTCTGTTCCCAATTCATTTCCATTGTCAGAGCCGAGAGTGGAGAAAAATGGCCGGGCTGGGTTAAGCAACCCCTAGTTAATCCCAAAGCAAACCATTGGTTAACTTGTCGTTGTGTAACACATGAGCAGCCCCAAGTGACAGGGTTCAGACATCACGGAAACAACCTAGCAATGTTGTATTCATAGGTTGTCGCAGGAAATGAAGCAACTCATGAGCAGTGTGCATCCCTGCAATTTGTGGATAAATTAATCCATGAATTGTTGCCAAGTGCCACTGCTATTTAACAGGTTCTTCTTACTTGTGTATTTTGCTTGGTTTCTCACCCTTTCCTGGGCTATTTACTTATGATTTCCCCAACAAAAGATGTGCCTGGCAACATGACCACTGACCATTAAATACTTCAAAGTATTGGTTGATTTTTGATTGATTTTTATTTGATTTATTCCCTGCCTTCCTGCCAAAATAAAAAATATGGCACTGAAGTAGGTCCTCTGGCTCTATTAACTCCCTTGTTTAAACAGCAGATGGTGAGTTTGCATCAAGGCAAACTCATTGCACTAATCAAATATCTATGGGGATACTTTTCTCCTTTGGAGTGATTCTCCTTCACTGATATCCTGAATAGCAACTGCATTTTACTTTATTTTTATGTTTTTAAAAACAGTTCCAGTTGCAGATGTTTGATATCGTTTGTACCACTTCATGGGCCAATAGAGATAAATGCTGTGAACTTCCAGCTTTGGTAAGATTCCCCTTTAAAGCTTACATTTTTATGACATGTAATTAAAATTATATTTAGAGTTGTCCCCAAAAGGTTAATGTAGAATAGGCCTAGTCTAAATTTGCCTAATTTGGAATATACTGAACATGATGTGAACTTCTTTTTCTCACTAGAGAGATGAAGAAAGCTGCCCTGCCCTTCCTCATTCTTGCTCCTGTTCTGAAGTCAGCAAGGGAGCTCATGGACCACCTGGACCACCAGTAAGACCTTATTCATGTTTGACCATCCAGGGCCCCACTTTATGCACTGGTTCAGTCCCCAAGCTCCGCAGTCCCTCTGCTGGTTCTGTAGTGTTTGTAGGACCCACCACTTGTACAACAGGGCTTTGGTTGATCCAAAAATAACCCTTGAAATGAGCAGAAACACTCATTTCTGGATCAGGACAGGATAGCAGAGCTCCCTTCTGTGATCTCCACTGACCTGCCCCAATCCAGAAACAAGAGTTTACACTCATTTTTAGAAGCGCCAAAGCCCTGTTGAGTGGTGAGTCCCATGAGTGCATGAGCACTTAGAACAGACCCATTGAAATCATTGGGACTTAGCGTCCTCATTACTAACTTAAATCCCATTTATTTTCACTTCTTCTCTGCTCTATGAGCTTCTCTACATGAGCTATTTATTGTATGCTAATGATTGACCTCTTACGGAAGCTTGTGGGTCCTTTACATGACACTGTCAACCTCCAGGATATATCCTGCACTTTACCCCAATAATCTTGCTTTAAAAAAAAACCCTGAGATAATGCAGCATTTAAAATAATCACAGGATGTCCCCGGTGTGTAAACCTGGCATAGTGCTAAAATTCCACCACTAGATGAGGCTGTTTCATTGAACATAATAGCACTGCCGAGAGGGGAAGTTTTCAATTAAAAATAACATGATCATCATCTAAAGGAGCCTGTCAACAACAACAACAATTTTATTGCAGTCAATAGACCATTCCAGCAAAAGTTACATACAAAAGGACTGAGCGTACATTTAGCTATTAAAAAGACAAGTAATCATAGAGGATCTAATAGAAATGGCCAAGTTCAAAAACTTGGCCACTTGGTTGGTGATTGACTTGTCTGAGTTCTGAAGTAATAGGGACATTAGGAATTCAGTTGGGTGACCAGGAAAAGATTGTAAATGCGAAAAGGCTCCAGAAGAAGAAACCCTGGTAAGACTGCGGGGTTTTTTTCTGTTAATGTAGACACAGCCTTTGACTAAGTCTTGATC
Organism: Elgaria multicarinata webbii; assembly: GCF_023053635.1. Taxonomy (NCBI): domain Eukaryota; kingdom Metazoa; phylum Chordata; class Lepidosauria; order Squamata; family Anguidae; genus Elgaria; species Elgaria multicarinata. The sequence continues at coordinate 97,706,542 of NC_086177.1, forward strand.
CAATCCTCATGCTTGCTCCTTTACCTCCTATAATGTGTTATACTCATATGCCTCACCATGTAAGTTCTCCTTTCCTAGGTGTTGCTATGAATGTTCCGCAAATATGCACATATGCTCAGTTACTTTCATTTTGTTCCATTAGAGTTTTGATGTAGTGGATAAGAGTGCAAAGTTGTTGGAGGACATGGGTGGCGGAGTGCTGATGCACTCATGTGCTACTTGTCGGTTTCCAACAGGCAGCTGGTTGGCCACTGTGTGAAGAGCATGCTGGACCAGATGGGCCCCCGGTCTGATCTAATATGGTTCTTCTTATGTTCTTTTGTAAACCGACCAGAGAGCTTCCGCTATGGGGCAGTATATAAATGATGATGATGATAATAATGATAATGATAATAATAATATAATGTTCTTATGATCTTGAGCAGTCAATTACTCTCTTGCAGCCTAAATTACTTTACTCGGTCAGCATGAAGATAAAATGGGATGACTCAAGGGTCTGGTGAAGTGCCTTTTAAGATGGCGTGTAGTTTAGTTATCGCTTCTCCTGCCTCATGCCATGCCATGCTGTTGCCTTTTTCTGTGCTACTTGACAGTTTTCTACGATTCCCTATTTGCTCATGGTAGGCGCCGCAATCTCTTGTATAATTTCCAGGCTTAGTTCGTAACGTGGGTGTAATAACGTATCACAACCTTGCACCGTTTAGCAGTTGATGCTCACAACAATCCGAACACAAATGCTGCAATCCACTAACGTGGTCCCAGGTGCACAAGTGGAGCTCTCTGATTTTCAGCGTTGATAGAGGAAAACGCTTCTGAGGCTCCATCTGGCATAACTCATAGAAAAGCCTTATTTGTATATATGAGATCAGAGTTTTCACTATGAATATGCATCGCCTGATATGGGACAAGAATGTGTAATTCGGTGCAGGTTGGTACTTTTGTTTGTTGGCGTGCTTGTGCCATAGAGCTCTCATACTTGAAATGTCTAAAAAGTCTTAAATCTACCGATAAGACAAGTTTAAGGAGAATCCCATGGGAATCGTGCCACAATACGTCATTGGATAAAATATCTCATTAATCCCCTCCAAATAATCCAGACTGGCTGGAGAAGTCTAATGCCTTGTCATGTTTCAGTTTAGACAGAAAACAACTGTGACTTGGGAGTTTTATTTCGTCGAAGGTTGGCGTTAGTTTTATTCAAGGCATTAAACAAAACCGTGAAAAAAGACAGAACACATCGGAACATAGTAGAAAGAAGAGAAAAATTCCAATGTTAAAAACACCCACACACATTGATTAGAAGCAAACCATTCTTTTCAGGCAAGGAGATGTGTGAGCCAGGAAATGCTGGTCTGAAAGGAAAACAAGACCCACAAAATTACTGATCCTTATGTTTTTAGTATCTGTTGGGAGAAAGCCACAAATCTATGCAGATGTTACAATCACAAAACTTGCAGAAGTCATGCAAGAATTATATTATAGTTCTACTATAATAACTCACAAATACATGGCATTATGGCAGGAAAACCTGTCTATTGCAAGGACTCAGGAGACAGGGGGAAGAGTTACGTGCATTTTTTTGGACACTGCACACACAGAAATGTTGTGCATAGCCACATACCCCACTCCTGACACACACAAAGCCTAACTAAGTGTTCTGTCTAGCACACATGGTAGAGCTATGTGTGCTAGTTTTATTTATCTCTGTCTAAGCATGTGTGGCCCTAATTTGGATTGAGACCACAGTGTTCTGTCATTGTGGGTTTAATCCTTCTTCCCCCACCTGCTTTTTGTTTTTTGTTTGTTTGCAAAATTACACCTTACCCATGCTGGAGGCTTTAAAAATGAAAAAAGAAGATGTAATTAAGTCCAATTTGGCCCACAGAATCCCTGTTTGTGAGAACTGAAAGCCCCAGTATTCAGAGTCAAGAGCTGATTTTCCCTATACTGTCACAGTGTTCCTTGCTGGAGTACTTTACTTTTCCTTATAGAAGTGAACAACAAATGCCTTGACTTGGAGCCTCCATCTGAATAGTCCCTTCCCAAGTTCTGTTTCTTGGGGGCTGTCTATATGTGTTAAAGGCTGTGCTGTGGCACTGTGTCAGTTATATGATGCAGCAGCCACCTCGCAGCCACAGCGGGGCTTTCCTATGAAGCTGTGCACTGGGAAAGACAGGGACTTACCCTGACTTTTCCTGGCGGAGTGAGGTCACCATGGCTCTTCTGCCATCTGATCTCGCTCTGACATCACACCGGTGGCTTTCCCTGGTAGAAGCTGACTTCCAATTGGTTTCCAGAAGCCAGGCAAGTGGGGCGAGCCCAGTGAACTGAATGGCCATCGGAAAGTCCGTGCTGCCTCCTCCTGTGAAGATTACTCGCTGCCCAACAATACTGTGGGATTTGGCGGCAGAGCGGTGCCATGAAGGCAAGGTCACTGTCATGCTAAAGTGTAATTGATTTTGAAGACTGGTTTTAAAGACAGAGAGTTAAGGAAGGCAAGAGATTCCCTGCAGAATAAATCTCAGTGTCACTCAGACATTTGATACAGATAGTATGGGCGTCCTTCATGCACTCCCAAAAGGAAACAATCTGCCAATACAAACATATCTTATGCATGGCAGGACATGCATGTGGTGGCGATGCAAAAGTTTTTCCCAGTGTTCCCATGATAAGACTGAACTCTGCAGCTCGCTGCTCAATTCCTCGTTTACTAATTGAGTGATTTTGCTTCCAGTGTAAAGGGGCATTAAACTTTTAGCAGATTTCCTGACATCCTTCGTTGAGGCTTTTTATCAAGCAATGCTTTCCTTAATCAGTTAATAAGCAAGATCAGTGCTTATTTTCTCAAACAAAGAAGAACAGCACCATTGGGGATGTAATAATCACTCCTTCTGCTAATGAGCTCAGCTGGTGCATGTAAGCAAGTGGGGAGATATCAGCATATTTAGGGGAATCCCAAGGTCTTCAGAAGTACAACAGATCTTTAACATCCCCCCCCCCAACTATTGAGGATTGAGCATTCTTAATAAATATAGAACGTTCCGTGTCAGTTGGAAAAGGAAACAGAGTTGAGAGTGGGTGTGTTGGTTGGAATGGAACAGAGTATTCTGCAAGAGGGTATTGCTGGCTAAAACCTTGCATAGGAGAAGTCCTATTAGGAGATAAAAATAATACACTGCAATATTGTATTGCAGATCCTCTTCTTCTTCTTTTTAATGCTAAATGTCTTTTGCAGGGTGGTCCCGGTCTCCGAGGTCCAAAGGGTAACCGTGGTGATCATGGTCCAAAGGTAATTGGTTATGCTGCTGCTTCCTGTGTAAATACCTAATAGGCACAATCCAGATCCATAGGAATTTTCCCCTTGACTCACCGAGATATGACTTGTTTCTACTATTGATTTAATTGTCTTTTCCCAACAATGGTTATTATTTGTGGAAAAGCCGTTTTGGAAGAAGAAGAAAAATGTTATGGGACTGAAAGGAAAGTTGCTAAAAACTGCTGGGATTTCTATGGAATGTATTTCTCTTGGGTGTAAATCCACAGGACTTATTCAAAATTCACCCCTATTGTTTGTATTCTTGAATCAGGCCTTTGCAAAGAAGCCTTTTTCTTAAGCTTCCTCAATCATGTTAATACATACCATAGGGCTCAGTCCTATCGGGATTGTGATGGCCTTTTCCATTCCAGGGACCAGATGGCCCTCGTGGTGAAATTGGCGTTCCTGGTCCTCAAGGCCCCCCTGGGCCCCAGGGCCCCAGTGGACTTTCCATCCAAGGACTCCCGGTAGGTTTCTTTTATTTAAATATTTATTGTGGACAGACATCAGCTGCAGCTTCTGAATATCAGTCACTGGGGAAGTCTAGTGCCCCATTTCCCAGAAATGTCTGGTTGGCCACTGTGGAAAACAAGATGCCCTGGAATAGATAGGTCTTGGGTTTGATCCACCAGGACTCTTCTTAGGTTCTTACATTTACACCACAATCGTTAAAGCTTGTTTGAGACTTGAGTTGTAAAAATGATGCTCAAATTATAGTGGGCAGAGAAGGCTTGTGCTTCTTGACTTTATTGATGCCCTTCTTCCTGTTAGTTTGACATAATGCTAACCCACATTTTATTTAACCCATGGTTTGTTTCCCTACCCAGGGTTTGTCTGGCAGACTATTTAATTGAACAATTGTGGTTTCTTTTCTCAATCCTTGGGTTGGTTGTTTCCCTCTTCTTTCACCCACTTCCTCCCTGTATCCCACATGCCTTTGCAGCACTGAGGCACTGACATGTAGAGCAACTGAGGTTTTTTGCTTGCTTTTGCTTGTAGCCTGACAAAATAACCCGTGAACAACCCACAGTTCTGGGTTCACAGGTAATTATTACAGTCCACGGTTTAAACAACCCAAAGTTCACAACCCAACAACAAACCATGGATCCTTTTTCTGGTTGTTTGTGGTTAACAAACCGTGGTTTACTCATAGTTCTGGGTTCACACGTAAGTTTCCTTCCTAGTCCTACTTTCTTCACAAAAGGAAGATGTCAAAGATGCATTCTGGCAGGACATCAGCAAGATCGTTCCATTCTATTTTTCTCCACCTTTTTAAAGCCTTCAGAAAAATGAGATTTAAAAAAATGAAATCAGTGGGACATCTTAATTAAGTTTGGCTAAATCGTGCCTCATGTTTATAGCTTACTCAAGGGCCTTTTCTCTCCAGAAATAAATATGTTGTTAACTAATTTGAATTTTTTTTTTGATGAATGAAATTGTGTAGGGGGAACAAACAGTAGACCACTAGCTGATATGTTTACCTCTGTGATCATTTACCATCAGGGAACAACTGGTGAAAAAGGAGAAAAGGGAGAAACTGGCCGTTCTGGCCTACAGGTAACTACTGTGTTGATCTAATATGCTTTCTAGATGTATTTAAATATGGAATTTCCACCACTTGGTCAAGCACCGGATACTTCAGAACTGTGTTGTTAACTGTGTTAACATCCAATCCTAAGTAGGGTTGGGGAGGAGTGAATCCAGGTAGGGTGGAATGCATGTGTCAGCAGTTTTACCAGACTTCTTATTATAAGAACCCTTCCCCATTTGAGACAATGGGGGAAAATAAATTTGCCAGCCCCAGGCTAGCATGACTGAGGGGTCTGATTCAGAGTAATGAAGTGGTTTTGGGTGCAGGGGATCCAAAGCTTACTCTCACCTAGCCCAGCCCCGGAATGCTCCATTTCTAGGCCTTATGCTTGTTACCACCTGCAGAGAACTGCACTGCTAGGGCACCAGTGGAGTGCCTCCATCCTTCCTAACACCCCCTGCCAAGCTGGTGGATCTGGTTATTAGGACTGCGCTGTTTCTGATTGCTGTTTTATTGTCCTTTATCTTGTTTTATATAGGCTATTGCAAACCACTCTGCAAATTCTTAATTGAAGGGTGATGCAGAAATGTTTTAAATAGATAAATACAAAAGTATAGTGATTTTATTTATTTATTTATTTATTGCATTTATAACCCGCCTTTTGAAGGCGGGTTATAAATAATCCACCTTATCTTCATTTTATCCAACAACAACCTTGTGAAGTAGGTTGGGCTGAGGGTCTGCAACTAGCCCAAAGTCACCCAGTGGTTTTCCATCGCCATGTGGGGACTAGAACCCAGATCACTGACTCCCAGTCCAACACCTTAACCGCTACACCGCACTGCCTTGCTAAATGGTTTAAACTATTGTTATTATTATTAATGCATGTTTTGAAATATGTTATCTTCCTTGCTTTGTTTTTTATGCAGGGTGTCCCAGGATCATCTGGGTCGCCAGGGCGGGATGGAAACCAAGGCCAAAGGGTAAGGTGAAATAATTGATAATGACCTTTTCTGCATGAGGCTGGTAATTGGCTGTTAATCTGCTATATGTACTTTCAGTCTCATCGCAGAGTTGAAAACCGAACACTAAATTAGGAGCATTTCCTTTCCTACTTTTCTGCTACATAACTTCTAGGGGGCACTGTGACATACCAGAATAATGCAAATACACAAGTGAAAAAAGCAGTTCCTTTTGCTTTCACTATTAAATGCCTCATTTTTCCTGTTCAAAAAAACAACAACACCTTGCAGAATAGGCTAGCTAAACAGAAGTGAAACTGGAGGGTCACAACCATGATTGGGGAATGATGAGCACACGATAAATGCCTCATGTACAAAAGTCCAATAACTGCCTTGCTAGATCCACTCTACGCTGCCCCTCCCATTATGCCCAGATGAGCCAAGAGGAGGTCAGAATTCAAGCTGGGGCAAACCGGGGTTTATTTATTTATTTCATTTTTATACCACCCAATAGCCAAAGCTCTCTGGGCGGTTCACAGAAAGGCCCTAATAAAGTTCTTACTGTATTTTTGTGTGTATTCCAGGCTTTTGGAGTAGCTGATTGGCTGTTTGCCTAATATAGTTGAAGATATGATGGATGACAGCTGAGATTAAATAGTCCATGCCCCCAGAACCTCCCTGTGGGCTGGGCGTTTACCCATTAAAGAGCGGTCGGTTGAGAAAGGTCTTTCTCCCATAGACCTTTCCACCATTTCCGTGTCTTATTGAACCACTGTAGAACGTAAAGCATGTCAGTGCTTTGCATACGGGTGGTGTTACTTAAATAGCAGAAGCAGCAATGTAAGTGGCAAAAATTGCTCATGACTTGGATGGTTTCTCTAGTTGCCATCTTAATCAATTGCCTTTAATTTTTTAACTCCTTCGCCTAAGTTACTGGTCTTTGTCAGATCTGACAAGCAACTGAAAGAGGGAGAAATCTGCACAGCTGATTTTCCTTCCGGTGGTTATAGGATTAATTTTCCCCCTATTTTCTCTTTTTGTTGGTTTTAAATCTCTGGTTTATTTGTCTTTTCTTTTCTTTTTCAAATCTTAAAGTTTTTGATTAGTTCTTTCAACAAGGGGGAAAATTATTATATATTTCTTAAACCAACCTGTAGAAACAAACAGATCAGTTTCATGATGGATTGCACATACTATAAAATATAGTTGAGGTTGTATTGAATTGCAGTTTAAAGACTGTTTTGAAACCGAGCCAAAAATCTGTTTTCTCTTAATAAAATGAAAACCCCTAAGGAGTTTGGCTCTTAGTATCCCTAAGAGTGAGTTTGGCTCTTAGTATCCCTAAGTGTAACCATATCTAGTAACAGGATGAAATGCATTCTCATTCCAAAAGGTAATTATCCTAAACATAGTTAGTTGTGCAGAAGTAAATCCTATTTACACGAATGGGAACCGTTTCACAACATATTCTTTAGAAGTAGGCTGCTAGACTGAGAGCTCGTCTACACAGGAGCTTTGCCCCAGGGTAGCTTCGGAGTGGTGGCTGGTGAACTATATGACGTAGCTGCAGGGACCAGGCTCCACACCTCGGCGAAGCCTTTTTAAGAAAAAAAATTAAAGGGGGAATCATAGAATCATAGAATCATAGAATAGCAGAGTTGGAAGGGGCCTACAAGGCCATCTAGTCCAACCCCCTGCTCAATGCAGGAATCCACCCTAAAGCATCCCTGACAGATGGTTGTCCAGCTGCCTCTTGAATGCCTCAAGTGTGGGAGAGCCCACAACCTCCCTAGGTAACTGATTCCACCGTCGCACTGCTCTAACAGTCAGGAAGTTTTTTCTGATGTCCAGCTGGAATCTGGCTTCCTTTAACTTGAGCCCGTTATTCCGTGTCCTGCACTCTGGGAGGATCGAGAAGAGATCCTGGCCCTCCTCTGTGTGACAACCTTTTAAGTATTTGAAGACTGCTGTCATGTCTCCCCTCAATCTTCTTTTCTCCAGGCTAAACATGCCCAGTTCTTTCAGTCTCTCTTCATAGGGCTTTGTTTCCAGACCCCTGATCATCCTGGTTGCCCTCCTCTGAACACGCTCCGGGAGGACAGGGAGCTCCGGGCTCCATGGTGATACATTTTAAAGAAGGGGGGGGAGAGGAATGGGGCAGCTCCTGCTGCCCCCACTGTTTTTTTATTTTTAATCTTTAGAAGCAAAGGTTCGCATCTAAAGATTAAAATTTAAAAAAACGGGGGTGGGGTGGAGAGAGGAACGGGGCAGCCAGAGCGAGCTCAGAGGGAGAGCCGGCTGCCTCGTTCCTCCTCCCCTTGTTTCCCCCCAATTAGCTGTAAATGCGATCCTTCGCATTTACAGCTAAAAAAACAAACAAAAAACCGCTTTCCCCTTTAAAAAAAACAAACCCCACTTGCCAGAGAAGACTGCGCTCCTTCCTATGTAGACGCTGGGAAGGAGCTCGCGCCGTCAGGGGCAGCATTACAGAAGCCGTATAGACGAGGGCTGAGATTCTATTTAGATCAATCAGACCTTGCAAAACATTTTGGAGCAAGTCCTGAGCTCTTGCATTCCCTCCTGCCCCTTCACTGCTCCCTGCCCTGCAAGTACAGCATAATATTTCAGTGGGATAGAGCCGCTGTGGTGTACTGTAGACTTCCTCAACCTAGTGCCACCCCATATCATCCCCAGCCAGCATGGCCATTGGGCAAAGTGGCTAGGGATGGTGGGATTTGTAGTTCAGTGCATTATTTTGTATTATTATTATTATTATTATTATTATTATTATTAATAATAATAATATAGCACCATCAGTGTACATGGTGCTATATACACTGGTGGGTGCCAGGTTGGGGAAGGCTGGAGTAGTGGTTAGACGCAAGGGAAGGCAACCTGGTGCCTTCCAGGGATTGGGTCCATGATTTCCCTTCGGCAAGAGAAAGGGAATGTCTGAGAGGAAGGCCTCTGCTCTCAGAAGATCACAAAGCAATTCTAAAAGCTCTTTATTATCCACATATGCCCTACTGAACCTGCTGTGGGATTTAGCTTTAAACCTTGGAGAATAAGCAAAGGGAACTCAGCATATGTTACTTATTAGGAAGGTGGTAATTCCCTGAACCACTTTCTTCTTAAGCCTCTTCTTGCATGCACGCTTATGTAGCAGGCCTTGCTGTATTCAGAGGCTGTGAAGCAAGACCCACATAGTCTGTCAACTCTTCAAACAATGCCCCTGCTGTGAATGAGGGGTGTGTGTTCTGGATCGCAGAAGCAGTCCAAGAATTACTTGGCTGCAGTTACACGATATTAGCTTTACTTGGTTAAGAATTTCTGTGATTTGCTCCAAGAACAGCACAGAGCAAGCTTCTCAGCCTGGATCTGAGTCTTTTAATAGACGCAAAAGGAAGTCTGTGTAGTCACAGCTATAGTGAGGGTAGCTGCTGTTGTTGCAGCCATAGGGCAGGAGTGCAGAGTCTCTTCCTACCTGAGGGCTGAATTCCATTTTAAAGAAGCTTTTGAAGGCCACATTCTAGTGGTGGTCGGGGCCTAAGGTCAAAGGGGATGGGGCTAAAATACCCCCCAAACCAGCATATTATATCTTAAAGCTCTTACTGCCAGTAACTAAGCCTCAGGAGAAGCATTTAAACCTTTTAGAATGGGGGAAAATGGGTGTACAAAATTATGTATGGTGTGGAGAATGTGGATAGGGAGACATGTTTCTCCCTCTCTCATAATAGTAGAACCCGGGGACATCCCACGAAGCTGATTGCTGGGAGCTTCAGGACAGATAAAAGGAAGGACTTCTTCACACAGCACATAGTTAAATTATGGAATTCACTACCACAAGATGTGGTGATGGCCACCAACTTGGATGGCTTCAAAAGGGGGTTGGATACATTACTGGAGGAGAAGGCTATCAATGGCTACTAATGGCTGAGTGCAGTATCCAAGGCAGTAAACCTATATGCACCAGTTGCTGGGGAATATGGGTGGAAGGATGCTTTTGCCCTCATGTCCTGCTTGTGGGTTCCTGGTCAACAGCTGGTTGGCCACTGTGTAAGCAGAGTGCTGGACTAGATGGACCCTTGGTCTGATCCAGCAGGGCTGCTCTTATGGGAATCCACCAAATGATTGATGATTGGAGGTAAGGGTGAAGGGGGCGTGATCTTCTAGGGAACCTCAAAGAGCCGTATTTGGCCCCTGTGCCTGAGGCTCCTGACCCCTGCCATAGGGACTGAGTTTAGGGAAGCCCCACAGCTATAATCTACTTTAGCCTTCACCATCTTGATGCCTTCCAGATGTGATGGACTACAACTCCCAACACCCCTTGCTGGCTGGGGATGTTGGGAGTTGTAGTCTAAGGCAGCTGGAGGGTGGCAGGTTGGGGAAGGCTGATTTACTTCACTGGGCCAACTGGTTGGTTGGGACTCCTTACCATTACCCTAATTTTTGTTTGTTTAAGATGTTTAAAAGCCAAATGAAAAGATGGTTGTGGAGTGAGTTTAGCAGCTCACAAAAGACATCAGCTTATCAAAATAAATCGGATTGGGGGGGGGGGGAAAGCATTTTATTAAATTTATAGATAAATTCAAATAAGACAATAAAGGTAGCATAAATTCAACACTCAAGTGAAATCACCTAGATTTAATACAGAACAAGTACAGAGCAAATTAAAAATTAACAGGCTAAAAGTCTGCTAGCACTCGTCTTCCTGCATTCCACGGGGAAAAGCAGCCTGGTGTAAACACAGTAGAGAGGGAGGGAGGTCTTCTCAGTGGGCTGGACGTTTCGTAGTTGGCTCCCTCACCTCCAAGGGAGGCTGGATGCAGCAGGGGGGTAATGTTTGGCAGGGGCAGTGATGGTGAGTCCTCTTTCCTAGTTTCACAGTGCTGGTCTTACTACATGCAAGTGAGAAAGAGAGAGTCGGAAAAAGCCAGACACAGACCAATGCGTCAAGACAAATACACGCTGTTGAAAACGTAAAAGCGGGTTCCATTTTGCAGATTGAGGTCTAAACTGGATCCCACCTTTGAAAAAGTTGAAGTCTACTGCTTGCTTGTACCCAACCAGCCACACCACTGCAGAGCAAACACAAAAGAATTATTTCTGACTCTCCAAACTAGTGTTTCTCCACACAATGGGGGCAGTGGCGGTGGGTATATTGCAGGTCAGCGTACAGGATGCAATCCATCTCATACGAACAAAAAAAAACCTACTGGATCAGACCAACGACCTGTCTGATCCAACTTTCATAGAATCATAGAATCATAGAATAGCAGAGTTGGAAGGGGCCTACAAGGCCATCGAGTCCAACCCCCTGCTCAGTGCAGGAATCCACCCTAAAGCATCCCTGACAAATGGTTGTCCAGCTGCCTCTTGAAGGCCTCTAGCGTGGGAGAGGCCACAACCTCACCAGGCAACTGATTCCATTGTCGTACTGCTCTAACAGTCAGGAAGCTTTTCCTGATGTCCAGCTGGAATCTGGCTTCCTTTAACTTGAGCCCGTTATTCCGTGTCCTGCACTCTGGGAGGATCAAGAAGAGATCCTGGCCCTCCTCGTGTGACAACCTTTTAAGTATTTGAAGAGTGCTATCATGTCTCCCCTCAATCTTCTCTTCTCCAGGCTAAACATGCCCAGTTCTTTCAGTCTCTCTTCATAGGGCTTTGTTTCCAGACCCCTGATCATCCTCGTTGCCCTCCTCTGAACACGCTCCAGCTTGTCTGCATCCTTCTTGAATTGTGGAGCCCAGAACTGGACACAATACTCTAGATGAGGCCTAACCAGGGCCGAATAGAGAGGAACCAGTACCTCATGTGATTTGGAAGCTATACTTCTATTAATGCAGCCCAAAATAGCATTTGCCTTTCTTGCAGCCATATCACACTATTGGCTCATATTCAGCTTGCGATCTACAACAATTCCAAGATCCTTCTCGTTTGTAGTATTGCTGAGCCAAGTATCCCCCATCTTGTAACTGTGCCTTTGGTTTCTATTTCCTAAATGTAGAACTTGGCATTTATCCCTATTAAATTTCATCCTGTTGTTTGCACAGTGGCCAGCTACATGCCCATGGGAAGCAGGACATGCAGGACGTGAAGTCGGTAGCACCCTCCCACTTACGTTCCCCAGCAACTGGTATTCATAGCCTTATCCTCCATGCATTTATAAAATGCCCTTTCAAAGCTGCCCAGGTTGGTAGCAACCGCTGCATTTTGTGGCGAAAAATTCAATAGTTTAACTATGCACTGTGTGAAGAAGTACTTTTATCTGTCCTGAATTTCCCACCATTCAGCTTCATTGGATGGCTTTGGGCTCTAGTATTATGATAGCGGGAGAAAAACATCTCCCTACTGTCTTTCTCCACACCATGCACAATTTTACGCCTCTATCATGTGTCCCCTCACCTTTTTTCCAAGGCAAACAGCCCTAAATATTGTAAACTTTCCTCACAGGGGAGTTGCTCCATCCCGTTGATAATTTTGGTTTCCTTTTTCTGCACCCTCACATCTCTTGCTTCCTAAAAACCTAAATGCTACTCATTGAGTTTTGGGACATACGTGATTTTCTCTGCCCTTGGTGCCAAATTGCCTCATTGTGGCTCTTCCAGTAGAGTTCATAAAATGCGTTGGCTGGCCATTCTTGGCAGAACTATGTAGCAAATCCTCAGTAGCCACGTAACTGACATGTACAGGCAGGTGGGCATTTGCAGGGGCGAAGCACTGGTTTTGTCCCATTTTCCTTAGCGGGTTTGAGGCTGGAAAGAAGTCTGGGAGCAGGAAAATAGCCCTCAGAGAAGCTGTGGATGGCGTAGGCTTAAGTATCCCTTTCCAACTCCTCTGCAAATTTCTTCCATCTGCACAATCATCATTACCATCAAATATAGGGTTGAGATTCCCCATTTTGTTGCTTACTGAACAATTCTGACCTTAGCTGCCTAAGTTACTACGGAACAAGAATACAGCTGTTCATCCACACAAAGTCTACCTCCTCTTGAGCGTTAAATTGGAATGTGGGATCATATAATAGAATCATGGAATAGTAGAGTTGGAAGGGGCCTATAAGGCCTTCGAGTCCGACCCCCTGCTCAATGCAGGAATCCATCTTAAAGCATCCCTGACAGATGGTTATCCGGCTGCCTCTTGAATGCCTCTAGTGTGGGAGAGCCCAGGACCTCCCTAGGTCATTGGTCCTATCAGTTTTTCCTGATATCCAGCCGGAATGTGGCTTCCTGTAACTTGAGCCCATTATTCTGCGTCCTGCACTTTGGGGTGATCGAGAAGAGATCCTGGCCCTCCTCTGTGTGACAATCTTTCAAGTACTTGAAGAGTGCTATCATATCTCCCCTTATTTTTCTCTTCTGAAGGCTAAACACGTCCAGTTCTTTCATTGCACTGCAGGGATATTGTATTACAGCTGGCTTGGGGCAAATGCAAGTGTAGCATAAAGGGGAAAGACCAGATTTCTTTAGGTTTTAATATCTGAAAAGACTTATTCACCGCATGGTTACAGATCTGAAAAAGCAGTGCAAGCACCCGATATGAACACATTTCCTTTCCTCCTCTGCATTCTGCATTTCGAGAATTAGCTTAAGACGCATATCTGCCATTTGATAATCTGAGAAACAAAATTAGTAACAAGTAGTGAAGTGGTCTAAAGAGCAGTGTTTATTAAAGACTGTGGGGGACAGCAGGAGGAATGCTCTCTATCCAACTGCTTCTTCAAACAGACTTCTGTTTGACTTCATTTTATAAAAGGCCATTTTCACACCTAACAAAATACAGTAGGAAGAGATTCGTAAACGGCCAAGAGGTACAGAAACAGTGCCAGAGTAAACATACGTAGGTGGTTTGCACGGAAATATTCTTTAGCAGCTAAATAAGAGAAACAACAACACATGAAAACAAATGAGGCGGTATAATTTTAAAGCTATGTTTAATAGAAACTTGTGTGGAGGCTTTTTTTTTTTTTTGCTACCATTTTAAAAGGGACTGAGATAAAAGCTCATTCACCCCAGGCCCGGGATCAGGAGGCAGAGCAGTTGGCTGTGCACAGGCTGTTGACGTTTTGTGGATGCCGAGGGGTAAAGGAGCAACCTGATTCCACACTTCCTGCGCTGCTTCACAGAATGGTGGTACTCTAAAGACTCTGAGTGTGCCAGGGGCTGTCTTCATGGCGCTGAGTTGGCGTCACTCCGCCTCCAAACCCTGCGGTATCGTTTATGCAGGGTGGTGGCAAGTAATCCCCACTGGGGGGGGGGGGCAGCACAGGCTTTCCAGCAGACATTAGGCTTGCCTGGCACGCCCTCTGCCCGAGCGGATGGTGACCAATCAGGGGTCGCCATCCACCTGGTCACACCTCCATCGCGACTCTGGAGCGAGGACAGACGGCAGATGCGCCATATTCACCTGCAGAGGAAAAAGTCGGGTAAAATCCCCAACCATTTTTCTCCTCAGTTTCACCAGAAAGCCCCAGGGTGGCTGTGTGGTGGCTGCTGTGTTGTATAATCGATGCAGCACCACTGTGCATCCACCCTGGGGCTTTCCACGCGTTTAGACAGCCATCCAGTCACCTGGTAAGAATGGAGGGAAAGGAACACTGCAGCTGGGTCTTCCGTTCGCTTTTCCCATTTAGCAGCTAACTGGCGTAGTCCAAAGCTCCTGATAATGATGATCAGCTGTTAAACAGGAGGGAAAAAAACAGGGACTGGACCCATTCAGGCTTGGACATAGGGGAAGAAGTTGCCTGAAATAACAGGTGGTGGATATCGCACAGACCTTTAGCTTTAAATGACAGGTTGAAAACGGTTCAATTTTCAAAATGTAAAAAAAAAGAAATAAAAATCCAAACCACAGTTTTAGAAATTCATTGTGTTTAGCATTTTGCTCTTGAAGTGAATGGGTCAGCTTGTGCTTCCATGGAACTTCCTGCACCTGTCAGAGTATCATGGAGTTGGGATTGTGGCCATTTTGTGCAGTGAACAGTGCCATTCCAATCAACGGGATAAAGAGCAATACACTAATTCCTGTACCTTCCTTTTTCTCTAGGGCCTGCCAGGCAAAGATGGGCCCACTGGACCTCAAGGACCCCCAGGGCCTGTGGTAGGTCTAAAGTCTAGATAACATGGTTTAAATATTTGTCATCACAGGGCGTCAGTAGCTTTTTCTTATAGTTCACTTCTTTTCACAGTTATGTAGCTATGTGCAGTTATCGACACCATCGTATGTACTAGCTAAAATACAAAATATATAACCATTTGATGTACTAATAATATGGAGCATTGGAGGCTGATGGCTCTGATGTCAGTGGGGTGGTGAATCCGTTATGAGTTACAGTTAGATCGAGCCAGAAGTCTAAAGGAGCTAAACAAGGTGCTGCACACTTTGGATACTTCCTGTAGAGTTCTGACTGGTTCTGGCTGAAGCCCAGAGCAAGTTCATTGCCCCACCATCATCGAAGCCACCAGCCTCCACTGATATGGAGAAGCCACCATGCTTTTTGACGTTGTGCCCAGTCCTGTGGAAATTTCAACTCGTGTCCAGCTTAAAAGATCCTGTGGAGATTTCAACTCATGTCCAGCTACACCTCACCACCTTGTTGAGAACTATCAAAGTGCTGGTTGCAGCCAGGAGGTTGCAGCATGATCTCAAAACATATTGGGTGCATTTTCAGTACTGGTACGGCTGTGCAGAGAAAATGAATGGCTTGGAACCCACCTTATTGGCTCAGATAGGGGCGCCTCATCTTGGAGCCTCAGATTTGCTTTGGGTTGCTTTGGATCTGAATCACCTTGGATCTAAAAGTGTCTAATCTCTGAAGCAGGTCATCCCACCTTGGCTTCATGTCTTGTCCAAGGCAAATGCACAGTCCAAGAAAATGGTAACTACCCTCCAGTACAATATTATTGATGGTCCAATCAAAGTGATTATTTTTTGATCTTCGAACTTAAGTCTAGGCAGTGGTTCCTCAACCATGTTTGAGTCTAGGCAGTGGCCGTACTGTCTGGGGATGATGGGAGTTATAGTCCAATAACAACTGGAGATCCAAGTTTGGGAACCATTGGTTTAGCGCAGGGATCCCCAACTTTTTTGGGTTAGGCACAATTGAGGGGCTGCCTTGCTTATTCATGAGGGGGGTTGTGCAGTGAACAATTCATGAAGCAGTGAACAATTCATGAAGCTTATTCATTATTTTATGAATAATTTGGTGACAAAACACTAGTTTCCCTGAAGGCAAACTGATGAAAGTACAAGAAAAGCAACTTGTCCGAGAAGTACAAAGCAGAACACAAAACCACTCTTTCTGAATCCAGATACAGATGGTGCTGGAGGGAAGCATTATTGCTATTCAGCATGACAACTTCCCAGTTAAATATTTATTATATTTAAATCTTAAGATGTAAAATTAAAATCAGGAGGGTCAGGGAATCTGATGGTCACCGAGAGAGGTGCCCGTGGGCACTTTTGCTCCCATGGATGCAACGTTGGAAACCCCCAAGTCAAGAGGAATATTCACTTTATCGTTAATTCAGCTTCTCAGGTCTGCTGCAACGGCTAGCTAGATGATGAATTCTTGTAGACCCTCTTGTTGCTTCAATTGGTATTTGAATGTTGATGATGATTTCTCTTGCTCTCTCCATGCAGGGAATACCTGGAGCTCCAGGTGTGCCAGGAGTTATGGGTAATATTGGGCCACAAGGTGATGCTGGGCCACCTGTAAGTAGCAGAACATTATACAGAATATATCACTAGTGAACAGCCACAAGCCCAGTCCACAGTATAAGACTGTATACGTCTTATATAGGATAAGTACTCTGGTAGTCACTATAGTACATATTCAGCCCACTGTGCCTTGGATGGTTTAGCCACTAGTCTCCTGAGTGGGGAGCAGAGAGCAGCAAAGCACTGAAGGAAGGGACAGGAATGCAAACCTGCCTCTATGCATTAGCCAAGACTATAGGTCCTCCAACTCCTACTCGGGTGGCACAAACACCCTCTATTTATGCTGCAAGCTGTCCACCAATGTTGTAGATAATGACCCCATTCAGAAGACACCTTAAAACACACCTTTAATCATGGTGGTTAAGCCAGAAAGCTAGGCCATGTTCAGAAGTCACCTTAAACCACGGCTTTAACCATGGTGACTAAGGCCTTATTCACCATGGTTAAAGCCATGGTTTAAGGTGTCTTCTGAATCCAGCCTGGATTTCTGGCTTAACCACCATGGTTAAAGGTGTAGTTTAAGGAGTCTTCTGAATGGGGCCAATGTCTTTGCTGAGTCTGTGAAAGACAGGGCTCATAAGAGGTCAAGAGAATTACACAAGTTAGCATATATCATGAGGGGGAATCTTTTCACTTGACCTATCACTTCTTCCCTGCCCCCTGCCCCAATTGATGGATGAATAAAAAGGGAGAATGACCCTCAGGAGGGACAGAGCCCATTATGGGAAGCATAAAGTATTATGAAGCAATTTGGTAATTTACAGTCTTATCATGAGGAGATACTTTCATAAGAATGTTTCATTGCATGACTTTGATGAGGAAAAGTCATGCTCTGGAAGGTAACTCTTTCCACTTCAGAAATGGCCAATTGAATTGGCCCTTGGTGCCTACGTGACTGAAACCAGGGACCCTTTTATAGGAAATCATTGGTCTCGATTATAAAACTGTATTTTGTGATGGCATGTTATATTGGTGGTGGTAGCAATGAGAGCTCCTCACACAAGGCTAATTGTTGTGCTGGGGTTGTGGGGAAGGGGGATTTTTTTTTTGGTCAGGATTGCAGCTGGAGTCCTGGAGCCCTGCAGTCCTGATGAATGTTCTCCCTCCACCCCATGCCTAGAATTAAATGTTTCAAAAACCCAGATGTGATTGCTAACTACACAATTAAAGCAATGTCTAGTTTAACCCTTGAAGGCTCATAAAACTGCCATGTTTGTTTGTTTTTTAGTTTGCTTCACATAGTCTGAGAATGAAAACAATGACGGTCATCCAACAAGTCTCTTTACCGATTGTTTTCAACCCAGAAGAGTTTAAAAAGCGGCTTCCAGTGCTGGGCACAGGATCTGATATGAGAAGCTACCTGGAAAATTATTCCTCCCCAATCGCAGTGTGCACATAGATCTCCCCCTCCTACTCTGGATGGAGGCCAACATTTAGGGAACCTGGTGTCCTCCAGATGTTTTAGACTACAACTCATAAGAACATAAGAGACATGCTGGATCAGACCAAGGATCCGTCTAGTCTAGCACTGTATTCACATAGCAGTCTGAATCCCTGGCCATTGGCCATGCTGGCTGTGGCTTATGGGAGTTGCAGTCCAAAACATCTGAAAGGCACGAGATTGCCTACCCCTGATCTGTTGAGCCACTCAGTCTGCCTGGACAAAAGTCCGCGCCAGCACCAACCTCTTAATCGTTGCAGGTGATATTTGGGATGTATTGCAAACTGCAATCAGACCCTGGTGACGTAATTATTGCTGCAATGTGGCGCAAGCCCTATGCTCTACTTCCTACCACGTTAAAAAGTTCTGTGAATTCCAAAGAAGGGGAAAGATATGTGCACAAATTACAGTTTGCTTTTTCTTTTTTAATCTGCCCCTTCACAGGGACTTCCTGGAGCAAAAGGCGAGAGGGGTGAACGTGTAAGTGCCTTTTAATTTTGGAATAGTACAGACAACAGGAATATGAAGAGCATTAGGTTTATTTGTTTTAAAAACAAGGAACGTTTTCTTCTTGTTATGATGAAAAACCTGTAATGATGTGAGTGGTTCTTTTTAAGGACACTCCAACTTACATGTACCTGTCAGTAAGCCCCATTAAACTCAGTGGGTGGGTGAAATCCAAAGTTGTGTGAGCGGATTTCTGCTCTTGTAATGGGACTTCTCCTTGCTGTCCTCTCCTTTGAAGCCCACCGTGCACCCCACAAATGAGCTCTGAAGGGTCCCCCAACCCTCTGGAATAGATTTTGGGGCACACACAGGTGGTTGCAGTGGAATGAAGAAATCTTTTCCGCCAGCGGTTTCCATTCTGTTGGCAGATGGCCAGCAGCGGATCCATCCAGGGGTATTTACTTCTGAGGACACATGCGTAGCATGGTGCTGTGAAAAACCAAAGGGCATCATTTCCCAGTGATCAGAGAGAGAAACGTCCACATTCTATGCAGCTCGCAGTCTCTCTTAGAGGTGTTAATGTGTCATTATGATGTTCTTATTATGCAGGGAGACCTTCAGTCACATGCAATGGTACGGGCAGTGGCTCGCCAGGTGTGCGAACAGCTTATCCAGGGTGGGTATTTATTTTATTTATTACACTTATATAGCGCCCCCATAGTTAGAGCTCTCTGGGCGGTTTACAGAAATTCTAAAATTGAGATAAAAACGAGTATACAAAATTTAAAATTCTAAAATGCAGAACATATATACATAAAGCATTAAAAACAGTTAAAAATAAGCATGTGGGTGATTAAGATGTGCTGCCATATGCCTGGGCAAAGAGGAAAGTCTTAACCTGGCGCCGGAAAGATAGCAGCATTGGAGCCAGGCGAGCCTCATCAAGGAGATTGTTCCATAGTCTGGGGGCCACCACCGAAAAGGCCCTGTCCCTCATTGCCACACACCGAGCCTCTCTCGGAGTAGGCACCCGGAGGAGGACCTTAGATGTTGAATGTAGTGACTGGGTATATTCACGTCGCGAGAGGCGTTCTGTCAGGTATTGTGGTCCCAAGCCATGTAAGGCTTTATAGGTCAAAACCAGCACCTTGAATTGGGCTCGGAAACATACAGGCAGCCAGTGCAAGCGGACCAGAACAGGTGTTATATGGTCGAACCTTCTGGTTCCCAAAATCAATCTGGCCGCTGCATTTTGCACAAGCTGCGGCTTCCAAACCATCTTCAAAGGCAGCCCTACGTAGAGTGCATTGCAGTAATCTAACTTGGATGTTACCAGAGCATGGACAACTGAAGCCAGGTTATCCCTGCCAAGATAGGGGCGTAGCTGGGCCACCAACTGGAGTTTGTAAAAGGCATTCTGTGCCACTGAGGTCACCTGAGCCTCAAGTGACAATGATGGATCTAAAAGAACCCCCAAGCTACGAACCTGCCCCTTCAGGGTGAGTGCAATCCCATCCAGAACCGGTACAAGGACTCATCATTCTAATCACTATAGATGTTCTCTATTACTGGTGTCAGCGCATTTCTAAAATATAATACAAACGTGCAACATTTGATTCATCAAACTGAACACAACCCATAACATTGAAATAAAGTTTAATCAGGACCCAGTTCATTGGCTGAAGTGTTGTGTTTTGTGGTTTGCCTTCCTTGCAGGTCATCTCGCCAGATATAACTCAATCTTAAATCAGATTCCAAGCCAGTCTGTTTCAACACGAACTGTTCCCGGACCCCCTGGTGAACCAGGACGGCAAGGACTACCTGGACCACAGGGAGAACAAGGATCTCCTGGAAGGCCAGGATTTCCAGGCAGCCCCGGCCAGTCCGGAAGACCCGGTGAAAGAGGTAAGCAAAATACTAATTTGTGTAAAACTGGAGCTTACCCCAAAGTTACCAAAGGCAGCATGTCTGATGTCAGGCTGAACAGATAAAGTCAAAGCAATATAAATAGCTTTTAATACCTGGGAGGCATTGAGTGTGTTAAAAACCCACGCTGAAAAATTTCAAGGTTAATATTATTGATCTATGAGCAACACTGTAATAAGAGCTTTCTTGTGAGAACTGAGCTGTGCTTTTAGAAAGATAAAAACCTAATACTAAGTAGAATTTTATAGAAAACATTTGTGAAAATTGGATCCAGTGTTCTTTGATAGCAACCTATTTAGACTTTCTTTTCCCATGAGACTGAGTGAATAAAAACATCTCTACATTAAGGGGAAATTGCATTGCTTACCTGGGGCTTTGTGCTTCCTGGTTCTAGTGTGGACGATCCCACTTTTTCTTAGATGTTACCACATTAAAAGTGGTTCTTTTCATAGCGCGATTTCCAGGGGATACTGCGGGAGACGTCCTGGTTGTTGACAATGTCATATAATGGACCTGAAAACTTCCGTGAGTGGCTAATCACGAGTGTGCAATAAATTGCTCATTTAGATAAGCCCTAGGTCTTTAAATACTTCCAAACCTGAAATCAGTGAAAACAAGAAAAGCTTTTTGAGACACTTTATGGCAGGAGTAGGCAATTCGCTGCCCTTCAGGTGTTGTTGGACTGCAACTCCCATTGGGCCTAGCCAGCATAGCCAGTGGTGAGGGATCATGGCAGTTGCAGTCCAAAAAAACATCTGGAGGGCCACAAATTGCCCAACGCTGTTAAAGGCTAATAAATTGATTACGGTACAAGCTTTTGTTAACTAGCATTCACTTCATCAGCTACATCAGAAAGTTTATGCCATAAGAAACATGTTAAGTCTTTAAGATGCCACAAGAATCTCTGCTGTTTTGCTGCAAGAGACAAATATAGCTACCCTTCTGGAAATTCTTGCAATGGAAAGCTAGTGAAATGTATTTGCCAGCATTGCCTGTCTCATATAATAATATTATTTTTTTATGGCCTGGTTTCATGTTAGAAGTTTTAGTAATCTTTCTCTACAAATAAAGAGTTGTACCCAAGCCATAATGCTGAGACAGAATAGGATGATAAATTTCAGCCTTCACAACTGGTTGGATTTTGTAAAGCAGCTGAGACGGTTTGGTTGGCTGCTAGATGATTTATAAACAAAAAATATTGCATCCACTTTAGTGAACAATGGACCTTATGCAAATATATGTGATGGGTTTATAGAACGATGCTGTATGGGTAATAGTATATGATAGTGTATGATTATGGAGGCGGGGTGTGTGTGACATGCCACACAGAACAACCGCAGCAATATAACGAAGTTCGCTTCTGCTGCCCTGATGCTAAACACAGTTATTTGGGAATAAGCACTATGTTCTTGTTGTTGTTGTTGTTGTTTATTCATTCTGTCGCTTCCGACTCTTCGTGACTTCATGGACCAGCCCACGCCAGAGCTTTCTGTCCGACGTCGCTCCCCCTAGCTCCCCCAAGGTCAAGTCTGTCACCTCCAGAATATCATCCATCCATCTTGCCCTTGGTCGGCCCCTCTTCCTTTTGCCTTCCACTTTCCCTAGCATCAGCCTCTTCTCCAGGGTGTCCTGTCTTCTCATTATGTGGCCAAAGTACTTCAGTTTTGCCTTTAATGCCATTCCCTCAAGTGAGCAGTCTGGCTTTATTTCCTGGAGTATGGACTGGTTTGATCTTCTTGCAATCCAAGGCACTCTCAGAATTTTCCTCCAACACCACTTTTTAAAGTAAAAATAACAATAAGCATCTGTAATCATCTACGTGTCTGGCTGCCCCCCTTCCTATCCAATGTTTGTTTTTAGATAATAAGAAGGGATGCAGAGATAGGCAGTATCAGCCCTATTGGGTGCTGGCTTGGCCATGCCAGCCCTGGGCCTGTTTGCTGCTGCCCCCTTCACCTGCTGCTCTCTGGGTGGTCATTTGGGGGGGACGACCATTGGCTACAGGTCCTAACCTTAGCTGCACCACTGAGCATATTGTCATAAGTTACATATGAGCGTACAACTCCCCTGTTAAAACAGCTCCACTAGCTTCCAGTCTGTTTCCAGGCACAATTTAAAGTGCTGGTTATGAACTATAAAGCCCTATATAGCTCAGGTCGAGGTTATCTGAAAGACCGTATTCTCCCTTATGAGCCTGCCCGTGCTTTGAGATCTTCTGGAGAAGCCCTTCTTTCAGTCCCACCATCTTCACAGGTGTGCTTGGTGGGAACATGGGAGTGGGTCTTCTCGGTGGCTGCTCCAGTGCTTTGGAACTCTCTTCCTTGGGAAGCTAGACGGCTCCCTCCTTGATGGGCTTTCAGAAGCAGGCGAAAACTTGTTTGTTCCAGCAGACCTTTGGAGAATAATCTGGGCCTCCATCTATGTTAAGGACTTGTAAAGTTTATGTTTTAATATTGTAAATTTTTTTTTGTACATTTCTTTTCCTAGGTTTAAAATGTATATATTTTAAATTTTGTAAGGCTGCCTTGAGGCCCAGTATTGGGCAAAAGGCAGGATACAAATAAATATAATAATAATAATAATAATAATAATAATAATAATAATAATAATAATATAATAATAATATAGACAATATGCTCAATTTGATCACTTAGAAATAAATACCTTATTTCAAAGAGATTTCTCATCTCTTAGAAATAAATAATACTTGATAGCTCAGTCCTATGCATGTCGACTTTGAAGTAAATTCTACTGAGCTTAATAGGAACTACTAGGTAAACAGCAGTGGAGTTTTGTAGCTGAAGCCAGTTTTAAGCGCTCATGAGAGCAAATTGGGGTTTGTATTGCTTGTTTTTCCTGCATGTGAAAGGCGTTTAGTGTGTCAAATGGCTCGCTTAGTAACCATGAGAATTAATATTATGTTGTTGGTTTGGATGAGGAAACCTCTAAGTGACCTCTGCGAAGTCCCAATAAGTCGTTATGGCCATAATTCTAATTACTTCAGTGTAAGAGGAGACAAGATTTAGGACCGTGAGCTTGTCAGCCGTGGGTTTCTATGGCAAAATAGAACAAAGAGTGGCGTTGTTTCATGGAATAAGGAAGAAAGAGGTTGAGGTAAGGAGGGAAATGGGAAGTTGGACTGATTCAAAGTTAAATTGGGTGGATTGAAGAGATGTGGGATACAGGAGGAGCTGCCTCAAAAGCACAGTTATTTGCATAAGGAAATATGTTTGAGTGTGAAGGACTTAGCACAAGGATTAAGCAAATACATATAATGAAGAGGAACAACTAACGTCTTGGACTGTAGCAATAGTTCCCAAACAAACAACGCCAATTTTGTAGGCTTATATATAGCTTGCAAAGAACATGCCAGGGAATTCAGTAGAAAAGAGATAGTTTGCGATAACAAAAAAGGAAAGAAAAAGCACGGGATCAAAGTTGTCGCATTAATTATTTCTGTGGCTAAAACAGATGTCAAAGCAAAAGAGACATTTTGGCAGAACTGCTTATTTGGCACTGATATCTAAGAACACTTTTGCCAGCATTAAACGTGCTTTCGAATGTCCCAAACTGGTCCTAGGCCAACGCACTCCTGGGGGCATTTAGAGCCAACAGCCTCCCAACGCAGAGAAACCAGCTCAGTTGAGGGAACAACTGGCCTCTGGGTGGGAGGATTATCAGTAGACGCTGTTTTGACCCCCAGTAGCACAGCAGTGGATTGGTAGACACTGATCTGGCGTGGGAGAACTAGACTGTGCAGAAGATCTGCCTAGAGGTAGTGGGTGTCCATTAACCTCTCGCAAACTTATCACAGCCAGCGAGATTAGTGGAAATACCTGGAACCAGCAGGGACTACAAGCATAGTATCAGGACCAGCTAGCTCTGCCGAGTCAGCAACATCCAGCTGCTTAGAAGCCCATGGGGGCATTGAGGACTGCACAGCATGGAAGATTTGCCTTGGGTAGCAGGTTTCATCAAGCTTCCCCTGGCTTAGCACAGGCAGCCAAGGCAACAGAAATGTTTGGAGCCATCTGAGACTGTTGACGGTCGAAGGGGCAAGCCATAGGGGGTTGCTCAGGTTGGGACTAGGGCAAGGACCAACCCCCCTAAAGTTGGAACCTTGGTGACATGGGGAAGGGGTTGTGTGCTCTCATCCCAATGCAAAGAGTGGGACAATGACTCCAGGGTTGGGGTGTAACCTTTGGGTTGTGTGTAAGTGAGAGAGAGCTTCGGCTATTGGGCAGTATAAAAATGCAATAAATAAATAAATGCTGCCTAATCCTAGTACACAATTAGGCTGTTGCTTTCCAGTTCCCATGCTGATTTCTCATCATGCTGAAAAATTAATATTATCTCAACAAGTCTCCTGCCTAATCTTACTTAGGGTATTTAGGAATTTTGAATCAAACATTCTTTGGGAGGGAGGGGGAAAATAAGGCATAAATACAGTCAAAATAGCTGGGAGATTTACTCTTGTCTAAGTATATGTATGTTTTGGGGATAGTCTTTCAACCTGTGACGCAGTAAATCAAGAAGTGGCGGAGGAAAGGATTTGTGAGAGAATAGCAAAAATTGAAGTTGTGGAGAGGATGGAGAAGAGATTCGACTCTCAGTAGAATTGTTCTCTTCAAAAGGGAATGAAATGTTATCTGGATGATTCATTGCCCTAGTGGGAATTTGATTTAGCAGAAGTGTCTCTTAGTATTCCAGATTATATAGGCATTGCATATTGTTTGATCTGACTTACACCCACAAAATGTTAATTTTTAAACACAATGTAATAAAATTGCTATTCTTAAAAAAGAAAAAGCCAGTTCCACAGCAATGAAAATAGCCATAAAAAGAGTCTCCCTATGTACCCCCCCCATTTCCTTTTCTTTTGATTCCTATCTGCAGATGAGCCCCTAATTAGCATTTTCCAATATGAAAAGCACCAATAGTCTTTGGTGTCACTGTAGATAAGAGAATGCCTTAGATGAAGATAGGGCAGAGGAAGGAAAGGACTCTGAAGTCCAGTTTGTGTTTCTGGAACTAGATAACTTACTGTTTATTTCTGCACTGCCAGAACCCTATTTACTGACATTAAACATCTGTTTCCTTGTTAAAAGCTATTTTTAACGGTCATGAAAAAAAATCTAGTTAAAAATATAATAAAATATTAGTTAGGAATTCTAAGTGGCAAACTGTGTTAGAATTTGAAAGACATGAGCACCAGATTGACTGAGCAACCAAGCAGTGGTTCAATGGGGCCCTTTTTGTGGTCAGAGCAGTGCTACTACTGGATTTGCTGTACCATAATTTTAACATGCGAAATCTGGCTTTCCAATTGAGTAGTAGTGAGATTTATTTATTTATTTCCAACATTTATAGACCACTCAATTATCTAACACAGATTCCAGAGCAGTGAACATAGGTATAAACAGTAAACGAGCCAGTGTGGTGTAGTGGCTAAAGTGTTGGACTGGGAGCCGGGAGATCTGGGTTCTAGTCCCCACTTGGCCATGGAAACCCACTGGGTGACTTTGGGCCAGTCACAGACTCTCAGCCCAACCTACCTCACAAGGTTGTTGTTATTGTGAGGATAAAATGGTGAGGAGGAGGTGGATTATGTATGCCACCTTGGGTTCCTTGGAGGAAAAAAGGCGGGATATAAATGCAATAATAAATAAATAAAATAAAAGAGAGAAGATTAAAAAAGCAAATTAAAATTATTCAATTTAAAAACAAAGGAGCCAGAAAAACAGTGGCTAGTCAGTTGGGGAAGGCTTCTTGAAACATCAGGACTGAATAAAGATTAAGCCTTCATGGAAAAAATGGATTTTGAGGAAGTATTTCAGGGAAAAGAGAGACATGACACCCCATAATGCTCAGGGAGGGAGTTCCATGCATAGGGAGCAGCAAGGGAAAATGGGCAGACTTGTGATAGAAAGGAAGATACCTTTGGGTGCCTGAGGGTAATAGAGGAGTGGAAGTCATGGACAGGACCAAAAGAAAGAGTAGGTCAAGACCACTGAGAACTTTAAAGGTAAGGTCAAGACGTTTGTGCTATATCCAGAAGGTGATAGGGAGCCCGTAAAGGGATTTGAGGAGGAGTCTGAGCAATGGGAACAGTGGAGTTTTGGATAGAGATGAGAGGACTGAGGTGTGATAGGAAAAGGCCGGAGAATAAAGCTGCAATAGTCAAGTCAAAGAATCACCAGAGCATGCAACAGAGTTTTAGCTAAAGAACTGAGGAATAGAAGAATTTTTGCAATGTTGTAGACGCAACACAACTTGGGCCAGATCGACATCAAGCAAGATATGACACTTTGAAACTGGCTTGAAAACTGTATGCAGAGTGTGTCTTGGGCCCGAACAGTTGTCACTACTGTTATAAACCGTTTTAAAGCAGTAGTGTAGATCCTGCCTTGGTGACAGATTCAACATGTGGAAGGGGGAAAGAGGGAGCAATAAAAAATAAGGCCAGGCTGCTTGCCTGATCATCATGGTCATGTTGTCAACAACAGGTATGGAGAACGGTAAAGGAGAGAGAAGGACATGAGTTCAGTTTTGTGACATGTTGAGATGATGATGATGATGATGATGATGTTGATGAAACATCCAGATGGATATATCAGACAGGCAAGCAGGAATGCTGGACTGGATGGAGAGGGAGATATATAGCTGGGAGCTATCACATTGGGTCAAAAAAAAAAAAAAAAGGATCCTACCGTATTTCTTCGATTGTAAGACGCCATCGATTCTAAGGCGCACACTAATTTCAGTGCCACCAACAGGGAAAAAAGCTTTGATTCGAAGAAAAAATAAATTTCTTTGAACATCTTTTATGAGTAGAATTTCTTAGAAAGAGCTGGGTTTTGGGGCCACTGGGCTGGGAGAGGCATAGGGATAAGCAAAAATCAGGCGCTTACCCTCCCAGCTCCTTATTCCGGCTCGCGGCTGCTGCAGGAACTTCCTCTTTTGGCTGCCTGCCTGCACGTGGAGGAGAGAGACGACTGGAGCTGCTGCGTGAGAGCAGCTTCGGTGGAGCAGCATTTCTTTAGCCTCTGGGCACAGGTTTTTCCACGGCCGTGAGGGGTTCCAGGTGGGACGCGCGCTTCCCAGCGCGGCGGCTGGGGGGGGACCCGGTGCTTGGGGGGGGTGAGCCTCCTGACTCTTGGAGCCGCGTGTCTTCCTGGCGCGGCTGACGAGGGCCGGAGCTGCACGGGGCGCGCTGTAGGCTGCAATCAGCCAGCAAAGCAATCTTAGAAAGCCCTGCTTGCTCAGCTTTCTAAAAGCAATAAAGCTAAGGAGACCAGATGTTTCAGACCCTTTTTAATGGAATAGAGTCTTTTTGCATCTACCATATTGCTTCGATTCTAAGACGCCATCGATTCTAAGGCACACCCCATTTTTAGAGCTGGTTATTTAGGGAAAAAAGTGTGTCTTAGAATCGAAGAAATATGGTAACTTTATGTATATGCTAATGGGGTTCTGAGCAGGCCTCAGGGTTGTGATGGATGCTCAACTGGCTGTGGCTCCATCTGACAAGTATCGTCCAGCCCACAAGAAGAGGATATCATGAGAAACCTTGTCAAATGCTTTGCTGAAATCCAAACATACTGTGGACGTGTCATTCCCGTGATCTACCAGACTAGTAGCTCTATCAAAAAGGGAGGTGAAGTTGGTCTACCATGTCTTTATATAACTTCGCATCTAAGATGGAAGTTAGGAAATCACCAGATGCTTTCTCTACATGCTTGATAGCCCTGTTTTCATATTTTGGAAGCAAACAAATTTAGTACAGCTGCCCCCTATTCCTCAGCCCCCTGAATGTGTATTCTGAATCTTTAATTACAGTGGAAAGCCATGACCTCACTTTCCTGCAAGTCTGAACATGATAGCATCGGTTCAGAAAGACTGGGATACCAGCCTAGGGGCCTGGCCTGCTGGCCTGGTTGCTGCTAATAGTTGTGTCAATCTTGTGCCAAATCACCCGATTGCCTCTGAAATGATGCTAGAAAATAATTCAGCCTTATTCTGTACCCTGACCTGGACTGTGAAGCCCTGGAAGTTACAGCCTACAAGCTGGTTAGCTTGGATTTTAAGCCAGCTGCCAGTGTCAATAGTGTGATTTCAATCTAAGTGCATTTTGGCTAAGCCCTGAACTAGAATTTGGGCCCTTCTGTTGTCGCAGACTCTGTCCTACATGTGAACACAATACAAAAAAAGTGTGGAAGGAAGGGATAACTTGCATGTCCTTAACTGTCCCCATTTACCATGGACAATCTCTAATTTCAGGCATCTGTCCCTGTAAGATCATTGCCCCTATATGACTTCATGGGAGATTTTTTGGGGTGAGGTGGGTTTTTTTTCTTTCTTTTCAAAATCATGTTGGTATGGTTTTATAAATTTGCCTTCCTTCAAGTCTATAGAAACTGTCAGCAGTGGGAGGGTTGCATCTGATTCTAGTGCACATGCATGTGAATGTATGTGAGAGGGCTCAAAAATGCAGTTGCTCTGCTTCTCTTCCATAACTGCCTATTTAGGCCATAAATGTTGCTGGGTGTGTTTGAGCTGCAGTCATTCTGTCAGAATTACAAGAAGATCCATGATGAGATATTCAGGACTCTCAATCTGTCCCTCCAGGTCCTCCCCCTGGCCACTGATAGTTTGGTGGTTTCTCGGCTTTTGTGACCCCCCCTCCCGTCCCCCACCATCTAAAGGTTGAAATGCCTCTTCTGAGTATTAGTTTCTGGCAGTAAAAGCCAGAACTAAGCCAGAACTTAGCTAAAACTAAGGTGACCATATTTGAGAAACCAAAAAAGAGGATGCCTGGTGTGTGTGTGTGTGTGTGTATGTGTGGGGGGAATGATGCACTTTCTGGAGGCCTGGGAAAGCGCACTTTTCCCTCCTCCACTCCAATCAGGGTCTTAAAGGCCCCAATTGGAGTGGGGGAGGGGAAAGTGTGTCATTCCCCCACCACTGCTCCAATAGGGGCCTTTTCTATAATGTCTGAGAATGACACTCTCCCCTTTAAGGCCCCAATTGGAGCAGTGAGGGGAATGATCCGCCTCCAGAAAGCACATCATTCTCCCCCGCCACACTAATGGTGATCTTAAAGGGGAAATCATGCCATTCCAGGACATTATAGAAAATTACAGAAAATCCACCCTGACACCCAGGCTAGAACAAAACCCAGGACAAATCCGGGGAAATCCTGACAGTTGGTCATCCTAGCTAAAACATGCTGGTATTTTTGCCCCCACTTCTTTAACCCCCCCACCCCCACACACACCCTGTGGAATGCAGCCCTCAAGAGCTTTGCTGAAATGGTATTTGGCCCTGGGGCTGAAACAGGTTCAACATCCCAGCTCTAACTAGGAATTTAAAAGTAAGCAGAGGTATTCACTTCTAACAATCAGTGTCAGCATCCACACGCACACACACACCCCACCCCAAAATTGTATGTTGTCTTACGGGTTCTTCAAGTTCACAAAAAGATACTGAAGTTGAGCTTTTGGCAATTGGTAAACGTATTTAAATTTAGTGTGTGAACAGTGCAATCCTATACATGTCTGCTCAGAAGTTTGTCCCACTGAGTTCAACCAGGCTTACTCCCAGGCAAGTAGGTATAGTATTGCAGCCTAAAAGGCAGGTGATTGATTAAAGTTCTTTCATTTAGCCCCGATGAATGTAATTATAGTACTTAGCTAATCAAGCCATTAGAGTCAAGCAAAAGTGGCCATCCAGCAAAGCACGCGGGCTGAGAGCTCATAAAGAGCAGCTGCTACTCTCTGCACACTTTCATTTTATGAGTAGGCTGAACCTGAACTATTGGTTTTGATCCTGAAATGACTAGTGCAGAAGGCCTGGAAAATAGTGGGGAAAGGGGCTGGAGGAAGAGACGTAAATCAGCTTGGATTTTTATGGCTGTGAACTGTCCAAACAAAACACAGCTTTTATGGCTGTTTCCAAACTTCACACATGGAAACTCAAACCTTGCTGCTTTTCTGAATATTGTCTATGTAGAATGGCACATAGGTGCTGGGGGAGTTGCCTACTGTGGGAACCCTTCATGCAAAGTAACTTAATTAAAGGCAAGCATATGCGCCTCCCATGCACACATCCAGATGCCCCTTTCTTCCACAAGACACCACCCATAAGTTATTCATAGTAAATCATAGTCCGGAGCATTGACATGGTAAAGTATGTTTATTTCTCTTCCCCTTCAAAGAACCCCCTACTAGGACTTGTTCCCTGTATAGGATGGCTATGTGGCCTACTTTACAGAAGACAATCCTCTCTTTGGCATTGTTTGTTTGAAAGGCTGTCCACTCTATGTCTGGTTTAAAGATAAAGAAACGTAAAGAACATGCTCAAAATCTGTCAAGGGAGCTCTCCTCTGCACCCCACCATTTGGAATGTCCAACCATCGTACAATATGTGGTGATGTGAGAGAGGGCCTTTTCAGCTATAGGAACCTACTAATTCAATGCCCTCTCCAGGAGACCTGGCTGGTGCCAATGTTGGCTCTACCCAAGCTTTTGGGTCGCATTGACTCTAGGTTGGTTCTGATTTACTATTGCTGTTGTTTATATACTGGATTGTGGATTATTGTTTTATGTTTTTTCATTGCATTGTTTTTATTGATTGCGCACGGTGCTGAAATCCATTGATATGGGGTGGGTTATAAATATTTTAATAAATGAATAAGAAGGGAGACTGGTTGCCCATCAGCAGTTAGCGCCTGCCCAGCAGATGGAACAGGCTCATGGGTCACCTGGTCACAGTCTTTGCCAGTATGGCGAGATATATTGCATTTCTATTTAAATTATGGAATTTTTTTTCTAAACTTGAATCTATACATATTAAATTATAGAGCAGTATCCAATGCTGCCTGTGTGCTAGCGGGATGTACCGCTAGCATAACGGGAAGCTAGTGGTTCAAGAAACAAGTGAGCGGAAACATTCGTTCCTGGAACTGGGCAGGTCAGCAGAGCTTGGGGAATGGAGCTGCAGTGTCTTGTCCTGTTCCAGAAACAAGCATTTCTGCGCATTTCCAGGGTTGCTTTAGGAAGTGTTCGCTCCTGTTGTGGTAGCAGTTGGCGCCATGGACACAAATGAACAAGTGGAGGTGCAGTGGCAGTATCAGTTACTTCCTATATATAAATTAGTAGGTGCAAACTTATTCAAAGCTTTTTTGCTTATGTATTTCCTTGGGGTTTTTTGGTGATGTTAGGCCTAGTTAGGGTGTCCTAGAAGCCTAAAAGGAGATCCATGCTGGATAGCAGCTGTGATGTCTGCTGTAGAAACACTCAAATAAAAAAGGGGGAATGCAAAGCACCATGCTCTAGACCAGCCTTCCTCAACCTGGGGCGCTCCAGATGTGTTGGACTGCATGGAGTTGTAGTCCAACATATCTGGAGCGCCCCAGGTTGAGGAAGGCTGCTCTAGACCATGAATGACTGTTTCGTCGGACCCTGGTGAGAAGAGGGACGGCTGTTTGCAGATATGAGGTGTGTGCATGAACCAACAGTTGTGAGCATTGGTTGGTAGGCTGCACTGTGTTTGCACTCATGGTCAGGAGAAGAAGAGGGGCCCATTGAGCCCTCTACCAATCCCTGCCCATGAAGGTTGGGGAAACGTATTTGGTCAAAGTCTATCCAGCCCAGTATTCTTTGCTCGGACTGGCGGTTCTCACAGGCAGTTTTCCTCTGTTATCTGGTCCATGCTCACCTGCTATCTGATCCATGTTTAGCTGGAAACACAGGAATTGCACCTGAGACCTCCGGCATGCAAAGCTCATGCTTTACCATACTGAGCTGGGGCCTCGACTATGCCTAAGATTTAAAATGATGCAAAACTCACCTTAAGACTGCAATCCTATGATCGCTTACTGGGACTAAGATCCATTTCACTAAACAGAGATTACTTTTGCATAGAGGTTACCCACCCCTGAGTTAATTAACAGTGGTTTCTTATGATAGTATCCCGGAACTGTCCCTAGCTTGCAGCATATTGGCCTGGTCTTCTGAAGTGCTGCAACATCATTAGATACCTTCCAAGGACTACTATAGCAGGACCCCAGCTACAGCAACAGCTGCCCACAAGGCTATAGCAGTAGAGGGAACCCTACCATTTGTTCTTGGCATCCCTCCCCTCTCTTAATTAATAAAAGATTCACATGGAGAAACACTTATCAGCCCGTTCCCCCCCATCTGTCCTTATTTCTATCCTTTGTTTTTAACAGGTTTATCAGGAGAGAAGGGAGAGCGAGGTAACCCAGGTGTTGGAACGCAAGGCCCTCGAGGGCCCCCGGGATCAGCAGGTAAAATGTATGGTAGTGGCATCGTGTCTTAGGTAACCGTGGTCAATCTCTGGTCCATTCACAAAACAACTGTATTTGTCACAAGTATGCTATGGGTTCTTAGGAAAGTCTCCCCATCCAAATTTATCTATGGATTATGGAGTTCAGATTACTTGCCATTCTTCCATTTTTTATTTCCTGAATTTGTTGGGATTGCTGTGTGTGTCCTGTTTGCCACAGCATTCATCACATGTCCTTTTCCCCCCCTCCCCTTACAGGTTACTGATACACGTGAGCATATACGCACGTGGATTAAAACTTGCACAAAAGGAGTTGTGTGAGAGCATTAAAAAGCCTCTGTTTTTGCAGTGTTAGAATCAATGCACATATGCACTCCTGTGCATCATGAATCTGTAATGGGGGGTGGGGGAAATGAACTGAAAACTGTGGCAAACTGTGCAAATGCCAACTCTGAAATTAATAGTACAAATTCTCCAAGTTAAACTGCAAGGCAAGTGAAGCAGAATATGGAACAAACCCAACCCGACATTAGAAATGGGAACATCCACTCATTCTTAAAGTGCACTGGTGTTTGCAGCAGTAAGCACTTTAAGCAGTGAGCATCATAACCCACATGTAGGGAGGCACATGTGTGTAAACAAATGAGGATGAACAGCAGACATGCATTAGGAGCTATGCCTGGCCCAGCTTCCTGGCATGCGTTCACTGCAAGCTTGCGTTTCTGTCTTGCACTTTGTAGAATTTATTGTGATAAGATTGCTTGCTGCTTGGTGTGGATCAGCTGAAAAACCAGTGTTTTATGATCTTGCCTTCCTTCTGTCCAAGTGTCCACTAATTTATTTGTTTAGTGATGTGGACAATTATTTGTCTGTGTGTGTTTACCACTGTTATAGCGACATGTGGGAGCATTGACGCAGAGCACTTGTATAATGAAGTACATGCATGCGGTTGTACTTGGTGCTGTCCTTCTTTAGCAGCGCAGAAGTTATATGCTGACTGCTGCTACTGTGTTCCATGTAGGACCTCCGGGTGAAAGTCGAACTGGCAGCCCTGGCCCTCCAGGTCCACCAGGTCCAAGAGGATCAG
The DNA here is from genome assembly GCF_023053635.1 of Elgaria multicarinata webbii. NCBI lineage: Eukaryota > Metazoa > Chordata > Lepidosauria > Squamata > Anguidae > Elgaria > Elgaria multicarinata. The sequence continues at coordinate 97,740,280 of NC_086177.1, forward strand.
CTGGTCACACAGGTGTTCCTGGGCCACAGGGTGCATCAGGACAGCCCGGTTACTGTGATCCTTCTTCCTGTGCTGGTTATGGAACAGGTGGTGAGTATACTTCTCCAGGTTATAATTTTGTCCCCACTTTCTGGCAATGCCTTCAAAGCCTAGTGTTGCACGGAAGTTTTACAATGTTCCATTTTCAATGCAGAAGTTGCTGTTTCAGCAGTAAGGGAAAAAGGTTCTGCAACCCCCCTTTACCTTCTGTCGTTTTGTGCATTCTTCAGTCATGTTTGCAGCCATTGTTTCCCCAATCTACTGCAGCTTTGGAGCTTTTTTTTTTTTTTACTTGAAAGGGCCTTTTTATGACATGATCCCAACCAATCAGGGATCTCACAGTGAATGTGATGTCATGGTGGCATGACGTCTCGCCAAATTGGCTTCTTGATCACAGCAGTGAGGTCAAACAAAACTTCATTGTCACCTGACTGAAGCCCCTCAAATGTGCATTTTGACACATTCACATACACATTCTTGCCTGGATAAACATTTTGATTCAAATGTAGATCTAGAGTTACCAAGACAGGAATGATGGCAGCCAGGTCTTGATCTTGTAGAAGAGAGTAGCTGGAAAAAGGCACTTCTTGCTGCATCTGCATCAATGCAAGGTCAAGGAGTACTCCAAGCTGCCAACTTACTTCTTCAGGGAGAGAGAAACCTATCCAGAACAGGTCCAGACCTCCCAAATTGACAGACCCACTAACAGTCACCAGTTGCATTTTACCTGGGGGGAATCCGCATGTTGTACCGAGACCGCTTCTAAGCGACCCCAGTGCGGCGTGAAAGCGATCGTGTAACTTACCTTTGGAAGAGCCGAGGAAGAGACGTCTTTGCTGCCGCCGCCGCCACCCACAGACCTCCTCGCCAACTGGCGAGGAGAGCTTGGCTGAAGAAGGCGGGGTGGAGAGCGGAAGAAGCTCTCCACCCCGCCTTCTTCCCCCGAGCTCTCCGTCCCAGCCGGCGAGGAGGTCTGTGGGTTGCGGCGGCGGCGGGAAGGAGGACGTCTCTTCCTCGGCTCTTCCAAAGGTAAGTTACACGATCGCTTTCACGTCGCACTGGGGTCGCTTAGAAGCGGTCTCGGTACGACGTGCGGATTCCCCCCTGGATTGAGATTCAGTTAATTGGCAGTGATCTGCCTGATGATGCTAGCAGTTTTAGTGTGATGAGGAAGGAAAGAGGAACTACTGGCGTCAAGTGATAATACTTTTAACAAACAAGGCTTACTGAATGCCTTGCAACTCAGCAATGACAACACAATGATCAGCGTTATGTAAATTCAAATGTTAATGTTTCCGTGGTCTTAGAATTGCCACCTCCAACATTTTTGGGCAGAGGAGCACAGAAGAACTTGCTTGTTGCTATTCCGCCTATGATAGCCCATAAATGTTTGATATGGAGAAACTATGGGGGAGAGTCATATGATGTGGCTGTTCTCCATACCTGTGCAACCATAGTGTGATAGAACTGACCCATGAAACATTCTTTGTGAAAGTGCTCTGAGCTGATGGCTTGTGGAAGCATGAGCTATAAATCTTCAACTCTACGTAACCACTAATGAATTTAAAGTACTCCTCCCCCATCTTTTCTGATTTGAAAGTCAGGGTTCTGGGCTCTACCTATGCTTATTATACATGTAGCCCCAGATATAGACTCTGAATAGCTCTAGGGAGATTGACAAGGACCTTAAATCCAGGTCCTTGTCAAATAGCTCATAACTGCTAATTGTGGTATTTAACTGGGGCTATGCATGTCCAAACCCAGCTCTAGTATTAGGCAGACAAATTATGAATAGTGCAGCCTGCTCCCCCCACATTTATGATCCCTAGCTGGGTCAGGGCACGTGTCCAATTATCTCATCCAAAGAGAGAGAAAAATGGCAATTTGAGCTTGTAATGCAAACAAGAGAAAACTCATATAAAATCCAAAGAACAGATGAAATATGTATTTTGTTTTCTGTCTCTTTTATTTGTGACACTGTTGTGTTGTCTAAATAACCCATTCCATCTTGCTTGAATGTCTTATTTGTGTAATCTCCATATCTGAACATTAACATGACTTGATGTTTGCCTTGGGTGGGGAAGAAAATACCCAATTGCCCAACCTCATTATTCATGAGCTTTCAGACAGCATGGGGAAATGAATGTCACTAACTAAGCCTCCTGTAATAATCTGAAGCAACAATGCGTACTGTAGTAAATTAACCAATGACAGCCCTTGTCCTTCAAAGAACTAAATTATACTTATTGCACGGATAATAATGTTTTTAATAATGTTTTCCCCCTAGAACAGTGGTTTTCAAACTGAGTTCTTTGACAATGTTGTCAGAGGTTCCTCTATCGAGACTCTTGAATTTGGAACAACAGTGTGTGGTGTATGGTGCCATCAAGTTCAGTTCACCTACCACCACCCTAGCTAATGAGATCAAGTAACGGCAAACAAGATTCCTTGAAGGGCAGCTTCTCTATTACTACAAAACTTCCCCAGGAATCTACTGCCAAACAAAGGATCTGAGTGAACCCTAAGGTCAGCCCCAGAACTCTCAGCCCCTTCAGGGTTCTGTGGTAAACAAACACACTGCAAGGAGCTTGAAAAACACTGTTTTAGCATAGAGAGGCCATGGAGAAATGAAGTTGCAGAAACGTTGGCATAAGTACATAAATTGCATGTGAATCTTTAATTTGTTGGTTTTGGTGAAGCATGAAGCAAAACCTTAGTCCTGCAATTGGTAAACATAGTAGTCTGAGACTAAGGTTTGGTTACTTCCAACGTAACACAAGATTAACGTGTCGTTAAACTGGCCTTTGAGCCACCTTTGATTTACTGACCTGTGTGTTTTCTTTGTTGTTCGTCTGTTCCCTACCCTGTTCCTCTCTTCCCCCCATACCTCATCCTCATTCATTTTCGATTTCAAAGGCTCATTCCCTTACAATGGCTACCAATATGGAAGGTGAAAGAAACTGATTTCTGGTAGAGTTTGATTTTTCTTTCATTTGGATAAAGGTCAGAAACGTCTACTGAACTGCCTCGGTGCTTTTTCACCCGCAACACTGATTATTACCGCTAACAAAGGATGCCAGCTTGGTTTTCTTGCACTTTCTGCCAGAATGAAAACACTTGACACGTTTTTTTCCACTGAGCACATTGCTTAGACCCATGCAACTGCTGATCGGATTGAAATTCAGAACAGGGTTGTATAAAAGTCCTTGAAGAGTTTTAGAAATCAACAACGTCTTGAATTATTTGAGACAGAACTAACTAAACAAGTGGGAACTGCAGCAAAATGTTGCAGTATGAAGTGCTCGTGTTTAGGGTTCAAGCCAGCCAGGCTCTCTTCTAGGATGCTCCATTGTATCCCCCCTCTCCACTGGTTCGCTGAGTTTCCCCCTGAAATAGTCCATCAGCATTCTATGCCCAATGAGCATGCTCAGTCTTTATTGAGTGGTTTTGGGGTTTTTATTCTAAAGGTTTTTTTGTACATCTCCAAGCCTCTCTTGTGCTTGGATGGTGCCATTTTGGCTAAATAAGGATTTCCACTCAGAGAACTGAGTTTGCTATCAGTATATATGATGGTATTATGAGGCACAATGCTCTGATCCAGCAAAGGAGATCAGCATGCAGAAGAAGACTTCTGCCCATACAGCTGTTGGAGAATGAGTATCTGGATCTGCACTGCGATGTTCACCCATGCTCCAAAGAAAGCGTTGTGTATTTGGATGTAAATTGAGATGTACATTTTCAGCAGGAGGCATTAGCTGTATGCAACGCCTTACAGACAATTTTGACTTGATCGAGGCTCACCTTTTCTGGCATATTTTGCTTCAGAGTAGATTAAATACATATTCATTTTTTTAAAAAATGCATCTTAATGAATTGCTCATATCTTCAGTCCTGCTAAATTCTGAAGCTTGGCAGGATAAACTAGGATGAAATCGAGCTTTAGTTCTGTCCCAAATAAGTAATGTTGCAGGGCACTGTCCAGCCAAAATTAAGCACTTTTAGGTCTCAACAAGACCCCCAGAGTAGAGAAAGTTACTTGTGCATAACTCTTATTCAGATCAATCAGCCAAGTTGGAACTGGAGTGACTTCCTTTGGATCAGGGTCATTTGCTTTAGCTTTCTCCCATTGAAATAAATGAAAGCTAAAAGTATTTATTCCGGGCTGGATGGTGTGTATTTTTTTTAAACTTCTCAAGGATTTCCTAAGCACTCTGCATAACGAACAATTTGTATCTAATACAATAAGCATACTTAATACAATAAGCTGGCGATGGTTTCCAACTAACTGAGCTCTAAAACTGAAAAATAGTAATAATAAATCCCTTCCCCCTCCATTCACTGATGCTTATTTAATTTACAAGGCTTTGTAAGTGGATGATATTTTAGAGATTTGTAACTGACCAAGTCCCTAATGATTGCTTTAATGTTGTTTTCCTCTTGCATTAACTGTGCGGCTCTTGGTGGGTTAAGGTGGATACGGGGACCCAACTGATCAAGATATCCCTGTCGTGCCATTGCCTCATAACTCCTACCAGCTCTATGACCCTGAGGAGCTTTATGATGATGAGCAACAGCCCTATCTAGTCCATGGGTCCTACCCTCATCCTCAGTCCTCGTACCCAGACCCTCATCTTGCTCAACCAGAGTTCACACCTGTCCGAGAAGAGATGGAAGCTGTTGAGCTCAGATCTCCCGGAATAAGTCGCTTTACTAGTAGAATCTCCAAAAGAAGCATCAGCTCTCCGATACGGAAGCGGGTGATTAAGAAAACCTCGTAACGAACTTATTTCTTTTTTCTTTGTGTGCATTATATTACATGATTTTTAAGGCTTCTGTCCAACTGCCTAAATAGTGTCATGGAAATTGTTTACAGGCTTATATGTTAAAGGGGGAAAAATACATTGTACATGACCACTTTGGCCAAACAGGAAAGAAGAAAAAAGCTAATTATGTTGCATGCCAAAAGTTATTAGCATTATAGTGAAAACTCCAAGGGACATTTTTGTAGATCTTTGTAGTTATTTTATGAGTATGGTTCAGTGCACATTTCAAAACACTGCATGATCAGCTGATATATTTGAACAAACTCAAGGAGAGTTCAGGAATATCTTGCTTTCTGAATTTTTCTGTTTAAATTTTGATTGCGTGCCTTCCTTACAAATTAAAGTCAACTGTGTTGGTTGCACTTAAAAAACATCCTTTTTGAAGATTTATATGAAGTGGGATTGTCTTCCCACAGTATTCCTATTAAATACCTATTAGAAACACACCAATAATTTATTATGGATCTATTACTACTCTGTTTTGTATGCAAATAAACATAGCAAACTTTTATAAATAATTTCTTCTGTTGTATTGATTTTTAAGAGACAAGTTCAGTATAAAGTTTAACTGGGGACTGGATATCCCTGGGATCTGCAGAAACTCATCATGATCTAATGGTCTCTGTACCTTTAGTTGCAAGCATTTGTTTAAACTGGAGGAACTCCTCTCATTCTATGTACAGGTATCCCTGGCTGGATTGGAATGTATATATACAGCGCAGAGCTATTTCACATAGCTTTGAGTGTACAGATTACCCCAAAATTACTTTTCCCTTCAGCTTTCATATGATACCATATTTTGTATATAGCATATTGCAATCTTACAATAGTGAGGTATATCCAGAAGACCATTCTATTCCATCAACGGTGACAAGTCAACATGGTCATCTCTTTTTAAAAAATCTTTCTATATCTTGTTTGCATTTAATTGAACATTTCGCTCAAAAGAGATTCCAGAAGCATGAATCTCCATCCTATCATACAGCAGCCAACCTATATAAGTTTGTACTTGAATTAGAACAGAGCTTACTGAAAACTTGTCAATGCACCATGCTCATATTGCTTTCCCCATTTGCTCTGTAAGGAACACCTACAAAAATTGGGTCAGACAATGGGTATCAATATTATGGCCCTGATCTGAGATTAGCTACAATCAAATGCCTAAAATGAGGTAACTAATTGTTGTGCTATCAGTACAACAACTGCAGTTTATGCTGGAATTTCTGACAGCTTTGTGGGTGAAATATTTGGGATTGAGAAATTACTTTCATGGAAGTCAGCAGGACTCAAGTACATTAAAATGTCTAGGACTGATTTACAGATGTGAATGGCTTTTTCTTCTTATGTGATTACACACTTGGGAATGTTGGTATAAAGAGGGGGAGATTCATGTAGCAAGCCACAGCCATTTCCAATTGAACACAGTTGCACTTTCCCTGGACACTGTAATTAAGAATATGGCTGTGTCTGCCTTTGTGTACTCTTTTCTCATACACATTAATATTCCTTTACCCAGTTCAATACCCAAGTAGACAGCTATTCAATTTTGATTTCTGGAAACTTGCCAAATATTCTTTTTTTTTCACTGTTACATTCTTCATGGTCTCTGACCAGGCATACAGAAGGATTCTGCATCAGTGTAGAGCAGCATTTTGAAAACCTTTAAAGCTTAGAAACAGCATCTGGCTCCTCCCTTCACACCATGCTATTCACATGTCTAGAGGTTTGGGCATGCATGGCTGGTCCTATCACTAGGCAAAGTGAGGTGGCCACCTCAGGCAACTGATTTGGAGTGTCATGAAAGGGCAACACATTGATATTACTGTACACTTACTGCTAGGGTGGAGAGGTGCTTGCAAGGTGGCCACCAATAGGAGGACATGCATCACCCAAAAAAGGACAAAAAATACATTTGCATAAAATTGCATGTTGATTTATATGTGTGGCTGCACATTTAGAAATAACTACTATCAATAATTATAATACCTCTCACCATAATGGGAAAAGCTGTGACCACATGACCTTTGTGCCTGCTCTGTCTACTGTCCAGGTGCTCAGGATGGTCAATTTCAAGGCCCCTAATTTCCCTCCTTACAATTCTTTTATCTTTAAACCAGACTTGGACTGGACAGCCCTTCAACTAGAGAACAAAGTAGGCTATATTTCCACCCAAGGCGCTTGTCAGATTTTCTGCCTCAGGTGCCAAAATAATTTGACTAGGCTAAGGTACTCTGCACCTTTACTGGGGTGGGGTTTGAGTAACCCTTGCTGCTCTGATTCAGGCAGTAAAATATCTGGAATTGGCCCTGTCCAGTTCCTCTTTCAACAGCTACATTGTATGGAACTCTTTCTGGAGAGATTTTTTCCTTGGCAATATGTTATTTTTCCACTCTGGATTCTTTGCCTTTCTCTTTATTATTAACTATTGGCCGTGTCTCCTCAACAAAAGTTTTTGGGCTCAAGATAGGCCACAAGTCACCTAGTTCACTGAAGTCGTTGGTTTCTGTTCACCACCCTGCTGCTAAGATCAACTTCTTGGCTCGCCACTCTGACCATGTTACTCCACTTCTGAAATCTTCAGATGCCATGTTTCTTACCTGCCTAAGGGTCTCTACTTCCCTTGCTCGGCTTCGTACATTTTCTTCCGCTGCCCCTTATGCCTGGAACGCTCTTACTACAAATTCAATCGCAGCTTTTAAAGCTCAGCTAAAAACTTTTCTTTTTTCTAAAGCTTTTAGAACTTGGTTTTGATCTTACTTTTATACTGCTACTTTTACTCTACCCTGTGCCTGTTTGGTGCATTCTCTTCCCCTTCTTATTGTTTTATTATGATTCTATTAGAATGTAAGCCTATGCGGCAGGGCGTTGCTGTTTTATTGTTTTACTCTGTACAGCACCATGTACACTGATGGTGCTATATAAATAAATAAATAATAAAGTCAAAAACCTCTGTGATACCAACTCACACAACCATCCTTCTTCCCCACAGCAGGCATTTCTTGATGTGTATGGTTCTGTGGTGGCTGACAGGAATTGGATGGGAAGAGGTTTGCCCTCCCCCCTAAATAAATAATAATAATAATAATCTGCACATAGCGAAAAATTTCTCTCCCTAGAAGGTCGCTCTAGAAGTTTCTAAGCTGTGGAGGTTTCCAAAATGCTGCTCTATGCTGGTGTTGATCCCATATGTGTAACAGCACAAAAGACTACCTTTTGTTATAGGTAAATACCTGTTTCTTTTGTGAAGTAGGTAAGTTATACTACTACTACTAACTACTAACTCAATCACAGCTTTTAAAACTCAGCTAAAAACTTTTCTTTTCCCTATAGCTTTTAAATATTGAGTTTGTTCTGCCTCTATACTGTTAGCTTCACCCTACCCGGTGCCTGTTTACACTTCCCTGTGCCTGTTTGCATTCTCTTCCCCTCCTTATTGTTTACTGCAACTTTATTAGATTGTAAGCCTATGCGGCAGGGTCTTGCTATTTACTGTGTATAATCTGTACAGCACCATGTACATTGATGGTGCTATATAAATAAATAAATAAATAAATAAATAATAATAATAATAATAATAATAATAATAATAATAATAGGTAATTAACCTGCTGCTTCTGTGATTCAGCTCCTCAACACTTGGGACAGTATCCAACAGTGACATCCGCAAACTCAAGTAGTGTTACCAGAGTTCCACCAAATCTATCTGTTGTGGAAGTGGTTGTGCATCACATTTGCACAACAGGTTACACAAGCATAATCAGCAAACAGTTGCACAACCATAAGGCACAACCAGCTGTGCAAGCATAATGCACAAAGGTCATTTCAGTTGGTTTCTCCTCTTGTACATAGTTCAGAGACTAGTTTCCACTAGTGCAATGTCATTTGGGCTGGCAGAATGTCAGTTGGATACTGCCCTTGCTGTTTTAGTAACTGCCACTTCTTACCCTCACTTAGCCCTTATTTTCTACATAATCCACTGCAAACATCAATCAGATTTATCTGAACTCATGCTCGGGTGGTTTAGATGCCTCACACATGAATATTGTATTACTAGAACAAATCACCTCCAATCCCGCGTGAAAACCGCTTCCCTGGTACAATGTGCTTGAAAATTGCTGTGAATTATTCTCCAGCAAGATGGCCACATGTGCTTATAGTCTGCTTATTTATTCCAGCATTGTTATAGCTTATAGCCATCTCATTCCCCTACAATTAGATCAGAATATGTTGCAAATATGAAGCTTGTGAAAGACTGCAATTATTTTTCTCACTGATAACTGATGTTAAAAATTTCCGGGGAATGGTATAGAATAATTGATTCTGATTACATTTCATGCCATGATGTATGAGCATTCTTATGCTTGCATTCTTTGCCAGAAAATCCTGAATTCTCAGGCTTCTGCACACCAGAAGTACTAAATGAAGATGGCCTTTCTTCTAGAGCAGGGTGGAGAAGCGTTTTCAGTCCAAGGGCCAAATTCCAATCTGGGAAAGGTCTCTGTAATGTAGCCAATCCTAAATCATAAGAGTTGGGAAGGGAAGTAGTATGGTTGTTACAGACTTTACTAGATAAGCTCACAAATTCTTTGGAAGGATGATTACACTGGAGGACTATTATTTGCCCTAGGGCTATCCAGTCAACTGAGGAAGAATTTGAACATGGCCTCCTACTTTCAAAGCTATTTCTTGTTCACAGGACTACTCTGCCTAAGTTATTCATTTATCTGAAAATGATACTATACCTCCATAATTGTTTTACTGAGCTAATCTTGCATAAGAGGAACTCCCAATAAACTGCAGTTTAGAACCCCACCTTGATGAACAGCTCAGTGTTAGTAGCTGGGATTTTCAGGAGATCCTTGTTAATATCTATAGAAAAAAATGGAGTAATCTGAGATACCTCAATGCCACATTTCCTAAAATCATGAAATATGTCCCAAGACTCCTCCATGTGTGCAGTAAGGAAATACACTAGAACATATCAAGGATACCTTTATTGCTGTGACTAACTTAAGTCCCATTGATTTCAGTGTGCCTACTTGAAGGATGACTAAATCTGGATTTAACCCATTGAGTGTAGGCATGACTCCATGCCCCAGATGGCAAATTCTGGGAAACATAGTTGCTATAAATCAGCATGAACTGTGCAGCTTTTAATTAAGATATCTTGTATGCTGAAAATTAAGGTAATATCCAATATGAAATGGAAGCCCTTTATGGTGGCTTGAACTGCTGCCAAATAAATGCTCCCAAGATACACTGCCCACAAACTGCAATGATATATATGTGTTGGTCCAAACTACTTGCCGCTGAAGTTTTTTTGTTGCTTTGGTAAGGTTCCCAACACTACATATTCAAAGTCATACTTAATATCCTGTCCAAGATCTCGACACTGTATATTTTAACAACCCCCCCGCCCCCAATCATGAACAAATCTTGCAGCTGGTGGGGCTTTTGGAGTGATGAAGATTTACATTAGATGAGTATCTGGTCCATTAGCTAAGCATACTCTATAACAAGAAATCCAGAAGTAGCATAAATCACACTACTTGACTGACTGGCAGTTGACAGCATCCAATGATATCATATGCAAGAGCCTGTTGGAATCGTTCCCAAATTAAAATAAAGAGGGGATTATTCCTACTATTTCATATATTACATCAGATTCTGCACAATGCAATGCCAGTTTGCTAAATGGTCTGGGAGACATCGCAACATTTGCATAAACTGTTGAGAGTGCTCGTTTTACAGGACTGATATAAGGAGACACTGGCTCGAGTCGCATGTAATGAGAAGCCACCATGGATTTCTCATTGTAGTGGCCATTTTGAATAGTCAAGCTTTGTTGTTACGTGTGAACCCTGCAAGGTTGGGTTATTGGGGTGGTTGACAAGCCACCCACAATCCTCAAACAGCCCATGGATTCTGGGTTGCATGTCAACAATCCCAACAACCCAACCTTGCCAGGTTTGCACGTAATGAAGTTGCAGCACGCCCTGCTGTAGCTCAAATAGTCAAAAGGGTAGCCATTACTGCAACAAAAAGCCCTGTGGGGAAATTCACTCATTATGGCTTCCTGTTACATATGGGCCAGGTCATTGGGCCAGTTCACATTGTGGGTTGTTTAACCTTCGGTGAGGCTGTGGTGTGTGCCAGCTGGCATTGTGGGTTAAATAACCCACAATGAGCCATGTCATGCCAACCAGGTAACTGTTGAGGAGCAGAGCTTTCTTTGAAAATCTGCCTCCTAGTAGTCTGATACAGTAAGCACACAGCATATATATTACTACCTGACAACAAGTTGAAGGTGCAAACCCTACACTATGGTTTAACCATGGATTGTTTACAGCAAACCATCCAGGAAGAGAATCCACTGATTGTCATTGGATTGTGAACGCTGGGATGTTCATGGTTAACAACCCATAAATAAGCCAAAATGCAGGGTTCACACGTAACAACTCATGATTCAATGATGACCCATACTTTGGGTTATTACATGCAAACCAGGACAATATTTAATGAAGGTCTTGGTATGTAAGCTGTTGTGATGTCCATTGCTAGTTGTATTAATTCTACGTGTTCTTCCGATATAACCGAATTTATCACTCACTGAAACTCTGGATCTTTAATTTTGGCCAACACTGTTCAACGTAAGTGCATATCATGTAATAGGAAAGGCTGCCAGAATCTTTGTTATGGCCACGGGGACTGATTGTTACAGTGTCCAAATGAAATCATAAATTTACAGTCTTGATAACTATATATTCATTCTGTATAAATAAGTGACATCACAGGAAAGCTGCACTACACACAGGAATGAAGAAAAATCATGCCCCATGTTAACAATTCACTAACAGTGCCCAGTGAACCATTTTTTTTTTAAAAAAAGTTTTATTTATCATTTATACGTGTGCCAAGAGACAGATGTGCAGCTTCAAGCATTCTTCCAAAATCCAGTCACTTTTTAATCCTAGGAGAGCTAGATTTTACCAGATGGTGTAATAAATTAGAGCAACCATGAAGCATATAGCACAGAATAAACAGCTGAAGTGCCTACCTCAAATACCCACATTGTAATTTAGGTAAAGATGGTGCATTTTGCCCAAACAGGCAAATAGCTTTTAAAGTACATTCTTTAACTAAAACTCTCAAAAAGCACAAACCCTAACATTCTTAACTGCACTGGCCCTGAACCAGAGATATGCACAAATAGCAGGGTGCTGTCTGTTTCTAGATGCAATTGCATACACACAGAAGTCTCCAGTAGATGGAAAAGACTTCTGCTGGGCATATTATGATGATTAGAATATCATTGTCTCCCTTGTTTTGCTGATTTCCCATATGTACCTGCCCAAACCTTAAGATCATCTACGGGGGCCCTTCTCCGTGAGCCCCTGCCAAAGGAAGTGAGGCACGTGGCTACTAGGAGGAGGGCTTTCTCCGCTGTGGCACCCCGGTTGTGGAATGAACTCCCCAGAGAGGTCCGCCTGGCGCCTACACTGTACTCCTTTCGTCGCCAGCTGAAGACCTTTTTATTCTCCCAGTATTTTAACACTTAATTTTAACTTAAATTTAAATTTTACTGTTTTAACTCTGTATTTTAATTTTATATCGATTTTGCTGCGTGGTTTTTATTCTGGTTGTGCTTTTTATATTGTATTTTGTATTTGTGCTTTTAACCTGTTGGTTGTCTTACTATGGTTTTAATTTTTGCGAACCGCCCAGAGAGCTTCGGCTATTGGGCGGTATAGAAATGTAATAAATAAATAAATAAATAAATAATTTTGATGCTTTATTTGGATTTTAATTGTATGTATGTTGTTTTGGGGATCTATAGCTGAAAAAGTGCATTTAAAATGAACCTTAGCTATCTATCTTATCTAGTAAAGGGTTGACAATATTAGCTTAGAACAGCCTTCCCCAACCTGGTGCCCTGTAATGCAATGGATTGAGGACTTAACAATGCTATCTATATTTGAACAGGTGTTTTATAGGTGCGACCTGCAAGTGGATAAAAATATGGATATATAGTCTGCTTTTCTTGAAACCTACACATAATTCCCCCCCCTTTTTTAAACGAACGGTATATCTGATGGAAAATGATGATATTCCTATAGATGTAATGTTCCTTTGTTTTTATTTTTCATGGTGTATTTTTCTTTTGTTCTGGTTTGTTAATATTCACAAAGAAAATAATAACAATGCAGGCTTCAGCAGGAATGTAATGACTTAATGGGGAGCATACTTGCTCAAATGTTTTACATATCATACAGTCAGTGTGCCATAAAATAAGTTCACCCAAAGGCTAAAAAGATATATGAAGATCTGGGCTGGATCTACACTACTGCTTTAAAGCGCTTTATAACAGTTATGAAGCGCTTTAACTGCTTTAAAGCGCTATAAAACTGTTATAAAGCGCTTTAAAGCAATAGTGTAGATCCGGCCGTGGACACGTTGGTTCTTTTCAGAACATTATTTTTAGTGTCACCATTTATATTATTTAAAACAAAACCCACAGAAAAACATAACAAAACAATGGTTTGTTTTTTTAAAACTGTATTCAAGTTTGCAAACTCAGCTTTGCATCTCACCGAAGATTATTTTTGCAAAATAATGCTGCCCCAATATCTGGGGAAAAAATTACAATTTTGAGCAGGTAAATTAAATGTTTATACAAACAACCAAACTGTGAAATTGTGGGAGGTTTTGCCCTCATGGAGACAGAATGTAGGCTCCTCTTCCCATTCTTCCTATTACCTTTCTCGAAAGTCCTTAGACCTGTAAATAAAAGGATGGTAATGAATGGATTTGCAGGAACATTCTGTGAAATAAAACAAAGATGAGGAACAGAACAATTCTCAACTATTATTTCAGTAATGATCACGTATTGGCACCTGACAGTAAGCAGATTTTCCTATTTATTTATTTTTTAAAAAAAGGATGTGCAGAAATACAATAAAGAACAAACAGAAAAGGGAGGGGGAATATGAGTTTTGTTTTCAATTGATCTTTTGTAGGCAATCATATGTAAGTTGTAGGTGATCCTTTATGTTCAGTTTCCAATAACTGATTTTGCTCATCAAAAACGGAAACTAGCAAAGTGAACGTCATAGTCACCTCCTCATCTCAACCAGAGACACTATTAGATAGAAACAAGACGAACTGTAGACAACTTCAGCATACAGACCAAGAAATGTAGATGTTTCTAATATGCTTGGTAATAAAAACTTTGGACGAATTTAGAGCTTGGAGTTCTGGTGAGCAGATGGTAATTGCTGAAATCAGCACCAGCATCATTCAACTGATAAAAGAATGAGGAAAGGTTGCATATATCAACTTATCAGCATACCACACAAGTTCTCCGACGATCTGGAGACCAGACTCTGCTGTTTACCCTGAAGAAACATGCAGATTTCCCCCCCCCCCCCAATATGGCACTTATTAAGCAGTCTTTATATTTATTCATATTTATACCAAATGCTGCAAAAAGATTGAGCATGGGATGCTTACTAGCCACATTTTATGTATTTATTCCATCAGACTCTTTACTCTTCTCCCAAATTGTGTGGTTGCTCTTTTCTCTACCTGTGATTGGGCCCTCCGAGTAGAGTGAGGCGCTGACAGCCCCAAAAGACAAGACCAGGTTGGGCACATCACCGCCCTGTTCCCTACACAGGACTGCAATCCAGCAAAGGCCAACTCGGCTCCCTCAGCCAGGCACCTGCAGTCTTTGGGGCGGAGAAGGCAAGGGATACCCACACGGAAGATCTTCAGGCTGCCTTGCAGCATTTCAGTGTCCAAAACAAGTACAAACAGCTTCAAACACAGGGGAACCAACTGCAGCTCCAAATACTATCTTTTCCTCATCACAAAGGAATCCATATGGATTGAAAAAGGAAATATTTCAATAAACTGATGACTGATGGAGTCCTGAAATAAGCCCCCATAGTTGTAGACAACAAAACATGAAATCCATGTTTTCTTCAGGTGTAAAGGGCCCATCTTTTGGCCAGTATGGGTTCATCTGTAGAGGCCCTGCCTCTGTTGATCTAAGCCAATTTAATCTTCAACATTTTCAGACCCAGAGCCAAGTTCTAAAACCAAACTGTCTGACAGGCTGTGGAGAGCGTGATTTCCATAGAGAGGATGGGATGTGGGGAGAATCATTCCCCACACCCAGTTCTCCCCATTTACCCTCGTCCCCGCTCAGTTGATTGATGCTGGGAAAAACTGAGGAGCATAAGGGCTGGTGCGCTGCTCAGCTGTTCCCAGGGCCCATCAGTTGGAGAATCTCAGCATGCAGGGAAGGGGAGGTTTAAACCTATGGGTCTTTGCATGCTGAGATGGGCATAGCAAAACTGGGTGTAGCAAAACTATGTGTGTGGGGTCAGGGGGTTATGCCCATTGCCAGCCTCCAACAGACTTGCAATCTAATGTTTTACACAGGGGAGAGAACAGAGGCAGGGAGGTGGGCCTGAAGAGGTAATGGTGACGGGATGATGTCTGTACTAATGCAATTACATGCAGTTGGGGTTGAGGAGGAAGTGGGATGCCTAAGAAAATCAGAGTCTCACTTTCTCCGCACCCCCACCCTACATTACCCAGCAGCCCTTAGTCCTTTGGCCTATGTACGTGGCCAAAGTGTGCTTCCTTTTAGTTTGTAGTCCCAGAGCAACAGACGCTTAGAGCAGTAGGGCGTTTTACAGCTCAGGCCTGAAGAAGATTGCCTTTGGCAGCAGTGGTCTCAGTGTTTTGTCAGAGGGAATATAGAGTTACAAAACCTCTCCAATCCAAAGAAAGGTTTAGAAAACAATTGTGAGTGTCAATAGACATCCCTCTGAGCGATGGCCATATAAATCTGGAATGTTCCTTCCAATCTCTCTCCCACCCGCATGCACAATTCCTTTCACAAAACACACTGATTATTCAGCATTTGGAACAAATCGACTCAGTGTAACCTAAGTCAGTACATGCTGTTTGACAGCTTCAAGAAGTAAATGAAGATCCTTTGGAAGAAGTGGGTTACAAATCTGGACAAACTCGAGAGGGGTAGAAGTGCTTTAGAATGTGTGTAGAATAAATGGATGCAATACAGGGCCTGTGGAAGTTCCTCTCTTCAGTGCGCAAGAGTGGGTGAGACCAGGGTTTGGCCTGGTTTGCCAGCAATGCACAACCGTACTCCGAACATCATGTGGCCATGACTGAAAGCACAAACAGATGTGTCCACAATTTCGCTCACTGAAGTTTTAACATAGGGATTTTCAACCCTATGAACCAGGCCTATGCTTTCTTAACAACATGGAATAGAACCAGCAAAATCTAAAACAATAATTCCCTTTGACCTGTTTATAATACTCGCCTTCCTCCAACAATGTGCATATATACTGGTAACTCAGGATAACACTTCATGCATCCAATGAAGTTGACAGGTCTACTAAAGCATATGCCATAATAAATGTCTTAAGTGTTTAAAGGTGCCACAAGGCTCTCGGTTGTTTTTGTTGCAACGGACTAACACGGCTACCCATCTGGAAACAGAAAGATCTACTTTCAGAAATCAGACATACGTAGCTGTCACTGCAGAGTTCCTTCAAGCTTTTGTCTCCCTGAAGCATTTCACCATTTTTCACTATCTGCAAGGGCACAGCACAGTCCAACGCCCAACATTCCAACTTCCATAACTTCTCAAAGGAAATACAGCCTGCTTAAAGTGGTTGGCCATGCATGAAAGGTCCTTTCATTTCCCTCATCAATATTTGTCTAAAACACCTAAGGGGCTTGAATGGAACGCTGGCGATAAAGAGCCTAGGTGCACGCCAAAGCTGCCCAGGCGAAGCAAAAAATAAACCACCTGCTCTGCACCCCAATACTGTTTCCTCCACGTAACAAATCTGAACCACTTATCACCCAAGGAAGCAGCTGTGAAAATGCTCTATACTGGTGAGATTGTAGTGATGGTGGCAGAGAGAGACGGTGTGGTGTAATGGTCAGAATGTCAGACTACGGGTGGAAAGACAGCCAGGTTCAAATCATGGTGACTTCGGACGAGTCAATGTCTCTCAGCCAAGGTGGTTGTGAGGATAAAAGTGGGCAGGGGATCTATGGCTATTGCCTTGAGCTCACTGGAGGGAAGATGGGATATAAATTTTATCTTATTAAGTAAAATAATAATAGTTCTGGATTTTTCCAGGAAAAATAAACCCCCAAAGTCACTCTTCCAGCTAGCACATGAGAGTTCTTCACCTATGTTCTTCATCTATTCAAGGCTATCAAGACTGATCTCTTCCAGCAGGCGTACCCAGTCGAATTTTAAGATGTTTGACTATTATTTTAATACTGTATTAGTTTTATATGTTTTAATCAGTTTTATGTATTTTATGGTATTTGTATCTAATGTTGTTCCCCACCTTGATCCAGAGGGAGAGGCGGGTAAGAAATATGTTATTATTAATTACTATTATTATATTATGTTTGCAGCTTATACACATCACAGTCTCAGATCTGGGATTTCAGCCATGTGATCGAATCATTAAGCTTGCAAGGTCAGAATTTTTTTCACAGCCTTTGAAAAAAGGAAATGCCACTTTAGCTATTTGACTGAAAGTAAGAAGCAGGAAAGGAGGAGCGAAAGAAGTTATGAAAACTGATTATATCTACTGCTTTAAAAATATTTTTTAATTAATACCACGAGGGAAGTTCATTATTTGAAATAGTCAATGAAGTATTTTTATGTCAGATGTTTCTGCATCTTCCTGTTGCTCCAGACCTGGTTTGCACGTAACGCCAACTCAATGATTTAAAAACTGATGGGTTGTTGGAACAAGTAGGCACACTGCTTGCAATCTGCCTGCCTGTTCCACTTTTACTGCACAATCCACAATTGAGACCTTCATAGGTTGTAGAGCACAATGTGGGAATCCAGACCCCTGGGTTGGTCAGGGCTAAACAACCCAGTGGTCTGGGTTTGCATGTCATGTTCCACAATCTACAAGAGAGTTGATCATGAGTTGCTGGGAGAAAGGTGGGATGTCCATTCGCTTTTAAACTGATGGGTTGTCGTTATGTGCAAACAGGGCCAAAGAGAAATGGGGTGTGCATGCCAAGTCAGAGAACAACCTTAGTGAGTATGAAACTGCCTTCTACCGAGTCAGCCATCAGCCTCACAACTCTGAGCATTCCTGACCATTGGCCATGCTGGTTGGTGCTGATGTGGAGTTGGAATCCAAAACTTCAAGAAGGCTCCAGGTTAGGTAAGGTTACATTTGGTCCATCTAGCCTAAAGTAGACAATTCTGACTGGCAGTGGCTCTCCAGTGCCTCAGTAAGAGATTTGATCCCATTACCTGATCTCATCCTTTTACCTGATCCTTTTAACTGGAGGAAGGTCAACCTGGGACCTTCTGCATACAAAGCATGTGCTTTATCACTGCGTTGAGATGTGTCCTGGATCTCTGGTGTGGTTCCTCATCAATGCTCAGCCAAAGAGACAACTGATTCATACTACAACTGGCCGGCGAGATCACATTACACCAGTCCTTTTACAACTTCATTGGCTGCCAGTCCAGGTCCGGGCCCGATTCAAAGTGCTGGTATTGACATTTAAAGCCCTAAACGGTTTGGGGCCAGGTTATTTGAAGGAACGCCTCCTCCCATATGTACCTGCCCAGACCTTAAGATCATCTACAGGGGCCCTTCTCCGTGAGCTCCTGCCAAAGGAAGTGAGGCAGGTGGCTACTAGGAGGAGGGCCTTCTCCGCTGTGGCACCCCGGTTGTGGAATGAGCTCCCCAGAGGACCGCCTGGCGCCTACACTGTTCTGCTTTCGTCGCCAGCTGAAGACTTTTTATTCTCTCAGTATTTTAACACTTAATTTTATCTTAAATTTAAATTTTACTGTTCTAACTCTGTATTTTAATCTTATATCAACTTTGCTGCGTGATTTTATCCTGGTGGTGTTTTTTATACTGTATTTTGTAATTGTGCTTTTAACATGTTGGTTGTTTTATTATGGTTTTAATTTTTGTGAACCGCCCAGAGAGCTTCGGCTATTGGGCAGTATAGAAATGTAATAAATAAATAAATAAATAAATAAAACAACTATGCAGTTTAATATCTTAGAAAAATGTATGAAAAATCCAGTGTCTTACAAGAAAATTGAGAGAAAATCAGCTGGCAGAGTGCAGTAACACTTGGAGGGAACCAAGCACTCAGTTCAGTTCCTGCATCCCAGTTTTTAAAAAGTGAGCTCTGGGCTGAGAAAGACTTTTACCTGACATTGTAGAAATTCAGAATAGATAATATTGGGCTCAACAGACCAACTCTTTCTGAGGTACTTTTTATATGTGTGGTTTTTAAAAAAAATCTGCCCGAATACAATGCTTTCTAAAAAGGCGTTATTAAAGTATGTTCCCCTTGTTAAAACTTTTTCATTGGATGGAAAAATGTACATTCAATGAGAAATCTTCTCAAGAAACAGCAGTAATGACTGAAAGAAAAGTATGGGAATTTTCGTTCAAGTCTCAACACAGTCACTGTGGAGATGGCTCTTTAGCAGAACCGCAGGCAGCACATTCCAGCTAAGGTGACCTTATTTTGCCTAGCAATGTTCTGCAGACCAAAAGCTGGAGTCTGGCTTAAACAGCAAGAGAATAAGAGGATAATTATCTGACTGGAGGGCGGGGGAGTAATGGGGTGGTGGTGGCAGATTTAATCTTTAACAGCATAGTAAAAGTATTTCACAAGACAAGGAGTCCCCTCACATTATTTCAACACCGATCAGCATGAGGACTTCTAAAACTGGAACTGCAATGGGGCAAGAAGGCAACTAGGTCATGAAAACATTGCAGCTTTTGTATGCTATTAGATTAGCCTCTTATGGCACATTTATTTACCGTTTGCATATGATATAGAAGTCCATGGCTCAACTCTAGAAAATGTTGGTTGCATTTAAGTCCCACTGAAACCCATGCAGCCTAAGTTAATTGTGGGACCTAAATTACGTCCTCCTGCCTAAGTCCCATTGGATTCTCTCAACAAGGCTTAAGTACAGTTAAACTTTCTTTGGATCATAATATGAAAAAGTACATTACAGAGTTTCCCCTGTCTCTTAGCTACCATTTTGTAACCACTAGAATCCACATTAAACAACATTATGAATATGTCTCAAAGTACCTACGGCACTATTATTTAATTCAAAATGCTTTACAGAACATTTCAAAAGCTGTGACTGTCATCCGTTGTTTTGTCTTGTAGCTCTTCCCTAAAAAACCTCCATCACCACAATGTGATTTAGGAACATAGGAAGCTGCCTTATACTGAATCAGACCATTGGCCCACCAAGACCTATACTATCAACACTGAACTGCCAGCAATGGCTCTGCAGGGCTTCAGGCAGGAGTTTTTCCAACCTTACCTGGAGATGCTGGGGATTGAACCTGGGACCTTCGGCATGCAAAGCGGGTGCTCTTCCACAGAGCCATAGCCTCTCCCTATTTATCTGACAAAGGGTTTAGTACTTATCTCAAAGTAGTAAAGAGAACAAGAATCATTTGCATGTCCTGGCATTATTATTATTTTTTAAAAAATGGACTGCAAAGCTGCCACAAGGTGGTTTATAAGATTATAAAATAATAAAAATACAAAATACAATGACCAAAAACAGCAGGACCAGCATCATTTAAAAGGATCAGGTAGCATGTGATGGGAAAAGCCTGTGCTGGAGACTCTGGACAACCCTGGACTAGGTGGACAAATGGTGTTGCTAAACTAGTTTTAAAATTATGTCAAATAAAATATTGCCCATTGACTAACGAGGAATTTCAGGAGGAAAAAAATCCCTCTTCTCCTACACCCTAATTATAAAAATACTGGGGCTGCAAGAAAAAAAAACCTGGGATGTATTAAATCCAAAACACAAAGATAAACCAACGTTAGGTTTGGATAAATGGAAATCCCCATTTCCTTCTGGATTATAGTGACATGGAGGCTAAATGGAGAGTAAAAAGAATCTATAGAAATAGAAACACCTGATGCCCCGCTTTCGAAAGGTCTCTGTAATAGAAGCTTTAAAATGTTTCCAAGATTATCTTCAGCCAAAAGTGCTGATTAAGATTAACTTGTTCAGTGATTAAATTCCATCAAAATTGTTTTCCCTTCAGCTTTGACTAATATATATTCTCAAATTGCCACAGTCTTCTCCGCAGTTGTAAGTTTATGAAACATTTTGATTTACCAAGTTAGCAACATGCGCCTTACATGACAACTCTGAAGCCTTCAAAATGACATTTTTCTCCTTGCCGGAGGGCCACACTCCTTCCTTGTCAGCGAGAAGATGGTTCCCTAACCACATAGTGAGTGGCAGGTATTCATCACCTCCTTGTCATGGATGAGCCTGACTTTTCTGACAAGATTTAAGCTCCTATCAGCACTGTATGAGGTCAGTGCCTTGCAGCTAACATATTAGAAGTGTACAACAATAATCTGACACAAAGATATGTGTAATGGGACAAACACAAAGTTGAAAAGGGCACTAATGACTTTGAACTCTGGTTTGCTTCAATGAGTGAGAAAACTTTTCCAGACATGGAATCAACACAGACAGACTCAGAAATTATCTACATTGTTAAATAATCATTTCATGCACCAGGCTAATCCCACATCCACACATAATTCACTCCTTTTGTGGATTTCTTACAGAAGAAACTTCAACTATTTTAGAACCTTTTAACCATACATACAACTCAGATGTAGTTGGCATCGAGGACAATTCCAGCCTTGTTAAAAAAAAAAGAAGAAAAAGAAAGTTCAAAACTTACTTTCTCTACCAAACCTGCATAGAAATCACTGGCCAGACAATTTTATTAGAAACATCTGCTAAAGTTTGAAGACTGCCTGTTTAAATACTAAGTTTTTAGCCATGTATGGCTGCTCCCCAGTTCTAGTAAAGCATGTGGCATATCTAGTGGCACACCTGCCAAACTGGGAGGAGAAACAGGAGGGAAGGAAGTCATCTTAAAAGACATCCCTCTCCGTTTTAGTGGAGCTCTACACCAAGAAAGTGAGGGAGGTCAAGTTGAGTGCAAGAACATTGGTTCCTTAAAAGAATGGATATGCACCAAAATCTGTGGTCAATTAAAAGATCCTAAGATATGCTGAAATCTAGAGTATGCATCCTTGGGTTTTTACTCGTATTGAGATGGAAAGAGGTCTAAAGAATCCAATACTTGGTCATCATCACTTTATATCAAGTAGCATGGTGGGAACAGATGTGGAAAATTAAGCTGAAGAAGATTACTGTTACAAAGGAAAAACTTTATATTTCCTCTTCCAAAAAGAACATCTGTTTCACCTCCTATATATTCTTATTTTATGCTTCTGTACATAGCCAATTTAAATGACTACAATTTGCCTATACAGTATTAAACAGGATTGGGTTTGTTGGTGGAGGAGGAAAAAAGGCTTTTCTCTGTGCATCTTTTGGTCTCTAGTGCTGAAGACTAAGAATAGTTTTTAAGTTTGCAATCAAAGGATTATCTGCCAAAATTTATCTGGGCTAATTGGGAAGGATAGAACAAATTTCTCATGAGGGGAAGTAGCTAGAGAACACTGGGTAATATTATGGATAATATCTTCAGTAACTGTTCCCCCTCCCAAGATACAGCTTTCTAAGAAAGCAGGGAGCATCCATATACACACTGTTCTAATGCCTCTAGTATCATGGCAACAGGATTTCCACTGCTATCATTGAATGCTGACTTCTAAACATTTCCTTAATAGGCAGAAAGTTAATGGGAAAGTTGCCCGGTTTCAACGGAATAATCTGCCTGAGAACAACCTGCTCAACAGACATACCCTGCTTTGTTTCCTGAATGAGACCCTCTGCTGCAACTAACTCAAGAAAGATGCTACCATCCATGATAGTGGAGAGGATGATGAAAAGGCAACATAGCATATACTGCAGTATTTAGGCTGCATACTATAGATGTAACATCCCCAGAAATTCTGAAGCCAAGAGAAAATAAAAGTTTTTCCAGGTGGTGGCGGTTCGGAAAAGTGGGGCTTTTCTTGAGGAGGGTGGGGGGAATTGAAAAAATATGCAATACTTATTTTAAACACTTCGTTACTTTGTTAAGTTACTTTAGGAATTTAAGAACCTGGTTCAGGCATAAAGCTGGGTTGCTGTGAATTCTGGGTTGCTGTGATGTGTGAAAAAAAAATCACACAAACCATGGTTCGTTAGCCATGAACAATAAAAAGAATCCATGGTTTGTTGTTGGGTTGTGAACACTGCATTGTTTAAACCATGGTTTGTTATGGATCTACAGAGGTGGTGGGCAAGAGCAGTAAACAAGAACCACAACAAACCCAGCTGCTCTACATGACAGTACTACAGTGCTGCAAAGGCATTTGGGATATAAAGAGGGGGTGGATGAAGGAGTAAGGGAAAAAACAACCCAGGGATTGAGAAAACAAACTGTCATTTATTCGTTTATTCAACTGTCTGCAAGTCCTGGGTAGGGCAACAAACCATGTGTTAAATTAACCATGGGTTAGTGTTCGGTGTGAATCAGATCAAAATGCACAAATTGTTCATAAAATTATCATTAAAATTAAAAACATTTATAAGTAATTGCAGTACATTTGTAATTATTGCCTGAATGAACTATACTTTTAAATGCAATTTACATGATAGGTTTATGAGCAAAACAAGTTATACATAATACATTTTAGGTTCCTATTTTCTGTCTGACCAAAGGAAACTTCAGCAAGTAGTCTCTGAAATATCTGAATCATTATATTAGCCAGAAGAAGGAGGAAGTGCTGGAGGCAGGAGAAGCCGGTGACAGCATCTTTTCTTGCTTGTGCTGGAGTTTAGGGAAATCTGGTCTGAAGGAAAAGCTATTGAGATCTTTAGTTGGGGAAGACTATCAAGAATGGTAATCAAGCATTTTTAAGAAGTTTTAAGCAATAAATATGCTCATTTTTGAAAGGTTTTCTCTAATAGTGGTGTCTTGCTACGCCATGCCTGCACCACAGGAATAAACCTAAAAGGTATTTGGGGAAAAATGGTTCTTGATTTTTTTCCATTCCCCCGCCCCCGCAGGCCTTTTTATCTCTAATTAGGACAAAACATCCTGGCATTAAAAAGAAAACAGCAGAAGGAATTTTGGAAATTCCATTCAGCAAGTATCTATGAGTAAAACCAGTGAATGATCATTTGAATCTAGCCACAGTATGATGGGTGATAACTGTAATTATGAAAATCTCTTCTAGTCTTCTGATTTAATCCTCATCTCTCACCAAATTACTTTATTTATAGCACGAAGTTTCATGAAGTGGGCTGCTGCAAAGAGATTAATTCATTTTCAGAAAGAACTTGCTACTTTCCTCCCTTAACAATGGAACAAGTTGCAGATCCGATTTACAGATGAGAATTCCTGGCCTTTATGAGCAACACTGAGAATTTCCAATTTATTTTCCCATTTTCAAATCATCATCATCATCGTCGTCGTCGTACATTTTGTAGTGCTTGGCTCTTAAGATTAAAACTGAAATCCTCAAATTTATATACAAGAATAAATATACACAATTACTTAGATTTCTGTGCTGAAGGCTGGTGCAGATGTAATGGGTTTATCTGTTAATCTATGGAGTGAGTCACTGCATCATGTGATCCCTCCCCAGAACCCCTTTCCAGGTGATTTCCTGGTTAGGCAGGGAACCCTGGCTAGCCTTGACCATGTAACTACGGTTACAATGAAAAGAGCGGAGGAAAACATGCACTATTGCGGTCTGCTCCCAACTGGCCCCTTTATGGCTGCATCATCCCTGACAGTCCTGAATAACATGAAAAATGCAATACCGTTTCCTCCAAGAACTTGTAATCAAATAAGGTCCTTACTTTGCTTTAGCCTATTCTTTGTTTTAGTTACAGTTCAGCAATTTTAAAAAAACATCTATGAGATAGCCATGAACATAGGAATGCAGACTTATTATTAGCTGATGACAGCAATACTGCCCTATAATAAGATGTCACCGCTCATCTTTCAGGCTTGCTTAATAAAATATGTTTTCAAGAGGTTTTTTTTTTAAAAAAAAACATTTCACCTGTTGGTATATAATTACAAAGCAGATCACAGAATATTTTATTATATTAGACTTCATATTTTAGAAAACTAAAACTTTGTTTTGATTTGTTGCCTACCTAGGTTACCAATTTATTCTAGTCAATATAATCAGTTATTGTAAATTGTACTTAAACTATATACAGATTTAGAGAATAAGTTTTATCTGTTCTTCTAAACACCAACCAAATTTTAAGGCCAAGGGTTAAGAAAATAAGAGATGCTATGCTAGATCAGATCAATCACTCAATCAATAAATGTCTCTCTTAAGACAGAATGGCTCCTAAGTGCATCTCACAATTTCCTTTGAGCGAATCCTCTTATTTTTAAGATAAATATATCTATTTTAAATGGGACCTTTCGGACATGTATCTGACCACTTCTCTCTTGTAGCCCCACCTCCCCCTTTTTAAGTGATCAGGGAGCTTTGGCTATTGGGTGGAATAGAAACAAAATAAACCAAATCAAATCAACAGCTGTGATATGTGGATGTATGTACCTTTAAGAGGCCTGTAGCAGCTAGTCTCTAGGTCCTCATCGAAGGTACATACATCCACATATCACATCCCCCCTTCTCCATAAAAACAATATGGTGTTGATTGAAGGCAACATTTGCACGTCATGGTATACCTAAAGAGATAATCTGTGACCATGTACCATTTGCGAGCCAGGTTATGAGACAATTTGCAACTGAGTGGGGGATCACCTTGACACATTCGAGCCCAGCTTATTTTATTTATTTATTTATCATATTTATACCCCGCTCCTCAGCCAAAAAAGGCTCTCAGAGCGGCTTACACTTAGAAAAAAAGACAGTTTTTTACCCTCAGTCCAACAGGCAAGCAGAACGTACTATACAAACCATCAAGCACATGCTATCGAAAACTCTACAAGATGGCGCTGATCCATATCTGGCTCTGTTGAACCTGCATAATACTCCAGTAACAGGTTTAGGTTTTGCTCCTGCCCAATTGCTCATGGGACGTTTACTACAGAGCACACTGCCAGCTATTACATCTGCCCTGAAGCCCAGGGTGCCACGTGGAGCGCACCCTAGATTACAAGATCGACAGAGGCAGCAGAAAGCATATTATGACAAGCACACAGCACCTCTTCCACCTTTGCAAGTAGGAGATAGGGTCAGTTTGAAAAAAGCTTTAGGTTGGATGCCAGCATCAGTAGCTCAGAAAAGAAGAGAGCCACGCTCATATGTAGTGGAGACTCCCCAAGGTCAAACTTATAGAAGGAACAGGGGGCACCTCAGGAGGGACTGCTTTTCCCCTGTGGGTGCAACCAATGTGGATCTAGGGGTTGCAGAGGAGCTGGCATCCCCTGAGGCAGTGGTCTTGCCAGAAGGACCTCAAGGTGAGCTGGAGCTTTCGTCAGATGGAACAGCAGATGGAATCGAACGGACACGGAGTGGGCGAGAAGTGAGACTACCAGCAAAGTTTAAGGACTATGTTATGGGATAGTGGTGAAGAGCGAAGATTGACATGTTAAGATTTAATTGAACAAAAGATATTGTTTTTATGGAGAAGGGGGGATGTGATATGTGGATGTATGTACCTTTAAGAGGCCTGTAGCAGCTAGTCTCCAGGTCCTCATCGAAGGCCTGGGCGGAGCCTCTGTTTCTTCCAGTTGGTGTTGTGGGCCTTGCTGAGGGAGTTTGGTGTGTCACTGTTCTAGGAGGTTTTAGTAATAAAGGAATCCAGCAAGGAAAAGACTCTGAAGTTATTGCCTGGTAGTCTAGGGGCAAGTGGCAGGCTGAGCAGGTAAGCTCACCCATATGGTCCCTATGCCTGAGGGATACTACAACAGCCATATCTCATTTGCAGGTGTGTTATTTCATTCAATGGTCGTCCGTCTGGCACTGGTGCTCTTCTACCGGAAGTATTTTATTTATGAAGCCTGACTGGAAGCATAGCCATGAGAACAGACTTCTTATCTTGCTAGCTCTTGTCCTGGGCCTCTCTAGAGCTGAGTTGAGGGAGGCAGCCAGCCAGCCACACTTCACCATGGGAAATAAAAGCCAAAGTGGCAGCATTGCTATACAGCCAGACTAAAACCAGTCATGCGCCAGATTGGGCTCACCGGCCCTCTGTATATAACAAGAATAAAGTCCTCAAGACCACATTGGTAGAGGGAGGAAAAATCAATATATTACAACACCAAAAACCATCATCATCACAGATACCATATACTAACCAGCATTTCTTAACCCACCTATTTGCACTATAATATTCTACCTTCAATTTCTTCTGTATTAGCTTAATTATAGCAATATGGATCTTTTAAAAGATTTTTATGGTTTAGCAGGCACTGCATAAATGCTTTAGTCAAAAGGAACAATGGCATCTTTACAACTGGAACTTTAACTGGAGAAAGGGGTTAAAAAGAAACACAGTGTAATACTTAGAAAGAGGCACATTACATGAACTAAGGAATCATAGGATTAAGTTTAAACAGCTGAAAGGCTTTAATGTGGATTTGCTGACCTTTTAGTTTTGTTTTGTTTTAAAGCCTTCATATTCAAACAGGCTCTGTCAATCTGGCATCTAGCCACTGGGCAAAATCTAGGGCTTCAAGGGAAAGTAAGTCCCTCTTTTAAAAGTATGTGATTACTTGCCTAATGTTTCTCCAGGGGTTAAAATAAGTTCTATTCAGGTTTAAGCAGTTTGCAGTAAAGTATTTAGTTATTTTCTACCCCCTGGAGTGCTTAGCTTCTGCAGTCAAGAGAACGTGTTCAATTCTTTCCACTGCAAAAGCTCTAAATTAGTCAGAACTCAGGAAAATAATGCAAAGTACATTTCTTACTGCAATTTGCACTTGATGCAAAATTTGGTGAGATTGTTATTAATTGCAGCATTCACAAGGGTACTTGAAGATTAAAGAGGGTTTAAACAGGAGACTCAAACCAATTTGCGTTCAACGTTCAGTAAATAGGATATAAAATTTACTGGTCAGATTCAGCTCAAACTCAAGTTAAAATACTTTAATTTAACTGCCCCCCCTCTACACACCCCAGCAGGGTGAAGTCAAATTGCTTTCATTGCAGCTGTCTGATGCACATCTGTATTTATGATGTAAGAGACAAGATTCAAAAAGGTAAGAGGATTCAAAAAGGTAAAGAAAACACGTATACAAATTTTAGCAACAAACAGAACATAGAAAATTCCTAGCCAGAGAGGGAGCATTGTTACACACTAATAAAAAATACACCTTTTTGCATTTCAAAAGAGTGAATATTTAGCACCTCAAGTAGCATATATTTTATTTATTAAAATATTTCTTACCCACCCCATCTCAAAAGAACTCAGAACAGGATACAATCAATAAAAACAATTTAACATCAAATCATAAAACCACAAGAAAAGCACACAATCCACTATCAACTCAGCAACAATAACTCAAACCGACTATGATTACTGAGATGCCCAAGGGCGTACAATTTGGGGCTGGCCTTGCTAGTCAAGCCACACACAATGATTGTCAGGGTCCTCCACCTTACAGCTTTTCATAGGCATGTGCCTTCACCCAGTATCAGCTGAGGAACCCTCCTACCCCACCAACTTTATCTATGGGGAAAATCTGCAGGGTGCTGGTCTTAGCTGAAGTTTGGCGGAATGTCTGGGGCCATAGCTAGACCTAAGGTTTATCCCTGGATCGTCCAGGGGTCAAACCTGTTCATCTAGGTGACACACAGGGGATCCAGTGTTCAGGCAGGGGCGAACCCTGGATGATCCCAGGGTAAACCTGAGGTCTAGCTGTGGCCTTGGAGTGCTTCCCCTGAATAGCTGTCAAAGAAGCCTCCTCACTGCCTCTATTTCTTGTGGAAGGAGAGGCGGAAAGCTTCCTGGTTTCAGTTGGTGCTGGATGGAGGCGCTTAGACTTCCCCTGTGGAGCAGTGGCCAAGGACCTTTCAGGTATGTTCAAAGAGCCTCACATACTTTCTCTCAGTAAATAGCTTTATAAGGTTGGCCAACATTATTATCCCTCATATGGCTGAGGTGGAGATGATGGCAGCTTATCGAAAGCTACCCAGTGAGCGCATGGCTAAGCTTGAGGTTTGAACTGGGGTTTCCCAATTCACAGGCCACCATTACGGTACAACACAGCTATCGGCTTAGCAAGGCCTGCTCCTACTTTTGAGAACCAAGAGCCGAAAGAATTTAGTCAAAGAACTTTTGCATCAGAGAAGCTAGGAAACACGCACACGTCCATCCCTTCTTTGAAGAAACAAAATGTGGCAGGTATGCAGGGCACTCCTGCAGAAGTATTTTTAGAAGGGTATGATACCCCAAGGCAAGTCATTTTGCTCTCGCCCTTTCTCAGACAGCTGGAGTGAAAGGGTGTGTGTGTAATTTTCCAGTTGAAATGGTGCCTAATATTGAAGACAGACACTTTTCAGGCACGTTTTACTAATTATAAGCTATAACGTTAAGTACCACTTCCATGCTTAATACCACATGGCATTTCTCTATGTTACAGAGCTGGCTTCCTGCAACCTCCTTAATTGTGGTGATAACAGACTCTGATTTCACAGCATAAAACTACAAAGGTCTAAGATTAATATGATTTTATGAAAACATCCACTGGCTTCTATTTGAGGAGGAAGTATCAATTTGGCTGGAGTTTCAGGACATCTCCAACCCATTCCCAAGTTTTGTCACTGTCCCCCCACCCCCCAAAATCTCCTTCCTATCCTAATTGCCTCTTAATCACAGGGTATTTTATGCTGTAATTGCTGCAGTGTTCTTATGCAATGAAGGGTCAAATGCTTTCCCCCTTTCTAAGCAGCAGGAAGAAAAGCTTTCTGACCTTCATCCTGCCCCTCCCGTTTTCGGGTTAAGCAGATTCTTAAAAGTTTGTTAGGAAAAAAACAATTATCAAGGAGAATCAAGAGAGCGAAGTTGAATAGGTTCATAATGCTAAATTTAACACCAGAGGTTTCTGTACTTTGCTGCAGAAAATAAGGGTAGTTGCATGGCATGGCTTATGGATTGCAGAAACAAGATAAACTAGTCAGATTTCCCCAACCTGGCGCCCTCCAGATGTGTTGGACTGCAACTCCCATCATTCCCAGTCAGCATGCTTTCAGACATAATAAAAGAACAGATATTCACCATGTATGTTTGGTTTTTCAGTGTTCAGAGCATGTAGCTCTCTCTGTGCTACAGTTTCGGAGGCAGGCAAAAACGTTTTTGTTTCAGCAGGCTTTTGGAACTATACTGGACCTGTGTTAATGTATTGGATCCCCCCTCCCCTTTTAACCTGTTACAGTTTTTTAAAAATTTAACATGTTTTTAATTTTACTTTAGGTTTAATTCCATTTTTAACTTTTGTAATGTATATTTATATGTTTTAATTGTACATGTTTTAATTTTGTAAACCGCCTTGAGTCCCACTACTGGGAAAAAGGCGGGATATAAATAAATAAATAAATAAAACAATAATTGTATAGAAGCATTCTTCACATGTTATAAGCCCTATAGCAGCCTCCCCAAACGCGGTACCCTCGATGTGCAGGCTGGAAGCAATTGTTGTACTTCTGTGCCTTTGCCCTTGTTCCTTGCACACCAGCTCCTGAACCTTGCCTGAACATAACCTGATCTTGGATCGGACTCTGACTCCTCTTTGGCGCATTCCTGAACCCAGTATTGTTTGACCCGGTTTCTGACGGATTCTTTTGACTTTCGACTTCGGACTGTTTATTGATGTTTCCAGCCTGCCTATCTCACTAATGCCGGAGATTTACGACAGCTTGATTCCAGCACCGCTCAGGGGCTCTCGCATGTCTTATATTGGGATGGTGGTGATTAGGAATTGCTGTCAGCTGTGTTGGCCTGCAGCTGGCTTTTGCCTCTTCCTGTGAAGAGCCACTCCCCCCACACTCCCAGGCTCAGCTATTCCCCCTTCCTGCTCTATCCCAAGCTGAGGCACAACACCGACATATCTGGAGGGCACCAGTTTGGGCAAGGCTGCCCTATAAGGTAGCTTATTAGTTCTGGGTTGGGGGCTAGGGTGACCATATGAAAAGGAGGACAGGGCTCCTGTATCTTTAACAGTTGCATAGAAATAGGAATTTCAGCAGGTGTCATTTGTATATATGGAGAACCTGGTGAAATTTCCTCTTCATCACACCAGTTAAAGCTGCAGGAGCTATACTGCAGCTATACTGTGACCAGATTTAAAAGAGGGCAGAGCACATGCAGCTTTAATGTTGTGATGAAGAGGAAATTTCACCAGGTTCTCCATATATACAAATGACACCTGCTGAAATTCCCTTTTCTATGCAACTGTTAAAGATACAGGAGACCTGTCCTCCTTTTCATATGGTCACCCTATTGGGGGCTGAGAGAAGAACAGCTTGCTTAAGGCCACCTCATGAGTTTGTAGCAGCAGTGAGATTTCAAGATGTCTCGGCTCATGGTCTCAGTCAGTATGCTAGTATTGTGAAGTAAAGCTTCAGAGAGAAAAGGCTCAGAACTCGCGGACTTGCCTCATGATTACTCTCCAAGGTTAACAGACTGGAAAGTCCTGTTTGCAAAAGGAATGGCCTTAAAATAATCAAGACAACATGGAGTTGGCTTCAGCTCTGAGGATTTTCATTCAGATGGTCTCGCAGTGTCTCTGTCTGTCTGATCCAAGATAACTGAAACACTGAGATTTTTCTCTGCGCTAAGTAATTACAGGATGCAATTATTTTGCATACCGTAAGTAGATACATATACTTTCCTTGTGAACAGCATGCTGAAAGGCAAATTTCTCTTAATGTCCAAGGAATGTTTCAAATTTGGATCTTCATATATTCTGTATATTTCTAGGTTCTGTATATTTCCAGCTCCGATCCCATTAGGTTATACTTGAAGTTTGGGTTTTTTGCCCCAACGTGCATCACCTTACACTTGCTTACATTGAACCGCATCTGCCATTTGGATACCCACTCTCCCAGCTTGGATAGATCCCTTTGGAGCTCTTCACAATCCCTTTGCGTTTTAACAACTTTAAATAATTTGGTGTCATCGGCAAATTGGCCACTTCACTGCTCACTCCTCATTGCAGATCATTTATGAACAAGTTGAAAAGAATTGGTCCCAATACCGATCCCTGTGAGCCCTACTATTTACTTCTCTCCATCAGAAGAATTTACCATTTATTCCTACTCTCTGCTTTCTGTTCTTTAACCAGTTACTGATCCATAAGAGGACCTCTCCTCTTATTCCATGACTGCTAAGTTTGTTTAGGGTTCTTTGGTGAGGGACGTTATCAAAAGCCTTTTGGAAATCCAAGTGAACAATGTCCTGAGATCATCCCTGTTTACATATCTATTGACACTCTCAAAGAATTCTAGAAGATTAGTGAGACAGGACTTGCCTTTGCAAAAGCCATGTAGGTTATTTTTGAGCATAGCTTGTTCTTCTATATGCTCACTAATTTTATCTTTAATAATGCTTTTAAGTAATTAACCCAGAATGGTTATTTCAACCATCTACTCAGCCTTTGCGGCCTACCAACAGCTGTTCTATGAAAGAAAATCATGGACCCTCTTTCTAGTACAGATGCACCTATCAGCACTGTTTCTAGAGCACAGCCTTGATTAGTATGAACTGATAGATTACTACAACAGGTTTGGTCAGGGATATGCAGTTCCTAGGTTACAATTTCCTTCTCAGAACCTGCCTCTCCGTGAAGGAATCTGCTCTAAGACAGCAGCAACTTGTAGGCATGGTTTGTGGTGGTCATGATCTTTTTTGGAGGCATCCTGCAACAGAAGTAGTGCTAGAATGA
Organism: Elgaria multicarinata webbii; assembly: GCF_023053635.1. Classification (NCBI taxonomy): domain Eukaryota; kingdom Metazoa; phylum Chordata; class Lepidosauria; order Squamata; family Anguidae; genus Elgaria; species Elgaria multicarinata. The sequence continues at coordinate 97,773,050 of NC_086177.1, forward strand.
AGGGAGGGAGAATCAAAGTTGTCCTTTCCATTGTAAGGGTTACAGACTTAAAAGTTTCCTAGTGGGACATCTGGTTCCTGACTGCAATCAGTAGAATCTTCTGTATGTGGGGGAAAGAGTGGTGGAAATACTGATGTGAAAACTGACACAAAACTGACTGGGTCAGAAGCTCCTTTTTACTGCAGTGAACTGAAATAAATATGTCCTCTTATATGGGAAAAAAGTTCTTTGAATGGACTACGAAGTTAAATACTTCTCTTCACCTCCCCCTCGCTAAACAGAAGAAATTAAACTGACACTGAATAGCAGCTTTAAAGTTTGTCCTGCTGTCTTCTTTCTTTCCACACCACCAGAAGTCAATCTTTTTTTTAAAAAAAAGAAAAAGATTCCAGACTTCAACAGTTAATGAAGGAGGTGATTCATCCAGCAAGTAGAAGAACTTCCTTTGGGTTAGTGCACAATTATTTTAAGGCACTAACCCTGGCCTATTTTGTAACATTGATTGCTATGCATTTCCACCACTCTTGCTGCACATATGGAAAGTCCTGATCTGCACTGGAAGCGAGGTCAATGTAAAACTCTTATTTATATGCCTTTGATACCAATCATTTGATGTTCTAAAAAGCAAGTTGGATACTTTGCATTCCCTTCCACTCATGGCACCATTGCTACACTACTGCCTCAGCAGCTAGTCTTTTACTAACAGTTTAATACCTTCCAATTCCTCCCCAGAAACAAGGCACATCACATGGCACGTTTAGGATCCATATAGACTTCTACTGGCTCCAGTTCCACAGGAGAATGTCAGTAAGCATCTGTCAGTAAACAAGGTATCTGTGGCAACAGTATAGCAGTGAAGAGGATAATGGAATAGGAAGAAGGGAAGGTGCATTCAAGAACATCTTGGACTTTGGTGGTACCACATCAGATGCCCAGGAAGCAAATGATGAGCTTGGGGGTTCTGCACAGCAACCTAGGTGAAGCTGCATCTCTAATGGCCTTCACGTTGGCCCAAGGCATTCCTATCATAAGCACTTGATGCCAGTCTAATTAGGAAAAGGAAAATTAAGAACCAACCTTTTTTCCTTTCTTCTTTGCCTCATAATCAAAGCTACAATAAGATGGTTTATCAGCGATGGCTCTCAGGGCAATAACTTAACTCCTCCAAATCTGTCACTGATAAGCCATCTTATAGGAGATTTGATTGCACAAGGTTTTCCCATGTTTGGAAACTGTTGACTTATGGTTGATGTTTGACCAAAATTATTCCATACGAGAACAGGTTTCTACATTTTTCAAAGTATATAATCATGTTTATAAGACTATCCTGAAAATATCATCCTTGAGGACCAAGAATAGACTTATTTTGATTTCTTGTATCCCCTTAAAGGAAATTAAGGTTGAATTAATTCTACAAATGCATACCAGAATTCCTGACTTCTTTCAGAAATGTATATAAATAAAGGGAGAACAGCAACAAATCAATGCTTAAAATAAGCCAAAAACTGTAGGAATGTAGTTTATCCACCTTTAAGGGAATGGTTTGCTTCTCAGCCATTCTTAAAACAGTTTTTAGCCACTCAAAGGTTAATGCATTCTTTAAAAGCTAATCCATCACACATGTAGTCATAAACACCCCTTCCAAGGGATTTTAGACACTTACGGAACCCAGAGCCTTGGGAAAGCATCAATTTCCTCTTGCGTATATTCATCTAACCTCCTGGGCACTTTGCGGGGCTGTGGAATCTCCTCTACCAGATTTTTGCGCATTTCTTCAGGGATAACCTGAGGAGGAGGGAAAAAACTAATCATCATCTATTTTTGCCCTAATCTTCATTTGCATCACCTAAGCTGCAATAGTATACCCACTTACCTGGGAGTAAACCCCATTAAACGTCTTGAGACTTCTTTCTGAATACATTTGTATAGGATCGCATTGTTACTTTCTAAAGGAACTGATGCAGTTGCGCAATCTGTTCATGCACCTAATTCAACTGAGGGTATTTAAAGCCACTAGGGGTCTGATTTATAAGCTCTTGTCTCTATATTATTTTTAGGTTTAGCTTTTGTGATTTCTGTGTATGTTACCTTGATGAAAAAATTAGGCAACATCTTTTGCAACTTCTTTCATGTAGATTAATAGATGCTTTCGTTGCTGCCCATCATAAAAATAAAGTAAAATGAAACAATGAAATAGAAGATGTATTTCTTCTAGAATTGGGCAGAAAGTAAATTTCCAGATATTTTGGACTTCAAATCCCAGATTTCCTGACCATTGTCCATATTGGCAGGAATTTCTGGGAACTGAAGTCCGAAACATCTGGAGATCTATCTTTGCCCACCCGTTCCAGAAGATTAAAAATGTCAGTCTATATTAGCACACACATGCACATACATACAAAAGGAAGCAAAAGTACAGCAACATCTTAAAAGGCCAGGGAAGTTATTGAGGCATTAGTTTTCACAGACTAGAGCCTACTTTATTAGCGGCATGTAGGGAAAGAAGGTTGTAATATGCACAGGAGTATAGTTGAGTAGTTAAGAAACAATAACAGCTACTAAGAACATAAGAAGAGCCCTGCTGGATCAGACCAAGGGTACATCTAGTCCAGCACTCTGTTCACACAGTAGCCAACCAGCTGCCGACCAGGCACCCACAAGCAGGACACAAGTGCAACAGCACCCTCCCACCCATGTTCCCCAGCAACTAGTGTACTGACTTACATTATCAGCAAAGAGATGCAGCCTTTGCATCATGGTTCTTCTGAGAAGGTTTTTGGGAAGCATGCCATAGATAGCCAGTTTTACAACCTGAAAAATAAATACATGTGAATATATCTGATATTGAGCCAACTTACACAGACCTAAATAGGAGAATCAATACAAGGGCAATAGACTTTAGCGCTCCTGGAAACTGGGTAGACAATCCAGACAAAATGACTTTTTTGGGAGGCTCAGTGGCCATATTTGATGTAACATTCAAGCACTGCAGGCCACATCAGACAGGATGGTTGGGTGAGACCACTGATCCATCTAGTTCCAATTCTCTACGCTGACTGGTAGCAGTTCTCTAAAGGTTTCAGAGAGGAGTATTTCCTAGCCCTTCATAAAGATGCCAGGCATTTGAACCCAGGAACTTTTGAATGAAAAACATGTGTTCACTGAACTGCGGTTCTTCCCCAACATAGATTCACATAATGTAGGTGGCTTCCCCCATTGTATATACACACAATGAAATAGATGACACGCAACCTCTAGGATTCAGGTGCAGTATGCCATTAAACGTCGGTTGTTGGAAGGAACTGCACAAGGGTCATTTTTGTGGGCTTTCTAGAGGCATCTGGGTGGTTATGTTGGAAACAGGATGCTGGACTAGAAGGACCATTGGTCTGACCCAGCAGAGCTTTCCTGATGACATTATTGTGCATCAGTCACATGTGATGGTGTACTTACTTTTTCTTACCAGGAAGTGATGAGTGTGAAGGGAAACTGTTGTATGAAATAGGCCCAACTGTTCACCATATTTTTGGTTTGGGACATCTCCTCTCATCTAGTCACTCTGACAGGCAACCTTGAATGTCCTAGCAGCAATGCTGGTGTGTGAAATAGCCAAATCAACCCTCCCATGAGATCACCTGTTACATGTGTAGCTACACAGCCATAAATCCCCTTCCAAAATATATGATGTGATGTCTTCTTGATCTAAATAATATTTTTGAGATGAGGGTGGGGTTGTTTTTTTTACACATGAGGTAATATTAATCTAATTGCTCCCCTGTATTTGAATGGAATATCATATTAGTATAGCCTCAGGTATAGATGCATTTCTAGATAACCAACACAGCTGCCTTGAGTGCCATTTTTTTCTTGGTAGGAAGGTGGGGGAACAAATTAAATAATTAAATACCAGAAGAATGGTGGAAGGAACCAAACTTCCCACTAATAACTTCACCAGGACTACACATTACAAAAAACCCACAGGGCAGCCATGCGTCTCCTACATACTCATCCCCACCAGTAACATCTACTTCAGCATTGTGAACTGCCCAGAGAGCTCCGGCTATTGGGCGGTATAGAAATGTAATAAATAAATAAATACAATCAAAACCTGTGTCCCAGAATCCTTATATGGAGCTGAATATATCACTGACCGCAGCTTAGCATACTGCCCCCAGGACACAAAGCAAGCTGATCTATATACTATTGGGAGGATTCAACAGAAGGTTGCCACTCTGTGTGATAATCTGGTGTGTTTTTATAATGCATTGTTCTATGATAAATTGCTATCTTATTTATTTGCTAGCCTGTGAATATCATTTGCTAACTATTTGTTCCAGATTAACAGGCCCATTTGAAAGACTAATAGTGGTGAATAATATCTATGGGCCCATGTTAACATGCAAAAGAACCACAGTTCAGTACTAAGCATCTAAGTATGCCAATATATTCCCGATATATTGGATCTACAACTCCTGCTTGAGGGTTGTTGTATTGTGTGAACCTGGCAAGCACCAAACAACCCCCACATAATCCATATGAATATATTATATCTGTTTAATTGCGTAATCCACGCTTGCTGGGTTCGCATAACATGATAATTTGGCACCTGAGGGCACTACCGCTCATCGTGAGTTAAATAACCTACAACGAGCAGCGGCATGTCGTCCGAATCCAGTCTACTGCTGAATACAAACAGAAAAACTGAGGATTCTTTTAAGGGTCAGTTTACATGATCAATGTAAATCCTTGCCTAGATTCCAGAGTGTAGAGTGAAAAACCCCAGCAATAACTACAACATGTTAGGAACTAAAATATTGAAAGTCACCATAAATTCATTAGTCATTGCAAATGCCTGTAGATATTTAATTCAATTTCCTGTAAGCTATTTAAAATAACAAATCATCTAAAATAACTTCTTTTGCAGTTAAAAAAACCCACTGTGGAATTCTGGAATATAGTCAACTAAAGTAATTGGAAAACTCCTTTTCATACATCAAATGCAAAAAAATAAAAGTACGGGGGAGGATGAAACACAATTAAATGGCAAGGGAAAGAAATCAAAGTGGGTCTGTACTGTAGTTACACTGGACTTGAATGCAGATTTCCTGATACGAAATAAATCTTAGTATGTTTTAATTATAGCTCTCTCTCTCTCTAGCTCTCTCTCTCTCTCTCTTTAATAAAGGAGCTTTTACTTATATTATTTTTCAGTGGATAGCAAATTCAATGTTCACTAAGACTCTGCAGAAAAACCTTGATGCCTTTTAGAAACACAATTCTATACATTTTGGCTCAGTTCACACAACACTTTTCCCTACGCAGTGTGAAAACACTGTGTGAAAGCACAGCTTCCTTCTCCTCTTTTGTGCTACTCATAATTTACTACTGATACATTGATTCTGGTTTGGCAGGAAAACAATAACCATGATTAATTGATTCAGACAAGCACAGTAAACCGGAAACAGAAGGGGAAGCCATGCACAAGAAGGGAGGAGGAAGTCCTTCCTAATCATCCAAATCAAGGGGGATTAGGTGAATCAAACCTCACCAATTGCGTCAACCAACAATTCTACCCCTACATGTTGAAAAGACATTGTTGAGACTAGGTCTCTTGACATTTTAAAAAACACAGGAATTAGCAACTGACAAGCATAATGAGGCTGAGGAAGTCCAACTCCTTGAAATCAGGGACTGTTTGGAAACGGGGGTCAGATGGGGGAAAAAAGGGAAGAGCATGTTGAGTATTTGGGCTGCCAGTTGCCTATATGGTTCCAAAAACGTGCAGTAACGTAAAAACTCAACAGACAAAAAATGCAATACACTCACATTAAACAGTTCCTGGAAAGTTTGGACAAGCTCAGTAGGAAGGAACTAATAAAACTGTTGAACACACAGACATGAAGAGAAAAAAGAAATACATATAGAAGGGTTCTGAAATGCTAAGATATAAATACGCCCATATAATACATGCCATAGTGAATTCAAGGAGCAAAAATTGAATGACAACTCTGTTGATTCCAGCACGCAACACCTGCTAGAAATATTACAATATTGTTGTCTGAAGAGAGAGATTTCAAGATCTCAAAGAAAAGGTGAACAGAGATCTCAGTCATTGAAGTTTGTACAACACTGCCATTAACATAAAGATTTTGAATAAAATGCAATTCTTTATAAACATTGACCCTGTTCAGACATGCTAAGCCATGGTGGTTAAGCATTTTGAGCTAAGCTTTATGGCTTAGCATGTCATATGAAACATTCCTAACCATGGTGTTTACATAACCATGGTTTAAACTCACTCACTAACCACTTGCAGCAAAAGCATTAGTGGCCTAACCATGGCTTAGCGTGTTGCCTGAACAGTCCCACTATGAAGAATACTGCAATCATAATAATCTGACTTCTGACAGTCATGACATGGTAGAGATCCATTGTAGAATGCAGTTGTATGTACAAGTTCCTCATGTGCATGGCAGCCCTGTCACCCATCCAGCAAAACTAAAAAAAGACAGCTTTTATTTGCAGCTGTTGTCCCTACCAGGTTTTTGTTGAACTGGACAACAAACCATAGCCCCTAAAGAACACATCAGTCTGGGTTCAAACGTCAAGGAGCCTATCACGTGTTGCTGAGTAAAAGCGGAAGCGGTGGGTGTACTGGGTCTGCTCTCTCCTGTTCGTCTCTGACAGCCCATGGTTTGTTTAAACCAGTGGTTCCCAAACTTTTTCTGGTAACTGCCCCCTTGGTTCCACAAACTCATGCCCAGTGCCCCCTGTGCGCGGCCCCTTTAAATGGGAAGCACCCGCCACAGGCTTGCTGAGAGAGGGAAGGAAAAGAGAGCAAACGCCTCTGTTTTGCATCCGGTGTGGCGGGCCACTCCAAGCAGGCTATGTCTCTTCATTAGCGTTTTGGTGCTTTTGAAACATTTGAATTCACCGTTAAAAGGAGTCTTCTTAAACGATATTAATACATGTGTGGATTCTTCCCCTATATGGCTTCCCCTACCTTCTCTCACAAAAATGTCCCTGGGTTTTAAGACCTTCTGGAGAGGCGCTTCTTGGAAAAGACCACCTCGAGCGCCCCCTTGCTGCCCCTTTGCCTCTTAGCGCCCCCCTGCCGCTCCCTTGCCTCTTAGCGCCCCCCTATGCAATCCCACCGCCCCCAAGGGGGTGGTACCGCCCACTTTGGGAACCACTGGTTTAAACCATGGGTTGTCATTACATGTGAGTCACTATGAAAAATCCACTCCCTATTGATTTTCAGTATCGTACAAGCTTTATCTATATAAAGTAAAAGGATATGGGGAGCATTATGACAGATGTTCAGCGATCTATATTTGCCCTACTTAAAATAAAGTGCTTGGGATGTGCTGCTGAGGAAAGAAAAGGAACTGAGGATAGGAACGTAGGAAGCTGCCTTTAACCTAGTCAGACCACTGGTCCATCTAGCTCAGTATTATATACACTGGCTAATAGCAGCTCTCCAGAGTTTCACATAGGTGTCTTTTCCAGTCCTATCTGGAAATGCCTGATACTGTACTAGGGACTTTTTGTATGCAAAATATGTACTCAACCACTGACTTACAGCAGTTCCCCTTATATTTTTAGAGGGGTCGGAGCCAGCGGTACTAGTCAAATGCAGCCTCAAACTGGGAATATCTCACACAGGACACCTCCCAGCAGAGCCACAGGGAAAGTGTGGATGGAAATGAGTGGAAGTCAGCTGGAAGACTAAGAAAATGGGTGCAGATGTAGACAGAGAGATTGCCGTAGGCGAGTAGAGATTAAATTGTGAGAACAGTTTTGTGGTGTTGTTTTTTTTTTAAACAAAACTTTATACAGTAAGGATTATACTATAGGAACCATATGAAGTTTCTATTTAAATATATAGCATTACAAGGAAAGCAGAGTGGAAGAAAGGGAGGGAGGATTAGGCTAGTTTTCCACTTGTAAAACGTATACTGTTTATGCTAAATCTACTTGCATGCTAAATCTGATAGACCTTAGTTCCAACTAGCTTATGTCTGGATTTCTTCCACAAAACTGTTTGATTCCTAGTATAGCTTTACATAGCCATGTTTTTTCAGATGCACTTGCAATGAGCTTTACTTTCCCCCCCATCCTTGCTTCTGTAAGTTGCCTTTGCCCCCAGTAAACAAAATGCCTGCTCCTTTAAAGCTAGGTTCCTTGGGGAAGGGTGCTGTGGCCTCTAGTGGCTGCTCCATCATCTGCTTCAGGGATCAACAGCTGATGGAACCTAACATAACTGAACTCTGCTCTTCCTTGAGCTGCCTGGGGCTGTTCACATGACGTGGGTTATTTAACATGGGTTATTTAATCCCACCATTTTGAATATTGAACCCCTGCTTGTTGTATTGTGCAAACCCAGCAAGTGTGGGTTATGAGAGGGTTAAATGACCCTCACATAAATCAACGTCTGTTTAAGCCTTGCATAGCCCACACTCATCCGGTTCGCACAGCATGACAACACATGAGTGGGGGGTTGGCTAAGTAATTTGGTGCCCTGCTGACACCGCAGCTCATTATGTGTTAAATAACCCATGATGAGCTGTGGCATGTCAGCCAATCCTGGTCACTGAATCTCACCCATGGGCTTTATCCTTTGCTGGTGCAAAACCTTGGTGCCTGATATATACAGTAGGTTAGTATTGTGGACATCTGTTACTAACCTGGAAGCCTCTGGGTTATGCAGAGATGTTTTCCCTGTTCCTTCCTTTTACTTCCCCTACTTTAATAACCAATTAATTAGAGATACTTAAAAAAATATTACCATCATATTTGACTTATGTATGATATTTCTGATAGTCTGATCTACATTATGCTATTCAGGATCTTCTAACCATGTACTTACTTTGTATGATTTGATAGGCCATGTATGTGTATGGGATGACCTTCTAGAAGCTTTTAAATTTTTATATGCCACAACAAATACACTATGTGATGTAATATGTAGCTGATTTCGGCTGTAATCCTAAATAAGTCTTTTTAGACACAGTGAGACTTACTTCTGAGTAAATCTGCATAGCATTGCTCTGCTGTAATTTATTTTGCATTTATCCTCTAAACACTACAGAGGGATTGACAAGCACAAGTGTGTCTATTTTATTGTGAAGTATTTGTGAATACACATAAAGCTTAAATTCTTTGCCAGGTTATGGCCAGAACACAAGAAACTTCCTAAATTGGTCATGAACTGTCTGGGCTCTTCACAATCTATAGAGCTTTTGATACTATTTTGTGGAATTTGTCTGCGAAATTCACTTATGGGTTCATGACCATCAAAATAGAATCCAAAGTATGTTCTAACATGGAAAACTGCTCAGTAGTGCCTAAGTTTGAGATATGTTGGGTTATGCTGTCCTCTAGTGTTCAGTAGCCAATATGTGCAACTAAAATAAGAAATAAAACAGAAAAACAATTCATAACGTGGGGTTAACATACTAAAAACAAAAACAAATCTTCAATCTTTTAGCACAAAATTTGTTTCTGCAAATTGTCATTGTGAACTTTATTCAGTAATACTGCATGGTTTTAAATGCTAGCAGACACCAATCACTGTACAGTACATGAACAGCAGATGGTCCCTGATAGAATAACAAAATAATAATGATTTCTTAAAATAGTATTAAATTGGTTTTCGGTTTTTTTTAAAATGTAAATACTAAACTTCTCTTAAGAATAACTTGGTTAATATTAAATAATCTCAGTAATACAGGTAACCAGCAAAGTTATCCATGAAGTAGTGTATTTTATATGTTCTAAAGTTATCAAAAAATCAAGTTATCAAAAAGGTTAGAGAAAATATCGTCACATATATTGTACATAATACTCCATTTAGTCATATATTAGCACAGCTTTGTGGTCAGATTTGTTCCATTGTTTTTGGAGATATATAAATTAGTATTGTCAATGGAGGCCCAGGTGACCTCATCACCACTCATTACCAACTTTGGTTCGTACAACAACTATGCCCATTCCTGGATAGGGTAGCTTAGCCACTATGTTTCATGCATTGGTAACCTCGCAATTAGACTATTGTAGTACGCTTTATGGTTTGAAAGCTGCAGTTAGTGCAGAATGCAGCAGCTAGGGTTCTCAGTGAGGCACTCAGTTGTATACATATTACACCTGTGTTAAAAGAAATACAGTGGTTGCTTATTAGTCACCATGCCATGTTCAAAGTTCTGTTACTGACATACAAAGCCTTAAATAACTTGGGACCAGGATACCTAGCAGACCACCTCCTCAACTATACACCTAGCTGATCTGAGATATTCAGGGGAAGCATTATTGGTAGTTCTGTGACCAACAGAATGTCACCATGTAATATTACGAAACTGGGCCTTCTCAGTAGTGGCTTCCACCCTTTGCAAGTTTCAAATACTTTCTGAAATCCTGTTTACATAGGCTTCCCTTGGATTGTAATTGACTAGGACACTGCTCCGTTTTACTCTTTATTATTTCTTGCTCTGAGTTTTTAATTGTTTATTATCTTTATATAGTATTATATATGTATTTTACCTCTATTTTTATGTAAACTGGCTAGAGATTTTGTTATAATAAGCACTATATAAGTATTATAAATAAATAGAAACTGGATTTAAATCAGTGCAACCTGATCCCTGGTTAGGAGACTTAGGATATTCATTAAACGGAATAGACTTAGGATATTCATTTTAATGGCTCAAAAGAGTTTAGCTAAAGAGGCGGATCTTGAAAATGGATCTTGAAAGAAGTGGAAGTGATGAGGAAGCTTTTGACAGAAAGCACAGTATGGCAGAAAGCACAAAGACTAGAGGGGAAGAAGATGGAGGGGTGACAATGAATGAGCTTGAACAAAACATGAGCTTGAAGGAATGAGAAGGGCTTCAAGGAGGAGTTCAGGAACAAGGTGTAGAAAGATGGGAGAGCTATAAAATGAGGACTAGAGCACTGAAGTTGATGGAACAGGTGCACGGACTTCAGAAGGCCAGTCCAATAATAGTTAGGAAATAAAAAAGGGAAAGACAGCAAGAAGAAGAGTAGCAGCATATGCAGGATGAATACAAATTAGGCAGAGGTTTAAAAGGACTGTGGGTTTCAGTGCCATCAATACCTAATGGATATAGTTTATGGCATAATTAGCAATCCTCTGTCAGTCCCGCCACACAGTCAAACCAGGCAGTATGACAAAGGAGAAAGAGGGAGCAGCAAGGCTATCTCCTTATCTATTATGTCAGATAGAGGCATCATTGTCACGGAAATCTTACGCAGGAGCGCTGTGCAACGCCAAAGATATGGCAGGCTCTCAGTGATCCCCTAGAAAAGTTCTCAGGACTTGGAAATTCTTTGATGCGGGAGACAAACCGCCCAAGGGGGAATGAAAAATGACTCCAAGGTGGTGTGCCTCTGAGATGACATGGCACACAGAGAGAAAAGATTAGGTACCCTCCCTGCAAGATGCTTGACTTGGAATGCTGGCAGAACATCCCATAGGGAAAGTCAGAAAGCCGTTTAGAAATATGGGATGAAGAGGTCGTGTGGGGAAGGATGCACACTTACTGCTGTTGGATCTCTGTGATGAAGCTCAGCTGCTGTCACTTGTGTGAAGCCACCAGGATATCTACAAGTCAAAATGAGAGGAACAAGCAAATTTAGAGGTACGTCTGTGAAAGAGGACAATAACAAGGAGCTTTCCATCTTGAAAACAAAGATATGCAAACTCCCTAATCTAAACTAGATAATAAATAAAGGGTTCTATTTTTTTAAAAAAAGGAATTTAGATATGTTCAAGTGGGACACGAAACAACACGTTGCAGTGTGGAGTGCTCCTGTTCAGAGTTCCAGCCAGCTATACCCTCTTCCAGGATACTACACATCATTTCTCCTCAACAGGGTTTTCTACTCAAACAGCAGTCAGTCAGCATTCCATGCTCACTGAATATGCTGTCCTCATTAAGCTGGAGTTTTTACACCACTGTTGAGAAATGTGTTGTCTGGAGGCGAAACACCACCCCACAGTGTTTTTTTTAGAAAACACTCCATGCTGAATATATCCACGCTGTGAAGAGGAGAGTTCCTGCACAACTGTTGTGTTGCGTGTTGTGTGGAGGGCTCCGTGGAGTTTTCCATTGCACTGAGTTGACTTTTCCCACTGGCTACAGAGTTTCCTAGCAATGGTGGCAAAAGGAGCGTGTGCTACTCTAGGAGAGCTACCTGGATTGGTTTTTTTTGCAGCAATGGCTGATGTAATACCATTGGGAGGACTCGGGGATGAGAGAGGGCGGAGGAACTGTAAATCAAATGCCGTGTTGACTTTTACTCAACTCCACGGTAGCCCACAGTCACATAACAGTGGAGTTAGAACATGTTGTGTGGTGAGTACCGCCTACGAACTCAACCGCTGAGTGGAGTTTTCACACTGTGTAGAGAAACAAGTTGTGTAAACTGAGCCAATGAGTTATCTACCAGATGGTGGAAATATGTAAGGATGGGGCCATAAAGAAGGCAGGCAGCTGAGGAAGTACCAGCATCAACCTGCCTTTCCTGTTTGCAGTTGGCTTTCCTTAAAGCCCTGGTTCTTCTACCTCTTCTTCTCTTGGCCCTTCCAGCCTCTCCTGCCTTCACCCCATTACCTTGTCTCCAGTTTCTTCCCTTCCTAGGCTCCGAACCTCGTCTTACTTCACTTTCCCTACTGTTGGCTCATGCTTCCACCATACTTCTCTTCCTAGGTCTCTTTCTTGACAGCACTTTAGGAAGAGAAGGTGAAAACACACATGGGACATTATATGATTTTATTGCCTCTTTGTTTTCTGATATATTAAAGATAGGATCATTTGACAATGAGCTATGTTCACTATCACTGCTTTAGGTGTTTATATTCTGTTGTTCCTTACAAAGAGCCCAGGGGTGCTAACAACCCATATAAATAATATAGGATTCTTTCAGTCACACATGCTTAATTACAGGGCTCAGTGAGAGTAGGGCACGGCTGAAGTAGAGGCTTATGCTAAAGGCTTCAAGGAAAAGGTGGTTTTGAGGAGGGACCTGAATACAGTGAGAGGTGACATCATGCAAGTGTTCTGAGGGGCAGTCCCAATTATAAGGGGCAGCAAGGGGGAAAGGATGGAGTCTTTTGAGGGAGCAGGAAACCTTAAATGGTGGAGATGAAAGAGTGAAGAAGTACTGGCCTTTGGATTTCATAGAATAGCAGAGATGGAAGGGGCCTACAAGGCCATCGAATCCAACCCCCTGCTCAATGCAGGAATCCACCCTAAAGCATCCCTGACAGATGGTTGTCCAGCTGCCTCTTGAATGACTCTAGTGTGGGAGAGCCCACAACCTCCCTAGGTAACTGATTCCATTGCCGTACTGCTCTAACAGTCAGGAAGTTTTTCCTGATGTCCAGCTGGAATCTGGCTTCCTTTAACTTGAGCCCATTATTCCGTGTCCTGCACTCTGGGAGGATCGAGAAGAGATCCTGGCCCTCCTCTGTGTGACAACCTTTCAAGTATTTGAAGAGCGCTATCATGTCTCCCCTCCATCTTCTCTTCTCCAGGCTAAACATGTCCAGTTCTTTCAGTCTCTCTTCATAGGGCTTTGTTTCCAGACCCCTGATCATCCTGGTTGCCCTCCTCTGAACACGCTCCAGCTTGTCTGTGTCCTTCTTGGCTCAAGGAGTCCGTGTTGGATCTTTGAGCAGACAGGAAGCTAGCGTAGGGTTTTAACAAAGCAGGTCATGTGATAACAGCGCTGAATGAAGTGAATTATTTTGGCAAAAGAGCTCTGTAGAGTCATGACTGGACAAAGTTGAGACAATGGAAGACCTGAGAGGAAAAGATTGCAGTAGTCTACACACCAGGTCACAGACCAGCTTTTGCTGAGGAGACAGAAAGGGCAGGCTGTATTTCTGCAACATTGTAAAGGGAGATGCAAAAGGCTGAATATGGGGAACAGAGGAGACAAAGGAGTGAAAATGAAGCCAAGGCTAATTGTTTAGTTAATAGGGTGGATGGCAGTATTATGAAGGGATAAAGAAAGTATACAAGGAGGGGCTTGCTAGGAAGGACGAAATATTTTAGCTTGGACAAACTGAGTTTTAGACAATAATGAAGCATCTATGCAGAACTATGAGAGAAGCAGCTAGAGATGCAAGATTGCTGGCTTAGTGCTCCTGCCAGCTTCAAAGCCCAGTATAATACGAGACACCATGGCACGTGCGGAGAACTTGTGGAGATGAGGAAATGACCACAAATTATGGCTGGCTACCAAACCAAGCCAAGACTTCTGGATTGCTGCTAATCAGCTATAATTTGGAGGAGGTTAAACATGCTCAGAACCATCTAAAATATGACCTGAAGAATCCTACTTCTGTCTGGAATGCACCAACTGTAGTTAATATGAGCATGCTAGAAAAGAAGAAAATCCAGGATAGAGGAATCTGGAGAACAAACAGACGCACACACACTTCTGCACTAGTACCTTATATTTCAAAGGCTTTTCAGTTAATTTGTGAAAAATTAAAATAGATGAAATTGTTAACATTAAATGCTTGTTTTATCTTTTAAAAAGCATCATCATTCTTTATTCCAAGACACTGAATGCATAATGTTAGTATTTGTCTTTTGGCCTACTAACATAATTCCAGATGACTTCTGAGCACTTCAGAGGATGACATTTTAAGGTAATGTTTAGATAAGAATAGTACCACCTCATTGGATACAATAACAAGTTTCAAATAGCAAAGTTTAATGTAATAATAATAATAATAATAATTATTATTATTATTATTATTATTATTATTATTTCTTACCCGCCTTTCCCTTTGGATCGAGGCAGGGAACAACATTAGTTCAACAATACAATATAAATCAAATACATAAAATTAATTAAAAGAACATAAAAAAATACAATATCAAAAAACAATCAAGACATCTTAAAATACTTGGTTTAAAATTCATCTGGGTAGGCCTGCTGGAAGAAGCTAGTCCTTATAGCTGTCTTAAACTCGGAGAGTTAAGTTGATAAATCTCCTCCGGCAGGCCATTCCAAAGTCTGGGGGCGACAGAAGAAAAGGTCCTCTGGGTAACAGTTGTCAGCCTAGTTTTGGCTGACTGAAGTAAGTTCTACCCAGAAGGTCTGAGTGTGTGTGGCGAATTGTACGGGACAAGGCGATCCCGCAGGTAACCTGGACCCAAACCATGTAGGGCTTTAAAGGTAATAACCAACACTTTGTACTTTGCCTGGAAACTAATTGGCAGCCAGTAGAGTGATTTTAATGTTGGGGTAATATGCTCACCCCTAGATTTACCAGTGATCAACCTGGCTTCAATATTTTGAACTAATTGAAGTTTCTGAATTAGGTACAATGGTAGCCCTATGTACAGCACATTGCAGAAGTCGCGCCTCGAGGTTACCAGCACAGATTGGAGAGTTGTTGAGTGACAGAGGAAGCTAGGAAGTTTTCCAGCTAGGATTAGGGCCCCCCAGGCTTGGTGTGGTCCATTTCTACACTGTTAAGTCACACCACTGAGTCATGTAGTACTGGATGTGGGAGTAGCAATGCCACCCATGCATGGCTCTCATACTGGGGAATGGTGTGCCAGGATAAGGACAGGTGTCCATATGTGCTGCCCATGAAAAGCCTTCTTTAAATGCAGGGGGAGACTTAAGCTGCAGTTCATTGGTTTATTGTTCCTTGACAAGGCCTGTTTCCTTAGCTGTCCCTGTGATTTCCTCATTGTCCTTAAGGCTGAACAACTCCAGCTCCAATCTCTAGCTTTCCCCCCTCCCCTCTTCAGCCTTCCAGGGTCATTTTTTGACACTTGCTAGCTTCCTTCCCTCCCCCTTTCCCAGCCTATCTGCATCTTCCATCTCCTTCCCTTAGAGGTTGATGCTCAGCCCCAGTGGTTTCTATATGCTGAGCCAGGGCTGCAGCAGTCATACCCCAGAAGACCTTATCAGATGGTGAGTATGCATAGAAGGGTGGGAGTTAGGGCAACACCTCATAGGGTCACTGACCTATCATTTTTGGCTAGCCTTCGTAGGCAAGACAAAAAATTATGGACACCAGGACCCTGCCCATTTCCTTGTCACTGACTTTGTGGTACATCACTGGGTGAGCTTAGGGACAATCCCCTGCTCCTAAACTCTAAACAGTGACGGGGCTTGCTCCTTACACAACCAAGGTGCCCTGGGTGCCTCAGCAATGAAGCAGCCAAACAGCCCTTAGCCTTCCTCCTAACTTTGTAGCTGAATGGTAGGGATGTTTTCTGTCCACCTCTGTAGCTCCAACTTTAGAAGGAAGGCTGGGATTTGTTACACTTGCCAAAGAGCAGCAGTACATGTGCCAGGGTGAATGAAAATGTGGAATCCTTCCTAGGACTACTGCCTAAAGAAAAAGAAATGCCACTCCTTACTCTAGAAGATACACAAGCACTTTTGATATTAGTGTATCTTATTTAAAAGTATGCAACTCCCTTTTCTGGTTTTTTTTAAAAAAATCTTACTGCTATGAAAAATATTAACAACCAACTACAATATTTTCATATTTTGCAATAATAATGATTTGTTCAATATTCTTATTCTTAAGATTATGAAAAGCTTACCCAGTATGAGATGAATACACCTTCTGCTCCCATTTGTTGCCAGAAAAAGCAATATGCCTTGTGTTTATTATGACAACATGATCTCCGATGTCACCTAATGATTTGTTAAAAAAGGCTCTCAGTTAATAAGATCATCAGTAACCAAACAGCTCCAATGATACAGAACAACAGTATTAAGGAGACCCAACAGGAAATGATTTAAATACCACATTTTAAAAGGGTAATTTTTAATAGCATCCATTACTCATAAAGCAGCTTGTATGCAAAGCCATCATTAGATGCAGAGGGGTATATAATGTGTAGTCAGCAAGCTACACAACTTGTGAGGCACAAACCGCCCAGAGAGCTTTGGCTATGGGGCGGTATATAAATGTAATAAATAATAATACTAAATAATAAAAGAAACTTCAACACTTGCTTTTAGAAAAGGTTAGGGGAGAGAAATTCTGAATTTGGCTTCAATTTATGGTCAGCGTTGTTGCAGGCCTAATGTACTCTTGTCATACATCCGAATTTGTGCAGATCATGGATCAGCAGCTGGGATTCTCGCAAAGAACGCTCAATCAGATGTGCCTTCAACTAATTCAGAGAAGCACTTAAGTAAGAGTGCATACTGACATTCACTCAATACAGATTAATTATGCCTTCATAGTAAGGAGATTCCGAGTATGCTTTTTTTGCTTTGTAAATATGAACACACACTGGTATTGGAAGATATTCTAGTTTAAAAATCATGCAAAACTAAAGTCATCCCACCCTTGCTTTAAACCATTAAAATAAATCACCACTGAAAAAGCAAATGTGTTTCAGTCTAGAGCAGAACTCACTTAGTGCATGGTACACGGGTTTATGCTTTCCCTGAAGTCGGATGGCGCTGATGGCTGCAATTTTTCCAGGCGGTTGCATCTTTGCATCTAAAAGATACCAGGCTCGAGCAAATGTGGCCCATTGCTTAACAGAAATAACATAAGTGCAGTTAATATATAGAAATAAATGTATTTAATGCAATGAGCTACCCCATCACACTTGACCCTCTGAAATATGGTTTGCAAATTAAAATCAGCTGTTTTAAAAATAAAATGCAACATCAACCAGCCTAAAAAGAAACTGTTGCTTTCCTAGGGCTGATTAACACAGAAAACCTGTTAGAATTACGAGCTAACAGCCCAACACAAGCTAAATTCTTAAGAACATCTGGAAAACTATAGTTGCATCCTGGCCATAGTTCTTGACTTTTTCACATCTCAAGATACGCCATATATTTGCAACTAACATACTGATTGTATGAAAAGTAGGCGGCACCTAACCTATATGAGAGCAAGTCCACTTGAAGTCAGTGGGAATTATTTCTGAGTAAACATGCATAGGATCCGTGTCATAAAAGAAGAAGAGAAATTAGGGGTGCAATTCTATGCAAGTTTAGACATTTAAAAAGTCCCACAATCCCCAGCATTCCTCAGTAAACACGGCTGGCTGGGAGATGTAGGACTTTTTTTCTGTCTAAACATGCATAGGATTGCACCCATAGAAACTTATTTTAACATGAATTACATATCCCTTTAAATACCAGCATGTTTTAGCTTAAAGCACTTACTGCCAGTAAAGTAGGACAAGCATTTTAACCTTTGGGGAACTGCACAACAGCTACCAAGCAGGGAAGGGGGCAACCCCAGAGGGCCAGACTGGGACCCCAGGAAGGCAGTATTTGCTCCCTGGGCCTGGGGTCCTGCATCCCTGAAATACTTTAACCTTCCTACAACATGGTTTAAAAGAAAACAGTTTTACAGTGCAATCCTACGTGTAAGGATGTAAGAGCCATGCTGGATCAGACCAAGGGTCCATCCAGCCTTCCTCAACCTGGGGCGCTCCAGATGTGTTGCACTGCATCTCCCAGAATGCCCCAGCCAGCTGGCTGGGGCATTCTGGGAGTTGTAGTTCAACACATCTGGAGCGCCCCAGGTTGAGGAAGGCTGACTAGTCCAACAATCTATTCACACAGCGGCCAACCAGCTGCCCACAGGAAACCCACAAGCAGGACATGAGTGCAAAATGTTGTTGTTATTATTTACTGCCCATGTTGTTGTTATTATTTACATTATTTCTATACCACTCAATTATCTAACACAGATTACGCCTGGAACGCTCTTCCAGAACACTTGAGAACTACCAACTCAATCACAGCTTTTAAAACTCAGCTAAAAACTTTTCTTTTCCCTATAGCTTTTAAATATTGAGTTTGTTCTGACTCTATACTGTTAGCTTCACCCCACCCGGTGCCTATTTACACTTCCCTGTGCCTGTTTGCATTCTCTTTCCCTCCTTATTGTTTACTACAACTTTATTAGATTGTAAGCCTATGCGGCAGGGTCTTGCTATTTACTGTGTATAATCTGTACAGCACCATGTACATTGATGGTGCTATATAAATAAATAAATAAATAATAATAATAATAATAATAATAATAATAATAAGGGAGGTATAAACAGTAAAAGAGGCATCCTGCCTCTGATAGCGGAGGTAGCATATAACCAACAAGACTAGAAGCCAGTAATTGCCCTCTCCTCCATGAGTTTTAAAGCCGTCCAAATGCTTGTTTACTGAGGAGGAGGAGAAGTTGGTCCCACAACGGCGCTTACTCTGCCTTTCAAGGCGCGGATTAATTATTCAGGATTAATCGACGCATGAGGCATGCAAGCATCCTCCTATGTCTGTTTACTCGGAAGTAAACCCCGCCGGGTCTCACTGAGTTTACTCCCAGGTAAGAGTGCAGCCTTGAGGGTCTGGCTGGCTGGGCATAGCCGTTAGCAGGGGGCAGGGAAAGCCCGAGGCGGGCAAAGAGTCGCTCTCACCTGCGCGGCCTTGGTATAGCTCGCCATCGCGGCGCCGAGGGGACGCTTCTCGCAGCCGCAAGCGGAAGGAGGAGGGCGGCCTCAGAGGGAACGGAGGCGCCGGCTCCTTCACTGGAAGCGGAAGCGGCGAGGCGGGCTGAGGCCTGCTCAGCTGCGCGGGAGTTTCGAAGGGCGTCGTCGTCGTCTCGAGCCATGGACCGGTACCTTCTCTTCATGAGCTGGCGCGGCCGGCGAGGCGAGGCGGGACCCGAAGGTCTTTCAGGTATAGTTTCGAAAAAGCTATGCTGGGGCGGTTGTGGGAAGCCTTTTCCTTTATTTACCTGTACGTGTCTGCCCATCGTTTATGGCAGGGGTGAGGTACGTCTGGCCATCCAGGTGTTGTTGGACTACAACTCCCATCAGCCCTAGCCAGCCTACCTATGGAGTTGCACGCCAAAGCCTTGTAAAGCAGCGCTGGGCGACTTGTGTTCCTCCGAATGTTTTGGCCTGCAACTCCCATAGTCAATAGTGAGGGAGATCGGATTCAGTTTTTAAATCTCGCTTGAAAACGTTTCTTTTCCTCGAAAGCTTTTCAATCGTAGCGTGGTCATACTAGTCTATATTTTAGTTTTAATTCCCCCTACCCCGGTTGGTTTCCCCCCTCCCTCCCCTGTCTGTTACTGTGATTTTAGGTTGTAAGCCATATGGCAGATTGTCTTGTTTTGCTTTATTCTGTACAGCGCCATGAATATTGATGGCGCTTTATAAATAAAATAATAATAATAATGCTGCGTAGGCCAAAACCTTGTAAAACAGGGGTGACAGCTTGTGGTCTTCCAGTTGCTTTGGCCTACAACTCCTATCAGCCCTAGCCGGTGAGGGATTTTTTAAAATATATATTTATTTATTTATTACATTTCTATACTGCCCAATAGCCGGAGCTCTCTGGGCGGTTCACAAAAATTAAAACCATTCAAAGTATAAAACAACAGTATAAAACCATAATATAATATAAAAACTCAACCAGATAAAAACATGGATGATGGATATTGCAACGCAACAAAATCTGGACAGCCACATGTTTAATATTGCTAGTTTATGGCTTACCTCCTTATGCATAACTGAGAACATACGAGTATTGCAGGATCAGGTTCACCTGTTCCAGCATCTGTTCCCCCATAGTAGTCCAAAAGCAGATTTTTGGACTTCAGCTCCCATCGTCTTCAGTCAGCATGGCCAGTGGACAGGAATGCTGCTAGTTGTAGTCCAAAACATCTGGAGGGCACTAGGTTGGTGAAAGCTGGTATATACCTTCATTTTTCTGGATGCATAACCATGGCTCCTTATTGAGTTGGTTGATTTTCTGTATTTTAAAGAACAGCGTTGAAAGTGGTTTGTCTTGTAACAGCACGTCACACACAGACCTATGGGACATAACAAGTGGCCCTTATATAGCTCGCCTGAGGAGACAGAGAACATTACATCTGCCCTGAGTTGTGAAATCTTGACTGTGTACTGCAGACATTGTGGCATGCATAGCGCTCTAGATTTAAAGTTAGACCTCACAAACTTGTGTTCATCTGCGTATTGTGTTCAATGTATGTAAACTAAAACTAGTGTTTCACAGGGTTGACTGCTGAAAGTATTTATGACTTGCTGGAAACAAACTGTAATGCCTCTCCAAACACAAAACATGAAGGTTTCCCAGGTAAGTGAAGCTTATCTCATTTTACTAGGCATTGGGAACAAAGCTGGGATGGGTATCTCCAAATTTTGCTGCTCATGGGCTTCCCAGAAGCATCTGACAGACCATTGTTGGAGAGAGAGAAATCTTGTGGATTTCAGAAATACGTATGTCTGCTTTGCAATTTATAAACTCACAAGAATCATAGATGTAGACAATTGGATCTGAGTTAGCAGAAAGCAAAATAATAATAATAATAATAATACAGCAACAAAAGGACAACAGAACACAAACCGTTTTCATGTAAGATGGGGAGGAAAGAAAGGATAGTTAATGGCATTTGTTTGAAATAATATTGTAATTTTGTTATCAATATTTTGTGTAAGTTTTAACGAAGGTTATTTGGTCATTTCTTGCATATTCTTGCTGTTTTTGAGTGTTTAGCTCAACTACCTACTAAGCATTTTTGAAGAAGAAATGAGTTTGTGTATGATTTTTTTATTTTTATTTTTTTGCTGCATGTTAATGTTATCTATTTCTTCTCCTTTTAGCATGTTCAGTTGCTGGGATTCCAGGTGTGAAGGAATGGTATTTTGCAATACAGTCAATATGTGGATTTTCTCAGGTGAGTTAGAAAGTCACATAATTATTTGAAATGTTAATATAAGATGGCCAATCCTCATGGATTTTTCTTTTAATTGAATAGTTCTGTAGTTCTGACTGGGAGGACATTGATTTTGACCTAGACAAAGATCAAAGCAAAAACTCGATTCGAAGAAATATTGAGGAGTGCCTTGGTGATGTTCAAAGCACTGAGGAAGAAGATAGTAATAGCCGGGAATCATTATCACTCATTGAGTAAGTTGATCCATTTTTTTATTAATGTGTTTGATAATAAACCTCAATAGTACATTTTAAAAAGCAAAAAACTTAGGTTGCAACACAGAACCATGGAAACCAACACAAATTCTGTCATAGACTTCTGTGGGTTGCTCATCTTCACCAGATGGGTCCACTATGTATGGTGAAAGGGACCCTGCTGAGGCTTGGCCAGGTTGGGAACCAATTATTTTGCCACGATACATACATGGGATTGGGATGCTTACCAGGGAACAGCAAGGACAGGATAGCTTGTATGTTATGCTGTTTATGAGTGGGAAGACAGAATTGAGTGGGGTGGAAGTCAAAGGAAGGCCTATGATAAACTGAGCAAGTTTCTTTTATATTAACAAATGGAGTCTGAGTGGGGACACATATGCAGTTCCCCATAAGAGGCTACTGATTAGACTATAATTGACAGGCATTGTGAAGGACCATTGTAGGTTATTCATATGAGGAAATGGGTGTGCAAATGTTAATTCACAATAACCATAAGCAATTTGACAATAAAAACTTGACACAGTCATTGATACAATTCCAGTGGAGCTATTCAGAGTACCATCTAGTTCAGTTGTGTGGGATCAATATCAACTGATGTGGTCTGAGGATGTTAATGAAATTCTTGGAGGGGTGCAGCTGACTACCTGTATTCTTGATCTTTGCTTATCTTGGCTATTGAAAACTAGCTGAGGGAGGAGAGAAAAATTGAATAGATAGGTGCAAGTAAGAATTAATTCCTTTACGAGAGGAGTACCAGCTCCTTTGAAAGAGACCTCTCCTTAAGAAAGGCTTTTTTTGGGACCCAAATGGTTTTAATAACTATGGTCCAGTCGATAATAACCCTTTTGGAGGTAAGATCCAGAAGAAAGTGATGGTGATTCAACTCTAGGCAGACCAAAACAAAAATACCCTCTAGGATTATTTAGATTCATTTCAGTCCAGCTTCAGGCCTCAGTTTGGCACTGAAGCAGCCTTGGTCAACCCAATGCTCACTTCTTGACCTCAGCAGCTTTTGATACTATCAAACATGGTATTTCTGTGGGTTGGGTGGGGAGACACAATAATAAGGTGATTCCACTCCTACTTGGTTTCAGAAAGTGGTATTGGGGGACCTCATGGCAATTGTGCTCTGGAGGCCTGAAGGGATTCATCTTATCCCCCATGCTTTTTAATGTCTATACAGAACTGCCAGGTGATGTAATCAAGGGATTTGGAGTGAGGTGTCAGCATTATGGCGATGACTCAGTTCTGTTTCTCCATGTCATCTGAGTCAGGGAGGCTGTGCAGGTGCTGAACCAATGTTTGGATTTGGTAATGGACTGGATGAGGGCCAATAAACGGAGACTGAATTCCAAAATAGAGGCCCTCTGGGTAGGTGGTTCCAATAATTGGTATTCAGCCTGTTCTAGACAGGATTCCACTCCCCTAAAAGAGCAAGTGTGTTAATCCTTGGCCCAGTCTTGTAACTTGACACCCTGTTGGCCAGGAGTGCCTTTTATCAGTTTAATCTGTTTCATCAGCGACAAACTTTGCTAGGTAGGAAAGAGAAGGTACACTGTTCTGGCTACAGTGGTTTATGCTCTGGTAACCTCCTGATTGGATTACTTCAATGTATTGAATGTGTGGCTGCCATTGAAGACTACCCAGAAGTTTCAGTTATGGCAGAATATGGTGGCCAGGTTTGTAAATGGTAAAGCCAGTTGGAGTTACATCATAACCATTCTAAAAAATCTGCACTGGCTGTCTATTTTCTTCTGAGCCCAAGTCAAAGTGCTGGTGCTTATCTTTAAAGCAGGGGTGCAGAACCTGTTTTGGATGATCTCCCTACCCAGTCCTCTGCAGGCTGAATGATGTCAGGTGGGTGTGGCCATGTTCTTGGTGTCATTTGCTCCCTTGCCCAAGCACTGGGCAGGCCAGGGATCCTGCTTCACTGTGTGCAGACTTTCCTGAGAGAAGCTGAGCCAGCCTAGTCTTCATCACTCCTTCCGTGGAAGGGGTGGGGGGAGAAGGCAGGGTGGGCAAAGCAGAAGCAGCTGGGTCCCTTTCACTTCTCTGATGGAGGGTTCCACTGCTGGGACAAACCAGTTGGAGTATCCCCACTGTTAACTTCAAAACTGAGATTAGAGATAACAGCAGTGGATGCCCTCTGAGAGGATTCCTCTAAGGGGCAGGGCTTAGAGCATAAGCCTGGCCCATTGGAGGATCCTCTGGAGGCTCCGCGGGCTGAATTGAGGTTCCTGGTTGGCTGGAGGTTCTGCACCCCTGTTTAAAGCTTGGGACCCAAATATCTGAAGGAGCACTTCTCCCTCGATCAGCCTGCCCGTGCCTTAAGATGTTCAGGGGAGGCTCTTCTCCAAGTACCCATAGTACATTATGTGACAACAAGAGAGAGAATCTAATTGATTGTAGCATCCCGATTGTGGAACAACCTTCCCATGGAGGTCAAAACCTGTTTGTTTGCCCAGGCATTTTAATTGATTTATGAAGGTGAATGGTGTTGCTGCCTTTTTTATATATCTTCTGCCTTTTTTGTTATACTAAATATTTTTCAATTGGTATTAATATTTTGAGGAAGCTATTGATACTTTTTTGTTTTACTATTTTTTTTAAAAAAAATTGGTATTGATTTTTTAAGGTAACTATTGATGCTAACACAAGAGGGAGCCAGGCAGTCTCCATCTCTGAAACATAAAAAACAAATTACTTTCTTTTATTAGTGCTGCAACCTTAAACATACTTACTAGGAATAAGCCACCGCTCAACTCAGCAAGCATGCATAGGATTACATTATTAGTATCAAGGCAATAACAATAATTGAGTAGTTATTGAGGCAATTTAGAGTTTGACTTGGGGTGCTTCCCAATCAATGCCAATCAAAAGGCATTGGGTAGCTGTTCTGTCTTTTCATCCTTAACAGATTTTTTTCCCTGGAAAGTAACAAGATCAACGGAGTGAGAGGAAAACATGGAAGGTTACATATGGGAGATGATATCATCTGGACCCCTTGTAAAATTTTGTGAATGAGGCAGCACATTTGCTCAGTAAAAAACTCATCACAAAGTATCGTTAGTTTTGTGACTACTGTTATTACTAGGGAATCATTTAAAATGTAAATTTTAAATCAAGTTTGCAAAGTTTGCAAGTATGTTTTCATAGGATCTTTCTTAGCTCTCTGCTTTACTGAACTGGAGGATTTTTTCTAGGAATTATTCTTAATAAAGGACAGCTGAGCTCAGCAAGTCCATGAGTGTTTCCATTTCCTGGATTGTCTGGGCACTGCCAATGGCAATATCTCCCTTCATGGTTGCTCATCCTCACTTCCTCCTGGCCAATCCACTCACCCCACCTCTAAAGACAGGACTGGGAACCAACCAGAGCAGCACTGCCCTCAGCCAGAACATGCACACTGCACCACTGGAATCATGTCAATAATTCCAATAATTTCTCAGAGACGTGGAGGTGGTCTTCAAGGGTCCTTGTTACCTCTAATATGAACATGGTTTTTTTTTTTTGGTGGTACTCTGACATGATCTCTAAACAAACTAGTTAAGGTGGATTCCTGCATTGAGAAGGGGGTTTGGACTTGATGGCCTTGTAGGCCCCTTCCAACATTACTATTCTATGATTCTATAGTTCTAGTTTTGCAAGCCATAGCCTGAAAAATCTGAAATGAGATTTCCAAGCTGTGAGCAGCGCAGATGCAAGATGTGTATTTTTGGTGTGAATCTGTCAATCACCTGCTAGTGTCTGTTATGAGTAACAAATACTTTCTCTTCTCTCCCCATACCAGTGTGGTAATATACTGCTTTTGAGCTTGGGAACTGGCAATTCTATAGTTCCATTAACATTTTGTGCACATTTTTTTCTCAGGTAAAGTTCAAGCCTTCTTCAGCAACTGACTGTTGTTTAATTAGTGCTTAATTCAACTGCCTTGAATGCACACAGATATAAATGATTGCTTATGAAAATCTGGTTTTCACAATTTATTTGGAGGAATAAATTAGACTTCTGCATAGTGCTGCTGTTGTGTTCTTATTTGAGCTCTGTTGTTGACATTGCTATATCTTGTATGGCATTGAAGCCACGTGGTGTGAAGCCATCGTACAAACAGCATATACACCAGGGAGGAAAGAAAGAGAGAAACTAGTGAGAGATTGAGAGAGACAGGACAGAGAGGATGGGTGAATGAAAGCACTGGTTCATGCTGCTTCCTCCTTCAGGAAGGTGAAAGCTGGGTGCTCTTCCACAGCGATGCCTGGTTCTCCAGAGCTCCATTCCTGCAATTTCTTTCTGCAACAGAATGGTGGGAGTGATTGGAGTGATTCACTCATAGACTAGTTGTTGATGTCGGAAGGAATAATATTAAATTTATTAGTCAGAACATTTGCTGCAGATGTCTTATTGGAAATGAATCTAGTTCTCAGTTTCCCAGTTTGAAAATATGATATTATCTTCAGAACCAGTGTAGTGGTTAGAGTGTTGGACTGAGACTTGGGAGATCTGGGTTCTAGTTCTCACTTGGCCATGAAGCTCACTGGGTGACTTTGGGCCAGTCACTGACACTCAGCTTAACCCACCTCACAGGGCTGTTGTGAGGCTGTTGTGAGGATAAAATTGAGAGGAGAACTATGCAAGCCATCTTGGGTTCCTTGCAAAAGATGGGATATAAATCTAATAATAAATAAAAATAAATAAAGAACTGATATTTGGATGGCATAATGCAGTGGTCTTCAACCAGTGGGTCATGACCCAAAAGTGGGTTGCAAGATCAGTCCAGATGGGTTGTGTAAAGCTGTTGCCGTCATCTTGGGCAATTGTGAAAGTCGTTCCCACATTGCAGGTTGGGAATCCGAGGTGGGTCTCAGGCCTGGATGAGTTGAAGACCGCTGGCATAATATTTTAAAGCACTTTATTCTTGGATGATGGTAACTTTTTCTTTATTCTCAATTGTTATATTTTAGTCTCTATGAGGAATCTGCAGAGAATATACATCTGTTAGCAGACAAGCTTCCTGCTCCTGGTAATCTGAAAATTTTGTAAATCAAGTTTGTTCCCTCTAATATCTTAAAAAATGCATTTTTAGTGACTTTAGTTATATTATGTTTATCATAAATTGTGTTGCATATAGAAGTACTGGGCCTTATGCAAGTAGGCTTGCACATTGATTCTATCGTCCATATATGATCTACTCTATCCAGCAAGGAGTTTTGCATTACTGTAAAGCTCGATACTGGGCCTGTTCACACGTAACAGTGGGGAATTGTGGGTGCTGGATGAGTTCCGTTGCCGAATATTCAACCTCTGATCTGGTCAAACGAGGATTGCTATATGATATCCGAACCTGGATACTATAGGTTAATTGTGGTTTAAACAACCCACAGTTGATCTAGCTACTAATTGTAATTAAGCCACATTTTCTTGCCATTACTTGTAAACTGGATCATTGTCACCAGCCAGTGTTTAGCCTTTGCTTTACCGATTTGAGTGTTTCATGCCCTGGGGCCAAAATGGCAGATTGGCTGAGGTAAGAGAGGCAGGATCAAGGGGGATGGTTCCTTAATCTGAAGATCTTCCAAAAAATAGTTGGTCGCTTCGGTCTTTCTTTGGTTGACTTGTTTGCAGTGAGTACCAACAACAAAGAAATTAATTCTTTCCAAGGTTTCAGGATCCCAAAGCAGAGGCTACAAATGCTCTGTTGGTCCCGTGACTCTGGGGCCTTCTATATGCATTCTTGCCTTTTCCACTAGGAATAATAAAGAGACTGCTCACAAAGTTGAAGGTGTAAACAGGGTGGATTTGATTTAATCAATTTTATTTAAATCACGATTTAAATCACTACTCAGAAAGACTTGATTTAATCATGTAACTCCCCCCTCCCCAAATTTGCACTCTTCCTCACTATATTTTACATACCTCAGAGTTAACAAACACTCATTCTTGCTGGTATAATCTTAATATTTACAACCAGATGAAGGTTTCATTTTTAGAATAGCAAGTTTTCAGATTAGTTTTACAGTTATATCAAAAAATACTGATTTGGTTATTCTATTAGAAACACATCACAGATAATTATGAAATTATTGCGAGGTGAACTATCTCCAGTTTAATAGATTAATCATTCATATTTGGACAACTTTTCTGCTGTACTTTATTGGAAGGAGAAAAATAATCTTACAGAAACCTCTGGAAGAGCATGATATTGTGAATAGATTAATGGAATTCATTTACCAAAAAATTTAAACAGCCTCATGCTACATAATGAAAAACGAATCTTTATTTCATAATGAATAACCTTTGGACTATAATGTATCTTAAATAGAAAACTATCTTTAGATAGATTTTTCCTCAAGCATTTTATTTAAAAAAATCCAATTTAAATAAAAAAATCCAATTTAAATAAAAAAAAACTGATTTTTTTTTAAATCATTGATTTTTATCCACCCTGCTCTGAAGTGTCTTATTGGTCAACAGGGGTGGACTAAACAGGGCCTCCAGTTTTCTGACAGGTCTCAGCAAGTTGAGTGGTCAGAGTGTTGCCCCCTGCCCCCATTAGCTAGTCAGGGACACTGCTAGAAGCCTTCTTTTCCTCTGGCCTGGTTCAGACAACATGCTAAACCATGCTGCTTAACCTCAAAATGGTTAACGGAATGCATTGACCTTAATGCATTCTATTAACCGTTTTGTGGTTAAGCAGCATGGTTTAGCGTGTTGTCTGAACCAAGCCTCTGTGTCTACCTTTATTTCTCCAAAAATTTTACTCATGTTGAAAAGTTGTGATGCTTGTTTTATATTTTTCACTTTGTCAAGTCCTGTTACCGGGAGGATCTTCTCTCTTGGAGGGATTCAAAGTCTTTCTAATTTGGCCCTGCCTTCTACTGAAGAGCGGAGTTAACCATTCATTATCCCTGCTGAACAGAAGGACTCTTCATGTTAACAGACTCTTCATGTCTGTTTCTTGCTAACAGTAAGTGTTTGAGTACTTATATGTATGTTAATTGTTTTTACAGGAAAAGCAATGGTTGATGTAATACTGCAGTCTTCAGAAAGAGATGCCCCCAGATTCAAAGACTGCTTACCTGTCATTGGTGCTTTGAAACACCTGAGAGAATGGCATGCAGCAAACATCACTATTGTAGCAAATGAAAGCAAAACGTGAGTGTTGGTCTCTAAATCATTTGAATAGGAAAATGAGTTGGGGGTGGGCAATTGTGTCATTTTATGGAGGAAATTATTTTTACCACTAAACTAAAAAATTGACATATTTTGGCAGACATTTTAAAAACAAAATGCAAGTTAGTATGACAAGAGTTAACAAAAAGTAGCATACTTTCAAAATGTTGGTTAAAGAGAGACACCTTTTACTTAGAATTTTATATTTGTATTTTTCTGGTAGTTTTCTTCTCAGCCTAGATTTATACTTGAATCGTATAAATGAAATGCATTTGGGTTGTGAATGTTGTCTGGCAGAGATGCACGATGTGCTCTAATGTCACAGTGGGCCTGAGTAGTAGGCAGAAGGAGTGGTCTGCTAAAAACACATAACTTTGGCAAAATAAATCTCTAAGCTAAAGTGTGTTTTGGCAGTAGAATAGAGGCCAGTATAACACACATGATTTTTACATACATCTTAAGATCTATGTATGAAAAAGGACTATTTGAAGGAGTGTTAAAATATGAGTACTTTTCAAAAGGGTAAGCAGTGCATAGCTAATATTTGAAACATCAGAGGAAGATTGTATTTAGCGTTGTAAATGTTGCTTTAAGGATTGGACTTTTATAAAGACTAAGTGAAAGGTTCACAATGTATTTTTTTTTATTCTTACAGTAGTTGGCAAAAAATTGCAGACTATCTTTCTGCTGATATTGTGGCTTCTGAAAACTTAAAAAATAGCATTGATTCAAGAGAATTGTGGAGAGGAAAGATTCAGATCTGGGAGCGAAAGGTATCAGTGTAAAACCTCCTTTAGTGGTACTTCCTTTATCTAACTGCTGAAAAATCTGCACTGAGTTCATACATGGAAAGCCTTTGTACTTTTGATTGAACGTTGTGAACTACAGAATTTACGTTTGCTTTAAACATAGGCCTGAATCCTAAGTGACGTTCAGTTGGCGGGAGTGTCCCATCAGTGGAGTTCCGCTTACTGAACAATCCCACGGTTGGAAGAAGGAATGAGGCAGTTTTCACTGATTCCACCTCTGGCCTGCAGCTTCTTGTTCCCTAAAAAAATGGTTCAAGGGTTGGGGATTCCCTGGAACAATGTGTAGGTGGTTGCTGCAGAAAGGAGAAATCAATAAAAAGGCAGTTCATAGCTCCCAAACCTGCATGTGAATGTGGTTGCAGTAAAAGAGTTGGAGGAATGGAAAGAGAGAAGTGTGAAGTAAGCAGATTCTTTTCCTCTTTCTTATTCCCACAGCAGTGGGTAGCATGCATAAAGAAGGAAGGAAGCAGGAATAAGTGGCAGCATTCTAATCTTACCTGTCCGCCACCTACTTCTCGGTTTTTTGAGAGGGTGCAAAAAGATGTAGATGGGGTCAATGTACTTGAGTGCACACACACAGGAAGAAGCTTATGCTGCCTTTAAAAATGTGCCCAATAATTTTTAGAGTTAGGGTGTTTCTTTTTTCTTAAAATCCAGTAATATTTTGTTTCTTATGCCATTAGTTGCAATGTGCTTTTTCATCTTAATTAATACTTCTTAAAAAGAGGGGGGGGGGAATAAAAGTAACTCCTGCTTCAGATTTTTGCATTTACTCTTTTCTAATACTTCCTGGGTTGTATTTTTCCCCCACAGTTCGGATCTGAAATTACTTTTCCAGATTTCTGTATAATAGGCACTGCATCAGGAAGGCCACTCAACACCTTGTTACATAATACTTTCTTTGCTGCTGATGAAACTAAACAGACAAAGAATATGAATATCCATTTGCCAGAGGTAAAGGAAGTGTTTGATCTGTCATTGAATTGGATTGATTACTCTTCAGGTATCATCAGCTGCTAAATCAAGCTACAGTCAAGAGCAATATAATACAAGATGGCTTATTTTAAGTGAATTGGAAAATATGGCATTGACACAGAAAAGGAAAAAAAGGATTTTCAAATTTAGCTACAGAGGCACATTTTTGCTATCTTGCTATGGTAAAAAAAAAAAGGCTCACATTTGCACAGCTGCAGCATTCTAGAAGTCCATTTCCCAATGTCATAGCTATGCTGCAGAAAATAGCTCTTGTTTTGACCCACCACATGTTCTCCAAGAGAGAACAAAAAGAAAGCAAGAAGAAGATGAAGAGAATTTCAACTCCAGCTGGAACTTGGAATCTCTCTTGAATTCCCAGATCTGCAAGAAAGGGATGAAACATGAGTGATGTTGTGCATTAACTAGGGCTTGCAGAAGCTTCTGCTTAGCAAAAGTTGGGAGAACCCACATCTCTTCTTGACAAAAACAATTCAGGGCAAAAGGTGTATCAGGTCCCCTGCTGTTTGTGTCACTTAGTGCACAAAGGCAACTGAAAATAAGCTCCTGTTAGAAGACAGCTTGCTGAAAATGGAGTTTGAGACTTTTGAAAGAATGTTGTTGGTGTGTGTGTCTGTGTGTAAAGGCACTATCAGTGTCCAGGATGTCTTACAGAGTTACAAAGGTAAAATAGTCAGGGCCCTGCCCCCAAGAAACTTGCAATTGAAGATAGGCAGTGGGGGGAAACCAAAAAAGGGAAGAAGGGAAATACAGGAGTAGGAAGGTAAGAGTGCAGGTAAATGCAGTTACTTGTTTTTGAAGCTTGATTACTATTGGGAATAAGAAATGAACTTCAGTTTGGCCAATTTTCTTTTCCAGTGGTAATCCTAACCACTTCCTGGTATGCTATTACAGAGGGTTCCCTGGCTGGGGGTATTTGAGGTATGCAGGGTGAAAGTGACAGTGGAAATCTCCAGTTTGCAGGCTATGGCCTGGTTCACATACAGGGGTGTGTGTGTGTTAATAAGCGTCACATGCTGGCTCATTTCCCTAATCACCCTCGCCGGTCAGAGCTTGTCATTATGTGCAAATCCAGCGAGGGTGGCAGGTTAGGATGGTTAACAAACAACCCAGCAACCCTACAAACAGAACGTGGCTTCTGGGTGGTCTGTTAGCCACCCACCCACCTTTGCCGGGTTAGCGCATAATACTAAGCTGCGTCCAGTGAGGGTAATTAGTGAAACCGGACAGCATGCACACAGCATGTGTGAGGGTAGTTAATAAGCCACTGTGGTTTATTAACCACCCATGCATGTACGAACCAGGTCATTGTTTTGGATCCCAGCCATGACATAGAACCATTGTTCTATATCTTGTTTAGAAGCATTGATGGTGTGTGTTGGATTCTGCAAATAGTATCAAAATAACCTTTTCAATTTAATTTCTTTTCAGGTTTTCCATTATTATGGTCATGCATTAAAATTTGTACAAATTGTGCTGCTGTCACATCTGCCTTCGTCTTTAGTGTCAGACTTTCAGTTTGAGCTGTATCCTTTTGTTGCAAGATACATTTTGTTTGGTTTAAATGTTTTGAGTGTGTGCACTGGTGACATTTCATAAGCAGGAAATGCTTGGAGAGGTAATAACTACCCTTTTACATTTTGCTTTGTCACATACATTTTAAATAACGATTCAGCTGGCACTAATATTATTTTCATCACCATGGAAGCAGTTGCTTGTTGTACACTTGCAGTCTGATCTTTACTTGGGAGTAAATTTTCTAAAATATTGGCACTAATGAGAAAAAGGAACTGGCCTGATGTATATATACATTGGCAAAAATTGAATTATAATACAATACTGAAATGGAATGGAAGCACTTGTGCTGTTTTTAAAATAAGTTCTCCAATATTGAGGAATACACTCACTCTTAGACAGTAATATTCCCTCCAACTATGGGTGGGTTCGCATGATCATGGAAGAGAAAATAAGCCACCATGGCTTATTTTCTCTTTCTCTCTGTGTGCTGGTATCAAGCTGCCTAATGAGCATAATTACTCTCGCTGGGCATGGGTTGTCGTAACATTCAACCCTGGCAAGGCTGGCTGGCTGGCTGGCTGGCTAGGATGGTTTACAAACCTTGAAACCCATGGCTTGTGCCCAGCAACAGTAATTATGCTAATTAGGCAGCCTGTGACCAGTACCTGCGGGGAAGCAAACAAGCCACTGTGCCTTATCTCCATGATCATGTGATCACAGTCAGGGTTATTTTCATATACTACAGATACAGTAACAAAGTGGCAATAATTTATAATGCAGAACAAAAGCCTGTCTATGAAACGGGATATATCAGTCCAGAACTGGTATGTAAAAGCAGTCTGAGTGGTCATAGAAACGTCATCTGCAATTAGCAATGAAGTTTTATGATTGTGAAATGGAGTCAAACTCTTTAGACACTGGCTAGAACTGCGTACCTATATAATTACATAATTTCTATACTACTTATTGAGAGGCAAGTGTGTAGATTTCTGCCATGTGTGCTGATGTAGTACTCTTGAAAGCTCTAACCAACTCCATAAATTAGGGATGTATGAGAAGATACATTTGATGGATATTAATTTCCAAGGCATAAACACATTTGAATTAACATCATGTTACTGTAGCATGTACAAATTTAAATTACTGTACTTCATGTGACTCCTTAACTCTCTGTGTAGGAGCTTGGCAAGAACTGATGTTGAGGAGAAATCGTTGCTATTTTGGGATCGGATATCTTCTCTGCATGGAAAGGTATATTGTTATTTTTAAGTAAAATTTATTTATTATTTATTTATTTACAATATTTATAAACAGCTCCATATCTAAAATGGATTCCAGAGCGGTGAACATTAGAAATAAAACAGTTACAGTTTGGATCGGGAGCCTCCTAGAAGAATAACCAGATCTTTGGCTTCTCTTGAAGTAGTTTGCTTTGCAGCACAGTATGTCTGAGAAATATTAATATTAATCCACTTTGTTCTACTTGATAGCTTGTTTAAAGAGCCAGTTTGAATATAATGATAAAGTTCAGTGAACAAGCTAGCTTAATAATCCATAGTTTAATTTTAGCTAGTTTAAACTAAGCATAGTTTAATCCCATTCTTTTTTGGGCCCATGGGCCCATTTGGAATTTTGAGAGTGTTGTGGGCTGCCATGAAGGATGCCCATTCACAAAATTGCTGCTGTGGTGGGCCGGACCAGTCACAAAACACCAATTTGACAGAAGGCTGACTGGTGAGGTAGGAGACAAGTAACTTTCTTCAGAACCTGAATGTAAGTCAGAAGTGGGGTCTGAATAAGTACATAACCTCTCCGTTGAACCCATAGTTTTCTGCTACAACAGAACAGCAGTTTCATAGAAGGCAAGCTCTTTCATAAAATCATAGAATAGCAGAGTTGGAAGGGGTCTACAAGGCCATCTAGTCCAACCCCCTGCTCAATGCAGGAATCCACCCTACAGCATACTTGACAGAAGCTTATCCAGCTGCCTCTTGAATGTCTCTAGTGTGGGAGAGCCCACACTAAGACCCCGCTTCCTGCAGCTACACAGAGGGGGAACAGCGGGGAGGGGTGGTCCAAACCCAGAGAGAGGGAAGGAGGAAACACGGAGACCCAGAGAAAGAAACGGGCAGGACATTCATTGCTCTTCCCGTCTCCCCAGATCCTCAGTCAGATTGCACTACTTGTTTATCCTCCACATAATTTTTCTTTATGTCTTATGCCACAGCAGCAATTTTGTCCTTTCAAACATTTTTTACAGGGCTGTTCCCCTTCTGGTCAGTACACTTTGGTCTTGCTCAGATGCTGATCTCTGCCCAGAAAAGGACATCAATGTGAGAGAGGAAGTAGGAAAGAGCAGTGCCCGTCTTACTTCCTCTCTCGTCCAGATCTCGTTTTCAAGAATGAAATAGTTCCTTTTCCACTTCTGAAAGGGGAAGGCAGTATGCAGGGGGGGATGTGAGGTCAGGGTTTAGTTTAAACCTTGTACCCCACTCACCTCCGGCACAAGGTTTAAATTAACCACAGTTCCCCTAAATATGGATGTAACTGCTGCGATTAGTCTTAGTGGAAAGGAACAGTTCCGATCTACTCACAGCTGTGTCAGAGGAGTTGGGGAAGTGCATAAGCCCGTGGCTCACCAGTAGGCTTGTTAACATAATGCTAAACCACAGTTTAGCAGCATATCTTCAAAGGCACATTATTTCTGAATTACCAGCCATCAGTCTGGGACTCTAAATGAAATAGGGGCGGGAAGGATGGAAAATTGTGGCACAAAAATGCAGGATCTTCCACAGGGAATATGTGCCCTAAAGTTATGGTGATGTGAGATTGCAGGCTGCAATAAGAAATAGTGTGTTTTAAATAGTGATTTTAATATTTTTTATTAGTGAACTGCTTGGAGATTTTATTATATTAAGCAGTGTAGAAGTATTATTAATAAATAATAAAAAGAATCAAGTACATTTGTTGGGCTGGATGTTCCCATAAACATTTCACTTGATTTTGTCTTTGATGCTGGGGCAAATGTTATTGTAGCCAATAATTTTTCATGGAAGTGGCCTATTCACATGAACACCATAACGCACTATTTCTTATTGAACACCATAATGCAGAATGAAGGGACTCCTAAAAGATCTGGGGCACTGACAAAATGTAATTAAATTCATTGACGTTTCTCTACTCTTTCCTGAATTAACCCAGAGCTCTTTAAACAGCTAGATCTTAACAATACTTCTGAAAGGTGCTCAGGCTTGACCGTTGGCAAACTTGCAACGGGAGAGAATTCCATAATTTTGGGGCAGCTGCTGAGAGCACCTCTCTTCACACCCTTCCTGTTTTAACCTGACTGCTTGATGAATCAAGTGAATACCCGATCCTTTATAAATTTTTGTTCTAGGATCTTGATATATAATGGTAATGTGTATGTATGTATGTGCTTTTCCTACAGATAGGAGCTTTATTTGTACTGCCTTGCAGTGTAAGTGGCATGTTGATTCCTTTACCGAGCCAGCTGAGTACAAAAAAATGGAAGGAATATATAGCTCGGAAACCCAAAGACATCAGTGGTGAGTAAAGTTCACCATATTACATAGTAAAGTAACGAAGAGATCATCCCACCTTGGACATCACACTAAACTGGTTTAGCAGGACATGAATGAGCATAGCATTCCATGGTACCTCTTCTGCTGGGGCTGTGAAGAAAAGTTTGGAAACTTTCACTTGTTAAATTTTATTGGGTATTGAATTACGAAATTCCTTATGCAAATAAGAATTCATACACCAGGATGACCTACAAAATGTATTAATCTAAATAGTAGATGAGGCTTATTCTAAACGTATAAAGAAATGTGTGGTGTTTTTTAGTTATAGGTAGAATTGTCATTCCTCACTATTAAAAACACAGGAATCCTGGCTACTCTAAATCTAGAATTTATTCAGATTTAATCTAGATTTTAATGTATATGAATAGCTTTTAATGTCAGTAAGGCCTCTGAATTATTGGTCATGCAACTTCTGTTCTCATTAGTTCCAGAAGTTGAGCTGAAAGGAGAAACTTGCAACTATTATTTCTTAGTACAAGGCAATGGCTGTGGAGGATGTAAAGCAACATTGATCTATTCAGCCGGCCAGATCAATGGCTCAGTCACTCTTGCAGAAACAATTGGAAAATTGAACACAAAGACAGGAGAGACAGAAGCAGGTAAGTCTATGGAAGTGAAATAAAATGACGGGAAGTTTGTGTGGTTTTTGTTCCAAGTAGATGAAGACATTGACTGAGTGATTTCTTTTTTAATTTAACATTTAAACCTTCAGTATCTGGAGTTTTAACTACTAACCTTTTAAATCATTTTAAATGAGACTTTTGAAAGCTAATCAAGTCTGTGAGTAAAGAAACGCAGTTCATGATCAGCCTTGCCTCTTAGCTCCTTCGATCAGGGTATGAAATCCCAAGTAGAGACTTGTTCTCATGAGTGTCTTGTCACTGATTGAGATAAGTCTGGGATTCACTGTTGAAGACAAACCCTGCTATAATTGCAGAGGTTAGTGTTGTTTTCTGCCATTATGTTTTCCAGTAAAACGGGTCCCCATTCTGGAACATCACAGAGGCCTTGGTAGACTTGGCAGTTCGGTGGTTTTTTTCTTTGTTTTGCATACAGGTCATCACATAGAGAACATAATTCCTCTGCCTCCTTTGAAAACAATAAAACATGGGCAGGGACCAGTTTGGAAGTTTTGCTAATAAGCATCCTGTTCAAATTTATCCCCAATTTGGGGAAAAACTAATTTTTTTATGCTGCGTGTATAATATACATAGGTATATTATTGAATAATAAATATATTATTGAATAATAGTAATAATTGAATAAGCAGCTAAATAAAAACGGTATAATAGTTAAAAATGAAACAATTGTCCGCAAGTAGCACAACCCTGTGTACAATTTTTTATAGATTTAAACATTTTAAAATTCTAAAAAAATGATGTCTGTACTGCCCGATAACATTGAAACAACGTCTTGCGAAGTCTCGGCTGTGTGACAACAAATGCTGGAGGCAGGAATACCCTATCTGTGTGGACAGTAAGAGTACAGTTAAGTACAGTTAAGAGGGCTATTTATAAAATCGAGTGTTTGGAATGTAACTCTTTTTACATTGGTGAAACTGGAAGACCTCTTCTAAAAGGATATAAAGAGCACTTGGCTGATATTCAGCGTAATGGAATGCGTGCCAGACCTTGATCCCTTTATATGAGGGAGAAACATGCTGATAGAGTGACGTTAGTGACGATCTCTGTGCTATCACTGGAATGGAGCCTCCAAAGGAGAAAGATGGAGGCAATGTTTTATTGATAAGTTGAAACCTGATATCAGAGTAAAGGATGAGATGAAACAAGCCATGATGTTTATTAATGCAGCTTGATTGGCTGTTGAATACAAGCGTTGGTTCGCAAGGTTAGATTTTCTTGGGCCATGGAGAACTCCACGATTGAGCAAGTGGGCTCCTATAAATACTTGGGTATATGGTTCCATGAAACCATCTCTTGGAAAGAACAGGGAAAACTCTCTAAGACTAAAGCTGAACGACACCTAGGTGCAATTACTCGCTTCTTTTTTACAAGGGGCGGGCAATTCATTCCGGCAGCTGTCCAGGTTTTCAAAGCCAAAATCATCCCTCAGATTTTATATGGGGCTCCAATTTGGTTCCCATGCTTTAAATCCTCCCTTGAGGGTATTCAGTCTTCTTTTCTTAGAATGTTATTTGGTGTTCCCAAGTGTGTTTCTGGAGCTGCTCTTAAACTAGAAGTCGGTCTGAATTCTGTTAATTGCCTGGCCTGGATTCATGTTATCCATTTTTGGCTTCGCTGTAACATGGCACCTCCATCTAATTCTCTAGTATCTAAGATTCTGTTAGACCATTTTGAATCCCCTTGGGCAAAGGCCATGACTAGTAAAATCAAGTCAGTAGGCCTATCCCCCCAAAAGCTACTATCAAGGGATTTAGCTAGTGCCAAATCAGTAGTGAAACAGAGACTGCTTGATATAGATATGCAAGTCCTTCAGAGTGCTGCACGGGGCCCATGCTCCCCCCTGTCCCTAGGACTACCAGCCTCCTTTTGTAAAGATGGGATGCCTTATCTACGCTGGTTGTCTATTCCTAAATACAGGAGAGCATTCTCATTAGCCAGACTTAATGTTCTTCCCTCCAAACTTTTGGAGGGCAGATTTAATAAAATTCCAGTGCTCAACAGATGCTGCCCCTGCAACAATAGTGAAGTGGAAACTGTATCTCATGTTTTACTGTTTTGCAGATTTTATCTAGGGGCTAGAAATGATCTTCTAAACCCTATTTTACAATTTTATCCTGGTCACCCAACTGAATTCTTAACGTCTCTTTTACTTTGTAATATAGACAAATCAACCACTGAGCAAGTGGCCAAGTTTTTGAACCTGGCCATTTCTTTTAGATCTTCTGTGATCGCCTGACTTTTAATAGTTAATAGTTAATGGTATGTTCAGTTTGCTGTATGTAAAATTTTTATCTGCTGGAATGGTCTATTGACCGCAATAAACTGTTGTTGTTGTACAAGCGTTGGTTGTTAATCCATGTTTCCTCATTGAGGTTGGGCATGCTCTCTGGCTCAGTTTATAAGTGGCATTGTAGCATACTCTTGTTTGTGACTGAAGCTGGTATTTTATGCTGTAACGTTTCACGTTTTAAAATCAGTTTATATATGTATATGTTTTAAAAAATTAAAGCTATAAAAATTTAATATTTTTTTTTAGAATTTTAAAAAAATTAAAGCTATAAAATTGTATAAAGTGGCTGCGCTACTAATGGTCATTTGTTTTGTTTGGAGTGCTGTACCATGTAAATCACATCACCTGCATATCGGGTTGATTAATAGTTAAAAAGACATCTCTTGACCGCAGTTCCGTCCTGGATCATTGGGGAATTTGGAATCCTGGTTTGTTGCTGTGGTTGGGAAAGCAGAAGTAATGTTTTCCACAAGTCAGACTGACTGACGGCCTTTTTCTTTGTCTTCTGTTTAGCTGACTTATTTGAGCTGGTAGTTCGGCAGGTGCCTCTTTGGGAATGGACTTGATCCGTTCTTGTGGCATGTTGTATTCTGAATTGCTTTGTTGATCTGTTGTGGGGTCTGGATTGTCCAACCGTTGGAGGAAAGGGATCATTTCCAGATCCGATTCTGTGAAAGATTGAGTTGCCCTGAATTGCCAGATTGGGCTTCAGATATCCTATTCTGTATTTTAAAAGGTGAACCCTCAAACATACAGAATATACCCAGCCCTGAACTCTGTGACTGCTGGTTGTTTAGTTCTTGTGATGTTTTCTTGTTGGTTTTTGAGCCCGGATCTTTCCCCACTTACGTCATTCAGATTGTTAGAATTCAGAATGTAATATAATTAGATCACTTCATGATTTTTAAGATAGTCTCTTGTCTCTTCTTCCCTCCCCCCACATCAACACAGGCTTATTTCAAGAGTTTGTTAGATCTCTTCCACATTTCCACGGAGAACAGATTTTACAAAGAGAGAAGAAGCTGGCTTGTGTCCAAGCATTGGCTTTGAATCACTGCCTGAGTGAGTAACAGAGAAAACATCCAGCGAGTAAACTGATGTAAACCAAATTTATCTTAATTTTGCATTTAATTTGACAGTATTTACACTATAACTCTAGAGAAGCTAGTAAATTCAAACAATGTTCAAAAGCGTTGCCATTAAGAAAAGAATAAAATTTCATAACAGGTAAGTCTTTGTTGGATGTGTTCCCCCCACCCCTAAACTGCTTCAAGCTGAATGTTGACTTCTGTTTGATTTTGTGGTAGGGGAATGTTTAGATAGCTTTCTACCTTGGTTAGCCTGGAGCTAAATTACAAGGTGTATGGAAAGACTAAAATGAAAACCGGATAGAAAATAGGGCCCGCAGTGAAATAGGGTTGCCAACTTTTCAATCAGTCCTTGCAGCTGTGCCTAACAGTAGCTGGATATGTAGATATAAGCAGCTGACTTTTATCTTCATGTTGTGTAAAAGCTTTACCTGGTGAACGATACACCTCAAGCTGTTGTTAAAAGTGGTGAAGATTGTGGGATGGTAGGGAATACAGGCAGCAGTCCATATCCTATGTAGAGGCAACACTTACCTGTAAAGTCATCCAAGGAAAAGTTTCTGGGCATGTGTCCATGCTAGCCAACATTTTGTCACGCGTTATGGCAGTTTCTAATGCTTCTGAGAGAGGTGGGGGTGGGGAGATATTGTCCCTCATCTGCTGGGCGGCAACTGAAGCATTAGAATAGTACGTTCATGGTATCTTTTATTTAGATTAAATATATCTTCAATGTAAATAGCTTTCCTCTCATTGGTGTGTTATCTGGGAACTCTTTCCACTTGATCCTGAATACTAGACAAGGATACTAGTCTGAATATTAGACTGGGTACAGGTTGTAGAAACTCATGGTGATAAAAATGCCGATAGTACATCCTCAGAAGATTGTTGTTTGTTATTGCTACACAGTCTCAATAAGTTTGAGATTTGTTTTTGAAAAAAATGTTGGTTATGGAATGGGGGAATACAGACTATTTAAAACTTAAAAAAAAGCAGAGGTGTAACTATTAACTCATTTAGCCAGTTACAAGTGTTGTTATCATTGTTATTATTAATATTTTGCCA
Organism: Elgaria multicarinata webbii; assembly: GCF_023053635.1. NCBI lineage: Eukaryota > Metazoa > Chordata > Lepidosauria > Squamata > Anguidae > Elgaria > Elgaria multicarinata. Next base: position 97,814,222 of record NC_086177.1, read on the forward strand.
AATACTCATAACACGGTGCACACTTAAAAATGCAGAGAAATCCACTAAAACTTTTCTTCACATCGGAACTCGGTTCTTTTCAGACTGCAATCCTGTGCAGACTTTCTTGGGAGTAAATCGCATGGAACTCAGTGAGACTTGCTTCTAAATTAACATGCTTAGGGTTGCATACACAGAGGTGGGGGGTGGGGGAAAGAGAACATTATTTTTATTTCCATGATGATGCTCTATTTACTGATCTTCAGTACCTATTTCCAATGGAATATGTACAATACAATCCTCATACAAGGCTTACTTAGGAGTAAGCCCAATTGAAACCCCATTAAAATCAATGTGTTGTATTTCCAAGTAGTAAACATAGGATTGCAGACTGAATCTTATTATTGCTGATTTCCATTTTCAACTAAGCAAAGCTAAGCTCTACAAGCTAAGGGATGATATGCCACTTTGAGAGGGTTCTGCCTTTGAGAGGTTTCTACCCTTAAAGGTGACATAAAATAATTTTAAATAAATTAAATGCTTTGTTTTTAGCATACACTTGACAAAAGTTCAAAATTAGGACTTGAAAAAGGGGTTTCCCTGACATCCAGGACTTATTTTTTTCAACATAGTTGGGGAGCAGCTGCAGAAGCAAAGGCTGGAGGATACCTCAGCCGACTACATTTCCCAGCATGCTTTGAATCATAGAATCATAGAATAGCAGAGTTGGAAGGGGCCTACAAGGCCATCGAGTCCAACCCCCTGCTCAATGCAGGAATCCACCCTAAAGCATCCCTGACAGATGGTTGTCCAGCTGCCTCTTGAATGCCTCTAGTGTGGGAGAGCCCACAACCTCCCTAGGTAGCTGATTCCACTGTCGCACTGCTCTAACAGTCAGGAATTTTTTCCTGATGTCCAGCCGGAATCTGGATTCCTTTAACTTGAGCCCGTTATTCCGTGTCCTGCACTCTGGGAGAATCGAGAAGAGATCCTGGCCCTCCTCTGTGTGACAACCTTTTACGTATTTGAAGAGTGCTATCATGTCTCCCCTCAATCTTCTCTTCTCCAGGCTAAACATGCCCAGTTCTTTCAGTCTCTCTTCATAGGGCTTTGTTTCTAGACCTCTGATCATCCTCGTTGCCCTCTTCTGAACACGCTCCAGCTTGTCTGCGTCCTTCTTGAATTGTGGAGCCCAGAACTGGACGCAATACTCTAGATGAGGCCTAACCAGGGCCGAATAGAGAGGAACCAGTACCTCACGTGATTTGGAAGCTATACTTCTATTAATGCAGCCCAAAATAGCATTTGCCTTTCTTGCAGCCATATCGCACTGTTGGCTCATATTCAGCTTGTGATCTACAACAATTCCAAGATCTTTCTCATTTGTCGTATTGCTGAGCCAAGTGTCCCCCATCTTGTAACTGTGCATTTGGTTTCTATTCCCTAAATGTAGAACTTGGCATTTATCCCTATTAAATTTCATTCTGTTGTTTTCAGCCCAGCACTCCAGCCTATCAAGATCACTTTGAAGTTTGTTTCTGTCTTCCAGGGTATTAGCTATCCCACCCAATTTGGTGTCATCTGCAAATTTGATCAGCGTTCCCTGCACCTCCTCGTCCAAATCATTAATAAAAATGTTGAAGAGCACTGGGCCCAGGACTGAGCCCTGCGGCACCCCACTCGTTGCCTCTCCCCAGTTTGAGAAGGTTCCATTGATAAGTACTCTTTGAGTCCGATTCTGTAGCCAACTGTGGATCCACCTAATAGTTGTTCCATCTAGCCCACTTTTAGCTAGTTTGTTAATCAGAATGTCATGTGGTACTTTGTCAAAAGCTTTGCTGAAGTCAAGATATATGACATCCACAGCATTCCCACAGTCCACAAGGGAGGTTATCCTATCAAAAAATGAGATCAAATTAGTCTGACAGGATTTGTTCCTGACAAATCCATGTTGGCTTCTAGTAATCACTGCATTGATTTCAAGGTGTTTACAGATTGACTTCTTTATAATCTGCTCCAGAATTTTCCCAGGGATGGATGTCAGGCTGACTGGTCTGTAGTTCCCAGGTTCCTCCTTTTTGCCCTTTTTGAAGATAGGGACAACGTTAGCCCTCCTCAAGTCGTCCGGCACCTCACCCGTCTTCCATGATTTTGCAAAGATAATAGACAAAGGTTCTGAGAGTTCTTCCGCTAGCTCCTTCATTACTCTTGGATGCAGTTCATCGGGCCCTGGGGATTTGAACTCATTCAAGGAAATTAGGTGTTCTTTGACCATTTGTTTATCAATCTCAAACTGCAATCCTGCCCCCTCAACTTCTGCTTCACTTTTTCCAGGGGGGTCATAGATCCGCTTTTGGGAGAAGACCGAGGCAAAGTAGGAATTGAGCACTTCAGCCTTTTGTTTGTCGTCTGTTATCAATTTGCCATCCTCATTAAGCAGTTGAACCACCATTTCTTTCCTCTGTCTTTTACTACTCACGTATCTGAAGAAAGCCTTTTTATTGCTTTTAGCATCCCTCGCTAATCTCAGCTCATTCACAGCTTTAGCCTTCCTGACGCCATTTCGGCACTTCTGCGCCACTTGTCTGTACTCTTCTTTTGTAGCCTGGCCTTCCTTCCACTTCCTATATGTATCCCTTTTTGTTTTCAGTTCATCAATAAGCTTTTTGTGGAGCCACATTGGTTTCCTCTGTTGTCTTCTATCTTTTCTCCTTGTTGGAATTGTTTGTAACTGTGCCTTTAAAATTTCATTTTTTAGATACTCCCACCCATCCTGCACTCCTTTTCTTTTTAGGCTCCCTTGCCACGGGACCTTACTTATTATAGTTCTGAGTTTATTAAAATCAGCTTTCCTAAAATCCAGAGTACGTGTATGGCTACGCTCGACTTTTGTCTCCTTCATAATCAAGAATTCAAGTATGACGTGGTCACTTTCCCCCAGAGTTCCCGTAACTGCCACTTTATCCACTAAGTCATCCCTATTGGTCAATAACAAGTCAAGGATTGCCGATCCTCTAGTTCCTTCCACCACTTTCAGTAGGAGAAAGTTATCACCCATACATGTCAGGAATTTCTTTGGTGTGTTAGAGAAGAAAGCCAGACAGAACTGATGGGAGAGTCCTTCTAGCATGAGCAAATGCCCCCCCCCCCCCCCGGCTCCTTGTCTTCTGGTAATTGTGAGGAAGATGCACAAAGTAATGGGTAGAAAATAGTTAAATGAATGTCTCTGACTTGCAGCATTTGTAATTTGCATAATATGCATTTTAACCTGCCTGGGGCCTCATCTACACCAAGCAGGATATTGCACTAAGAAAGCGGTATATAAAAGGCAGGAGCCACACCAAGCAGGATATAGTGATATAAAAGTGGTATATGGTATATGTCAATGGTCCCCAAGAATTGTCAGTGCACTTCAGTACCGCTATAAAGCAGCAGTGTGGCTCCTGCCTTTTATATACCACTTTCATACCACTTTCATAGTGCAATATCCTGCTTGCTGTAGATGAGTCCGATGCTTGTGGAAACTGGGATATGGCAACTCCACCCATATTGCATTGACAATTTGTTTGTGCTTAATGCCTCCTTGTTTCCAAGCTGTGCAGGAATATTTGTCTCTTTTAATCGAGTCCAGTAAGGGTGCAATCCTATGCATATTTAGACAGGAAAAAAAGTCCTACAACTCATGCTGGTTAGGGAATGCTGAGAGTTGTAGGACTTTTTTTTCTTTCTAAACACGTGTAGGATTGCACCCTAAATCAGGAAGACTATTGAAAGGAAAGAATAGCATGGAAAAAGTGCTTTATTAATATTTATTTATTTATTTATTAAACTTATATACCGCTCCCATAGCCAGGGCTCTCTGGGCGGTTTACAGAAATTCTAAAATTGAGGTAAAAACAAGTATACAAAATTTTAAACTCTAAAACACAGAACATACACACACAAAGCATTAAAAACCGATTAAAAACTAAACATGTGGGTAATTAGGATGTGCCGCCATATGCCTGGGCAAAGAGGAAAGTCTTAACCTGGCGCCGGAAAGATAGCAGCGTTGGCGCCAGGCGAGCCTCATCAGGGAGATCATTCCACAGTCTGGGGGCCACCACCGAAAAGGCCCTGTCCCTTGTTGCCACACTCCGAGCCTCTCTCGGAGTAGGCACCCGGAGGAGGACCTTAGATGTTGAACGTAGTGACTGGGTATATTCATGTCGGGAGAGGCGTTCCGTCAGGTATTGTGGTCCCAAGCTGTGTAAGGCTTTATAGGTCAAAACCAGCACCTTGAATTGGGCTCGGAAACATACAGTCTGACAAATGTAAGTTGTTCGAGTTTGCAGTTAGAACAAGGATTTTTGTAGAAGTGATTTACATCTAGCTGCTGCTTGGAAGTGTAAATCAATAATAACTTACTAAAGTAATATTACTATACATCTTATGTTAAGGTTACCATGTCTATGGTTGCAAAAAAACAAAACAAAGTTGAGCTTTTGGTTTTTGTCTTAACAGAAAGGCAGGAATCTTCAAGACAATTGTCAGTGGCATTAGCTGATGAACTGAAAACCCTGCTCACACGTACAAGAGAATACTTTTTAGAGTTGTGGAATGCTAACCATCCAAATAACGTTTCTCCAATAACATCTGTCAAAACCAAAGGCCAGGTGACAGTTTGTGGTGGGTTTTTTTTTTTCCAGTTCCTTAATTATTGTCATTTGGGAAAACACTTACCTGCAAAAGACCATGGAGTTATGAGCACTGTGGTTGCATTTAATTTTCATTTCACTTTCTCTCTCACTATTTAAGAAATAATAATCTTTGTGGGCTTCCTGCACAATATTGCCTTCCCCACCTATATTTGTAGACTTAGTTTTTAATAAATGCTGAATATTCATACTAGTTAAATGTTGTATGCCAAAAAGATAGAAGAAAGGGTGATTGATCTTTGGAGAGGTTGTGGGTAGCATGGTCTTTTCTCCTTTAGTTATTAGATAAAATTAGCATGATGTTGGTGAGTGGGTGCACAGATGCAATGGTGTTAACCCTTCCGTCTCTCCCCCCTAAGCCACTATGAGGTTTGGATACTGAATGGGGTGATTGAAGTTATACAGTTTTCAGAAGTAATAGTATTGCCCTGCCGGAGGAGATTCGTTGGCTTAATACTCTCTCTGAGTTTAAGACAGCCATAAAAACTAGTCTCTTCTGGCAGGCCTACACAGATGAATTTTAAACTTAAGAATTTTAAGATGTTGTGATTGTTATTTTAATATTGTAGTGGTTTTATATGCTCTTTTAACTAGTTTTATGTATTATATTGTATTTAATGTTGTTCCCTGCCTTGATCCAGAGGGAGAGGCGGGTAAAATTATTATTATTATTATTATTATTATTATTATTATTATTATTATTATTATTATTCTAAGAGTTTATTGGAGTAGACAATTACCATAGGGGTTGAAGTATAAGAGAGATATGTAAGTAAAGCCTTTTATTGGACCAACTTAGAAATATGCAAGCTTTTCTTAAACAGATCTCTTCACCAGCCACAATGGGAAGCTAGCTAGCACATTCTCTGTCGTTTCTGGACCAAAACGGATTATAAGTGCACATAGATTTTTGCAGTGTATTGAGGAGCTGTTTTGACTTTTCTTTCCTGTCTTCTTTCGCTCTCATCCCTCCCCCCCTCTCAGATTTGGAATTAAAAGATTCAAATCCTATGAAGTGGGCAGAAAGACATGTCCTCCAGAATTTAGAAAATTTTGAAAAAATTAAACAGAAGACAAGGTAACATTGGCAATTACACACTTGTTGAAAGTTGACTGTTTTGATGATTGCATTACTTCCATCCTCTTCCCTACATAGCATCAGCTGTCAGTGTTGCTTGTGTGCTGTAGCTTTCCTTTCACCTGTTAATTTTTCCTGGCAGAGTTTCTGAACAACTGCTGGGCCGTAAAGATGGCCAAAGGGGGTCAGCGACATTGCTTGATGCTAAAGAGCTTCTGAAGTATTTCACCCCGGAAGGGCTGCCCGTTGGGGATCTGCAGCCTTTACACATTCAAAAAGGGTATGGCCTTATCATGCACGCGCCAATCTGGGGCATGTTTCATAATTGATGACACAAGACTAGTCACCTGAATTTTCTACCTTGCACCTTTGAAAACTTTTGCTATTTGGAGTGTTACTTTATAGGTATTGATAATGCCCCCAATCAAATCTGTTTTAAGCATATTGAGTGATTTTAGAGAAATTGATTGAAACATCAGTCATGTTTATTTGCAAACTCCAGCTTTGAACACTGCTCAGAAGGAAAGTGTATGATGGCAATATTACATACAGTGGTTTCAGAATAATTGTATCAGTTACTAATCTTTGCAAGAAAATCATAATACATCGTGTCAGAAGACACCTTTCAATGAACTAATGAAGAGAACTGTTCAGACTCATTATAGTTGCAAATTTTACAATGAAGTCTAAGGCTAACAAAGCCTGAGTTCAGATGATTCTGTTTTGGAGGATTGGAGATGAACTGCGGGCTTTCACATTCCCTCCTCCTTCCTCACATGCAACTTTCTTTCATTTTACTGCTTGGTGCTAATCACAGTTAGTGCATACCACAGTAAGATCTAAATCAGCAAACTGTGGTTAGTGCTTGTTCTCCAAGCCAGAATTCTAAACCACTGATTCAGTATTGGAGAGCAAACACCAACCATAGTTTGCTGCTTCGAATGTTATGGCTATCTGTGGTTAGTGCTAATCAGGAAACTGAAAGGGAAGATGCTTTCAAGGGAGGGGAAGGAGAGTATGAGCCTATCGGTCATTTCCAATCCTTCGAATTTGCTGATCTGAGTCAAAATCTTCCAGGGTTAGCTAATAAAGTTGTTTTCAGAATCCTGGCTAAAATATCATCACTACTACTGCCAGCTACTTCTCTCTCATGCCTGGACCCAGCTCCATCTGAGAATCCCTCCCAGTAGTAACTCCCTCCATTTCTTTTTCCTTGTGCGTTGTGCCTTTTTAAAAAGATTGTATAATCCTAAGGGCAGGAATGGTTCCTTTTTAATCTGTAAAGGCATCTATGTAAAATCTTCTTTATGTACTTAATAGTAATTTGTCTGCTGCTGAAGCCATATATATATGCAGCAAGGTATGCACCATATTTACAAGATCAATGACGGGACATTTTATAACATCAGTTGAGATTTAATTGTGCCAGAGTAATTGTAGTAATATGCTGCCAATGTGACAGATTGTTCCCATCCACCGTGTGAGAATTTATTCTGTTTTCTATAAATAAGCAATAACTTCAAATTAAAATGGATTCTCTCCTCCCATCCACTTTTTCAGTGACAATGCTTTTCTTCTGACACCAAAGCTAACACCTTGGAAACTGAGAACTTTGCCATTTGAAAAAGCTGCTGACTGCCATTACCACGGCCTTGAGTAAGTCCCCTTAGAGTGAGTGCTGTGAACTATTTCCCCTGTTCCCGTATTCATTGTAAATCCAATTTTAGAAAATTATTTATTAAGTACATTTCTGTACCACCCGATAAGAAACATTGGAACGTGTGTGCGTGCACACATACCCCTTTTTACATCTGGTTCTATAATTGCATGAGCAGGAACTTCATTTGAATTTACTATCAGAGAAGAATAATTGTTTGAAATGAAAATGTAATGCCTTGAATCAAATAACTCGGGAGCCTTAGCTAGTCCTAAGGATAATCCCAGGCAAATGGAGGGGTTGTCCCTGCCTGCTCCAGGAATCCCCTGTGTGTCATTTGGATGCACAGGGAAGATCCCAGGACAATCCCGGGATATAGGCCTGGTCTAGCCATGGACTGGATGTTGTTATGGTCATGAGTACTCAAGACATGTGATATTGCTTTCATTTGAAAGTAGTATTATTTTAGATTTTATTTACTGTTTTTTTATTATGGTATACTTGTTATGATAATTGAATGTACACAGGCCAAAAATCCTTAAAAGGCTGAAGGAGGTGTGTATAAAAAAGTCTCAAATAAGTAAATATTGGATTCTACAATGGAAAGCACAGCCATACTTGTCTTCTGACATTCTAAGGCCCTTTCTACACCTAAGGATTATCCCAGGAAAATGGAGGGATTGTCCCTGCCTGCTCCCGGGATCCCCTGTGTGTCATTTGGATGCACAGGGATAATCCCGGGATGATCCCGGGGGAAAAGGCAGGTGTAGAAACGGTCTAAATCTCTCCATATTTGGGAATGTGAGCCATGTCACATAATGGAGGAACGGGCACCATTTTCTGTGTTGTAAGAAACTGTACAAGTAGATGGACAGTTTTTTACAACACCATTTTCTGTGTTGTGAGAAATTGTACAAGTAGCTACTGTCCATGTTAGGAAAACGCTCAGATAGTGCTAGCGCAGCAAATGCCATTGGCTAGAGCCTATATTGTTCCCTGCCCTGCGTGAAAGCCACTCTAGCCCATTAGTGGAGAGTACGCCAACTGTATTACCCTGCTCACCACTTATCTCATTCAGCAGTGATGGGCAGACTTCTGGACTGTGGGATCTACTTTGCTGCTTATTGGAACCCCGAGACCCACCAACTGGAACCTAGCACAAAAAACATACACTTAGAATTAAAGAATCCAGGAATTTATTTTGGCTTCTGCCCTGAAAAAGCCCACAGAAATGTTTTAAACAAATAAATAATAAATTTTGAGTTCCAGAACTGAACAGGAGCCTTGGTCCTTCCACACAGATATTCACTCCTGATTATTTTGTTACCGCCCTGGTTAAACAACTGGGAGTCAGAAATCCTTGCCAATCTACTGCAAATCACCCAGAGATCTGCCAGTAGATCCCAATCTATCTTCTTCCCACAGCTGGATATGGGAACCCCTTCTGGGAATGCTGGAGTGCCCAGAGCATGGATGAGCCTCCACAGCAAGGAAAAGGCTATACCTCAGGATTAGTATTGTTGAAAGTGTAGTGACAGTGGTAGAACTGTCACAAATGCCTAGTCAAAGCCAGGATATTTCTTCTCTTGTACCTGCAAAATATCCATATAGGTCCCCAGGAAATCATAGCTGAAGTGGGTCAAGTGCAATCTTCACTTTTGTCCTGAATAGCACCAGCATCCCTAGAGAAGTTTGTCTTGTGAATGAATAGTGGGGATTGCCTGCATAATAGCACTCTTGTATCGAAGTGTGAAATACGGGAAGAGTTAAGAAGAGCTATCTGCTTCAGACAGTTTAGTTTTAACTTCAAAGGACTTCTCCAAGCTTTCATGGACTAAGTTGGTGGTTGTCATTGATTGTTAAACACTTTGAAGGTTTTGGAAGCGCCATGTGCATGCTGAGAAGCAGTATTAGTTTCTTACTAATAGTCTCTCTTCTCAGTAGCTGAATACAAATGAAGTGGAAGGGATTGGCATTGACATAAGCACAGAGTACATTATCCATAATTCTGAAGAGAGTTCCAGAACACTGTAGCTGGGTCGGGTTTGTGGATTTAGTTGCTGAGGCCTAAATTCAAATATTTTGGCTTCTGGGTGTTTCATCCCAACCTATGAATAGAATGAAGCTGCACTGAGTTCACCAGAATTTGTGGTCCTTTAAATATGCCATAACTTGTGTGTGTGTGTGTGTGTGTGTGTGTGTGCGTGCGTGCATGTGTATTTTGAAAAGTTTGGAAAGTAATAGCAACTTACTATGCACAGCTGCTTTGTATGATATTTTTCTATCTAAACATGTACAGGATTTGCGCCCTTTAGTGTCCTAACATTTTAGTAGGGCTGTCAATGACAATTCCAAGTAGTTTGGGATCTCCTGGTGCTGTTTTTCATCCTCAAAATGAAGGGTGATATTTACATTACTTTTCCCAAGTCATTAATTATCAGCCACAGCTAGATTGTAAAAAAGAAGAAGATGTAACTATAAAAAGAGTGAGCAGAATGACAGTTTTATTCAAGATAGATTAGTATTTCAACTCTGTAGAATGGGCAGCAGTGTCTACTGAGAATATAAATAAGGAAAATCGAATACCATGAAATGGATAAGCAAGAAGAATTTTGTATTATCAGATAATGAGCTTGTTTCCAGTAGTAAAATAGAATTCATTACTTAAAATGATTAAAAACTCTTTTTCTAGGGTGGGAGGAAATACACTTTAGGCTAAGTATGACAGTATTATCTTGCTAGTAGAAAATTAGTTGATTTGTTCTGACAGCCTACTAGAAGCACAATGTACTGATGCTCAGATAATCATAATAGAAGCAAAATCCCATGTTCCGGAGCTATGAGGCATGCACTGAACCAGTGTTGATTGCATTGTCAGGCAAACCAATCCCCATCCATTTTATCTGCTAAAGTGGAAAGTGATGCTATTAGGCATAATAGCTAAATGGAACCTCCGTGTAGAGGGGACAAACAACGGAGGATTGTGTCTGTTGCCTTCATGTCCTGGGCTTCCTGGAGGCATTTGCTTGACTGCTTTTGCCAACATGATGCTAGAAGGGCCATTGATCTGATCCAGTAGGGCTCTCTTACGCCATATGTAGCTGAGAATGTGCACTGATTGCTATATTTGAAATTGCTTTGGTGCGGTGTTCTAGAAGTCATTCATCCCTTCCTCTTCAATACTGTGAGTGAAAATCCTCCGAGGATAATCTTTAATAATACCTAACAGTGTTATAGTGTTTTGATGTGTTCAGACTGCTTCACATGCATTATCTAGTAGTAAACCTTAACAACAAATCTGTAAGTTAAGTCAGTATTATCATCCCCATATTGCAGATGGGGGACTTAAGTTTGTCTCTGAAGCAGAGCTCCCCCCCCCCCCCCCAGCTCTTCCTGCACGGACAGACCCTCGAGGGCCTAGGCTTCCCTGATACGCATGGTTCAATAGCATTACCCATCTCTGGGAGCTCTAGCTCCTCCTCCTCTATGGAGTCCTCCAGCAGGGCATGACACCACCTCCCTCTTCCATTAGTGGAAATGTTCTGCTGGATTGAAAGCCTTCTGAGGACAAAACGAGCCATTCTATTCATGGAAGGATGGTTATTGATCCAACCCATAATGAAGAGTGGAGATGCTTTATTTTGATTCTTGCTACTAAAGGCTGCTGAGGGAGATTTTGGCTGGGCTACATTCAGTATATGTTAGGCTACAATCCTAAATCTACTTACTAGGGAGTATGTTCCACTGAACGTAATGGGATTTATGTCTGAGTAAACAGACATAGGATTGCCCCCTTGATCTTTGGTATAGCACTGAATGAACGTATTATATTTTATTCACTGTATTTTATTCTCCCCTTCTTCCAAGGGGCTTAGGGTGACATACAAAGTTCTCTATTATTATTATTATTATTATTATTATTATTATTATTATTATTACATTTATATACCGCCCCATAGCTGAAACTCCCTGGGCAGTTTACAAAGATTAAAACATTGAACATTTATGAAAAAAAATATAAAAAATTTTAAACCCGTAAAAACTTAAAACAGATAATATACGAAGACAACATCTGTTTAAACAGATATTGATCTGGGGCAGTTAGAAAGCTCAACATATGTTGTTAAATGCCTGGGAGAAGAGAAAAGTCTTGACCTGGCAACAAAAAAGATCACAATGTTGGCACCAGACGAGCCTCATCAGGGAGATTGTTCCATAATTGGGGGCCACCACTGAAAATGCCCTCTTTCTTGTTGCCATCCTCCACGCTTCCCTCGGAGTAGGGACCCGGAGGAGGACCCTAGATGTTGAGTGTAGTGTACGGGTAGGTTCATGTCAGGAGAGCCGTTCTGTCAGGTAGTGTGATCCCGAGCCATGTAAGGCTTTATAGATTAAGACCAGCACCTTGAATTGGGCTCGGAAATGTACAGGCAGCCAATGCAAGTGGGCCAGAATCAGTCTTATAAGTTCGAACCTTTTGGTTCCTGTTATTTGGCTGCTGCATTTTCCACAAGCTGCAGCTTCTGAACCATCTTCAAAGGCAGCCCCACGTGGAGCACATTGCAGTAATCTAATTTACTAGAGCATAGACAATTGAAGCCAGATTATCCCTTATCTTCACAACAACCTTGTGGAGACCCACAATCCTGTGAGTTAGGTCAGTCTGAGAGTGTGTTACTGGTCCAAGGGAAATCCAGTTCATTTCTGAGTGGAGACTTTACCTCAGGACTCCTAGTCCAATACTCTAGTTCTTACTTATAGATGATATGACACAAAGTGGTTTTTTGATACTTTTGACAATGAATTGTGGGTTGAAGGTTTTGCTATATTGTAACGCAATACCAGCTCATTATGATGGAAGGGAACTGAACCATGAGATCGGGTATCACTCCATTTCATAGCAGATTATGTGAAGATCTTTTTAGAGATCTGCTAATAATTCAGCTAAGGGAGGCAAGGAAGACATTACTGTATTAAAAGATAAACAAAGGGTATTCAGTTCTCTTTAATTGGAAAAAAAAACCCAGTAGATCTTCTGCAATGCTCCTGATTTCTCAAACTGTATTTCATTTTAGATACTGTTTAGACACCAGAAGAGCTTTGGAAAGAGATGTGGGATTTGCTGAACTTCAGACTCGTCTTATCCGCTACGAAACTCAGACTACCTGCACAAAGGAATGCTGTCCTGTGCCGTGCGTCTTGAGCCCTCTGCCATCTCCTGCTGTTTTGTCAGAGCCTGGAAGCATCCCCGACGGGGAATCTTTACAGAGGGATCTCCAAACTGAGGCATCCAGGTTAAAACGCAGATCAAAAGATCTGGAAGGCTTTTATCCCAACAAGAGGTAATATGCTACCTTTTTTTTTTTAAAAAAAAAGAAGAAATTTGAGATCTTTCTTGTGTAAATTCAGCTCTCTCTTATTTTCTGTGGCATAGCTAGCTATATGTTCATACAATCATAACCCTCTTTTGTTAATTCTTCCTCCCCCACTTTTCAAGTGTGATAAACTTTTGCTAGCATTGCAGAGTTTCAAACAAGACCTGCCGGCACTTTCACTTATTTATTTATGTATTTATTTATTTAATCAGCATTTGTATACCACCTTATCTGCTAAATAAGCCATCACTGGAGCCCCGCAGGGTGCATCCTGCAAAACGGGGCCTGTTCCCACCAAAGTAGTTCTGTTCATTTATCCGTGTGAAAACAGAATGAATGTTCATTCACAGAAATATGTGTTTTCATTCATATTTCAGACTTGTCAGTTGTTGATGTGTGACTTTATTTCAGTATTTCAAAGGCAAATCAGACCGCATAGACTGAAATAACTTTTTTAAAAAAATCTGTTTTGCTTCCTTCACTCTTTACAGGTTACTGAAATCTGAAAGTACAGATTACTTGTCCCAGGCGAGCGGAAGCAGTGCTAGTCGCCATTTAGGAGTTGTCACACGGCAGGGCCTGGAGGCATCAGTCTCTCTACCGTCTGTAACTGTCAAACAGTCTCGAAACTGGGCGCACAAAGTAACCCCCAAGAGCAGCGCTGCAAGCCAGAGGTGTGGCAAAGAGGCAGAAATATTGAAGCCCACAAAGGAATCAAGATTTCAGAAGCATACGCGGGTAAGAACTTGGGTTGTTGTTTTTCCAGGGAGAGGTTGCCATTTCTAGATTAAATAAACCAGGGCAAAGTGTGAGTTCAGAGTATGAGAGCTATAAATGTAATAAATCTCAATTGGAGACCCACAAGCCATGTCAGGCCTTTGCAGCTTCTCCAGGCAGCCTTTTGAGTTCTACCTGAAACCTCCCACTGTGTTTGCATCATTTCTTGGAGTCTGATCCTTGACCTGTGTTTCTTTATGGTATTGTGCACCCTGAAGGGAAATGGGTGGGGCGAAGTGACAGGCCCTAAAGTGATAAGTGGGGGCTTGTCTATCGCATGGTATAGTTGGCTACTAGCCCTGATGGTTGTGTGCTGTCTCCAGTATTCGAGGCAGTAAACCTGGGTGCACCAGTTGCTGGGGAACATGGGTGGGAGGGTGCTGTTGCACCCTGTCCTGCTTGTTCATCCTTAGCCGATGGCTGGTTGGCCACTGTGTGAACAGAGTGCTGGACTAGATGGACCCTTGGTCTGATCCAGCATGATGCTTCTTGTGTTCTTGAGCAACACCACAATAAAATGGTCAGTTTACAGAGGAAGTGCTTTGGGAAATGCTCCTTTATGCACTTATGTTACAATGCTATGTAACTTATGTTATGCTTCCAAATCGCGTGAGGTACTGGTTCCTCTCTATTCGGCCCTGGTTAGGCCTCATCTAGAGTATTGCGTCCAGTTCTGGGCTCCACAATTCAAGAAGGATGCAGACAAGCTGGAGCGTGTTCAGAGGAGGGCAACCAGGATGATCAGGGGTCTGGAAACAAAGCCCTATGAAGAGAGACTGAAAGAACTGGGGATGTTTAGCCTGGAGAAGAAAAGATTGAGGGGAGACATGATAGCAGTCTTCAAATACTTCAAAGGTTGTCACACAGAGGAGGGCCAGGATCTCTTCTCGATCCTCCCAGAGTGCAGGACACGGAATAACGGGCTCAAGTTAAAGGAAGCCAGATTCCAGCTGGACATCAGGAAAAACTTCCTGACTGTTAGAGCAGTACGACAATGGAATCAGTTGCCTGGTGAGGTTGTGGGCTCTCCCACACTAGAGGCCTTCAAGAGGCAGCTGGAGAACCATCTGTCAGGGATGCTTTAGGGTGGATTCCTGCATTGAGCAGGGGGTTGGACTCGATGGCCTTGTAGGCCCCTTCCAACTTTGCTATTCTATGATTCTATGAATGTGCACATTTTCCCCTAGAAGGGGAATAATCTCAGCATAAGAAACTGTAACGTATGAAGCCGCTTAAAATAACTAGTCAAAGGGGGAAAGAAATTAAAGGGAGCTGAATGACAAGAAAAGAAAAATCCAAACAAGTGTGGTATGTGTATGTGATGGCTTAAAAAGTAATGCCTAGCAATCTTGAAAGGACAATATGAATATTTTATTAATATTCCTGTGAAGTAGGCAAACAACTTATCTGTTTGCATTTTCAATTAAAAGAATCAAAACAGTTTATGCATTTCTTCTTTTAGCATGAAAAGGGCTGCTTCATACATTGCATCTTTCGTTAGACATCTAAGAGGCTGACACTTAAAAGTGTGAGTGTGACAGACTGTGTGTGTGTGTGTGTGTGAACATGTGTAACATACGGATATACTTGCCACAGAATTGTGATTGGTTGCTGCTTCATGTTGAATGTGTACCAGCTGGAAAGTTTGAGTTCTTGCTTCTGTGTAATGTGTAAAATGGCCCAGGCACTGAACGTATAGCAGGACTGCACTGAGAGAATTGCTGGTGTCCCTTTTGTAGCATTGTTCTGCTCAGATGAAAATGCTGATTTAGAAGCGGGGTATATGATATATTAGGTCTCAGAACTATAAAATATCCCTGTGTTTTCCCAAGATGCTGAAGGAGGTGGTGACCAAAACCCTTGAGAAGCATGGCATTGCTGAAGACCACAAGTGCTTTGCATCGTGCAGCCAGCGTCTGTTTGAGATATCCAAGTGTTATTTAAAGGTACTTGAGTTTTCTTGTGTTTCCCCACACCCAGAATAGCACACGATCTAATTATGGTTTCATATGTTGGTGATTTGCAATTTGAAAACTGACAAGGGGGAAATGTAGGATACGCAATGTGTTCAGCAAAGAAAAGTGCCTGGGAAGTTCCTGTACCTTGCACAGCATTTGTTTCTCCCTGGGTGATGATGGCATGCAAATCCATCATGTTTTCAAGTTTTAGAGTTTAAGAATACTGGTCTGATTGTAGCCTTTCTTCATTAAGAGGCCAATTCAAAATGGTAGGACTTTCACAGCCTTTGCACGCTCCCCCCCCCTTTCCTTGTGGAACATGGGAAGCTGCCTTATACCAAGTCAGAGTCTTTGTCCATTGAACAGCTCATTCAGGGTCTCAAGACAGAGGCATCACCTGCTACCTGACCCTTCTAACTATAGATGCCAAGGATGGGACTGTAGAACATGGGTTCTACCCTGAGCTCTGGTCCTACCCCCAATATTAGGGAAAGAGCTGCTGCTACTCTCATATTAAAAGCCATCTTGGCAGGGGGTGGGGTAATACAAGAGGTAGAGCTCAACACAGATTTGAGGTTCAAGCTGGTTGTGACATTTGGAACCTCTCATGTCTACGGCTGTGTAATTCTCCACAAATGTTGACAACTGAACTACTTTCAATTTACTTTCATGTACAAATTACTGCCGAATGTCTGCTTTGCACACTACATGGCAACAAAACCCGCGTTTGTCAATATGTCTGCTCTTAACAGAAAGCTGTGGCTATTCCCAACTTTATAACTGCAGTTGTAGGAAACATACATTTTTATTTATGTCTGTCACATTCACACACACTTAAAATTGTTAGGGGTACATTTTGTTTTAATCCTATACTTAAAAATGTAATGTGTCAAATAACCTTACTCACAGGGACTTTGGCAATTTCAGATGTGAGTTAAAAATCTTGCAGATTTTAGCTCGTGGCATGAATCCCACCTCCCCACTGCATTGTGGTCTGCTGCTGTGCTTGTACAAAGCAACACCAGAGGGCTAAGTTTACGAGCTTTATGCTGTTTGATCATCTTTGCGGCTTTGCAATATAGCAGAGTTGTTCAGGAACCAGAGATTTGAACTGCCCCTGGTAAACACAGGTCAGTGGAAATCACTTACCCCACTGTAAATGGGCTAGCAGGGAGTTTGAACCCAGGAAAAGAAGAAGAAAAAAAACCTCCCAGTGACAAAAATATAGACCGGTTTTCTGTGCTGTTTGTGTTCACTGATTTGCCACATCTCACCTCCATAATTCACATGGTGACTGTCCATACTAATCCCTGCTAATCTATGTTGCCTGCTGCAAATTTGGGGTTGGTGTTGACAATGCAGTCAATCGGTGTGCAAAATCCTTGCAAGGTGGTGTCTCTTTTGGGGTTACTCAGTCTGTTACAGTTTAGTGGTGGCGATTCAATAAAGCATTAAGGTCTCATGATGGCAAATGCTAAATGTTCTGTGGGTAGGCAATAGTAATGGTGCCTCTGTAATGAACTACATTACTGCTGAGCCTGAACCAAAACTGCTTACCTGTGGTATCCTTCTTCGTTCCGTTTTGTGGCAGTTTATTGACAATTGTTAACACATTCACATAGTTTTGGTACTGCCCTTCTTAATATCATTTTTCTTTTTATATAACCCATTTATCAATGGTGCTGTTTGATCCTATTGTCAATGATATCACAACACTAACATGATGGTGTCATGGTCACTTGTTAACAAAACCTTGTGGTTGCAATAGCAAATTGGATTAAATGGCAATTTGGGCAAAAGTCACCAAGGATTGGGAGGGCAAAAAAGAAGGGAAAAAATGCTAAGAGAACTTGGTAGCCAGGGGAGTAAAAGAAATATTTTCAATGAGTGGGATTTTTTTGGTAACTTGTTCGGCTACAGAATATCACAATTAGGAAAAGGTCAGTTGAACTTCTACTATTATTTTGCTGTGGCTGTAGTGCCTTATTCACAAGGAAATTATCACGTTTATGTCGCTTGCTAACCTTAAATTTAAATGTTGAGATCAATAAACTAGCACATTAAAGTAGTATGTTTCATATTTAGGATCTGAAAACATCTAGGGGGCTGTTTGATGAAATGAAGAAAGCTGCTAACAGCAATGTTAAACAGGTGACCATTTCTTATTTGTACAGTGTGTGTAAATTCATGGACAGGACATGGCCTTCCCTTCCTTATTAAAATACCATTGACATTTTTATTTCTCTAGCCTGAATTACGTTACTTCGCATAGTGTCTGCAATGAGCAGCTGGGAGAATTTGAAAGAGGAATGAATCAAGTATTGGAATTTGACTGGATCATTGTTTTAGAGCAGGTTTGGGCAACGTGGCCCTCCAGATGTTTTGGCCTTGAACTCCTATCATCCCTCACCATTGGCTAAACTGGCTAGGACTGATGGGAGTTGTAGGCCAAAGCATCTGGAACCACAAATTGCCTACCCCTGGTTTAGTGTGGGTTTTTTTTGTTCCTTTGCCCAATATAATACCTACCCTGGTTTTAGGTATCCATATGGTTCAGGAATAGTGTTGTCCTCCTTTGAAGATCCATTACTCACGAAGAACCATCAAAATTAGGGATGTGCTCCGCTTCTAATCGGACCGGAGAAGCAGTAGCGGAGTGGGGGGCTTCGCCTGCCCTTAAGGTGGAGGCGAAGAGGATTGGGGGGCCGGCGGAGCGTGGCGAAGAGGATTGAGGTGAAGGCGGATCCTTCGCCTCGATCCGGAGCTCCGCCGGAAAGGTAAGTGGGGTTTACCGGGCCCTGCCGCTGTCGCCCATGCGGCGATGGCGGCAGGGCCCGGTAATCCCCCCGCCCTCCTCTCCCTTACCTGCCTCCGTCCGCGGTCCGTCAGTGTCTCCAATTGAGCCCGTGGTTCCAGCAGGAAGTCTGGGCCGCACTTGCGGCCCAGACTTCCTGGTGGAACCACGGGCTCAATTGAAGACGGCGACGGACCACGGACGGAGGCAGGTAAGGCCTCCCTCCTCCTTACTGGGCTCTGCCGCCGTCGCTGCATGGGCGGCGATGGCGGCAGGGCCCGGTAACCCCCCCTATGGGGGGGGGACCGGAGCTCCGATCCAGATCCGGAGCTCCGAGCGGAGCGGAGTGGGCACAGGCGGAGTGGGGGCGGGGCGGAGCGGGCCGATCCGAAAATGGCGGATCTTAAAGTGAAGCGGAGTGGGGGTCCGTGCACACCCCTAATCAAAATATCCATTAGGTTCAGCATTCTGTACTTATCACCCAATATCTCTAAGCTCAAAACACAGCTATGCTGGATCAGTTAAAAGGCCGATTTAAACCAGTGGCCAGCTGGATGACTATGGGAAATCCAGAAGCAGGAGATGAGCACAATAACACCTTCTTGTTTGCATTCCCCAGCAACTGGTATTGAGAGGCATGCTGTCCTGTACTGTAGGGTAATATATGGCCATTATAAATAGAGAAGGAGGATGGCCTTATCTTCCATGAATTTGTAACCCCCTTTTAAAGCTGACCAAGTTGGTGGCCATCCCTACATCTCGTGAAAGTGAATTCAACAGTTTAACTCTGCGCTGTGTGAAGAAGTTCTTTTGTCTCTCACTACTCAGCTTTATTGGATGGCCCCAGGTTCTAGTATTCTAAGAGGGAGAAAAACATTTCCCTGTTCACTTTCCCCACACCATGGATACTCCCCCACCCTTACCTGCCTACTTTGCCCCCAATATTGTAACCTTTCCTTAATGCTACATTTGTTTTATTTGCATGTTTATCTCTAGTTCTAATTACATTTCTTGGTGTATATTTACAGGTCATTGAATGGGTTTTAGAGAAGGCCAAGGAGAAATGATGTGTGATAGAGCCCTTGCCATTCTGTGGAGAGTCTTTAGCGCAGCACATTACATGGACAGCTTGGAGTGCCTTGTTAATGTAACTCAAGTGCCTAAAACTAACAGTAATTGCAGAGGTCCGCAGTGTTAAAACGTATCTTAGAGCGAGCCACTTTTTTATATATATATTTATTACATCATAGTGTATGATGTGAGATGATGAACGCTTTGTTTTCTTGTGTGTGGCTTTGCTTCAGAGAATAATAAAAGAGAGCCTTTTGAAGGGTTGACAGCTTTATCTTTTTCTCCTGTTTGCAGGATTTAAAAGATGTTTAACTCTGTAAACAACTTCTTGGTGGTTCGCCAAGTAGCCATAAAAGTTGTACAAGAGGGCAAAAATCCTCTTGCATTTTGTGGCAAAGAATCTGGAAGGAACCAAAAGGCCATCAAGCGGGAAACACTCTTCCTTTAAAAACTAGAACCTACCCCAGATCAATAGATTAACCCGCATGATTCAGTGAGTAGAATGTCATACTCAGAGAGCAAAGATGTGCACAGTAAACTAAAACAGCAGGGAAAGCGTGACCTTGATCAGGACCTCCGGTGCAGAGGAGAGGAAAGATGAAAGTTTCTCCACTTCCTGAGCAATCCTAATTGGGGTCACTGAGGGTGGGGTGTATTAAGGTTCCCCCTGCCTCCATTCATGAGGAAGATTGTGCTAGGGAGAGGGGCCCATGGGGATGGCTCTTGTCACACCCCAGCACAATTGCTCTCCTGACAACCCCTCAAACAGCTGTTTGGCAAGCTGTTAAGAATGCAGTCGTGCTGGGAGAGACGGTGCATGAGATGAATTCAGTGGCGGGGCTGCTCCACCTGTACCAGGCTACAGGAGTGCCTTTTCACCCTTTCTACATTTCTAGAAGTTCTACATTTAGGAAATAGAAACCCAATGCACAGTTACAAGATGGGGGATACTTGGCTCAGCAATACTACAAACGAGAAGGATCTTGGAATTGTTGTAGATTGCAAGCTGAATATGAGCCAACAGTGCAATATGGCTGCAAGAAAGGAAAATGCTATTTTGGGCTGCATTAATAGAAGTATAGCTTCCAAATCACGTGAGGTACTGGTTCCTCTCTATTCGGCCCTGGTTAGGCCTCATCTAGAGTATTGCGTCCAGTTCTGGGCTCCACAATACAAAAAGGACGCAGACAAGCTGGAGCGTGTTCAGAGGAGGGCGACCAGGATGATCAGGGGTCTGGAAACAAAGCCCTATGAAGAGAGACTGAAACAACTGGGCATGTTTAGCCTGGAGAAGAGAAGATTGAGGGGAGACATGATAGCACTATTCAAATACTTAAAAGTTTGTCACACAGAGGAGGGTTGTCACACAGGTTGTCACACAGAGATCTCTTCTCGATCCTCCCAGAGTGCAGGACACGAAATAATGGGCTCAAGTTAAAGGAAGCCAGATTCCAGCTGGACATCAGGAAAAACTTCCTGACTGTTGGAGCAGTACGACAAGGGAATCAGTTACCTAGGGAGGTTGTGGGCTCTCCCACACTAGAGGCCTTCAAGAGGCAGCTGGACAACCATCTGTCAGGGATGCTTTAGGGTGGATTCCTGCACTGAGCAGGGGGTTGGACTCGATGGCCTTGCAGGCCCCTTCCAACTCTGCTATTCTGATTCTATGATTCTGCAGTCCAGATGTCTTCCTTCAAATGCGCTTCTGAAGTGAGGATGCTGTTCTTGCATGTGATAGCAAATGCAATTGCTGCCATCGCTATCATGTGGAATGTAGTTGAGTGAATGTTATTTCAGTGAAGTAAACAAACCACTTGACAGTTTTTAGTCAAGGGAACTTACCTTTATAACTACGGCTGTTCAGTGAAATTAGACTTTCACTCAGTTTTACAAACGTCAATGCGATTAAACCAGTCAAGTGTTCACTGAATAGAAGTCTATCAATTTCCCCCACAGAACTCTTGCCATAGAAATCATCACCTCACAAAGACTCCAATAAATGAAATTTTTATTAAATATAGTCTTCTCCCTCTAAAATATAAATATTTTAAACTAAATTCTTATAAATCTGGAGTAGCTCCATAGAGTTCATTCTATCAACCTCAACCAAATATGAGTCGGTCCAAAATCTGTATTTAATTTGTCTATAAATATATAACAATTTTTCTCTTTGCAAACTAGTTATTCACTTATTCTTCATATTGTAATCTGAGCACCGTAAATTACATGACATACTGTGTCACTTAATAATTGATAACTAGTAGATGAACTTTGATTATTTACAATGCAGATAAATCTATAATATTCCAGTGATTTTTGTTAAGTGTTTAAAGAAGTAGTGCAGTATAATTTACATATGCATTGAGTTTCCCTACAATACAACGTTCTGGTTTTATTCTCTGACTTTCTGTCACTCAATTTCATAAATACCTTCCGTTCGTGACTGAAGATATCTCGAGGGAAGAACTTGTAATTCCTGCTAGGTTGGTAAGCATGTAAGTTGGTATTCCTCTGCATTTGTATATTTGCATGTTCCTTAATTTCTCGCAAAAGGCAATTTAAACAAAAATCACATACCCACTATCATCCCTTAACTGACGGACATTGACATTTTCTAATGCATTTATGCAGAGCGTCTGCCTGCAAAGACGTTCCTATTTACTTCAGTGTAAGGAAGAAATCTATCTCTGGGTGCATGGCTGCTTTAATTCCCTTGAATTGAAATGTGGAAGCCCATTCCAAAACAAACGCCATGTGCACAATGAAGTGATACACTAGATCCAACAACACTTTCTTAAATTAATTTATCTCAATGTCACAAGAATCATGCTAGTTCATTTATGGAAGACAAGCTAAGTCATATAACTACCTAACAGGGCTGGTGCACATGTCTTGCTCCCGCTACCTTAATCATATTTAAGAGATCAATCCCTCTGTGGTTTTCCCACGTCTACCTTAACCCACAGTTAAGAATTAAACAACGTCAATGGTAGCCATTATTAATGCTGACCGAGTTCTCTCAATCAGCATTCAATAATAACCAGCTTCAAACTCTGATTGAAAGGAAATCCTGGCTAATGCTAAAACCAGAGGGCGTAAGATCTTTTTACTGTGGTTAAGAAGAGCAGGAATGTTATATCTGCCATGACCTTATCCCCAAAGTTATATTGCACAGTTATCATTGGAGTAATATGGATTCAGCTTGGTGTCTTCGGTATGCAGAACAAGATAGTTTCCCAATTTAGCATAAGTACAAAAACAACCCTATAGAGCAGATTGGATTTATTTACTGCATCCCGCTTCCAGAGAACGCAATTAAAATGAAACATAACTGAGTTCCCCTTTGTCTACCAATCAAAGGCCATAAATAGTGAAATCTTAGTAGAGTTTCCCAAAAGTGTGAATAACAAGGATAACTATAACACTTCAACACACACCCACCCCAATATTTTCTTCCTTTTTTGTGTACAAAATAGGGTTTTAGTGTTGATGGCTTTGGGAGCTGTCATTCAAACAATACTGCTTTTGAGTAATATGAAACAATAAACATGACACTTAATCATGAGGGTAGGCAGCTTCCCTGGTGCTGTCGCTGTTCTTAGCTGTCCAAATCTATATTTTGGGACAAGAAACAAGCAAATGGGAGTGACCTGTATAAAAGAGGGAGGGTGCTGCTTAAGCTCCTGTTGCTCTGCAGATTGGGGAGGGAGGGGTTAACAGGGCTTTTTCCTGTGTCAACTCTTGCGAGAGGCAGTCAGTCAGTAGAGAGGACCACTGTTGCTGGGCTTTTGGCCCATGCCAGGGTTGGCCAATGTTTTAGTCCTGCTGAACTGCACACCACGACCTTCAAGAGAACCCTAACCCTTTACACACACATTACATATTTTTTAATCTTAATTAAAAACAGTATTAATGTCACAGCTAATTAGAGGTAGAGGCCTTGTGGGTCTTCATGCTGGTTATATACCTTTTGAAGGCCAGTTGATAAGGGGAAAGGGAGGGAACTGATTCAATGCTTCCTTTCCTAGGTGAAGCCTGCAGAGCATGTGCTGAGCGGAAAGTCCTAGAGAAGGTTCAAATTCATCCTTCCTCATCTAATGCCCTGTGAAATGGGAAAAGGCCTTGAAGGGAGTGCATTAATCCCTCCCTCCATTCCCAGGCGAGGCTTACAGAGCATGAGTGGAGGAGAAGGCCCCATTATCCCGGTCCTAATTCACGTCAGGTGACTGCGGGTACCCCAAAACAAGCAATACTGATTATCTTCACTGTTCTCCAGGCCTTAGTGGCCTCCTCCTTTTTCTCTGTGCACTGTGCACATTGATGGTGCTATATAAATAAATAATAATAATAATGGGTTCATTTGTTCCTTTTTGGCTGAGCCTCCCCTCCCCTCTCCACACTGTTCACAACTCTTGAGCAGTCTTTGGCAGCCAACAACCCCTCTCCTTCCCATGTTCTCCACACCTCTTTGGCAGCTGCTTGCCTCCTCTCCCTCCATGCAACTTTAACAGTCTCCCCCCCCTCTTTTTCCACCTGCATACTGGCCAAGCCTCTTCAACTACTTCTAGGTGGCTGCAGAGGGCAGGGATGGGATGGTCTCTGGGCATCTCAAGGAGCTACAAACAGCACAGATGCCTTTGGGGGCTTAAGAGCTGCAACTGAACTGTCAAAAGAACCACACAGGACTCCTGAACCAGTTTAGCCATCCCAGCCTATCCTCAATTCAAAATACAGACCCTCTTTTAGAATTTCTCCAAAAGGCCTTATCATTTCAGCTGCCTTCATTGTATTTCCTTGATTTCAAATGCATCATGTACCTCAGTGATACTGGGGTGGGTGTGTCTGTTAATGCACACAGTATCGCTATTAACTGAGCAGTTCCATTTCGGAAAAGTAAGCTTGGTTCATTTTATCAAGTGAATGTGCATGGCAGCTCCTCCAACCCAATCATTCACTGTGCCCATTGTAACCCTATGGACAATTTCAAGGTCCTCTTCTGTGTTTGTGTGTGTATGTGTCTCTGTGTCTGTATGCCCCCCTTGGCAGTATTGCCTTTCTGCAGCAACTCTGACCCTTGGCCCTGGGAACTGTGCCGTTTTATAAGATGCTCACAGAGCCCTGGGAAAACACACAAACATGGTGGACTTCCAAACCATTTCCACTTCGTATTGCATTCATTGTCTGGATGAGCAAACCACTCAACCTGTACGTTAATGGAGGGAAAGTGGTATTTTCCTGGTGCTTTTGGAAAACAGAAAGGATGGCTCAGTGGAGAAAAAACCTTCCATTGTACACAGGATCTGACAACTCTGGTTATCAAATCCTATGTGGATGAATGCTCACTATATTGCTCTATCTGCTTAGACCTTACTTATAGTGGTTTTGAAATTTCCTACCCTCAAGGATCGCTACCTGCATCACATTGTCTGTCAGGGCACACTGTCGGTTCACACTCCCTGATCTGTGTGTGTGGGGGGGGGAGGGGGGCAGCAGCAGTCACCCCACATGAACAGAGAGCGCACACTGGCTATGCATTGCGGGAGAATATATGAATTGGTGGGCATGCTTTTTGTTCAGGGAAACTTGCCCACCATTATCAGTCTCTTCACTGAGGAACCCAGGAGTTTCTCAGAACCTACTTACTGCTCTGTAACACTAATATAGGCACAGTTAAGAATCTCAAAATGCCACCGTGTAGTATTAAGCTATTACTCCTTCAATACTCCATTTTGCCTTTATTTACAGTGATCCATGTTGTTTCCCTTGCAATAAGCGTTAGTTGAAGCAAACGTTCCTGAATTTTAAGCTTCTCGATAACTCTTATTCTTCTGTGTCTAATTTTTATAGCTGTTCCAAACATGGGCTTTGCCCAGAGCTTAAGCCCCTGTGCAGAATAGTTACATGTCTCAGCAGTTCCAAGTGTTGACAACTTTAGTTTGGGCAAGTAGCTCTACTTTTTTTCCTTGCAAAACTGATGGACGGTACTTATGCTACCAACCCAAGTCTTGTAATCTTGGCTGAAAGGAATGAATGAATGATGAACACAATTGGCTTTGGACAAGAGTGGAGGTCCAGTTGCTGAAATTAAGAGAGAGAGAGAATGAGTTTGTGAGTGGACTAAGCTAAGAACATACATAGAATAAACTTTGGGTTTGATCCGAAAATGTTCTGCTCATGGAAAGAACCCTTTTGACCCAATCCACTAAATGTATTTGTTTAATCACAAAAATCTGTTTTTTGCAGTATCACGAGAGTAAGGCCACAGCCAGCGTGAGAATATCATTTTCAAGTATTTGTACATTATATGGGGCTGGGGATGCTAAATCAGACAGGTGGGGCCCTATAACCTTGCTAACAATGTAGCCCCAGGATTGTACATATGCAGCCCTGTTAGAAAAGTAGCAACTGGGGGGGGGACTAAATGTAGCATTTTTAATTCCCCTCACAAACAGTTCATCTTGCTCTTGCTGATCTTTTGACAGAGCTCCGCTTATCCAGCATTGACAGTTGGATCGAGCGGGTGAGAAGGAAAGAGAAGTCTGTTTCCAACCTAGCATCTGGTTTCAAGGAAAATGTACCCCCACTGGTTTGTGGCAGCAGCTGCCCGTCTAGCTAGCGATAGCTGCAGCAGCCTGCTTCCGGATGTATATTGCCTTTAGCTGAAAGGAGGTGTATACTGGTCCCTTGGATAATCACCCCAGCCCTTCCTAAGGAAAGTTCAACATATCTTCTTAAGCAAACTCTATTATATGGTTGCTGTTTTTTACCCTTAAAAACACACACGTCCCTCTCGACTGTTCATTCCCCCTGTATAGTGGTGGAGCAAACTTTAAAACGGCTAATTAATTAACTTTGTTAAAGGGCAACCTGTAGAGAAGCAATGCAGATTTGGTTCCTTTGCATAACTTACTTAGGTTGCCGTTTTCCTTGGTGCAGAATTTGGGTTGGCCGAATATAGAATTTTCTTCTTTTTAAAAGTGCGAAGTATGCATAGTCTTGAATACTAACTGCAGTGATGCAAGGATCCGTTTCCTGGTGCCTAGGAATTGTGGCATGGAATTTGTT
Organism: Elgaria multicarinata webbii; assembly: GCF_023053635.1. Taxonomy (NCBI): domain Eukaryota; kingdom Metazoa; phylum Chordata; class Lepidosauria; order Squamata; family Anguidae; genus Elgaria; species Elgaria multicarinata. Next base: position 97,840,673 of record NC_086177.1, read on the forward strand.
GTTCCGAGTCTTTCCTACATTCCTAAGCACCTGGCTAAGGGCACAGCTGCCTTCCCCAGCCTCATGCCTTCCAGATGTTTGGGCTGCAACTGTAATCATCTCCAGCCAGTTGTAGTCCAAAACAACTGAAAGGCACCAGTTTGGGGAAGGCTAGACCACAGCGATACCCTAACTCTGTAACAAAACTGGTGAAATGCTGAAAATGATAACAATCCATATCCAGAGCTATGTGGAAAAATAAATATCCACTTACCATTTCGCCTTCTTTTCCTCCAAAGTCTAAATAAAGCATCCGAATCCCATCGTCTGAGGACATTTTTAGCTTCTCATAGGGAAACTGTAGAATAGTTTTGGGAAAGGCACCATCTTGAGGTTCAGTTGTGAGAGAGAATCCGTGGTCATAATGGATGGTCAAGCGGCACTCCTGGTTTTTGTATGTGCAAGCTGGACAAGGAGAAGGACAACATCCACCAGTGGATTTGGTGCCCATCAGAAGCAACAGTAGCAATAACAAAAGACGATGAACCCAATATGACAAGGGCTTTGAACCCTTTGGCTCTACATGGCACAGTAGCTTGGAGATGGGGGACTAATTATATTTAATCTTGTCAATTGTTGTGAACCGCCCAGAGAGGAGCTGAAGAAGGAGGAGGAGGAGGGAAGACGGGTAAAGTTCCAGATGACTGGAGGGGGGGGGTTAATGTTGTCCCTATCTTCAAAAAGGGCAAAAAGCAAAAAGGAAGCACATGGGAACTTTAGACCAGTTAGTCTGACATCAATCCCTGGGAAATTTTTGGAGCAGATTATAAAGAAGTCAATCTGTAAGCACCTTGAAAACAATGCAGTGATTACTAGACGCCAGCATGGATTTGTCAAGAACAAATCCTGCAAGATTAATCTGATCTCATTCTTTGATCGGGTAACCTCCCTTGTGGACTGTGGGAATGCTGTGGACACAATATATCTTTATTTTAGCAAAGCTTTTGCAAAGTACCACATGACATTCTGATCAACAAACTAGTTAAAAGTGGGCTAGATGGAACAACTATTTGGTGGATCCACAGTTAGCTACTGGTTCCCATCTATTCAGCACTCATCTTGAATATTGTGTCCAGTTCTATGCACCACACTTCAAGAAGGATGCAGACAAGCTGGAGGGGGTTCAGAGGAGGGCAACAAGGATGATCAGGGGTCTGGAAACAAAGCCCTATGAAGAGATACTGAAAGAATTAGGCATGTTTAGCCCTGAGAAGAAAAGATTGAGGGGAGACATGATAGCACTCTTCAAATACTTGAAAGGTTGTCACACAGGTCTAGGATCTCTTCTTGATCCTCCCAGAGTGCAGGACACGGAATAATGGGCTCAAGTTATAGGAAACCAGATTCCGGCTGGACATCAGGAAAAACTTCTTGACTGTTAGAGCAGTACAACAATGGAACCAATGACCCAGGGAGGTTGTGGGCTCTCCCACACTAGAGGCCTTCAAGAGGCAGCTGGACAGCCATCTATCAGGCATGCCTTAAGGTGGATTAGATTCGATGGCCATATAGGTCCCTTCCAACTCTATTATTCAAGGAGGAGGAGGAGGAGGACCCTAGCTGAAAATAGGTTCCAGTGATTGCAACAAGAAGACAACACGGTACAAAAATTTCAGCATATTTGATTGATCACCAATGAGAACGGAGGAGAAAAATGGAAGGCAGCTAGTAGCACTGAATGCAGCTATATTTTGTTTAAAAGGCTGGGAGAGGGGAGTGTCTAATAGCCTTACTGAATATGGGTTTATATGGCTTTCCTCAGACACTATAATGTTTTTGGGCCAACATTAGTTTTAGGTGTGGCTATGGGAGAGGTTTCAGTCTATAGGCTAAAAATTGGCACCTGTTAGGATACCCGGGTTTCAAACCAGGAATATCCTGGTCTGCACACTAGAGTCTTTTATGGCAACTGCCAGCTCAGGACTTCAGTTCAGCCCATAAGGACTTCCTCTGTGACATTCAGCATATCCTCTGATCTCAAGGACTCACCTTTTATTATTCTGTTTGTCTGCAGAAGGGGAGAAGGAAGCAGGGCTATTCCATCCGCTCCTTTTCTCCCTCATCTGTCACCTAGGGCCAAAGCAGACATTACTTTAAATCTATATCTAGCAACTGTGTGGCTTTTCATTTTTACCCTTGAGTAGATACAGGGGACCCAATCCAAATCTTAAAAGTTGTCTCCCCCCGCCCACTGCTCACACTAGGGTCCTGACCCAGATCAGGTCATCTATGCCTACTGTAGAGTAAAAAATTGGGGAGAAATATAGCTGCTAGATACAGATTTAAAGTAACGTCTGTTTTGACCTCTTGTAGTAGCCATTCCATCAGGCTGCCTGAATTGTTTCTATCCCAGAACTGTTAACTTTTAAAACTGGTGCCTGACACTGCTTTTCCCCCTCTTCTTTCTCACTCCCTAATCTACACCAAGCAGGATATTGCACTATGAAAGTGGTATGAAAGCAGTATATGCTATGTGTCAATGGGCCCCAACTGTTGTCAGTGTACTTCAATACCGCTATAAAGCAGTAGTGTGCCTCCTGCCTCTTATAGACCGCTTTCATAGTGGAATATCCTGCTTGGTGTAGATTAGGCCTCAGTGTGTTGTGTCTTTTAGACAGCAAATCTGAAGACAAAGAATGACTTGGGTTTTTAAAATCCATCTGTAAGCCTCGGAGCCTTTTGGCGAGGCAAAAGGCTCTTTAACCCCTTCCTCATCAGTATGAAGAGCAACTGATGCTTTGACAGAGCCCTCCTTTTTGCACCTTGGACAGTCACTCCAGGAAATAACAGACCAAGGGAGCCTTTAATACCCCCTTGCCCATGAGGACAGCAACTGAGAAATGCAATCCTATACATGCCTACTCAGAAGTAAGTTTTATTTTTTATTACATATATATCCCACCTTTTTTCCTCCAAGGAACCCAAGGCGGTGTACATAATCCTCCTCTCCATGTTATCCTCACTACAACAACTCTGTGAGGTAGGTTGGGCTGAGAGTCTGTGAGTGGCCCAAAGTCACCCAGTGGGTTTCCATGGCCAAGTGGGGACTAGAATCTGGATCTCCTGACTTCCAGTCCAACACCTTAGCTTTCATCCCAGGCAGATGTGTACAGGATTGCAGCTTTAACCTGCTTTATTTATTTATTACACTTATATACCGCTCCCATAGCCAGGGCTCTCTGGGCGCTTTCCTTTGGGAGATGCACCTGCAGTTCCTAAGAGTTCTACCAAAGTCTCTGCTGCTGTCAGACTGATTACCAGCCAGGGTTCTATGACTTTGACTCACCGGTTGTGATTTCCGTGGAGAGCTCTGCTGCATTGTGGCAACCCTGAACTATGCTCCGAGTCCACAGAGAGAGGTCTCTGCTAGTATCCGTCTTGAAGAGATGGCTTTCGATCCCTTGCCGCGTGCCTGTACGAGTAGCGAAGGACAGGTCCACCCCGGACTGTGGCGAGCCTTTCCCAGGCCCTGAATGCACCAACCTGAAGACAAATTAATGAAAGAAGACATTACCACTAGAGGAAGGGACCATAACATAGTGGCAGACCACATGTTTGGCATGCAAAAGGCTCCAGGTTCAATCCGTGGCATCTCAAGTTAAAAAAGATTAGGTAGGAACAGCCAATTGGGAAAGACTCTACTCATTAAGGTAAATCCAGGTCCCTGAGGGATACCATTTGGACCCCTGTAGCCAACTCAGAAGGAATAAATAAAAGTGTCAAGGACCTCAAAGGGACTTCCTTCTATTGCCTTTTCAAAACAGCACTCAAGCAAAGCTGGCTGTTCTTCAGGGATGTAACTGGCTGGTTGAGTTACATCTCCCATTTATAACACGGTTTCTCCACTGGGTGAGATGAGGATTCTCATCAGCTGAAACAATACTCCATTTGGAAAGGCAAAAGAGCTGATCGACTGGTTCAAAAAAGTTGTGCCTGAAAAAAGCTGGGTCTCCTTGGCAGCTTACTGAGGTTCTTCAGGGAGAAGATCGATAATGGAGGACAAAGTTCCGCAAAACACACCTTGTCCACTCCCTATCAATCTTCCTCTGCAGTGTACGGCTGCAAGGATACTGGATGCATTAAAGGGTGTGCCCTGTATGAACAAGGCGTGTGACCTAGCATATGAGTATGGGTCTGGATTTATATCCTTTAGTATTAGATTTCATACTAAAGTTTTGTGATGTCAAGATGTAAAGCTAGACATTTCTGTTCCCTAAAGGCCCTATAGGTTCCTGTCAAGCACCTGAAATATATTGTCTATTACAATCAACGTTTACCTTGGAGGTTGCATCAGGCAGTCAAGATCTGACTGCTGAACAGAGATTATTCTAGGTTTTCTTACAAAAGCTGTTATAATATCTAGAAGTGGTGTAACAATGGCTTGAGAAAGTGGAACATTTCCTGGAGCACTAACGAACTCAGAAGCTGCAACTGAAATGATTAATTGGGACTGTTAGGAAAAATGCTTCTCCCAGTTTCTGAAGTGTCGTTTAATTTAAAGATGATTTCCTCAATGCAGAATGTGTAAGTTTCTTAAGTATATGCCAACTGATCAAAGCTATGTAGTAATCATTCTGCTCCAAGTCGACCGGCTGTGCCTTGCAAACCCTCATATGTAATTTTAATAAGTAATCTAAAAGCTGATTTGCGCTCTCCACACCAAGGTACATGCATGTGCCAGAAATGGGGAGAAGTGTGCATGGTCTCCTCTGCATCACTCTCTGAATAAATAAGCTTTATCTATATATAATTTGAAGTCTCTGTTTGAATGCCTCTCTTTCATATAGAGGGAGCCCTGTGGCTGTAAATCAGGCATCATGAAAGACCCTAGAGCATAACAGACAGACTGGGTTCAGACAACACCACAGTCCACCGTTGTTTAAATAGTCTACCATTGACTATTGTGTTGTCTGTCGAGCCTTTCCCAGAACTAACCAATGCACATAATCAACGGTTGCAGAGTTGACTATCTGCACAATCATTGATTATTGTGTTGTGTGGCGAGCTCCATTGACTATTTCACATGCCTACAGAGTCGCGAGGCAAGGCAGAAACCCCTGTTGCTCTTGCCCAGAGGGGCTCTGTAGGCATGTGTCTGCCGTCCCGGGGTGCGTGTGCAGAGCCACTGGGTGCGCCACTCCAGTATGCAGCTCCCCATGTGCTCCCAGGGACATGCATGTCAGGCCCTGGGTGGAGCAGGGTGCCGCGATTGGTGGAAGGATTTCTCTCATGGTTTGATGTTACATGTCAAGCTGTGGGAGACATCCTTCGCCGCCCCGATTGATCCATTTTGAAATGGGGTCAGGGGGATGGCAGGAGAGCTTTTTCCATCCAGGCGGGGTGGTGGTAGAAACGTCTCTCCTGCTTCTGACACAAAGACTGGGCAGGCGGTGGCGCAACGATCTCTCTTGAAGCTGTCACAAGCAGGACAGATGCCCTAATGGCCATCCTAGCTGGGGATTGTGGAGGTTGTTGTCCAACCCATCTGGAGTCCCGTCAGGTTTGAGACGGCTCTGTTTCATTTTTAGGAAACTTTCCTTTTCAATCTAAATCTTCCTTCCTGCAATTTTAATCCCGTTGCAAAGCAACGCGAAAGATATAAATGGGAAGATTTCAAGAAAACTTTTTGGCTGATAGTGCTACTCCCTATGACTTTCTGGAAACAACGAGCTGTTAGAAAAGAGACTCCACCTCGTTTTACAACATCTTTCCTCACAAGCTGATGCTTTTTTAAAAATAAAAGGCCAGAGAGGCAGCTGGGATCATGTTTCTGTAGCCACTCAAGGTAGTCAAACCAATTTAAAACTGTTTTGGGGTGGGGTGGGGTTTGGGGGGGATTCATAGCATATGAAAAATAGCTACAAACATTTGCGCATGAGTAGAACAGCATTAAAGAAAGTCGGAGCATTGATTACTCTGTGTAGGAGCTGTGTGTACTTTTTTAGCTGTTCAAGGAAACAGAGGCCATTTGAAGATCACTGAAGAATGGATTAGGGATGTGCTCCGCTCCGATTAGGAGCGTAGAAGCAGTAGCGGATTGGCCTGCTCCGCCTTACCCAGAGGCGGAGTAGGAGCGGACCGCGGACCCCCTAGAAGCAAGGCGAAGAGAAGCGCCCATTTTTCGGAGCTCCTAGTTCAGGCGGAGCGCTCCGGTCGCCATCTTGAAAACATTTCGCCATAGGATTGCATTGCGGCAAATAATCGCGCATAACTACGTTGTTTTTGAAGCTATCATTCTGAAAATTCTTGTGCACAGAGAGTCGTGGATGGGGGTCATTTTGAGACCACTCTCACCTCTCTGCATTGTCTGGGTCGCGTGCTATATTTTTGTGAAAATCGGGTCAACCGCGCGGCTCAAACGGCGTTTTCGGCTTTTCGCCCATAGGATTGCATTGAGGGAAAGAATCGGGGATAACTGGGGGGGGGTTTAAGCTATCATTCTGAAAATTCTTGTGCACAGAGAGTCATGGATGGGGGTCATTTTGAGACCACTCTCAACTTTCTGCATCGTACGGGTCGCGGGCTAGACGTTTCTAAAAAATCGGCGGGAAAAATACCTTTTTCAAAGGGCTGAGGGGCAGAGTCAGCTCCTGGTCATGATGATCCCAAAGTTGGAGGAGGGCATAGGCAAAACAGGTAACTTGGGATTCTGGGAAACTTCTCTTTCTTCATCTGAACGGGCTTTTCCCCGTGTTTTTTAACACAGTAGCCCCACCAAATGCACAAACACAACCTGAAATCATATACTAAGCCAAGAATAAGAGATAGAAACACAGCACTGCTCCCCACCCTAACCTTGGTGAACAACTGAATAGATGTGGTGCAAGGGGATGAGCTCCCCTAGGGCATCTCATCGTGGACGTGCCCCCACTCTCTCCTGCACTGGAAGGCCATTAGAGCCTTCCAAAGAGAGTAAAACGGTGGAGCAATGCCTATCATGAGTTGAAGTGAATGGTCACTTTTCAGTGGTGGAGCAATGCCTGTTATGAGTCAAAGTGAGCGTTTTACTTCTTCTCAGAGCTGTTGGTGGCTGTCAGTGTCTTGAACTGGCAGCTACTTCCCCCTCCCCCGGGCACGTCCCCCTATTGCTGGTAAAAGACAGATATAGCCTTTTTAAAAAAATTCTTCTTGCTGTTTATTGAGCAACACTGCTGCTTTTAATTCCACCCCTCCTTTGTTTATTGATTGATTTATTCCATTTTATATGCATTACTGGCTTATTCTTGGCTCACTTCCTTATGCCCCCAGAAATGCCAGCTGCATGCCTGCCTGCCTTCCCCCCTGCCCACCTCGCAGGGATGTTGGGTGTGGGGTGCCCGATTTTCAAAAATTCGCCAAAAATCAGGGGATGATGGGATTGCTTTGAAACTTGGCGTGCGTGTGTATATCCCCATGAGGTGTCATGGTGCCAAACATGAGGTTTCTAACTTGAACAGAAAAAAAGTTGTATAATTTTTTAGCTTTCAATGCAAGCCTATGGGGGGGGGGAAACGGAGCTCCGGATCCGGATCCGGAGCTCCGGGCGGAGCGGAGCGGAAGTGGGCGGAGCGGGGGCGGAACGGAGCGGCCCGATCCGGAAAATGGCGGATCTGCAAGTGAAGCGGAGCGGGGGGTCCGTGCACACCCCTAGAATGGATGTAGTACAGAGAACTAGTGGTTGAGAATAAAGGAGCTGATGATTGGGTACAGACCTCAGATTTCACCTGAAGGTTACTCAGCTGGAGAGGCTTTCCCAGGTAGAAGCATTTCCCCCAACAGGCTGAAATGTGCATTCTGGAACTAACACATGCCAGTAGAGGGCACAGGAGAGCTAAATGTTCATTTTATTTGGTGGGTATCCTAAGAAGAGACTTGTAGGCTGCGCATTCTTAAACTTGAAAGGGAAGGATGAATCATTCTCTTTCCAATCCATGTCACCCTTTCCTGTGGTTCACCTGCATTAATCTGCAATTTTAAAAAATCTGCACAAAAGTTTGCATTTCATAGAATCATAGAATAGCAGAGTTTGAAGGGGCCTGCAAGGCCATCGAGTCCAACCCCCTGCTCAATGCAGGAATCCACCCTAAGAGATCCTGGCCCTCCTCTGTGTGACAACCTTTTAAGTATTTGAAGAGTGCTATCATGAGCGAGGAGGAGCTGAGGAGCCTTATGACAAAGGTGAAAGAAGAAAGTGCAAAAGCTGGGTTGCAGCTAAACCTCCAAAAAACCAAGATTATGGCAACCAGCTTGATTGATAACGGGCAAATAGAGGGAGAAAACGTGGAGGCAGTGACAGACTTTGTATTTCTGGGCGCAAAGATTACTGCAGATGCTGACTGCAGCCAGGAAATCAGAAGACGTTGACTTCTTGGGAGGAGAGCAATGACAAATCTTGATAAAATAGTTAAGAGCAGAGACACCACATTGACAACAAAGGTCCACATAGTTCTATGGCTGCGAGAGCTGGACCATAAGGAAAGCTGAGCGAAGGAAGATAGATGCTTTTGAACTGTGGTGTTGGAGGAAAATTCTGAGAGTGCCTTGGACTGCAAGAAGATCAAACCAGTCCATACTCCAGGAAATAAAGCCAGACTGCTCACTTGAGGGAATGGTATTAAAGGCAAAACTGAAGTACTTTGGCCACATAATGAGAAGACAGGATACCCTGGAGAAGAGGCTGATGCTAGGGAAAGTGGAAGGCAAAAGGAAGAGGGGCCAACCAAGGGCAAGATGGATGGATGATATTCTGGAGGGGACAGACTTGACCTTGGGGGAGCTAGGGGTGGCGACAGCCGGCAGAAAGCTCTGGTGTGGGCTGGTCCATGAAGTCACGAAGAGTCGGAAGCGACTGAACGAATAAACAACAAATCATGTCTCCCCTCAAACTTCTCTTCTCCAGGCTAAACATGCCCAGTTGTTTCAGTCTCTCTTCATGGGGCTTTTTTTCCAGACCCCTGATCATCCTGGTTAAATACATCCTTTTAATATAATTTCTGTCAAAACTATTCATTTCTAGATTTGTCTCTCAAAAGACACATTTTGATTTTTTTTAAGAAATCACTGAGTGAAAACATTCAGGAATTGTAAAAACTGATGGATAACTTAAGTTCTAATCCACATCCTAGTCAGGGTAGTGCAGATCAGGTCAGTTCATATTTGAATCCTCAAAGACTGGAACTCCTCAAGCATCTCTACATGCAAAGGATTTGGAACATGGTTAGGAAACTGATGTGTTGCCTATCTTCATTTTGCCTGCATCCTGGAGTTTCCAACATTTTTACAAACATTTATGGTTCAAATTAAATGCATCTTTGCAATAAATGCAATTAGCATCAGCTGGACCACGGTGGAGTGGAAATTTAACCCTTTCCCTCTCCCCATTGGGGTCCTGAAGAAAAATGCTTGTTGTGATGCTGGCATTTGCTTTGATAGGGGGGTGGTGGTCCCCCATTGGCATCAATGGGGGATTTCTTCCCAATGTAAATAGCACCTCAAGAGTAGAAATTTTCCTCAGGCTTGGGGGAAAAGGAAAGGGTTAATTTCCCCCTCGATGCCTGCTATGACCCAAAAATGATCACCCACCCAGTTGTTGTTTGCATTTTTAATACCTGCCTGTTAAATGCAAGGACAAATTCTAAACAAACTTTTTAAGAAAATCAACAAACTTTTTGTAATAATAAAAACAGTGACAACTTCTGATCTACCAAGTCAAAGGCCACGTTTTGTGGCCTGATCAGTGACTAACAAGACTTTGTTTAGGTCCCAGGTAGGCAGCAAAACCAGGAGGTTTAGTGAACTCCAGAAAGCAGCCACGGAGCTGGTGGGCTGTGTTCAACTGGATGGGATAATGGGGGCTTTAGTTTATTGGCCGAGCACTTCAAACCCTAACAGGAGTAAGCATTCTTACACTTGCATTCACACACACACACACACACACACACACACACACACACACACACGCTGTCGCACATGACATGACATGTACAATGTGGGGCACATGCATTAAACTACTCTTTGCCTTATCCCTCACCCTTCTCTTTTCCTGCGATGCTCAAACTTTGAACTGTTCTGGAATTTCAAAATTTTCTGCACATCTACACACTGCTCAAGCTTTGGTTTAAAACTAAAATGAGCAAAATTGAACTGTAGATCTCTATTCATAAGCCCTACACTACCATATTCTTATATAACGTTGAATTTTAAATTATTTCTTGCTGCAAGCTACCCTGAGAACTCTGTTCTAGGGCAGCCTTTGGGTATTTCTAATAAAAGAAACAGACAAACTAATAAACAGATCGATAAATAAAGTGATATTTTTTTAAAGTATTAATATTATCTACATTTATTTTCACCAGTATGGCCAATCCAGTTGTTCTGTTTTGTTGATCTGCAAATCACTCCAGAGATCTATCAGTGCATCCCAATCTACCTTCTTACCTTCACTAGGAAAAAAAAAATCTTATCACAAGCATGCTTTTCCGAAGGAAATGGCTGGCAGAGGGAAGAGCATGAAAATGTCAAAAAGGAAGATCCAATATGAGGAAAGTTTCTGGAGGACTTGTCGATGCCCAGAGCCAGGCTGCTTCAGCAGTGCCAGCAGTCTTAATTCCAGAAAGTGAGCTGTAATAACATGTGGAATGCTCTCAAGCGGAACTACGTACACATCAAAATAACGTTACAGAATCAAGCACTAAAAGCACGGTTCCAAAAGCAACACTACCACCCAAAGAAAGCAAAGTTTATAGGCTTATATGAAGTGTTTTGAGAGAATAAATACAGATTTTTCTCTCTCTCCCTCTGTTACATGACACACACACACACACACACACACACACGATGTCAGGTTCTTTGCATGGATAAGGAAAATGCACACAGCAGGGAGTAGCAGGCTGAGTCTCTGCCACATGTTCAAATGCATATCTGCTTGTATGTGATAAGGAGCGCTTTTTCATGAAGACATTCAACTCTTCATAGAATCATAGAATAGCAGAGTTGGAAGGGGCCTACAAGGCCATCGAGTCCAACCCTCTGCTCAATGCAGGAATCCACCCTAAAGCATCCCCGACAGATGCTTGTCCAGCTGCCTCTTGAAGGCCTCTAGTGTGGGAGAATCCAGCAAGACAATTTTTATGTTCTCAGATGAAGATACATCCCAGTGAAACCAATGGGGCACATGGTGCAATCTTATACTCACTTACCCAGGAGTAACTGCCAATGAACTCAATCTTACTTTAGAGTACACATATATAGGATTGTGCTGTTAAATATTCAGTAAAAAAAACAACTAAGTCCTATTGATGTCAATGGGAATTAAACACACTCAGTACTGTGAAGGCTGTACCCAAAGATAGATGACTGCCGGGTGAAATTCCACACCCAGGAATATTTAATTCTGCAAGTTTGCTGTGAGCAAATGTATGCAAATTAAACAAATGGCATAGTTCTGGGATCCCCAATGCAGTACCCGCAGGGCCCTCCAATAGTACCCACAAAGTTCTACACCCCCTGTTCCCCTCAAAAACTTGAAAAATGTTAGGGTACTCTTTATTCTCTCCCTTTCTAGACTCTAGCCTTGCTCTTTCTCTCCCCTCTCACCCTTTGCCTTGCTATTTATCCGCCCCTCTCTATCAGCTTCTAGACTCAGTACTTCTCTCCCCCACCCCCTGCCCCTCCTTAGCTCACTTTTGACTAGCCAGGCCCTCATGGCAGCCATTATGTGACTAGCCACATCTTCTGTGGGATCTATTTTGTGGTGGCAGCACTTTCTCAAATTCCCAAATGTCCCCACGGATCCAAAAGTGGGTACGCCTGACATAAATGTTACTTGATTCCTCTTTCCCCAACAACGCCCCACCCACTTAACATCACATGATGAGGAGGATCCAGAAGAGGGCCTCAGATGAAGAACCACAGTGATGAAATTAGATGTCCTTGCACACATCACATCCATCTAGCCCAGCATTCTGTTCACACCCAAGCAGGACATGAGTGAAACAGCACCACTCAGCTCAAGTTGATAGTTGCCCTGAGACTGCAGAGCTGGAGGGAAGCCAACTCTGGCCTCATCCGTTGGTCAGAGAGGACCAAAGGCCACTGTGAGGCTGCCTTAAAGGTAGAACATTGTCAACATTATCATTCTTATTTGCATTTATATCCCAATTTTCTCCTCCAAGGGAACCCAAGGCGGCGTACATAATCCTCTTCATTTTATCCTCACAACAACAACCCTGTGAGGTAGGTTGGGTTGAGAGTCCGTGACTGTCCCAAAGTCACCCAGTGAGCTTCCATGGCTGAGTGGGGACTAGAACTCGGATCTCCCGACTCCCAGTCCAACACTTTAGCCACTACACCACACTGGCTCATCAGGACGAAAGGGAGACCAACCTCACCCTGTACATCAGCCAAATAAGGAACAGCTGCAAGGAGCTTGCTTCACCCTTATTATTATTTTATTTATTATTATTTATATAGCACCATCAATGTACATGGTGCTATATAAGGGTACATGTACCCTTCCCTTCCAGAAAGAACACCTAGAAACAACTTTGAAACTAAGAACTAGTGTTTGAGTTTGTTTGTTTTCTCCTCCCTCCGAATTCCTTTTCCTTTTGTGTCGTGCCTTTTCGACTATAATCCTGAAGGCAGGGATTCTCTTATTATTAATCTTTGTAAACTTCTCTGCTCTTTTCCGACTTAAGAGCAGGATAAAAATGCTTTAAATAAAGAAATAATAATAAATATATTATTTCTTTTTAAAAAAATCCAAAACGAAAAAGAAAAAAAAAAAAAAGGAAAAGAAAGGTAAAAAAAAGGAAGGTACCTGGTAGCCAGCAGAGGATAGGAATGAAGAGGACTAAACCACGCTTCCTTGATTCGTGGCATGCTGTCATACATCAAGAGATCCTTCTCCGTCAGTACAACAAGCGCTGCCTTCCAATGCTTGTCGTTCTCTCCCAGGACCTGGGGAAAAACAGAACAAGGAAAGATATGAGGAAATTGCAGCTGCCAGTCAGAAGCAAGAACGTGCTTCTGGGAAGGCAACCGGTTTAAGTGAGAAGGGCTATTTCAATGACTAAACCCCTGTTTAGAAAACAAATTCATTTATTGGCAAGCTCAATTCGTCAGCAACCATTCAAGCTATGGGAATTTAAACAAAGTGCTTTTCGGTTTATAAAGGGTATACTTCCTAAGAGGTACCCTATTTCTTTGATTCTAAGATGCACTCCCCCCCCCATAAACACCTCTAAAAACGGGCTGCGTCTTAGAATCGCGGCTGTGTCTTAGGTTTTTTTTTCCTGTTGGTGGTACTGAAATTAGTGTGTACCTTACAATCGATAGTGACTTACAATCGAACAAATACAGTAGTTGTATTTCTGGGGGAAATGTGTGTGTGTGTATAATATTTCAATGTATCCACAGACCAACTATAAAGAGAAACACACAGAGAGAGACAAACACAGACACAATTTGGCTGTTTGAAAGAAAAGAGTCTATGACACATGGTGCGAAATATTTTGATTATGTATTATTTTTAATCTCTTTGCCATTCGATGATTGATTGCATCCAAACTTCTTTCTTTCTTTCTTTCTTTCTTTCTTTCTTTCTTTCTTTCTTTCTTTCTTTCTAAACTTGTTTCAAGCCCAGGAGATAGTTGTCAAATTCTAAATACGAAACTAATGGAGTTCTTATTGGCTGAAGTAAAGGAAGCTGCAATGCAGAAATACATAACACAAATCTACATTTCTCCACCCCTCTCCCAGCTACATTTATAATCACCCAAACTCACTGAAAGCAAGGTAATTTCCAGTGCTGAAGTTGATTAGCACAGACAGCCGTAAACACAGGATGTTGGCACTTTCAACACAGCAGGAAATTGGGCTGCGTTATACCTTTGACCCTGATAGCAATGAAGGAGGCAATACTCGAGAATTATTTCAAGAGGAAAACGAAAAGAAATGAGCTGCTGCGTTTTCATTTCTAATCTCTTCCTGATCCCAATATGCTTGACAATGCCGGCTTGTGCCGCTATCAGATCTGGGCGTTAGCCAAGGCATCCCAAATCCCCCACAGGGCACAATATGAACTGCTGTACATACCTAACAAAAACAAGCAATGCAAATAGGGACGGCAGGGGACGGGAGCTCACGCAGCTTCGGCTGTGGGGCCATTTCTGTGCTAGGAGCCTGAACGCTGAGGGAGACATCAAGAGGAGCGGGAGATAAAGCGTGGCGTCCTTTTGTCTTGAGCTGTAGAGCAAGTGGCGTTGAGGCCCTGAGGCAGTTGCTGGAGATGGTCCCAGGCTGGTAATTCCAGTGGGGCATGAGGACGTCAAGTCCCTGCCTTGTCACACTTGTGCTGACTGAACTAGAAAAGGCCTATCGTGCCAACTGGAGGAGGAAAGAGCAAAAGAGGTCGGAGCAGAGGCCTTGGGGACGTTCTCCACCTGGAGATGCAAAGGGTGTTGGGTGGGGTTGAGATAAGGACATGGTGAACCTGGGGGGTTGAGCAGGAAAGACGGAGCAGCCGCAGCAGGATGAGGAAAAGAACTGCAGCAAGGATGATTGAAAGAAAATGAGCTTTCTCATTAAATGAAGCACGAGGAGGAAGAATATTTCAAAACGACTTCTGGGCTAAAAACCTCAACATTTGGTGGACATTTAAGACCCCATCACGCATGGCAGGGCTGGTCCTACCATGAAGTGAGCGGATGCGAGCACAGCAGGCGGCGGAGTCTGGGAAGAGTGGCGCTCTCCCTCTCCAAAGGGTCTGCCGCTTCTTTTGGACCTGCCGGCTGCCTGCATGGCGGGCCAGCTGGCTTGCCCATGCAGGCAGCCGGCAGGACCAAGAAGCAGCTACTCGCTCACTCCTTTGTGCAGAGCCCCCTCTCTCTCCACACTCTTCCTCTCCACACCGCTCAACCCAGCAGGCCCCACCGGCCTGGCTGCTGGCCATCTTTCTTTTCTTTCCACATGTACATGCGCTCGCCTCCCCAACAGGCTGCCTGTAAGGTGTTTCCACCTTCAGGAGCTGCGCGGCCCCTGCACGAGGTCGGGCAAAGTCTCATGAGAGGTCCTGGAAGTTCCCTGTCATTGCATGTCTTCTCTGGTCTGGCCCTCAACACCCATGCATTTAGCATAAACATCTGCATAGGTGAAGTTTGAGCATAGATTTACAACTCTTGTTGAGGTCTATGCGCATAGGCTTCACTTATGCAAGCATCCACGCTAAACACATGGAGGTTAAGGAGAGAGCCAAGGAGGCAAGTGACCTTGCAGGTGAGGACAATGCCAAGGCCCCAATTTCCTTTGTCCATGTGGAGCACCTTCCCACATTGGATGTGTGAAGGGGGCTCCAGTATATCACAGAAACCCAACTTATTGCAGGTGATTCCAAGACATATTTGGGCGTTGGCACAGTTTCTAGGGGGCACTGCCCAGGCCTGTTGGACCACACTGTCCTGTTTCAACCGAGGTCTGTTTCTATAGATATGAAGTGTTTCTTTTGTGGGGGGTGGGGTGAGATGGGGTGGGGTGGTAATGCAAGCATTTGGTCCCCCATCTATAGGCTGCAGTGCAATAATCATGAAACAGACTTGCCACCCCATCTGCTGCTGAGCAGAACTAGGCCTAAGGGTGTGACCTAAGGCACACCTATCTCTTGCCTGATAAACTTCAATAAGCTTCCCTGAACACCGCTGAATGAGAGATTGTTAACGGGGATTGGTCAATATGAAAACATTACATGAGTGCTTTGTTGTCTGCACTGGCTTCCAGTCTATTTCTTGGCCTATTTCAAAGTGCTGCTATTAACCTTCAAAGCCCAGAGAGCCTCATGTGTCACCTACACTGTGGTCTTTTGGGCACCAGGTGAAAACATTTTCCCAGCCATTTTTGTTCTTTAGTTGTTTTTAAATCTATCATCTATCTGTCTTATTACATTGCTAC
This sequence comes from Elgaria multicarinata webbii, assembly GCF_023053635.1. Classification (NCBI taxonomy): domain Eukaryota; kingdom Metazoa; phylum Chordata; class Lepidosauria; order Squamata; family Anguidae; genus Elgaria; species Elgaria multicarinata. Next base: position 97,856,636 of record NC_086177.1, read on the forward strand.
TGTTTTTTCTTTAGTTTTATACTATAGTGTGTATGGTTTTAATTGTGAATCTCCCACAGTGCTTTGGCTTTGGGCAGTATAGAAATGTAATAAATAAATAAATAAATAAATAATAGAGATGTAAAATTTACTATTATCGTTGTTGTTGTTAATAATATTCCTCCACCCCCTGCCTTTTTGGGAGATCTTCTAGAGACAGGATTCCTCTGCTACTTGGCATATGAGAGATGACAAGGCTGCCCCAAAACTGACATGTACATTCCTATTAAATTTAAAGTGCAATCGTATGCAGCTCTACTCAGAAGTAAGGCCCATTGAGTTCAATGTCACTTACTCCTAGGTAAGTGTGTATAGGATTGTCGCCTTAGGGCTGGGGCATGCTGGAAATTATAGGATTTTTTCCCCTGTCTAAACAAGCATAAGACTGCGCCCTTAATGCATTATCAGAGACAAACATCCATCCTTCCATTATTTGAAAAGTAATGACAGACAACTCTTGATGTTTAGCAGAAATCTATGTAATGCACTAGGTGTTTTACAAAAATCATTTCCTACCTGACATTTATGTGGAGTTCTTAAAATTCAATATGCACACCACAGACAGATCGAGTGAAGTGCAGTATTATTTCCTCCAGATTACTGAACGATGGAAGATTGTTAAGGTTGTCAATCACTAAACCGGAATCCTATTAAGAAATTACATGCTATCTGCAATGGAAACTTGAAAGTTTGATGCTTTTAACTTGTATTTCCATACTTCAGGGTGTTATCCATATTTTTTGTTACGCTGTTCCATGTCCTGAAAGACCATAACCCTGTTACATGTGGATCATCTGAAGAACACAGGTAGATGCCTTATACAGAGTCAGACCATTTGTCCAGCTAGCTCAGTACTGATTGGTAGTGGTTTTCCAGTGTTTCAGACAGGGTTTTCTCCTATCTCTACCTGGAGATGCTGGGAACTGAACATGGGACCATCTCCATGCAAAGCAGGTGTTCTAACACTGAGCTATTTACAAACTATGTTCAGAGCAGGGCAACGAGGATGATCAGGGGTCTGGAAACAAAGCCCTGTGAGGAGAGACTGAAAGAACTGGGCAAGTATTCTTCAAATACTTGAAAGGCTGTCACACAGAGGAGGGCCAGGATCTCTTCTCGAGCATCCCAGTGTGCAGGACATGGAATAATGGGCTCAAGTTACAGGAAGCCAGATTTCGGCTGGACAGCAGGAAAAACTTCCTGACTGTTAGAGCAGTATGACAATGCAATCAATGACTTAGGGAGGTCATGGGCTCTCCCACACTAGAGGCATTCAAGAGGCAGCCGGACAGCCATCTGTCAGGCATGCTTTAAGGTGGATTCCTGCATTGAGCAAGGGGTTGGACTCGATGGCCCCTTCCAACGCTACTATTCTATTTTCCTTCCTGAGCACAAAGGAGGTGAGCTTGAAAAAAGTTCCCCTCTGGCAAGTAAATATCAACTGAACTTGGCCTTCTCCTTTGTCCTTATAGTTGTGGGCAGACAGGTAAGGGAAAATCAGAAGGGAAGAGTGATCTGTCTCAGGCCCCACAGTTTGACCATCAAAGCTCCCTTCTCTCTTCTGCCTCCCATTGAATGTGCGTATTCTCTCCTGGTTCACAGTAACTTTAGCTTGATGTTACATCTGAATCAAGCAAACTATGGTAAGTATAACCAATAGTTTTGGAAACCCGGTTTAAACGATATGCCCAGTTCAGACATAACTCACAGCCATCACAAACAATAGTTTAGCAGTGTCATCTGAACAGGCCATAACCTTCCCCCCGCTTTTTTTTTCATTCCCCCTTACAATAACAACAACGCATAGCAAGCATTCATAGCATTTTACATTCACTGGGTTAGATCCAGGATCTGCCTTCTGAGAGAGAAAGGGCTCTATTCGCGCAAGATCCTTCCACACAATTTTGGCTTTGGCTTAATTATGTTGGAAAGTCTGCTGCAACTTACAGCCTTATATAGATCAATCCTGATAAGATGGAAGCTCTGTGGATTGGTGGTTCCCGAGTCTGGGAATTGGGTAAGCAATCTGTTCTGGATGGGGTTGCACTCCCTCTGAAGAAGCAGGTGCGTAGCTTGGGAGTACTCCTAGATCCCTCTTTGTCACTAGAGGCCCAGGTGGACTCCATGGCCCGGAGTACTTGGGGTTAGTTTTGGCTGATCCACCAGCTACGGCTTTTCTTGGACAGGGATAACCTAGCCACAGAAGTGCACACACTCATAACTTCCCAATTAGACTACTGCAACACACTCTACATGGGGCTGCCCTTGAAGATGACTTGGAAGTTGCAGCTAGTGCAAAATGCAGCAGCAACACTGCTAACTGCTTTATATTGGGGAGACCATGTAACACTGGTCTTAAAGGAATTGCACTGGCTGGCTATACACTTCCGGTCAGAATTCAAAGTGTTGGTGATGACATTTAAAGCCCTAAATGGCTTGGGACCTCGATACTTGAGGGAGCGTCTCTCCCTATACATGGCTGCCCGAGACTTGAGATCTTTTGGAGAAGCTCTCCTCTGAGTCCCACCAGTGTGACACATACACTATGGTGGGACGTGGGAGAGGGCTTTCTCTGTTGTGGCACCCCGGCTGTGGAATGCCCTCCCCTTGGAGGCCCGACTGGCGCCAGCATTGGCTTCATTTCTGTGCCAAGTTAAGACATGGCTTTTTAACAAAGCCTTTGAGGGCTAAATTCACCAAGCCTGGACATAGTTTTAACTGTTTCAATTGGTTTTACTGTTTTTAAATTCTATACTGGTTTTAGCTTATTAATGGTTTAATTTGTCTTTAGCTGTGTATATTTATTGTTTTATATTGTTTGTATGATTTTACCTGTACGCCGCCCTGAGATCCTTGTGGTATAGGGCAGGATACAATTATTTTAATAAATAAATAAATAAATATAGAGAAATGTAATACATTTTTCCGCTTTGTTTTTATGGTATGGGACCTCTGGATCTTGATAAGGCTTAGGACCTCAGTCCATCTTAATCAAGCCCTGCCCTTACCCCTTTCAGCAGGGCCTCCTAACACTCTGTGCAGCATTTTCATGGGGCTGGAGAAGCTACCATGGAAAGGAGGGGGCGTGGAAGTCCACGTCTGCCACTGCAGTTGAACCAGTGTAAATCTGGATCCAACCCTTTATCTCACTCTTTCTGGAACACACTAGCCTTCATAATAAACAAGCATGCTCTTCCATCTCAACCCTACCAATTAAAATGTCTTCCCAAAGCTTCAGTTGATTAATCTACCAATTAAATAGAGCAGCACTAATCCCCATATTTGTAAAGTTAAATATATACATATACACATACTTTAAAAAAAGTAAAACTGCTGGGATGGGCAGAGCGTTTCCTTCTCCTTTACTTGTGTTTAGATCTCTGAGTCAGATCTTCTTTTGGAGCCAACTTGCTGGTCACGAGTCATTTGAGGTAACAGGTGCATAACAATTATCAGATGGCATTTGGTTCCTACTTTAAATATTTGGGGGATTGTTCATTCCTCTGGATATGATCCCAAACCGCATCCCAGGCCCGCTGATTACTCTAGTAAATATTCAGGCAGCAGTAAAATGTGCTTTTGAATGGTCTAAGGAGGAACTCATGCTAGGTGCTTTTCTGGGCTAAATGAAAAAGGCTGTGTGTAACCAAATGTCAAATGGATGGGGTGGGGAACCAAGGTAGAAAGCATCCTCCTGTAAAGATAAGCCGGCCGTAACCTATGTCTGTTTTGGCTGCAATGGTTAAACATGTCATTCTGGAAAAAACTGCCGGAAGCTGAATGGTCTCCTTTGGATGGACTCTTCAAATACTTAAAAGGTTGTCACACAGAGGAGGGCCAGGATCTCTTCTCGGACCTCCCAGAGTGCAGGACACGGAATAACTGGCTCAAGTTACAGGAAGTCAGATTCCAACTGGACATCAGGAAAAACTTCCTGACTGTTAGAGCAGTACGACAATGGAATCAGTTACCTAGGGAGGTTGTGGGCTCTCCCACACTAGAGGCATTCAAGAGGCAGCTGGACAACCATCTGTCACGGATGCTTTAGGGTGGATTCCTGCATTGAGCAGGGGGTTGGACTTGATGGCCTTGTAGGCCCCTTCCAACTCTGCTATTCTATGATTCTATGATTCTATGAAATAAATGAAATAAGGATCCCAGAGGGACAGACTGATCCACAAACCTTTTAAGCCACTATGCTTACATCTAAGCTCAGCTTGCTCCTATTAAAGTCAATGGGGCTATTCAGACAACACGCTAAGCCATGGTCAGGCTGCTAACCCTTTTGCAACAAATGGCTAGTGAGCATGTTTAAACTGTGTTTATGCAGCCACCGTGGTTAGGAATGGTTCACAAGACACACTAAGCCATAATGTTTAGTTCAAAATGTTTAAACACTGTGGGTCTGTGTGCCATCTGAACAAGGTCAATGAAAGTGCATTGGGTAGTATCCAGTTGCTGGCAATACACCAGCATTAAATGCATCATACCATTTGGAATGACCATTACCACAGCAGGTAGCTAGCACAACCCAGGAAACTACCTGAAACTACAGCTTCCAGAATGGGACAAGCCAGTGGAACTCCCTTCCACAAGTTCCACTGACTTGTCCTGTTACAAAAGTTGTAGTTTTGGCTTGTTTCTGGTTGTGCTGGTTGCCGTTTCTGCTAGTGCACTGGCAGTGTTGCATACTGCCCTTCGTCTTAAAACCAAACAACTCGAATTTATTGAATGGCGGAAATTCTTGACAGCTTCGCAAGCCATGAAGTTGGAATAGTGACCCTCAACAAATAATGCCCCTGGGTAAATCTTCAGACTTGGTTCATGCTCAGCCATCCACTGGGATTCCCCTTTTCACATTAATTAAAGAATTTGCCAAAGAAGTTTATTTCTGGCCTCATTCACAATTGGCAGTGTACTCTTAATTGTGCAACAGTCTAGGCAGAAGATTCTAGAAGGGGATAACATTTCCCAACCTCCAATCTCTCTCCTGGCATCATTAAGAAACATATTCAGGGCAGGACCATAGGTGTGTGTGCATGTGTGCCAATTGTAACTTTTTGCTTTGTGTGTGTGATGTTTAAGGCCAAGTGCTGACAATTGTCCTCTGCTGTAATCAGCCTTATTCCCGCTTCATTTTTTCCATGTTCAAGTTTCTCTAGCTTTTTCTTCATGAGGCCAAGATCTTCCTGGGGGCTGCTTAACATGCTCCTTCAAAGACTTCTTTCACTGCTCCTTGCTTCTCTGTTCCTAAAATATATTTGAGCCATTGAAATGCCTTTGCTTCATCTTGCCCCCATTATGCTCGCTGCTCATAGGTCCGGCGTTATTTCTTCATCTGCCCTCCTTTCAAAGGTTTCATGGGGAGAGATCATAACTCAGCCATGTCAAAGGGCTCAGGTTCAAACCTCTGAGTGAAGGATGTCAGAGACTGAGAAAGACCTCTGGATGAGCTCCATTTCAAAGGATTCTGAACTGGGCAAGGCACCGTTTTCCTTCTCTTACTGATGGGTGCTTTCATGCTGCCTGCTTTGCTTGTCTCCTCCAAGTCCCTGTGTCCCACTTTCTGGCTTTGTGCCCATGTGAGTCTATGAAAATAGCTTAGGAAAGCTTAGCTAGAGAGCTTCCTATTACATCCATTTGTTACTGCAGGCTTTTCAGTTTTAGTTCCTGTTTCGAGAAGCCACATTCTTTGGTCCTTATCAGTCACTGTGGGCAGCACAGGCACAGTGGCCTGGAACGGCATTTGGCACGCCGGCATTGTGCTTATTCTAACCTTTGCGTGTCTGACATTCTGCTGCCGTCAGATTGTTTCAGCCCAGCCTCGTGGCTCCTTCCCTGTGTGGTTAAGCACACAGTGTTTGTTTCCTTTCCTAATCCTTAAATCGAGGTAAATGTCAGAGAGGAGGACGTTGTTGTGTGCGCCGGGATTCTAGCCTGGATCTTGTTGTGCGGTGGTGAGCCAGCTGACGTCTGGAGGTTTCTACGTGGGGATCAGTCATCTTTTTATTAGAGGATGTCTGGATTTACAAGCTAAAAGATAGGCGGTGAAGCAATGTTATCTCATTTTCTGGAAACGGGGGCTGCATGCATAGGGGAGTGAGGCAGGGAGGAATGACAACGATAAGGATCCAGGTCTGGAAGGGGAGACTCCAAAGACTGAGAGTGGGACAGGCCCTATCTCACCTTGTATATGGCATCGGTGGCTGGCCCAGTCTTCCTCTGCTGCTTGCAGCCTCCAATTGTAAATCCTCAATGATGGGGGTACGTCACCAAGCCTGGGGGTCCTCTGAGGACATTTGCTGTGTTTGTCATTGGCATGTCCAGCCACTCTTCTAGCACAGTGGGCTTAGGCATGCAAGCACGCGTCGCTGCATTTAATGGTTCCCCGAGCACAAGATTATACACCAAGCGAAGCACAGAAAGAATAGTACACTATGGATAAGTAGGGTTGTAAGATGGTTTGGAAGGATCAGAATGTTGGTAGGTGCGAGAGTTTGTTTGGTACAGGGTCTATGGTTGGTTCCCGGAGATCCTCCTCTGGGCAGTGGTGGTGCGTCCTCTGAGTGTTTCCGAAGCATGCAAATTCTCAGCTATCTCACGTCTTCAAGAGGGCTCAACATCTGCCCGAACTTCAGGCCAAGCCAGATCGTGCAGCTTTTTAGCAAGCAATTTTTCTCCTTCTCCTTTCAGTCAGAGTCATTGGCCTACTTCCGACATAATGCTAAACCGTAGTTTCGTATAGAATCATAGAATCATAGAATAGCAGAGTTGGAAGGGGCCTATAAGGCCATCGAGTCCAACCCCCTGCTCAATGCAGGAATCCACCCTAAAGCATTCCTGACAGATGGTTGTCCAGCTGCCTCTTGAAGGCCTCTAGTGTGGGAGAGCCCACAACCTCCCTAGGTAACTGATTCCATTGTCGTACTGCAATAACAGTCAGGAAGTTTTTCCTGATGTCCAGTTGGAATCTGGCTTCCTATAACTTGAGCCAGTTATTCCGTGTCCTGCACTCTGGGAGGATCGAGAAGAGATCCTGGCCCTCCTCTGTGTGACAACCTTTTAAGTATTTGAAGAGTGCTATCATGTCTCCCCTCATTATTAAATGAGTAAGCAGTAGCGTGGCTTGGGCTGGCACACTATCCCCCTCCCTTCTCGCTATGTTCAAACTGGGGGAGGAGGGCGGAAGAGACACTGGTTGCTTTAAATTACTGTTTGTTCAAACCAGCCAAGAGGCTCAAACTGTGGTTTAAGATCCTGGCTTGTTAACAAATCAGAGTTTAAACTAACCAGAGCTCACCCCAGTTTGGATGTAAGTGGAAATCCTAGTTAGTTTAAAAGTGGGAAGAGATGCCTTCAATCTTCTTCAGCTAAAGGGGGCGGGCAGATTCCTGCCTGTGAAATGAGAGCTTTGAAATATATCAAAATTATGCCTACTCAAGTCATTTGTAACCTTTGCTTCTATACCCAAGCACGAGTCAACATAATTTGTCTGTGCTGATTAGTTTCCCCTTTGGATCCAACTCTTCTTTTCTCCGATCAGGGCTAGAATTACACTAGTGCTTTTTATTGATATTGAACTGCACTGATAACCTTGGTGGCACATGACACATTCTGTGTGCCGCGTTTCTAGCATGATTTCCCATTTTTTATTCCGTATTATCCAAAATGCTGCAACAGATGTCATTGTGTGTGCTACGTGAGGGATAGAGCGTCACCACAATTGGATTGCATTGTAGCGTCATGATACAAGGTTTAGATCTGGCCCTGGAGACTGAGATCCAATTCATGTTTGGTTTGAGGCATGCTTGCTTCTCTCCTGGGGGCAGCTCTCATATTGTGTTGGTATGCATAAATGTCCTGTATTCTGTGGGCTGTCTGAGAGCGTCATCAGACAAGCACTCAAATAAGGGCCTCCACTGAAGTTGTTGAGGAGGTAACCTTAAATTATCCTTGTCTCTTGATATTGCAATTATTATGAGTTTGCACATGCAAAGAAGCCCAAAGCTTTCAGTGTGTGTGGAGGAGAGAGAACTTAAAAAAATATCTAGGAATTCCATGGTTGTGTGCTACACTCAGCTTGAAGTCAAACATTAGCCAATGGAAAATATATGCACCATCTCCATTGGCGGTAAAGCCAATGAAGATAATGCTGACCTACGACTTAGTATTGCATGTGGGAGACTCAGGGTTCCCCCATTCCTCCAACATGGTTGCAAGGAGGAGATCAGAAGCTTTCACTTCCGTCTTCAACTAGTTGCAATTATTCGCTATACCTGGATCCTGATAAACTGTGAAAAGTGTTAACCACAGTTAGCAAAACAAACCAACTTCAAACATGGTTTCTGATATTGGCTTGTTTCAATAAGCTATTGTTTAAATCAGTGGTCTTCAACTGCTCCAGACCTGAGACCCACCTCGGATTCTCAACCTGCAACCACTTTCACAATTTCTCCATGCCTAACATGGTGGCAACAGCTTTGCCACAATCCATGTGGACCGATCTCACAATCTATTTTTGGGTTGTGACCCACCAGCTGAAGACCACTGGTAAACTACCCACAGCTTGGCTTGGTTTGTACATAACAATGAATTGTAGTTCATTTTTAAACCAGGAAGCAGATGGTTCCAATCTTCTTGTAGTGGCTATGCCAGAGGAGGAGAGGGAGAGCTTGAGCACAAAGCTATCCAATCCTGTCCCCAAACTATGGCTTAACATCACGTCTGGATGCAGCTATTGTCTTACTATATCTAACATTCAAGTTCTCCTTCCTATTTCACAGCCGATAAATTCCCTCTATGATGTAATCATCTAAAAAAAAAAGTCATAAGAGAACAAGGGACAGAAAATGGCTTGTTTTCTCTCCCTTGATTACACTGCACAAGCAGTAAACCTGCGTGCTGCATCACTATTTCAATGGCCCACTTCAATTAACGTGCCAGTGTGGTGTGTCTTTCTTTCTTTCTTCTTTAAAGCCCTCAGGTGATCTTGCAAAGTGCTTTGCATCTAAACCACCTGAGGTCTGAAGTTAATGTGCACACCATACAGCCCATTAGCTGCACATTACTGTCCAAGCCGAAAATAATAATATTTTCCCCGTATATGATTGATCCAACAACACATTTAGTCTTGGGACTCATTCTCAAATGAGAGTTTGTCAAAAGAAAAGAAAAGAAAAGAAAAAGCAAAGGTCAGCACCTTGGCAGAATGTGTGTGTGGGGTTTTTTTTTGCTCTGCATATTGAAAGCTTTTGCTTTTCAAACTAATCACCCGGGGGACGTAAGAATGACAAGTAATACAGAGCCTCATTAAAAATTGAGAAAAGAGATACAGGGGGGAGGGAAAGAGGCTCTGTTGTTATCAATTCCTTTATTTTTTTCTTATCTTCATTCAAGTACATTTCATGTGAAAACTAGTGAACAGACCAGGATTTACATGGGGGCTGTCTAAGCGTTTGGAAAGCCCCGGGGTGGGGGTGGGTGGGTGGCGGCGTGATGTCAATTATGCAACGCCACTGCAATCGCGCACCCACCCCGAGGCTTTCCGCCAAAGCTGCGGAGAATAAAAGACAGGGACTTACCCAAGAAAGCCCCAAAACTTTGCTCCAGAATCGCAATGGAGGCATGGCCAGGCAGTGCCTGGTGCAAGGCGACCTCGATTCGCCTTCCACCAGGAAGGGGGGGGATCCGGTGCCTGGAGGGCCACCTAGAAACCCCGTGCTCCTTCCTCGGCCTCAGGATGACCTGATGCCACCCTAGAGTAGAGAAAGTGTGGGGTTGAGGAGTGAGGCGGCGCCAACCCGGCACTGTGAAGACCCCCCCCCCCCGCTGGATTGGAATAGCGCTTAATTTGGTAAAGTGAAGCCTTCAAGCAAATGTACACAGCTGTCAGATTGGCCACAGTGTGCCTGCCTCATCTGAGTGAAGGCACGCCCACGGGTATGGCCCCTACCATGGTGTACTCCCATAGTCCCCTTATTTATTTATTATGTTTTATACTGCCTGATAGCCGAGGCTCTCTGGACAGTGCACAATTAAAACCATTTTTTAAAAGCATACAATAAATTTAAAACTTTAAAAGCTAAGAGAGCAATATAAAATCAGATAAATTACAGTCCAGGGAAAGGCTGTGTGAAGAGGCACATTTTTAGGAGGCGTTTCAAAGCGATTACATTTCCGCCTCCCGAACCGCACCAGGGAGGGTTTTCCAGAGGGGGTCTGGCCACTCCATTCTCCTGAGGCAGGATGTCCCCACAGCAGGGGAGACGGGGCAACCTTATGACTGTGTCCCTTGGCCTACTAATCTCCTGTAGCTTTGAACTGCATGCAAAGGTATGTGCTGGTTAGGGGAAATTGCGTTAGTGGCTGAAGATATTACTGCAGGTTTCAGAAACGTAGGCACTTTGAAAGTAGTTAACATGAATTAATGTCTTTTAAAACCAAAACCAAAATAAACCTGAGGTTCACATATTTGGGGTCCCCTTAGTATGCATGCCATGTTTCAGGTTTCTAGTTTTCATGGTGTTGATGGACAGACAGACAACCTCTTTTATTGTTATAGATCAGTGGTTCCCAAACTTTTTCAGGTAACCGCCCCCTTGGTTCCACAAACTCATTACAGCAGCTAAAACTGCAGGAGCCCTGCCTTCTTTTGTACCTGAAAAACAACACATCCCTGCTGAAATGTGGATTCACATACTTTTTTCAGTCTGTGTGTTGCTTGCCCAACACCTTAATATATTTTAAAATGAGTTTATGATGATGTATTTATTTATTAACATTTGTGTACCCCCTCATTTGCTGAAAACCCATCAAGGCAATTTGCTATGTTCTAGGCTTTATGGAGCAACTGTCAATAAGTTAGTCCAGTTTGTAACCATTATTGACGTGACCTTTAATATGTATATTTTTACCAGTTCATAATTGCTAACATTTCTGCCATGGCTTGAAATCCTGCTGTAAAAGAGGCTAACACTAGCCACAGCAAAGGGCCACTATCCAGCAAAGCTACAAGACGCAGCGCTCTCTCTTTCTCTCCCTCTCCACTATCATAATAAAGACCCAGTAGGAAATGGGTTTAAAAGGAACGAATCCTTGCAATCCACCAGGGCAGGATTTCTTTGAATTATTATTATTATTTATTTATATAGCACCATCAGTGTACATGGTGCTGTACAGAGTAAAACAATAAAATAGCAAAACCCTTCCACATAGGCTTACATTCTAATAAAATCACAATAAATCAATAAGAAGGGGAAGAGAATGCACCAAACAAGCACAGGGTAGAGTAAAACTAACAGTATAAAAGTCAGATCAAGATCAAGTTTTAAAAGCTTTAGAAAAAAGAAAAGTTTTTAGCTGAGCTTTAAAGACTGCGATTGAACTTGTAGTTCGCAAATGTTCTGGAAGAGCGTTCCAGGCATAAGGAGCAGCAGAATAAAATGGACGATGCCGAGCAAGGGAAGTAGAGACCCTTGGGCAGGTACGAAACATGGCATCAGAAGAGCGAAGAGCACTCCGCCAGGTTTTCCTTTTGGAATCATGAAAGCTAGAAACAGAGCAGAATCCAAGGGGGCTCTTCTTCCCACACTGATCATAAGAACATAAGAAGTGTCATGCTGGATCAGACCGAGGGTCCATCTAGTCCAGCACTCTGTTCACACAATGACCAACCAGCCATCGGCCAGGGATGAACGAGCAGGACAGGGTGCAACAGCACCCTCCCACCCATGTTCCCCAGCAACTTGTGCACACAGGCTTACCGCCTCGAACACTGGAGATAGCACACAACCATCAGGGCTAGTAGCCATTGATAGCCTTCGCCTCCAGGAATTTATCCAACCCTCTTTTAAAGCCATCCAAATTGGTGGTCATCACCACATCCTGTGGTAGTGAGTTCCATCATTTAACTATGTGCTGTGTGAAGAAGTACTTCCTTTTATTTGTCCTGGATCTCCCACCAATCAGCTTCAAGGGATGACCCCAGGTTCTAGCATTCTGAGAGAGGGAGAAAAATGTCTCCCTATCCACATTCTCCATACTATGCATAATTATGTACACCTCTATCCTGTTCCATCCCATCAATTTCATTGAGCAAGTGTCCATCATCCTTTGTGCAGCAGCAATTTAGCTCTTCCAGGGCAACCCGAAAGTGCTTGTTTCTGGAAGGAGGCAAGTCAGTGGAGCTCACATAAGGGAGTGCCGCTGACCTATCTCCTTCCAGAAACAAGCGTTTCTACTCATTTGGGGGCTTCCCCTAAGTGCTAAATCTCTCTTGCATCAACAGAATTGGTGGGACCTACCACTTTCAGAAGGGAATCAACAGGGCAGAAAATAATCGGAAGGCGCATAAGCACCCTGTTAGATTCTGCCCATAGTAGTATTTTAAAAAAAAAAATCAGGCCTTTAAAGCCCTTTAAAAAAAGACTGTCAAAGATGATAGCTGTAGCAATAAATAATGGGAAAACCCCACTCTAGTTTGTTTGTGACGAAGAATTTCTGACATTCTGTGCTCAATACCATTTTAACAGCATTGACCTCCAAGAAGATCTGAATGGCACAAGTCACTTGAACTTGGAGTTGAACTACAAACACGAGATGCATGCCACACAAAGGGCAACACCTCCCTCCTCCGAACCAAAGTGTGAAAGCATCACACTTTGGCATCAGCTTTCAATTCTGGGTCCTGTCCAAGTTCCATACCTCTCAAAGCCCTAAATAGGCAAAGAGCTCCATGGCCGCAGGGACCAGCTTTCTCATGCTAAGCTGCTAATCAAGAACACCGAGTCCGCAGACCCAGGGCAGTAAGAACAGCTGAGATACCTTGAAGTTTCAACGGGATCATTGCTATTTATACCACCACCTCCGACTGCAAACCCTGAACAGTCTCATCAGGATATTTTAAAAAAATGCATGCTACCCTGACTATTAATGCAACAACAATGCATCAGAACGGATGCCAAGCACCAGGGCCATTTTGCAAATATTAATCCAGCAGAGTCTTATTCTTTCTTATGGGGAGTTCAGTATTTTGCCTTTGGAGTCCATGGACAAACCATTCAGGCATTAGAAAAAATTGCAGGAAGCTGAAAGAAAGCCATAGAACCAATAGTAAAGTATTTCTAGAGGAGCGGCTGCCATGTTAGTCTGTTGCAGCAAAAACAACAGAGAGTCCTGTGGCACTTAATAGGGCAGTGGGGAACCTATGGTTCTCCAGATGCTGTTGGACTCCTATTGTATCAACCCCAGCTAGATTCATGGTAGTTCAACAACATCTGAAGCTGCCTTTAAAGCTTATAAATTCATTCAGGCATAAGCTTCCATAGACTAAAGCTCATTTCATCAAATGCATTTAGTGGTGGGTATATATAAAACATGGCTTGTGCCATAATAACATGCGGAGGGAAGCATCAGCCTTACCTTTTCTGCGAGCCAACCGAGATGCCTGATCTCTCGGCCTCCAGCAATTCCCGCTTTGCCCAGCTGATCTTTGACCTCTGAGATGACCTTAGGAATGAGGTCACTGATGCATGAGTGGATAGCATGGAACCAGGCTTGGGCTGTGGCTGAATCCTTACTCCTTAAAACCAGGGTGTGCTTTGCATCGGGCGAATGGACCTCAACAAGCCTGGAGAAGGAAAATAGGAGAAACAGGAGGGAGGTGAGAGTTATTCTCAAAATCACTGAAAAGCAGCCCAATGCTATGAGCAGCTTTGCTGGGCATATAAGCACATAAAACCTGCTGCACGGTGTCCTTCTGCATGACTGGTGATTTCAGAGAGATCAGCCTTGCAAAGCCGCCATCCATGTTTATGTGATGCCAGCATCTAGAACACTTTAGTAATGAACAAATCAAATTGGGGAAGGGGCATAGCTCTGTGACAGTACTTTGCATGTAAAAGGTCCTGTGATCAAATCCTTGGCATCTCTAGTTAAAAAGTGGACCAGAATACTTGAGAGTATACTTTCTCCCTTGTTCCGTCACTGAGGTCATCAGATGAGGCACTCTTGGTAGGTCCACATGTGTAGAGCATTTAGTGTAGAAGCTCCCTCTCTGTAGAATTCAGTGTTCAGCGTGTTCCAACATTGCTCTGTTTTCAGCATCTGCTAAAGCAGGAGTGGGCAGAAGGTGAAAGATTTTGCTGTTTTAGATTTCAGCTCCCAGCATTCCTGACCATTTGGCCATGCTGACAGGGACTTCTGGGAGGTAAACTCCAAAACATCTGGAGATCTATCTTTTCTACCCAGCCCTGTGCTAAAGTCATTCTTATTTAAACAAACTTTCCCCGACTGAAGGCCCATCCATGGTTTTATTGATATAATTGCTATATTGTAAATATTTTTACATTTTGTATTTTGATATCGTTATTGTTGTTCACTCCTCTGGAATTGTTTAGATGTAGAGTGGTCTGTAAAATGAATTAATCAATCAATGAATCAAACAATCAGGGATCAGGTCTCTGATTGAAAAAGTGTCTCTTCTACACCTAAGGGTTATCCCAGGAAAATGGAGAGATCTTCCCTGCCTGCTCCTGGGATCCCCTGTGTGGCATTTGGATGCATAGGAACGATCCCGGGATGATCCCGGTATATAGGGCTGGCGTAGACATGCCCGAAGTCTAAGATCCTGGACAGTCATTGTTAGTCAAAGCAAATCCTACTGGGCTAGATAGATAAATAGGTTGAGTCTGAGTACTATCTGAAGTTAGTCCTTTGTAGAATAGACCAATTACAATGAATGAGACTTAAGTAGATCATGACTAACCTAAGTTAGTTGTGACTAACTTAAGTCTCATTCATTTCAATGGGTCAACTCTACATCAGACTAACATTGGATACTACCCCTTGTATAAGGCAGCTTTCTATGAACCCTAAGAGAACAATCTTACACCTGTCTATGCAGAAGTAAGTGCTATTGAGTTCAATGTGGCTTACATTGAAAGTGCAGGATTGCAATCTAAATGTTTTGAAGCATAGAATTACTGTCCTGTATAACTGAACTTCCAGATGATAGTTACTTGGGTTCTTTATATATATATATATATATATATATATATATATACACACACACACACACACACACACACACTAGCTGTACCCTGCCACGCGTTGCTGTGGCTCAGTCTGGTTAAATTGAAAAGAAAGAAAAGACAAAGCAGATGTTTCTAATATGTTTAATTTCACAATGCTTGTGGATATACAATATTTTTAGTTGTTCCATTGTCTGTGTAGATATAGAGATTGTCTGGTTTGCTGACTCTAGAACACGCAACATATAATTGTCCATGTGAGAAGCAATCTGTGTCTAGATCTAAACCGCACAATTCTAAAGATTGGCCCTGAGCTTTGTTGATGGTGATTGCAAAGGCCAATCGAATTGGGAATTGCAATCTCTTAAATTGAAATGGCATATCTGTTGGAATCATAGGAATGCGAGGAATGAGGACATCTTCACCTTTGAAAGGTCCTGTCAAGATTGATCTCCGACTATAACAATTGCCACTTCGTCTATAGTTGGAGCATTGAATCTTCGCACATGTTCTCCAGCTGTCACCATGAATAACAATCTTGTGTGTATCAGATGGCATCATGTCAACTGCTGTTTTGAACAAATGTACTAAATTGTTTTTTTCGTGAAGTAGCTGTTGCAGTTTTGAAACGACGGACCTTTTTATGCCGGTATAAATTCCGCAGCGTGCATTCAATTCATCATTGCCATCACCAATGAAATACATTTGTAGGAATTTATGTTGACTACCTTGAAACGGAAGGAAGGAGCCGGCTTTATGATAAATTTGTCCTTTGACTTTGAAAGTTGGCATAAATGGAGCTGGGATGATTTCTGCGCCAAACGACGTCATTTGGAAGCATGAGTTGTATTTCCTGATGTTAGATAGGAAGTGCTTTGATTCTGCGGTATATCCGGCAAGCAAAGTTTGTAATGGCTCTGGTGGTTCTCCAAGTTGAGGCAGTTTAATTTTTCCAGCAGCGCAACACATTCCTTTTGTTTCTCCATTAAATTTAAGAGCCTTGCAATAAGGACACACTTCAGTCACAGTGCCGATGAGAACATGCCGCCTCAAACTATAATCATCAGCTGGGTTGTACCGGAATGCAAGGCGATTGTAATCGTGTGATTGTTTACCACGGAGTCGTGTTTGACGCTGATGTGCTGTTTCTCGTTGACGTCTTTCAGCCACTCTCAGCCTGTCGCGTTCATTCTGTTGAGAACAAAGCAGATCTGAAGCTGTAGAACGCAATTGCCGTGCTTGCAACCGTGCATCCTCAAGTCTGGCTGAACGTTGCTTGGCTGGTTCCTTGGCACGTATTTGAGGCATTCTTTTTCTTTTTTTCTCGTTTGCTGATGCCCGTTCTTCCTCAGTCTGATTTGCAATTTCTCGTCGCAGTGCTTCCGCTCCGCGAGTACGACGACCTAAGTGTGATCTTCTGTGAGGCATTATTTGGATGAAGTAAAGCAGATTGTTTGGTTTTTAAAAAAGGATGTTTTTACGGTGAGAGGGTTAGTGGAAACTCCTGGCAGTTACCTTTCTTCAGAACGTGTAACTGTCACAGGTGTGACATCTATATTCACTCAGCCAATTGCGAGAGTACATGCAAATAGGAAAGGAGGCAGAGGGAGCGGATTGGCCTACTGGTTGGTGATGTCACAATGATCAGCAGGACTGGTTTTGAGGAGGCCTATTTCTTCGATTTTAAGATAAACCTTTGACCCCATAGAGAACATAGTTACATAACAACGCTCGCGTATTCGAATGCAACATTGTGTCAAAATTTCAAAGCAATCGGTGAAGAACTTTCGGAGATATAACGTCTGTTTCGAATGGACATTTTTCCAATCTCCTACGAAAGAGTGGTAAAATATTAACATTATACAGACCCTGCCAAGAAAGAATCCTGAGAACCAAGTTTTCTGTACTCTGGAGCTGGAAATACAAGTTAGATGGCTAGTTTTACACTGTGTTCACTTCTTCCCTGAAAAGCATAAGAACATAAGAAGAGCCCTGATGCTGGATCAGACCAAGGGCCCATCTAGTCCAGCACTCTGTTCACCCAGTGGCCAACCAGCTGTCAACCGGGGACCAATAAAGCAGGACATGGTGCAACAGCACCCTCCCACCCATGATCCCAAACAACTGGAGCACACAGGTTTACTGCCTCGGATACTGGAGGCAGTAAGCTCACAACCATCAGCAGCACCAGGAATGGTTGATGGCATGGCAAAATAGCAATTCGGAGGAGGGGTGGCCACACAAAAATCTAGAGCAGCCTTCCGCAAACCATTCCCCTCCAGATGTGTTGGACTGCAAACCCCATCATTCCCAATCAGCACTGGGAATTGTAATCCAAAACATCTGGAGGGCACCAGGTTAGAGAAGCCTGTTATAGATCATTCTTCTACCTGGCTTTCCAGTACAAATACATGAGTATACTGAAGAAAGTCACCCATGTGATGTGCAAAGGCTTTGTACATAGGGAGAACTTGCCAACTGATGGGACAACTCCCAGTCTTAAGTTACCTGAGATGTGGTGTGCCTTTTTGTAAGACTGATTGGCTCTCTGTCCAAGCCGGCTACAGAAACACGACGTTATGTTTATCTGCAATTTGGCGCTAAAAGTTCTCTTTTTAATCCCACCTCCCACCCTCTTGCCTGGACATATTTAAAGCTGTAGCACAGCTGTGTTTATTCACACACTCCACTGCAGTTATGTAAACACTGCATATAGAACGGTTTCTGATAAAGCCCACGTCGACCCAAAGGAATTATACGTTTAAGCATTACATGATGTATGCCGTGCTCTAGTCTGGCCATCCATATGAATGATATCACATTTTCACAGAGACCATTTGGCTAGCCTCATACGAAAAGGAGAGCGGGGGAGGGGGGATCCTCTGTTTCTGTAAAAGCACAGTTACCAATGGAAATTTCCCAACATTCCTTCTTCCTGCTTACAAACAACTCACTTAACTTTATTTGTTGCATTTTTATATTGCCCAATAGCCGAAGCTCTCTGGGCGGTTCACAAAAATTCCGAAAGAATTTTTTCCATTAAAATCCAAAAGACTTCCAAATGCCCTGTGACAGATAAGAAGGGCCAAATGTCACTCAAACTCAACTCTGAGGAATCAGAATTCTGAATTCTAACTTCTAGCTGTGCATTACAAAGACCTTTTCTGGAAGGTAGATACACATTTAAACATAATCCTGTGACACTATAACTAAAAATTCCCAAATCTCTTACCAAAGGCCAGTTGCCATGTTGACTTCCTTTCTCTGCTACAGAGATGCCACCAGTTAGTAACTCACCTGACCAGGATAAAGCCCTTTTTCTAGGTCTACCTGTTTTTCTACTATCAAACATAGGGAGAGACTATAAAACAGCCTTCCCTAAGCCTGGTTCCCCACCCCCACCCCAGATGTATTGGACTGCATCTCCCATAATTCCCAGACAGCATGGCCTGGGTTATCTAACATGTGGTCTTCAACTGGTGACTCATGACTGATAACTAAGTTCTATGTTGGGCTCTGCTCAAAGATGGTCCAGAAGCCACAGCTTCTTTGGAATGCTGCTGCCTGGGGGCTGGTAGGAGGGATCCAGTTACACCTATCCTAAAAGTGCTGCACTGGCTGCCCATGAGTTACTGAGCCCAATTTAAGGTCTAGCTTTTAGCACAGAAAGTCCTCAATGAAAGCAGTATGAAAGTGGTATATAAGAGGCAGGAGCCACACCAAGCTAGATATAGCACTATGAAAGTGGCATGAAAGCGGTATATGGTATGTGTCATGGGCCTCAACACTTGTCAGTGCACTTCAATACCACTATAAAGCAGTAGTGTGGATCCTGCCTCTTATATACTGCTTTCATACCACTTTCATCATGCTATATCCTGCTTGGTGTACATCTGGCCCTAGTCTGCAAGTTAAAGGAATGAGTTAACTGGTTAACGGATGGGAATTTGGGGGCAAAGGTAGCCTTAGGATCTCTATAACCTCTCACACGCTTGCTTGAGTAATGGCACACAAAACGGACTGATCAAACTGTTCTTGAAACACTATGCTGTACCTACATCTTATGTGCAAGAATATTGTGAGTAAGAGCTGCTTTTCTTTCTTCACTAAAGAAAGGTGTGTTGTTGTGTGTCTTTAGCCTTTTGTGTGCACATGGAACTGATGAACGTTCATCCTATTCTGACTTTTGTTTTTTCTGCTAACTGCCTTTTTAATAAGATGCATCAATATCAAATAATTCCCATCAGTACCTGAAGGAATGCCTCCCCATTACCAGCTGACTAGGGCTCTCCGATCTGCAGGAGATGCCCTGTTCATGGTCCACCCACCATGAATGAGGTGAGGAGGGCAGTGACTTGAGAGAGGGCTTTCTTAGGGCCAGTTCTGATAACATGCAAACCCACCATGGATCGCTCAAAAATGCGATTCAAGTTGGATTAGCAGGTGGTGTGGAAGGAGAATTCTCTGAGTGCCCACGCCTGCTACCCACCTTCTGCAGGATGGTTAGCGGGCATCCATGGTGGTTCCTGTGTTGTCTGGAGGGAAATCCATGGGGTTTTGGCTTTGTTTCACTGGATGAGTGGAGAATGGTGGCGACCATAGAGTCCATCGGCAAGAGCGACTGTCAAAAGGGCTGAGTTTTCCTTGTGTTAATGGAAAACAAGCTGTGGTTTGTTGCCGAGATTCAGTGACGTAGCGGCAAAACAGGAAAAAAACAGCCCTTGTTTGCTGCTGCACTGCTGAATTCCTTCTGCTGAATTTCTTCAGCAAGTCCAGCAGTGTGCCAGTGGGGAGGGGGAATGCAACCCCCAGTGAGTTTGGGGGGGGGCAGAATTGGCCCCCGGACGCCTGGAACTTCCCCACCCCTGGTTTATTGTAACCTGCAAATGAGTCATCAGATTCAAGCACCTGCCGTACGATAGGATATCCTGTATGTAAAGCAACAGCTACTTCGCTACTAACGAGATGCTGCGATGCACAGAACTTTTCTGCGTAGAACAGCAGCAGGCAGGAATACAGACGCTGTTTTCACAACAGAGGCATTGATATTATGACCAATGCTATTTAACGTGTTCATACATGATCTGATGTCCTCCGGAATGAACAACGCTGTAGCCAAGCTTGCAAATCACGCCAAATTATTCAGGATAGTGAAATTTCAAGGAGGCCACAAAGAGTTCGAAAAAGATCTTTCCAACTGGGTGAACGGGCAATAGAAAGGCAGATGAAATTCAACGTTAAGTGACTGCAAATTGATGCACGTTAAAATGTCTATGTAGCCATACCTACACAGACACACACACACACACGTTGGAAAGAGAAAAAGGAGGAAGTAATTCTTTAAACATCACTTATTCATATCATGTTAAGCAAACTTAGTGGGACTGAGTGCCCATTAGTTTGGATGGCTTTTAAAAAGCCAGTGTGGTGTAGCAGCTCCAGTGTTGGACTAGGACTTGAGAGACCCAGTTTCAAATCTCCACTCACGTTATATAGCTCATTGGGTGACCTTGGGCCAGTCACCATCTCTCAGACTAGCCTTCCCAACAGGCTGGTTGTGAGGATAAAACATGGTGAAGGGGAGAACCATGCACACTGCCTTAACCTCCTTAGAGCTAAGGTGAGATATAAAAGAAAGAAATAAGTAAATAAACAAATACGTTTTATTCATTTTTTGAAAAATTGTACCCTGCCTTTCTTACGAAGCTTCCTTATATCAGGCCAGAATCTTTATCCATCTAGCCCAATGTTCTTCACTGTAATGCCCAAGAGTCACAGGTGGCTCCTCAATCCTGTCAAATGTAGCTCTCCACCTCTCTCTTTCTCTCTGTGTCTCCTTGTGGTGGAGCTTCTAAGGCCTCATCTACACCAAGCAGGATATTGCACTATGAAAGTGGTATATAAAAGGCAGGAGCCACACCAGGCAGGATATAGCAGTATGAAAGCAGTATATGGGATGTGTCAATGGACCCCAACAGTGCACTTCTATATCGCTATAAAGCAGTAGTGTGGCTCCTGCCTTTTATATACCGCTTTCATAGTTCAATATCCTGCTTGGTGTAGATTAGGCCAGGGCTCTTTAGCTTTGCCTTGCCGTCTGCTTTAGTGCTGAGCTGGTTGCTGTGATCTGGGCTTCCTGAGGAGGCTTTAGGGGTGGGGAATCAGGATACCTGCCGCTTGGGAGGGGGAAGGGAAAATGGAGGAACAATTAGCCAATTAATTGTGGTGGAGAAAGAGTCCAAGAGGCAAAGCAATCATGGCTGGATAGTTAAAGTTCTGCACTGTACAGGTGTTGGAGGTAAAACTGAATGTGTGGCCCAAGAGTCAGCTACGTGGACCTTTGCTGGGAGATTTTGCAGCAGTGAGTAGGGCAGAAGACACTCTCAGTGATGAGAAAAAGATCTACCCCAACCCAAGGGCCAGGTAAGCCTGCTGGAATTTGCATTCCCAGTGACTTGGTGGCTGACTGTTGAGGACTTGCTTGGACAAAGTGTGTGTGTCTGTGTGTGGGGGGGATGAATAAGAGAGACTGGAAAAAGCCTACAGCCATGTCTGGTGCAGAGAGTAGCTTATTACACCATTTTCAGAGGTCCTAGTACAGAGGTAGCCAATTAAAAACAAAACAGCCTTCTAAATTTCATTACTGAGCTCTATTCTAACAGTGGCTAGGATCTGTTGCCTGGTTACTGCCTTCTACTGGTGCATTCGGAAGCGCCGAAAGCAAAGGCAGTCACACTCACACTGCCTTGGATGACCATGCCGCCAACAGCGTCTGGGAGCAGTTGAATCAGATCAAAAACCCTGTAGAGAAACACAGCTCCAATCCAAGACTATGAAAGCAAGAACTCCAAAACTGCCCAAATAAGAACACACAACTCGAAGGTGGAGGAAGACGACACGGACAAACACAAGGAGAAACCCGGTTTGCCAAAGAGGCAACATACCCACTAGCAGATAGAGATGGAAAGCCACCCAAAGGCACACAAGACACCTGAACTGGACGGACAAACAAACAAGACAACCAGGACTTGGAACGTGCACAGAGTTTAAACCAAATGCTATATTGTTTATGAATGGGGGAGAGAAAGGAGACACACCCACCCCAACACACACAGCACCCTAGAGGCATTGTGGCTCTTGCTTGAAAAAAAGAGAAGATCACAGATCTACCATCCCAGGACTGTTTGTCCTGACTGCCAGCGGCTTTTTAGGATATTGGGCAGATGCCCTTCCCATCACATCACCTACTTTCAATTCGAGATGCCAAGGACTGAACCAGAGCCTGTCTACATTCAGCAAAGCAGGTGTATCTCCACTCAGCTAGAGTGGAGAATAATGAATAATGATAATGGGAGGACTTGTTCTCCAATGAGTGTTTATATAAAAAAAAAGATGAAGAAGAAGAAGAAGAAGTAAAGGTCAGCACCTTGGCAGAATGCTTTTGCTATACATGTTGAAAGCCTTCGCTTTTCAATCTGATCACTGGGGAAGGTAAGAATGACAAGCAATACAGAGCTTCATTAAAAATTGAGGAGAGAGATGAGGGGGTGGACGGGGAGGAAAGATGCTCAGTGGCGATCAGTTCCTTTTTTTATTGTCTTCGTTCAAGTACATTTTATAATATACTAAGCATACAAAGCTGTCTTATATCAAAGCACTGTAGTGATAAAATTTGAAGCCCAGCCGTCATCATGATAGTACCCATAGCTATGACCCAAAGGCCAAAATACAGGCAGTTGTGTTGATATATATCTACAAACCAATTCTAGCAGTTTTCTTCTCCATTTATTTAAAATATTTCTCGGCCGCCTTTCAGCCTACCCAAGGCGACATACAACAATAAAACGTAATGAAATCGATGCGGTATTAGAAACGATAAATACACAGTAAAAACTGTAAGAATACAATAGAACAACCAACATATCAGAGGAGAGCTAGGGCAGCATCCAAGAGGCCTCCCGGTCTTTTAGGAGGAGTGCAACCCCCTCGCCACCAGGCCTTTAATAAAGCAGTTGGGTCTTAACTGCCCATTCAAGACCAGGAGCGGATCTACACGTCGTACTGAAGGTGCTTGCGTGCGCCTCCAGTGCACCCCAAAACGATTGTGTAGATCCTGCAGAAGAGACGGAGGAAGAGGCGGAGGAGGAGGCGGCCCTGCATCGCCCCTTGCGAGGAGGAACGGCTCCGAGTGATTGACATCGTTGGGGCCTAGAGCGTCCTTGCCGCCGCCACCCACCTCCCCGCCGCCCTCCTGCTGCCAGCGAAAGAGCCATCCGGGGCAGAGAGCTCGGCGGAAGAAGCCGCCGCCCCGCCTTCTTCCGCCCCGGGTGGCTCTTTCGCCGGCAGCAGGAGGCCGGCGGGGAGGTGGGCGGCGGCGGCAAGGACGCTCTAGGCCCCAACGATGCCAATCACTCGGAGCCGTTCCTCCTCGTGAGGGGCAACGCGGGGCCGCCGCTGCCTCCTCTGCCTCTTCTGCAGGATCTACACAATCGTTTTGGGGGCGCACTGGAGGCGCACGCAAGCGCCTTCAGTACGACGTGTAGATCCGCTCCTGGCCTCCTGAAAATACTTTGCGTTACAACAGGGACAGCTATATACTGTTGCTGAGAAAATCCAATTCCCACCTCCACTCCCAGCTATTGTGAGGATTGCAGCTAAACTCAGAGGGAACAGGGAAGCCTGAGGGAGTGGCAGATGATGTCAGCACCCCTGCTAATAAAACAGAGTTGGTACTGCATCCCGGTGAGGCCCGGCTCCGCTACATCACTGCTCATACCAGGTTAGACTATTTGTCTACCTGGCCCGGTATTGTCTGCTCCGACAGGCAGAGACTCACTCAGGTGGTCTTTCACAAACACCTGCAACCTTTTAACTAGAGATGCCAGGGAGCGAAACAGAGCTCTCTTGCACACAATGCAAAGCAGGTGTTCTAACACTGAGCGATGGGCCCTCGCTGGATGAAAACGAGCAAGCTTCAGCCCAGCTCCCAGAAGTCTCTATCACTTAGCTGCGTCTCCTCCCCAAGGATTATTAGATCATGGGTGAGATGGACTAGAACCGTAGCCTCCCATAATCAAAGCAAGATAGTATTCATCCTCCCTGGCTTTTTTTATTTCAAAAACAGTATGGGTATTGGTGTGACAGTGCAAATTTAGTTTTCGTTCTCCTCCCCACATCAAATGAACACTTGATTCTGAGAGGCAGGATCACAGCCTCCCCCAAACACACACACACACACACACACACACACACACACACACACACAGAAACATTGTTTCCTAACGTGATTGCATTTCAGATGGGGTCACCAAAAACTGTTCATACCCATTTATGGATGCAACCATACTTCGAAGATATATCAAAGACAATTTCCAGACGTATTATTATGTGCATAACTTGACTGTAGGCTCTGCCAGCCAGCCGATTTTGCTTTTATGGACATGGCCAAGTTGCATTACTAGAGAGAAATTTGTGTCAAGGGCCGTATTCCAAAATAGCAGTGCTCTCCTCCTAGGAATAGCATGGTGTGCTTAGGGGCATTGAGGCAAGACAAAAACCCAAGTTCTACGCCAAGAACATTATGCAGATTAAGCAACATGATTTGCGTTGGCTGTGCAAATAATTTATTTTGATTCCAGTGTTTGGGATTTCACTGGATGGGTTCCTCTTTTAAATGCTTCTAGAGCATAGTGGCAAAAGTAGGAGTAATTTGCATATCGCCTCCTATGTTACCACCTCCCCTCATCCAGCCCATTACAGAGTCTAGGCACTGGTCCAGGATCTGCACAGCCTCACCTGATTCAGTTGTCACAGGAAGATAGAGTTGTGTGTATAATCAGCATATTGCTAGCATTTAGCTCCAAATCTCCTAATGACCGCTCCCAGTGACTTCATATAGATGTTAAATAACATTGGGGACAAGATGGTACCCTGCACCACCCCATAGCTCAAATGCCAAGGGGCCAAGGAATGCTACTCTCTGAAAATGACACCGTAGGTAGGACCAGGACCATTGAAGCACAGTGCCTCCGATACCCATCCCACAGAGTCGATCCAGGAGGATACCATGGTCAATGGTATCAAAAGCCGATGAAAGATCGAGAAGAATTAACAAGGTTGCACTCCCCCTGTCCCTCTCTTGACAAAGGCCATCCATCAGGGTGACCAAGGCTGATTCAGTCCCGTGACCAGATCAAAACCAAGACTGGAATGGGTCTAGAATAATCAGTATCCTCCATGAGTGCCTGTAGTTGCTCTGCCACAACCCTCTCAAGTACCTTCCCTAAAAATGGGGTGGTTTGCGAATGGACAGCAGTTGTCTAGTACCATCTAGTACATAGAAGGGTGGACTTCTTCAGAAGTGTTCGCAGTACTGCCTTCTTAAGATCGCACTACATGTGTGAGTGTGTGTGAATAGAAGCACAATTTGACCCCATTCAACATTCTGCACTTTGTTGTGACAATCCCTGATGGACCAAGGAAGGTTAGAAAGCCAAGAACAAGGGTAGACAATCTGATGCCCTCTAGGTGTTGCAGACTTCAACCACCACAATTCCTAACCATTGGCCATGCTGGCTGGGGCTGATGGGAGTTGTAGTCCAAAACATCTGAAGGGTATCATGTTGCCTACCGCTGGCCTAAAACAAATGGATCAGGAAAAGTTCCCTCCCTAAAGGTGGACACAACTGAGGCCATCAAACAGAAAATAAATTCATCCATAAATGTAATGATCTCCATTAACAATAGAATTATCAATATCTTAACTAGCATCAGCAGATCCTGGCAACTGAATACTGATCTGGAGTAGCTGTATAAGCTTCAGGAGTCACTTGAAGAGTTTTGTAAAGACTTTGCCCCTCTTACGTGGAAAAAATATCAATATAGAGCAGAGCAAGGTTTTGCATACTTTTTGATGTTGACCAGAGAACATCAATTAAGAACTCATAGTTTCCACAGGAAATAAAAGCTACAAGAACTGATAAACCATCTTAACGCGTGGGAGAGTCAAAGCACTTATTTCCTGCTAATTGCAAAGGTTATTAAAGTTAGTAAAGGTTGTACGTAAGACAGAGTATTGCCTCAGGCTTGTTAGAGAGGTAAGCTTTATGTGCATTCTTGTCTAGGTCTGGGGAGCCAAGTTAAATTTTGGACAACAGAAGGGCAGAGCAGGGCCTTATTTGGGGAAAAAATAGACCTGGCTCCACCTTTGTTCCACTCATGGCAATAGCCTCAATAATGGATTGGAACAACAGGGCTCCACCCACACCTCATTCCCAGGTGGTCTCCCCTCTAAGCACTGACCAGACCCCAAACTGCTTAGCTTCAGCAAAGCGGCTGCTCCATGTGCTTTCAGACCATGACCTGGGACAACGTCCACTGCAGTAGGCAGGGCAAAGGGCTGGGTAAGAACAGTGTTTCTGCTTGGGGAATGTGGCTGCTGTGGATGTGTGGCATGCAAGTGGGTGTAGCTGGAAAAGGACAGCTACACTTCAGCCTTCTGTCCTTGCCTCCAAACCTTTAGCTAGTTCAGCCATTCCCAACGTGAGCCCTCCAGTTGTGTTGGACTACAACTCCCATAATCCCATTGGGAAATTGTAGGCCAACACATCTGAAGGGCCCCAGGTTGGGAAACGTTGAACAAGTTGTTGGGCCTGTTCAGACAACACGCTAAACCATGGTTAGGTCGCTACCCCACTTGCAGCAAATAGTGAGCGTGTTTAAAACCATGGTTATGTGGCCACCATGGTTAGGAAAGGAAAGGTTCACATGACACACTATGCCATAATGTTGAGCTCAAAATGCTTTAAAGGTTGTTATACAGAGGAGGGCCAGGATCTCTTCTCGATCCTCCCAGAGTGCAGGACACGGAATAACGGGCTCAAGTTAAAGGAAGCCAGATTCCAGTTGGACATCAGGAAAAACTTCCTGACTGTTAGAGCAGTACGACAATGGAACCAGTTACCTAGGGAGGTTGTGGGCTCTCCCACACTAGAGGCGTTCAAGAGGCAGCTGGACAACCATCTGTCAGGGATGCTTTAGGGTGGATTCCTGCACTGAACAGGGGGTTGGACTCGATGGCCTTGTAGGCCCCTTCCAACTCTGCTATTCTGTGATTCTACTATGGCTTAGTGTGTTGTCTCAACAGGGTTATTAAGAATAGATTTAAAAAATGGCAGCTGAGTCAAAGACGTGCTAAAGCTTTGCAATATACAGCTGTTCTACTAGCAAAGCTCTGAGAACAGCTGCTTTTTACCTTCCTGACCTTCTCCTCAAATGGGAAATAGTTCAGCTTTCGCATCCTTTGCCCAGAGAAGTGTTGAAAGACAGTGGGTTCCAAGCCAATTTCTTTAAAAGCCTTTGTGCTAGTCACAAACAAAAAGCCCATTGATGTGAAGGCAAGAGAGGGGGGTGTTCTCTTTTCACACACACCCCTTCCCTGGCTTCAGTGGTTCCTTCCACCCCACCCACCCCACATCTTTTTGTTCAGCAACTGTGGAAGAGAGCATCATGTTGAGCTGCCATGTGGTGTAATGCAGCTGGTTCCACACATGTTACAAATAAGGGTCAATGAGTTTGCCCTATTTTTAGTGCCGGGAAGCAAATGCTATGGAAGTCTCATGCACCTGGCAAAACACCCTCTTCATCACAACAGTTAAAGCTGCAGGAGCCTTGCCCTCTTTTGTATCTGGTCACCATAATATAGCTTCTGCAGCTTTAACTGTTGTGATGAAGAGGGAATTTCACCAGGTGCTGCATGCATCCAAATGACACCTGCTGAAATTCCCTTTTCTAAACAACTGTTAGAAACAGGAGCCCTGTCCTCCTTTCCATGTG
Organism: Elgaria multicarinata webbii; assembly: GCF_023053635.1. Classification (NCBI taxonomy): domain Eukaryota; kingdom Metazoa; phylum Chordata; class Lepidosauria; order Squamata; family Anguidae; genus Elgaria; species Elgaria multicarinata. The sequence continues at coordinate 97,884,538 of NC_086177.1, forward strand.
GCCACCCTATTATTAACCTTTCAGCAGCTAAAAAGTTCTTTTAGGGGTGCTTTAAAATTTGTACATTCACTTGTATGGATAATATCCCTGTATAGGAAAGATCACAAGGACTATGTGTGAACCAAAACATGTGATGCTTGTACATCTATTTTACATGTGCTGAGAAACTTCAGCCAGTGACAACTTCTTTGTGTGTATGTTCACACAGTGAAAGAGACACATGTCTGCATCACATGGTCTGGATTCTTTTTCTTACGTGCAAATCCTATGTAAGAAATTTTTGAAGTATCCTAGTCTTAAGAAACTCACTCAGCAGTGATGAAGCTACCTGTATTTCTTAAGATATGTCATTTCCTTTTAAACTGGAGTCAAAAACTTGCCAAACCGGCTGCAAAGAACACCAAGAAATTTTTAAAGAACACCAAGAAATTCTCGAATAGTGGGTTGTTAAAGCATTACATGATTTACACCCAATTAAATTAATCTGGTGAATTACTTTCATCTGACTGACTTAAACCAGTGTAATGACACTCCCTCCTTGCCAGTTTTCAGGGTTCTGACACTCAAAATGTGTGAATTCCAATTTACCGACACTTTAAGTGTAAGGTGTAGATAAATTCATATACAGCTTTTCAGTGTTAGAAATAAGAATACTTTATCCTATGTAAACCACCCAGAGAGCTTCAGCTATGGGGCAGTATACAAATGTAATAATTAATAATATAATAATACAGCAAAACTCCTGCAAGTCCCAGAATTCCCCAGCCAATAAAGAATATGATGAATACAACCAAAAAGAATATGATGTCTACTCCAGTTGTATTTCCTACTCCACCGCTGCCTCCAAGAGGCAGTTCTCTCCCTTGTTATCACATAATGTACCAAGGTTTTAGGTACAAACTTTGCATCTAAAATCCACATGAGAATCAGTGAGCGTCTACATATTCCACCGAGGAAAACTGGAACACAAGAAACTGCCTTAGACTGATTCAGAACACTGCTCTATCTAGTTCAATTTCTCCTGCTGAAGGGAGGGTTTCAGATAGGAACCTTCTCCAGCCCTACCTAGGGCTTCTTCACACAAGTGAAATAAGGCACGCTCATGACTGGCTATTCACGGAAGTTTGTGGGTCCTTTTGATGATGACGTGAACCTCCTGCACATCTCCCGCTCCTTCCCCCAGTTATTCTGTTTTTTTAAAAAACCTTGGATATCCCAATTCTTCTGAAATATCTCGGGATTTTCTCCTATGTGCAGAGGAAGTTGTGCTACAAAACACCCACTAGAGGGCACTGTCCCATTCAATACTATGAGCATTGAGAGGAGGGGAAGTTTTCAATTACAGACTACATGGTTGCCCCTCTCTTCCATGTAATTCAGCTCATCACAATTGAGGAAGAGAAGCAAGAAGCAAAGCACCGGTAAGCAAATGTGGTTTCCCTTCCATCTAAAGAAGCCCTTAAAGATGCCATGAATTAAATTTGGGACCTTTTGCATGTGAAGCTTGCGTTCACCCATTAACAATCGTCTTTCCCCTTTACTGTACATTGCCATCACGCACCTTTCATAGGACACCCTCACCTACCTGCAATGTCTGGCTGTGTTGACATGGTGGGGAGAGATGCCAGGTTTACTGCAAAGGGCCAAGCAAGACATGACAGCAGCAGTTCTACAAATTTAAACTCAGAGTTGCCCCAATCCCATAGAAGGAGGGGGTGATGGATCCAATTTTAAAGGCAAAAGAAGAAGGCTGAATCCACAAGTCAGTTCCTCAGGACGACCCTTCCTAAAGGCAACCCAAGAGCTGAAATTTTGCATCTCATGGAGAAGATTATTCCATACCTTCTCCAACCCGCCCACCACTACCCTCAAACAGCCTAGCTGGGGAGAGTCCAGCAATCCAAAACATAAAAGAGCTGTGCTGGATCAGACCAAAGACCAATCTCAGCCTTCTACAGCCTGGTCTCCTCCAGATGTGTTGGCTGGGAATTATGAGAGTTGCAGTTCAACACATCTGGAGGGCACCAAGTTGAGGAAGGCCGGCATATCTAATCCAGCATTCAGTTCCCACTGTAGCCAACTAGACACCTATGGGAAGCCTACAAGCTTCAAGGAATGAGGATCCTGCAAACAGCCCTCCTGCTGGGGGCTTCTGTCAGGGAAGGAGTAGGGCTTTACTCTCCCCCAGCTGAGGAAGGTGCTGGGGATGGGGAAAACCCAGACTGGGGAAGGATGTAGCTCAAGGTCACTGTGGCGTTACACCCCACAAGTCAATTCCCAAAGGTATGTCTGAGTTTGTAAGTCTGTGGTTTTTAGAATGTTGGCCTGAGTGGGCGGAGTTAGAATGTCTTGGGAGTGGGGAGGAGTGATATATAAGGGAATGACGGAGGGGATTGAGGGTTCTTGTTCTTTTCAGGGAAACTTTTCAGGGAGACTTGTTAGGGACTCTTAGAGTCTTTAGTGCTCTCTGTATTTATGGTACTTAAGTTCTGGGAAATTTGAGAGTCAGTGTAGTGAGTGGTGTCTTTAGAGTGTGGTGTGCACGTAGTGGATTATATTAATCAATACTGATAATAAAGAAAGTTCAAGAGTGATTGTGTGAGAAAAAGGAAAGCGCGAATGTGAATGAGTGACAGGATTGTATGAAAGGGTTCAAAAAGGTTTTTAAATGTTGTTAGTTGAAACAAAGCTTGTGAACTTTTAAAAATAAATTTTGATTGTTTTGTTTTTAAAACTACCACAAAAATCCCACGTGTCTGTTTGGCATTTATCATCTTACGTTTACACATATAACGCCCACTCTGACAATCATTCACGTAAGCAGATATAACTCACAGCGCATTATTATATATATTAAAATCCTTTCTCCAATTTAAACCCCTTTCTCCACATAGTTTAGAGGAAGGTGGGTTTTATCCCTTGCCTCAGGCGTATCAAGTGGTGGTGCTTGGCTTGAGTAGGGAGTAGCCTCGGCCAGGTCTGTTGTTCAGAGCCTGTGTCACCCCATAATAAGTGGTGGCAGCCGTGAGGTCTGTTGTTCAGAGCCTGTGTCGTGGCAGTCACCTCTGTTATAAGATATGCACTCTAAATCAATTTTTAAGTGTTTAAAAGGGGTCAAATGCTTTCTGACTCCCACCTCTGCAACTCCCCTTACCTGTTTTCTGGATCCGACACAGTCATGTTCCGTGTAACGTAGCACATTTTGAGTGGGATTGTTTTCTTGTCTCTGTGGATGGAGAGAGACACCTGAGACAGGGGATCGGTGGATGCGTTTCCCAGACGGGGAGACTCAGGCGGGGGAGTCTCCCATCCGATTTCGGAAACTGGCGAGCCTTTCTTCACGTAGGGGGTGGCTTCACGCATGTACTTCACTGTAAAAGAAAAATATAAAAAGAAAGGTTAGGAAAGAAGGGAGAACGAATAAATGTTAAGCAAACACAGAAATGCTCTGCAAGCTATCAAATCAAACACTACTTCACCAAATCATTAGATTAGCCTTCACTGACCTTGTGCCATAAAAACATAGGAGGCTGCATTGTACAGAGTCAGTTCATTGGTCCATTTAGCCCAGTATTATCAACACTGGCTGGCAGCAGCTCTCCAGGGTTTCAGGCAGCTATTTTTCCAGCCCTACTTGGGAGATGCCAGCAATTGAACCTGGGACCTTCTGCCTGAAAAGTATGTTCTCTATCACTGAGCCATGGCCATGCTGGCTGAGAATTAAGTTAGGGAAGGCTGCATTAAATTAATGATTGCTTGCCATGAGTAGAGCTGTGCCATGCTGCCCACTATTGGCCTGGATGTTCTTCCTCTTCTCTGTCTCTCAAGACACTTCCTTTCTCCTCAGGGCACAATCCTATGCATGTTAGACAGGAAAAAAAGTCCTTCAACTCCCAGCATGCCTCAGTCAGCATGGCTGGCTAGGGTAAACTAGAAGTTGTAGGACTTTTTTTGTCTAAACATGCATAGGATTGTGCCTTCGGATATTTTTGCAGTAAAGTGTCAAAATGATGCAAACTCTCCTCTTACTGCCACCACAATGGACTGGATCTCTCTTTTTTTAAAAAAAATCCTCCTACACTTATAAAAGCACTCTTTCAATTTATTATCATGGACTCCAATGAAGTCCAACGAGGAAATAGTAAGATGCAGTTGACCATGAGTATAATGTAATGCAAAAATACAAACTATGGTACGACGTGGACTACTTTTTAATAGAAAAAGGGGTACAATTGTACAGGGATCATATCTGGAATCTGTTATGATGAATCCCAGTTTTAATTACACGGGGCCCAGCTACCTTACTCATTCTCTTCAGCTCAACAACTCTTGAAGATACGGATTTTCAAAAGCCTTACTGAACTGCAACGTTTTTAGGGGATTTTATTGGGCAGTGGGGTTGATGTAGAGTTCAGCTAGTGCAATGGCTAACAGCATAAACTAAGAGCATAAGTTCTTGCTTCAAATTTCAGCTCAGACATGAGTATATTTAAGCCTCAATGTCCATAAAAGTTTTGCATAATGAGGATAACAAACTAGCATATGTGGAGGAGTATTATAAAAAGCCATTTTGTTGTGAAAACAGTATTACTTAGACCTGGAGGGAAAGAAAACCACTAATGTCAGAACTGTTGCTGAACCTGCTAGTAATTTAGCAAACCTAAGTTATCAAACAGACTACTGCATATTACTTTATTTTAATATTGCCTTACTGATAAAACTTAAAAGCAGTGTGCAGTGCATGTTCACACATACACACAATTAATGGACTCCAGAATTGTTTTTTACTTTGTTAGCCAGCTCAGCAGCAGTTCTAACAGGCAAGAATTTATCTTCCTACAAGCGAATCAAACTGGCATTCAGAATGGATGTCTTCATTTAAAACGTAACAACCGTACAAACACAAAGGAGACACGCTTCTGGCCTCACAAAGCTTAATGCTTCATGAAATAACTTGGACCAGGCTCTTTAAAATGCAGAAGATGAGAGGCAGAGGGAAAAATGGAGGGAGGGCATGGAAGCTGGAGTGATAGATCGAAATCTAAACAACGGGCTGGAACATTCAGATGTGAATGCAGTTCCCAGGACATCATGAACAAGAGGAAAGATTGTTCCATTTTACCCTGCCAAGAAGCCCAGTTTCCATATAATTCAGGAGTGACACCACTAGAGCAAGGAGGCCTTGTGAAAAGACGGTAAAGATGCTTTAAGGCAGGCAGGTGAGGTAGAAAACAAACGCTTTCAATTAAATGTAAGCTGAAAGCTGTCCCAGAGGGCATGCTGTTCCTGCCCTTTGAGGGAATGTATAGCGCCCATGTACCATAAACTACAAATACAGTTATGCTACCTAAACACGGCATATAGATATGCTCTTGCCCATAAATTTGTTCAGAGATTTTTGCATCTTCGTCTTGATGCTGTAGCACTGTCAAGGCCTCAGGAAGGGTCAGGCTTCAAGCAGTTGGGATCCAGGGCCGGGGTTTCAGAGACGAGGCACCAACTGGGCCAGAAGTAGGTGTGTACAGTGGAGGCCAGTGGCTCCAGTGTCAGTGAATCCACTCCAGGTTTCAGTCAGAACTGCTCAGAACTTCTGACTGGTTCTGACTGACGCAGCAGATTAAATAACCATCCAACTGATATGGAGCCACTATCAACAACCCATGGTTAAAAAAAATGTGCCATGTTTTCAACATGTGAACCAGGGCAATATATACACATCAGAGACAAGTTGTTTAGACAAGAACAAACTCTGAGACTAGGCCTTGACAGGACCTTGTGGACCTTCAAGGCATATGTGGTGGGTGGGGTTGCAGGGCCATATAGGTGGAGTTCTACATGTATAGTTCCTTCTCATGCACATAACAGAGGGGAGGGTAGCCTGTGCAGACAGGCCCAAATGCTTGGTAGGAAACAAGGGGCCAATCCCTCTGTGTTCTGGAGACTTCTGCACATTATAGAGAATTCATGGGAAGGCCAGAGTCTGTCTTTTCCCTCAGCCTCTTCTGAATTCTCTGCAATGCACGGGAAAAACAATGGGAGGAGAGGAGTTTCTCATAACGCTTGTTCACAAAATAGGGTTGCCAGAAAAAGTTTCCTGGTTGCCATGTTACCTGGAGACCACATTTGTGAAACATTGGCCTTAGCTAGACCTAAGGATTATCCCTGGCAAATGGAGGGGTCGTCCCTGCCTGCTCCCGGGATCCCCTGTGTGTCATTTGGATGCACAGGGATGATCCTGGGACAATCCCAGGATATAGGCCTGGTCTAGCCATGGCCAAAGTCTCTATGTCCGATAAAAGTAAGTGAGACACCACGAGAAAGTTAGCAATAGAACAAATATATTGGATATATGCAGTTCACATAGAAAACACAACACAGATCCATAATACAAAAATGTTGGCAATAAAATTACTATAAACCAGGATTAAGTGTAACAAACAGCTCTGAAGGTTCATAGAAATCCAGTGAAGAAATATATTGTTGACAGCTAGCCAATATTTTTATCACCTCAAAGAATCTACATTTACCCATCCATCCATCCATCCATCCATCCTGCCTTTCCACTTTAAAAGCATCCAATGTGGTAAGCAACAGTTTAAAAACCAGATTAAGATCCATCACACAACACTTAAAACACACATGGCATAATCAACACAGACAGAGAGAGCAGATAAAACTAATAAAACCCCAACAAAATGATTGTACGTGATGGGATTGAGGTATGTGGGTTGGTAGCTGCCCATGTTACAAGTTTGTACCGGGCCCAAAGTTGAGTAAATCGGAAAACAAGAAAGAGGATGTAGCTCAGTGGTAGAGCACATACTTTGTGTGCAGAAGGCCCCAGGTTCAATCCCCAGCAGGTCCAAGTAAGGCTGGAGAAATAACTGCTTGAAACTGCTGCCAGCCAGTGTCGATGATAATTCAGATATTCTTGAAAACCACAATACATCTAGCTCACATTCCTGAGCTAGATGGACCAAAGTCTGACTCAGTAAAATAGGGTGCCCATATGGAAAGGAGGACAGAGCTCCTGTATCTTTAGCAGTTGAATAGAAAAGGGAATTTTAGTAGGTGTCATTTGTACGCATGCAGTTAAAGCTGCAGGAGGATAGCTAGAGTTACCAGATACAAAAGAGGGCAGGGCTCCTGCAGCTGTAACTGCTGTGATGAAGAGGGAATTTTACCAGGTGCTGCATGCATACAAATGACACATGCTGAAATTCATCTTTCAATACAACTGCTAAAGATACAGGAGCTCTGTCTTCCTTTCCATATGGGCACCCCAGGTAAAAGGCATCTGCCTATGTTTCTAAGTTCTAAACAATTATTACATTCACTGAGATCTTTTAATTTTTTAAAAGGGAACATCTAAAAGTGCAAGGCTAGGAAATTGGTTAACAACAACAACAACTACACACACTCAAACTGATTAGCCCCAAAGGGCCAATTTCCACTTTAAAAGCTGAAACTCCATACTACAAATTCCACAGGCTGACATGTATTGATGGCCACACTTTGGTTTCCTATCACCTGGATTCTTGTTCCATCAGGAAGTGATGCATTGTGGTTTTTGAGGTTTTAAGTTCAATAAAGTTGATCAGGCGGGGCAGGAATCATGATAGACTATCTCACACCAAGTCTTTTGACAGCAAAACGTATCAGAAAATGTCACAGTAGATGTCTACCCTTAGCATGTAATTTGTAGAAAGAGATTATCTAGCACAGTGGTCTTCAACTGGTGGTTCGCGACCCAAAAGTGGGTCTGAGATCAGTCCGGATGGGTTGTGGTAAAGCTGTTGCTGCCATGTTGGGCAATTATGAAATTGTGAAAGTGGGTCTCATGTTGCAGGTTGAGAATCTGGACCAGTTGACCATTTACTCAATCTAGCATTTACTCAATTTTTACCTGATCTAGTGGCACACAACCACGTTTAGTAAAAAGTGCTGTCTAAAACTCACACAGCTGATCCTGCAACCCCTTCTTGGCTGAGGCTTGAAGCATCACATACTAATTAATAATCCATGGTCTCTTTGTGTATGGCAAATTAAAATCTGCGGTCAAGCAATTAAAATTCCAGCGTTCCGTTCGTTCCCCCCACCACTCTGAAAATGACAGGAAACAAGCAAGCGGCAGTTGAACGAATTAATCTGCTGGCATATGTTGAGAGCTTTGTATTTGTTGTTTGATTTGCGAGGCAGCCAGCATAGTGTTCAAAAGAGCACTTCATTTGCGCACAATTCTGCCAAGCCCTCATCTCCACAATTAATCCTTTGTTACTATTCACAGATGACATTTTGAAAAAGCAGAAGGAAGAAAAAGCATGCTTCTAGCAGGGGAAGTCAAACTGGCAAATCTGATCAAATCTATCAAGTGCCTTTTTCTAAGAGGCTTCTGGAACGTCTTATATGACTCATGCAGGTTAGCCGAAAACAAAAATGGGGGGGGGGGAACCAAGAAAGAAAGACTTCGGGCTACCATGGATCATCTTTGTTCTTATGGTATGAAAGCAAAAGGAACAAAGCACCTTAATTTGATCAAAGAGGATCCAGGATTTTCAAGCGCTGCAGGTGAAGTAAGGAGAGAAGTACATTCTTCGTTTCAGAATCTCCACTTCACCATCAAGTTTATGAAGTGTCAAAATAACATTTTAAATAAACGCTGGGAAGATTTCCATTCCAAGGTGTGTGTAAACTAATGAAAAATGTAGTCAAACAAAAACCTTCGCTGAACACACATACCTGGTGTTCACTCATTCAAGTTCCTCTCTGCTGGTAAACACTTTCTAAGGGTGCAATCCTATGACCACTAGACGTTGTATGGTTTTCTGCCAAACCAACTGGTACATATATACATTTTATGTTCCTAAAGTAACATAGGGCCTTGCTAGACCCAGTCGAAAATCTGGGGGAGAGGAGGGGAGAACTCGTGTTATGACTAACGCGAGATCTCGCCCTTATGCACACGTGAGCCGTGACGAGGAGGAGAGCCGTCGCGGCCGCCATTTTTTATAAAAAAGCGGCAGCAGCCAGGAAAGGTAAGTAGGGGGTTTTATTTTTAAAAAAATTATTCTCCCCCCCATCCCCAATCTCGTCGCCCTGTCCCCCTTCTCCTTCCCCCCCATCTCTCCCGCCGGGTCTGCTCTTTACCCCCCCGGCCCCCATCTCCCTCCCGTGATTTCTCCCCCCCCCAGCCTGATGGGCACAGCGCTCCTATGGGAAAAGCAGCGGACCGGTCCACACACCCGCAGTCCCAGCCTCAGCCCGACCTGAGGCCGGGACCGCAGGAAGAACCGCACTACAAACGGTTCCGGTTAGCGTGGAGCCAGGGCGGCTCGAGTCCTGGCTGAGGCCGGGATCCCCTGTGTGTCATCTGGACGCACAGGGACAAGTACGGGCCTCGCACCACACTAGCCTGTGGTCTAGCAACAGCCATAGTGACTTTCAATCTGTAAAACGTGCTAATATTGCATTTTTTCAATTTCCCCCCAAAAATCCTTTTTTTTCCCTGGGGGGCGGGGGGGGGGGAACAGACACCCGCCCACACACGTTTTTTCCCATGGCTTCAAAATTTCCAGAAATTTTACATCTCTACGCCATGCCTATACAGGCGATGCATGACAGCGGGAGCATGGAGGAGAGGATCCCCTCCATGTTCCAGCTACATAGCATAGTTGGCAGCTTCCAATTTTGGAGGCTGGTGACGATCCGGATAGGATTATACCCTAAGATACCCCCTCCCCAAATAACCATACCTTAACGTGCTGCAGATGGCCTGCGTATGGCCATATCATAAAAAATATACACGAATTATGTTATGGCAAAATCTTTTGTTCTATTGAAGCCAGATGTCAAAACGAAATCCAATCACCATGGGATTCCGACAAACACATGGAGTTCCAAACCGGGGGCTACGTTTTCTTTCTTGAAATGGGGGAATATTCAGTATTCCAAACCAGTGTAACCCAATCTTCCTTAAGATGGTGCCCTTTAACACCATCAGCCCCAGCCAGCATGACCAATGGTCAAGAATAGTGGGAGTTATAGTCCAAAACATCAATAAGACACCAAACCAAACAATCCACCTTTCCCCACACCATGCTCTAAATCAGGGGTAGGCTACCTTTTTTTGACCTGTGGGCACATTTTTAAATTTGAGAAACTGTCCTTGGCACTACCACAACATGGCTGCCATGGGAGACATGGCAAAGGACAAGTAACCTGCGCAAAAGACTGCGTACAAGCCAACACACAAAACAACTCCTTTGAACCCTCAGTTTTCTGCACCAGATGGGGAACACATCTTCTTAAACCAGAGTCTAAAAGCCTGCCTATATAGACGATACCTTCCATTGACCTTTGGTGCATGACAGAAATGTGTAGACTAGCGAAACCCCAACCGTTACAGAAGGCCAAGTATGCTGCTACCTTAGCAAAGTATTCTGAGTCAGAGGCCCCCAGTACTGGGTAGTTAAGAGACTGCTAACGCTACACAAGTGCTACACAAAACCTATTTCTGTTCCACCTAGTCAGATCAGCAATTTGATTATTCACCAGGGACTTGTCCTTTGCTTAATAGAAATGCCATAAACCAGGAGATGAAACATATTAGTTTCAGTATGTTTGAATGAATCTCAAATATTTGCAGAGCAGCATGGTATAGAATGATAGAAGTTACAAAACAGGACAAAACGGAGCCGAAGATAAAATTTTCTATTCATGGGTCTCCAGCAGTAAATTCAAACTCTTTCTTGGTTGCAAAGCAATTAATTGTTCCTGCAACTGCAGTGCTGGTATTTTATTTAAGCATTTGATTTAACGTTTTTCTCCCAAGGTGGCAGATTAGAGAATCTCCTTTCTCCATGCCAAGAGAGACCATGCCTGTCTGTACTGAGAGTTTCTCCATGCAGTGAGAGGCAAGAGCGATCTTTGTGCATGGAGAAAGTGTCCCTCATGACATCAGAGGGTGGGAGGAAGGGAGGGAGGGGCTGCCCCTGACATCACCTGGCCCCTTGGTGGATGAACTAGAAGGCAATCCGTCCCTGGGGCCAGAACAGTTACCCACCCTTGCTGTAGATAAAATAGTACACAATTATTTTATTATGACTATATAATAATAAATAACGTATATAAAATCACACAGAACAATAGCTTCAGCAACCTTGGGCAGACAACAGCAGAAACATTATGGTAAAAAAAACTTTCAGAGACAGAGGAAGAGCGAGAGCAAGAGAGAGAAAGAGAGAGAGAGAGATTCTAATAAAAACACCCCTCAAACGTTTGGCCAAACAGGATTGCTTTGATTCTTGAATAATAATGATGAAATGGCCTGGGAAGGGTATTCCACAAATGAGGTGCCACCACAGAAAAGGCCTTTTCTTTGGTTGCTGCCTGCCTAATTTCCAAAGACCAGGAGAACCAGAGAAAGACCTCAGAACACGATCTTAAAAGTTGGGCAGGTTCATGTGGAAGAAGATGGTCCTTCAAATGGTGTGGTCCTAGGCTGTTTCATGGAATAATCTGCATCCCACAAACTTCACCATGAGTTCCAGAAAGCAGAACGAGGAAAAGAATAGGAAAATGTGCCCGGCTAAGTAAATCTAGGCAGGTTTTCATTCTCTACAAACACATTATGCAATGTGAGTGTTTTACTAAGGTTGAGTCCTGCTGTTACGGTAACCCATGGTCCTTCTTCCTGATCTTTGCACACGGTAGGCTCTTTATCTGTATTATATGAGCTAACACGTCTGAGCATGGAGGCACCTGCCATTCCATATCAAAAAGACTTCTTGGCAATGAGTCAATATTTATCTTGCCCTCTGGCAATCTCCATTTATCTCAATTAGCCTTGCTGTATGTTAGAAATACTGACATAGGTTACAGATAAACCATTATTACAATGTACATATAGTAATAGCTAGCAAATTTCATTATTAATTAAACGTGTCTTGCTTGGTCATCTCAAGGACTAGGAAAAATGACTTTTGGAGTATTATTACGAAATACATTCAGACTGCTTGAAGATAACCCATTAGGTAAAATATTAATTGATTAAGAGGGGGAAAGGTAGCTAAACCCTTCCTCTCACTCTACTCTCCTTTTATCTCTTCTTTTTTCTTTCCTTTTTTAAGACGCTGACACTGCAAGCAGGAATTTCAATCACTGAATAAAATTTTGTACAGTGCCTAGCCAGGGTCCCTGCCCCTCTCGATTTTAAATTTATTTCATAAGTTTATTTTTAGTACTAAAAAATTAAATGAGGGGGGTTGTCTATACATCTTCTTTGCCCCAAGGTGGCTGCGTGGTAGCACTGCATTGGTTATATGACACAGCCGCCACCGCACAAGGTGGAGTATAAAGTGATGCTTTCCCCTGGAGCTCCGTATTTAAAAAGTCAGGGACTTATCCCAACTTTTCCCTTTGAAGTGATGTCACCACGGCCCTTCCACCATGTAAACTCACCCCAGTGTTAAGCTGGGAGTGTTCTGGGGTGGATGGTGACCACTTATTGGTCACCAGAATCCGGGAAGACAGCATATGGCAGGCCTGATGCACCGGAAAGCCTGCACTGCCTCTGCAATGAAAATTACCCACTGCCACCCCGCAGCCAAACTGCAGGATTTAGCACAAGTGTGTGTAAGAGTGCAATAGATGGAACTGCTCCCATTGAATAGGATAGTGTCCAGCATTAGTTAAAATAGCCCAAACACTTTCTTTATCCCTTGCCAACTAGAAAAGACATTAGAAGAAAAGAACAACGCATCGGTTGTCATGTGCAAGATGACCTTTAGGGTCCTTGCCACAGTAAATCAGTGTTCCAGTTTTTAAAGGACAACACTGAAACCCTAGCTTTCAGCAAATGTCACAATGAGATAAACAATTTAACATTTATAATGTGTCTCATCGCTAATGTTTCAAATTTCACTCACCTGCAGACACACACACACACAAGCGAACGCACATGCACACACAGACACTCTCTTGTAAAACAAGTCTAGGGGCAATAAAAGGTTGACACACTGCACTACTGACCCGTTACTAATAAACAAATGGGCTGTAGCAGACATGGTTTGGGTACGGATGGTCCCAGGTTCTATCCCCAGGACCAGTCAGCAGATTTCTGCGTGATATCTAAAATGGCCAAGCCCAGTCAATTGACAGTAATGGGTAGTATAGTATCTTATTCAACCATATAACTCAGTTTCAAACCATCGTTTAAACCTGGTTTATGAATCTTTGCTTGCTTGGGAGCAATTAACTTTAGTTCCTGGTTCACATAGAAGGGGAAGCTATTAGCCAGGATATGCACGAGAATTGTGTGGGTGCACCCAGGTCCCTAGCCCCGTCCCTTCACATGCAAGGGGAAACTAGCTAGGAAGCTGCACACTGCTCATGCATATCCTGGCTTACTTAAGCCAGGATATTTGGCTCAGTGTTACATGCTAACACGGCCAGGTTTTTCCCAGTCAACATTTTGTTTTTGCTTTTGAAAAAATATGTGGCTGCAATAATTGAACGTGATCCAATTGTGTTCAAAGAGATGTAAGCCCAGGAGGTATTCACAAGGGAAAATAGGAACTAGGCAATGTTTCAGCAGCTCTCTGAACTGCCTTAAGTGGGATTACGAAACACCTCTTTGCATGCTTTTTTGGAAAGGTTCTGTGCCCATTCTTCTTCTTGTATATTAGCAGTTAAGAGTTATTTACTTATAAAATGTCTTAGCCACTTTTCCAGAGTTTGCTCGAGGGATATACAATACAAAACATAAAACTATCATGAAACAAGCACTCTGCTCTGCAAATCACAATCACTTTAGCAGGGATTTCTGCCCAACTCATGGCTTCCCAGTGCCATCCTAAACATAAGAATACATTTCTCTGTCCCACGTTGTTGTCTCTCATCTGTTAAAAATAATTTTATTTCTTCCACCAAGTTCTAAAAATGATACTGTAACGTCCACATAATCCAGCTTGTTGTGCCACTGTCCCTTATCAGAAAATCACTGCAATGCAAAGTCCTTTAACACCTGTCCTTCCCAAATCTTATCTTGCTATTATTATAAGGTTGATAGTTCTGGGTGTTGCATTCCATGTGAAAAAAAACTTATGTGTAACTTTCTCGACAAAGAATACAGAAGGCTAGTGCCATGAATAAGAATCAAGCGGGAATGCTTTTCCTGGACTGTACATCTAACTGCTGCAGATGGAAGGACTGCGTGACTGAATGTTAGGCTTCTTGTCAGAAAGGGGGGAACCCTCCCTGCATGTAGAAAATTAGTATGCCCTTCACCCTGACATGTCACTTCTCTATGTGCAGGGAGAGTTTTCTGCATGTGAGAAACAAACATGTAACCCCTGCATCTGGACCCCAAAGTGGGCCATTAAAAGTGTTGCCTCTTGATACTGGTGACTGAATTAATACGTCAAAAGTCAGAGTCAGAAGAGACAAAAACAAAAGATGTCCAATCTCCTCCCCAAAAGCAAGAAGAGTTACCTAATGGCCAAAATAGTCATGATGCAAGGAAGCCACAGCTGTTTATTTATACATCTGCAAAGAGGGGATGGGGTCTTTTAACATCAAAAGGGGTATATTCATGAGAGGGTAAAGTAGGGTGAACAAATGAAAAGGAGGGCAGGGCTCCTGCATCTTTAACAGTTGTATTGAAAAGGGAATTTCAGCATGTGTCATTTGTATGCATGCAGCACCTGGTGAAATTCCCTCTTCATCACAACAGTTAAAGCTGCAGGAGCCCTGCCCTTTTTTGTATCTGGTCACTCTAGCATAGCTCCTGCAGCTTTAACTGTTGTGATGAAGAGGGAATTTCACCAGGTGCTGCATGCATACAAATGACACATGCTGAAATTCCCTTTTCAATACAACTGTTAAAGATACAGGAGCCCTGTCCTCCTTTCCATATGGTCACCCTGGGGGAAGGGAACCCTCTCCTGCCTCCATCTTACCTTTCTGTGCTTCATCAATTTAGGCACAGGCACTTTTTCCCCAGGCCAGTTCTGAAAACAGACGTGAAAAGAGCTGGGGAGTTAGGTACCAAAAGTGATTCAAGTGCCTATTTTGGTTGCCACAAGAAAGTTCAGGAGCACCACCTCACACTCTGTGTAATGGTAATCCTCCAAACAAAAACAAGCATAAAATGCCACGTTTCAGCCTCATGCCTGTGATCTCATGGTTGACCTGAATCCAGTAACTCTGAGCATGAGATCAAGAATACCAGAGATGTCAAAAATCAGCAGGTTGAGCATTGCATTTCTAGTGCCTGTATGCATTCACACCCCTTTTGATACGAAAAGCAGAAATTGTACTCTTCACTTTATATATAAACAGAACAGAACAGGTTTGGCACAGAGTCAGTCTTGATTGTCCTGATGCATGACCTTTCTTGGAAGAGAGGAAAAGGAATCTCCTTGATCTCTCAGCGGCTTTTGATACCATCAACCATAGTATCTTGTTCAACTGGTGATGTGGGCTGCCGCTTGGGGCTATGGTGATACACTGGTTCTGCATAGCTGAAGGGGTGGTTTCAGAAAGTAGGGATTAAGGGATTATTGCTTGACTCCATGGCATTGGAGCTGTGGAGTCCCACAAGGTTCTAACATCGCCCATGCTCTTTAACATCTACATGAGGCCGCTGGGTAAGGTCATCTGAGGATTTGGCATAAGGTGTCATCCGTACGCACATAACGCCCAGCTCTACTTCTGTTTGTCATCAGAGTTGGGTGAGTTTGTGGAGGGGATGAGTTGTTGGCTGGTCTTGGTAATGGACTGGATGAGGGCCAATAAATGGAAGCTGAATCCTAACAAAAATGGTACGCGGTTCCTGGATCCGGGAAGGTGGCGTTCAACCTGTTCTGCATGGGGTTGCACTCCCCCTGAAGGAGCAGTTATACGACTTCGGGGTACACTTGGATCTAACACTGCAACGAGCCAGAGCACCTTTTTCTACCTCTAGCCTGGTTTGACAGCAGACAGCATACCTGGATAGGCCTGGCTACAGAGATCCATGCTCTGGTAATCTCCAGGTTGGATTACTGCTATGCGTTATACATGGGGTTGCCCTTGAAAACAATTCGGAAACTCCAACAGAATTTGGCTGCTAGAGTTTTGGCTGCTTTGTCTAGGTGGAGCCATATTACATCAGTTCAGAATGAGCAACAAACGAGTTATTCATTAAAAGTTCTAAAGTTCTAGTATCTGAAGGAATGCTTCTTTCTTCATCAGCCTGCTTGTGCTTTAAGATAATCAGAGAAGGCCCTTTTCTGTATGTCACCTATAAGGAAAGTACATGTATCATTTACTAAAGAGTTCTCTGTGGTGGCACCCCGGCTGTGGGTATTCCAAAGTTGTACAGTTTTGGGGATCAGCTTAAAATCTTTTGCTGAGTCATTTTAAATTTTAAATGGTACTTTTAACCTGGTTGAAATGGTTTCTATGCCTCTCAATTTTTCCGTATTTAAGTGTGCCACTCTGAAATCCTCTTTTGGATGAAGGTGCAGTCCATACATTTTAATAACGAACAAATGAAATAAATAAAATAGCTGCGTCTTGGTTTTGATGCCTGTGAGAGTGAGTGAAAGAGAGCGCGGGGGAAAACATGCATGGAATTTGGGCCCATATTATTACTTCTTCTGCTCATGTCCCATTTTAGAACAAAAACCCAGCTGTAGTGTTAGTTCAACCAATCAGGAGTGTTGGTAAAGCTGCACCCTGTTCAGGAAGGGAAAAAAAGGCTTTTTTTTTATGGTTCAATCAAACGTTGTGTGAATCTTTATGACACTATCTAAATCAGTCTTATCTTTGTTCTTTCCCACATGCTGTACCTCATCCTCCGTGCCTCATCCTCGCATTGTGTTAAAGATGAAGTCAAAATCTCTCCAGAGTCATTTAAAAGACAAAAAAAAAAAAAAAGAAAGAGAGAAGGGGAGAGGATGTCGGAATGCATCCAGGCAGATAGCAGAGTTCCACTTTTGCTTTCCCTTCTGGAAATTTTGCTGGTTACAAATTCATTTAGAGAAAGGCACAGAGGCAGGTTTGGCATCTAAGGTGTGCCAAATACAGAAGGTTATGTGTAAACCTCCTCATTTCCCAATTCCCCTCTAAGCACACTGCCCTTACTGTTTGAAACAAATGCCACGGACATGTCGTATTCCACAATTCCATACACACAAACAGCATAAATTGCAGCTGAAAATCCCATCTCTCTCCCCCCCCCCCCCCGCTTTTTTAAAAAAGAAGTAAAGACCAAGTTTCTAGCCCTTATGGTCGAGACAGGTTTAACAGCGGCCCGGTCTGAACGTAACAATAAATCATACTTAAGCGAAGTCACATGGACCAAATCCAGCCCTCCCTGGTTCCCAGAGGACTACACTCCCCGGCCCTGGTCGAAGCCCCCTTTCCCAACCACTGAACATTTGGTGGTTTCCTGGCTTTTGTTCAGTTTTTTCCCATTCCCAAAGCTTGAAACATCTTTCCCAAGGCTTAGTTACTGGCAGTAAGAGCTTCAAGTAAGAGCCTCCATGTTGTTTAGGTTTTTTTATCTTGTACGGGTTTCAACTTTAAAGGTGGCTTAGAAATAATGTTCGATGGATAGATGAATTAAGTTATAATATGCTTGGGTTTCTTGGTGGGGTTTTTTGTATTTTTTTCCCCCTTTGCCTTCAGCAACCTCGCCGCCACCACTGGAATGCAGACCCCGAGAACTTCTCTAAAACTGAATTTAGCCCATTTTCCACCCTTGATTCAGCATTACATGCTCAAGCTTGCTCTCTCTGTCTGGCTCATCTCTCTGGCCTTTGCTAGACTACCTGGAAATCCGGGCGGGAGGAGGGGCGAGCCCCGCGATACAACTTTCGTGGGCTGTCGCCCTAGTCTTCACGTCAGACGCGACGGGCTAAAGGAAAGCCCTGTCGCGTTCGCCATTTTTTAAAAAAAATTAAAGGGCAGGGTGCTCAGAAGTGAGAAAAGGTAAGTTGTTTTTTTTTTTAAAAAAACCAACTATTTCCCTGCTCCCCCTACCCTGCCCCGAGCGCTGTGGACCGTGCGCGGCTTCTCTTGGCTCCTTGCAAGTAATCGCCGAAGCCGGGAGAAGCCACAGAATGGGCCACATGCTTGTGGTCTGCCCGAGACTGTGGGAAATATCGGGCTACAAGTGGTGCCTGTTATCCCGGGGCAAGGGAGGGTTCATCCCTGCCTGAGCCCGGGATCCCCTGTGCATCAGCCCAGGATAACCCCTCGTCTAGCTACTGTCTCTCTCTCTCTCTCTCTCTCTCTCTCTCTCTCTCTCTCTCTCTCTCTCTCTCTGGCCTTTCTTTCTTTCTTTTTCACTGACTCCTAATTTCTTCCTTCCTTCCTTCCTTCCATCTCTGGTTCCTCTCCCTCTCTTTTTCCTCCCTGTTAATCCAATGGAGCGATTCAACTATTGCTTCTAACGGGGAAAGGAAAAGAGAGAGAATTGGCTGGAGGAAGGCCAAGGGCACCCTCTGTCAAGTATACATTTGCCTCAAGGGTCCTTAGTGTGAGGGGGTGGGGATGGTGGATTTTGTTCCTCCTCTAGCCATTTTTTGGCAGGGGGGCATTTCCACACTTCCCCAGCCGCTGTGCAAATAAAGGAGGGAAATAGCTGGGTGGGTGCATCAGCCTAGTTTGCGGATGTAGTGACACCTGCAGGTGCCTGCATTGGGGACCCCTACACTAAACTATGGCTTGGTGTTACATCTGAACATAGCCAATGTATAAGCCAAATGGTATCGGAATACGTTTTCCAGGGGGTAGAGTTTCAGTGCCATGCACAGCTCCTTGCAGTTTCCCCTAACTAACGGAACAAGTTGTGGAAAATAAGCACACAAATAGGCAAATTAGTTCAGTTTGCATAAATTATACAGGATACAGAATTTAGCTTTTCTTGGTGCCAAATGTGAATTTCAGTTTAGCTCAGAGTACACATAGCCCTTATAATGGCTATGCACTTTTACTCTGATGAGAGAGGGATGAAATTCCATTGAAAGACACAATGTTTTAAGCTCATGGTTTTAGATGGTCATTTCCGAATGAATTAAGCAACAAATCCATTTCTTCTGGAATATTTTATTGGTGTTGATAGGAACCATTTCTTTTCTCTGGATGAGAAAACAAACACAGAATAATAATAATAATAATAATAATAATAATAATAATAATAATAATAATAATAATTGTCTTCCAACACTTTCCAGAGGGAAACCGAGGCCTGATTTATACAGGATACAGGCTATGGAGAAAGTCTTTAGTTGTGAAAGCAATCCATGTGAACCAAACCATGTTATACATAAATGGGCCAGCAAAGAGCATGCAAACATTACACACAGATAGCAAGTGCATGTAAATGTGTTCATGTATAAAAAAGCTTATGCAGTTAAGGGCATGTAGCCCACAACCTGTATATATCAGATCTGATCCTCAGTCCACCAAATGCAGTGGGGATAAAGTGGCAGAATGCCAGGGGTGAGAGAATAAACAGTGCCATTTCAAGACTATAGATAAGGAATACCTCCCTTGAATAGTCCCTTGCCCAAGAAACTCCCTGCAAATAGAAAATTAGCAGGATCAGGGAGGAAGTCTCTTTCCCTGATGTACTGTTTGTGGGTCCGGTGTTGTGGTTTTTTTAAAAATGGAACATATATATATATAAACCCACTCACCTGCATTTTGAAGTGGGGTACTTCATTCCTCCATCTTGGCATTTATTTATACCCTGCCTTTCCTCCAAGGAGCATAAGACAGTGTGCTTGGTTCTTCCCTCATTTTATCCTCATAACTCTGTGAGGGAGGGAGGCTAAGATGAGAGATAATGACTGGCACAAGGTCTGAGCATCATGGCTGAGTGAGGATTTGAACGTGGCTCTTCCCAGTCCTAGCCCAATATTCCAACCATTATACCCCACTGTTTTTCAGCATTCTCCCACTTCATTCTCCTGAATGTGCAGACCAGGCTGATACACCTGATGAGATGTGGTGAGAACAGTGGAGAAACATAGCTAGCAAGAAGCAGCCAGTATTTTGCTTCCACCACCGCAGTCCCTTCTCCCTCTCGGTTTACCTCTCTTAAGTAATCTATGCAGGTTCTGCTTAAGGAGTATAATTTATACAGGACACAAAAATCATCTTTCCTTGGGGTAATTTGGGATGCAGTGGCAAAAAAAAATATGTTTGTGACTCCCTTAGGATTGTCACATATTTCCATTAATCTAACCACATAATCCTAGATAAAGAACAATATATAACCTGATTAAACAAATGGCACACAAAAATGATGCTTTTTCAACATTTATTTATCCACAACTGATTCAACATTCAAAATCCATATGTGAAAAAGTATGTGAACCTTTAGATTCAGTACCTGGTGGCGCTCCCTTGAGGATCAATGACTTCAAGTAAGAGTTTCCTGTAAATCTTGGTCAGTCTTTTACATTGGTTTTCAGGAATTTTGGCCCATTCCTTCTTACAGAACTGTGTCAATTCAGTGACATTTGAGGGCTTCTTTGCATGAACAGCTTGCTTCAGGTTCTGCCACAACATTTCAATGGCACTTAGGTCCGGACTTTGACTACGCCATTCTAAGACATGGAATTTCTTATTCTGCAGCCATTCTTTTGCAGATCTGCTTGTATGTTTAGGATCAACATCAAACATTCAATTTCCATGTGTGAAAATGGTATGCAAACCTTGTTGCATGACCCACCTTTGGTTAAGTTCAGCTCACGGATGGATGGCCTAATATTCTCCTCTAGAATCTTGATACATTGCAGAATTCATGGTTGTGTCAATGATGGCAAACTGTCCTGATTCTGAGGCAGCAAAGCAGGCCCAAACCATCACATTACCACCACCATGCTTGACAGTTCGGATGAGGTTCTTCTGTTCAAATTCAATTTGTTTTTAGCCAAACATAACGTTCCTCATTGAGGCCAAAAAGTTCTACCTTTGATTTGTCTGTCCAGAGAACATTGTTCCAGAAGTCTTGGGGATTATCTATGTGATCTTTAGCAAACTTCACATGGGCAGCTATGTTCTTTTTTGAGTGTAGTGGTTTCCTCCCAGCTATCCTCTCATGAATAACATTCTTGTTCAGTCTTTTTTCTGATTGTTGAGTCATGAACACTCATATTAGCCAATACAGGAGTGGCCTGCAGATCCTTGGATGTTACTCTGGAGTTCTTCTTGACTTTCCTGTATGATGCACTCATTTGTTCTTGGAGGGATTTTGGTAGGACAACCGTTCCTGGGTAAAGTGACTGTGACCTTGAACCTTCTCCATTTGTATATTATCTGTCTGACATTGGATTGCTAGAGCTCCAGATCCATAGAAATGGTTTTATAACCTTTTCTAGACTGATGAGCAGCAGTATAGCCTCAGAGAGATGTATTTTGATCCTGGCATGACGTGTTTCCACACAACCATATGATGAAGACCAAATTCAGAAGTTTTCTGACCTTTTATAGGTTGTGGCCTCCCAAACTCATCCCTGAAGATCTACCTAATTACTTAAACACCTGATTCTAATTAATACCTTTAATTCAGCAGATGCAACCAGAAGTTACTTATTTTTGCACATACCTTGACTCTTTCGTACTCATTGTTTGCCTAATTTATATGTTGTTTTATTTCGCAAGGCATGGAATTGGTTAATATAAACCCTATTGGATATTAGAAAATGACTGGTTTTGATTCACAAAGGCTATCATGGTAAAACTATGGAATTTCCATAATTATCATTAGGGTTCACGAACTTTTTCTCACTATAGTACCTTAAAAACAGTGATTTATTTTATCGCAGTATACTTACATCACTGGCTATAAGCTGTAATGACAGAAGACATTAGTGCCCTTGTGCCCTTGTTTATAACAAACGCTAGGTACTCAGTACATCATCTGAAGCAGAGGACAAGAAGAGTTATGGAACATACAGTGATAAAGCCAAAACAAAAGGCAGTGGGAGACTAATGCTGAGTTATGATTACCAACTCATACCAATTATTGACTACTAAATCCTGAAGAATCACTAAAATTACACCAAAGTAAAAATAATAACAACAATGCAGGGCCTCCCACTGCTGCTAATTTAAGACACTGCCCCTGTGACTAATCAATATGAGCAATTTCTAGAACATAAGAGGGATGTGTGAAATATTCACTCCATCATTTTTTATGGCTTTATACAATTTGCACCTCCCAGACCCAACATAGATACAAACGCAAATTATAGTCGGAAATCTATAAATTTCCAAGCTGGTGATATGTTCCACCAAAATAGAATAAATGCATTCGACTACATGCACACATCTGAGAAATGTGCAGAGAAAAAGGCGTCCATTTCCAAATTGTGCACTAACACACTTTAGGGGCATGCAACCAAAAAATATGTATGATCAAAAATGCACACAAAAATATATACATTTAGGTATGCATTAATGCATACATTACAAAATATGTGCATTAAATTATATGTGCATTTGCGGGAACTGGCCAGATCAAGCTTGACTTTCAAAACCCAACCATCTCTGAAAGACTAAAATTAAAAGTTCATCCACTCCGAGGCTCAGGCAGCCAGAGACGGAGCTGACGTGGTTGATGACATGAAACTGGGGCAACATAATAGAGAATCATCTGGCCAACCCTGAAGTCTGGGGATGATATCAGAAGCACATAATGGGTGGTACAATGGAATGCATTAACAACAGAACAACA
The DNA here is from genome assembly GCF_023053635.1 of Elgaria multicarinata webbii. Lineage (NCBI taxonomy): Eukaryota > Metazoa > Chordata > Lepidosauria > Squamata > Anguidae > Elgaria > Elgaria multicarinata. The sequence continues at coordinate 97,907,273 of NC_086177.1, forward strand.
ACTGGGCAGGCAAGGGAAGGGAAGGAATGGAGCAGTGCCAATGGGATGCCTTGGGAAAATGCCAGGCGCCCTCAAGAGATGAGCCACCAGAATTTGAAGTGAAGAAAGTTAGGGCCTTGCTAGACCTGCCGGCTTACACCGGCAGGGAGGCAGGGCCAAGGCGCGCGACCGTTAGTGCGTCTCCCCCAGGCTTCCACACGTCGGATGCGCAGGGATGTCGCGTCCCTGCGGCGTCCGCCATTTTTTTTTTGCTTAAAGGGGCCGGGTGCGGCCCGAAGACTCCAGAGACGGTGAGTGTTTTTTGGGGGGGGTTGTACGGGGGGGGGGGCGAAGGATGGCAGGGTGGGTGGCAAGGGGGCAGGGCGGGTGCGATCGCGCCGCGCGCCACCCAAGCAAGCAGCCGAGCGGTGCTTGCCCGGGCAATGCCTGGCATGGGGCGGCATTGCCCGGGCAAGTGCCGCTCGGCTGCTTGCTCGGGCGGCGCGCGGCACGATTGCACCCCCCCTCCCCCCTTGCCACCCACCCTGCCATCCTTCGCCCTCCCCTCTCTTCCCTCCCCCGGGCCGATGGGCACAGCGCTCGTATGAATCTGGCGGCAGGTCCGCAGCTTAAGCGAGGAGCCGCAAAAAGCCGCGGAAGTCCCTAGATGTTCCCCAGCTCCGGCCTGAGGCCGGAGCTGGGGAAAAGGCGCGCCATAAGCGCATTCGCTTATGGCGCATTGGAGGAGGCCTCAGCGCGGCCTGCCGCCGGATTCCCCTGTGCGTCATCTGGACGCACAGCAGGGAAACCGGGTCAGAAGGCGCGCTAAGGCCTCGTCTAGTAACGCCCTTAGAAAGTCGTCTGGATTCCCAACAGATAACTGAGGCCAGTATTAAATCAGCAACCAGGCAGGCCACTTTTTCTTCTCTACAGCCAAAGACCTGGGTTGAGGGTGCTTGACATGGAAGAATCTCTCCCATTTCTTGAAGAATGTTTTCCAGAACAAAGTCCCTTTAGAGACTATCCTTCAACGGAAATGGGTCCCCCATGCAGCCATCCCATTTTGAGATGCAGGCTTTTGGGATAATAAAATCTTTTCAGAACATAATGCAAGGATGCAGAACCTCTTTCATATTGAGGACTGAATTCCATTTCGGCTAAGCTCTTGGTGCCACATTCCAATGGTGGGCAGGGCCAAAAAAGAGAGACACCTGGATAGTTTAAGCTTTTAGGAGAGGCATTTCACTCTTTTAAAATGGGGTGGGGGAAAACTGCACAAAAGCCAGGAAACACCAAATGATTAATAGCCGGGAGAAAGGGTTGGGGCCAGGAGAAGGGGGCATGGACTTTTTGGGACCCTCCAGAGAACCAGACTGGGATTCCCATTGGGCTGGATTTGGCCCAAGGACTGAGGTTCTGGACCCTTGATGTAAAGGCTAAGCTAGGTATCAAATACACACACACACACACACACACGATTACTAAAAACTACCAGGCCATGTGAGTATCATCCATTCAATAAACAGGAAGCTTAGCATATGCAGTAAAATGGAAGATGCAGAACAAAAATGCCAGTTATCAATGGAGGTCTTGGGTGCTTCCAGATGAGTTTTTTTATTATGCAATTGCCTTCTTTATTTACAGAATTTTACCGGAGGGGTGGGGTGGGGCTGTTTACTCAATGACATCTTTCACTTGTAACCTTGCTGTATTTTCCTACCAATTCTTCCATCTTTTTTCTTACCACAAATAAATAAATAAATAAATAATAATGGCAACAGGAAAAAGTCACAATTATTCTGTTAGTCATGTCAGTCACCGGCACCACATCAAAAAACTATGCAGAATACCTTCAGAAACTGGGCCTATCAAAATACATCCACACCGACATACAGAAAGCAATCATACTTAAAACATGTTCAACGGTCAGAAGACTTTTGAATCAGTAAAAAACAGTATGATTTGGCAAAGCCCGTCATGTCCATCTAGAAAAACCATCACAAGTGAAAAAAGCGAAATAATAATAAAATATGTTTAGGAGAAAAAGACAGAACTGCTGCACAATGCTTTTGGCTTGGTAGTGCCAGGAGCCATCTGTCTGCAAGCACCCTTTTAGATCAGAGAATCTCAGTCATGACAATCAGATTCACAAAACATTGTGGTTTTTCTGGCCACTACTGCAAAGAAAGCTGCTTTGGCTCAATTCAAAGGTAACAACGATGAACTTTGCTATTTTAAGAACAAGCAGCAACCAGTTTCAGGCTGATACACTCCGCCTTTTCCTTCTTCTTTCCCTCATGCATGAGAGGAGCAAATCAGAACTTCCACTTCCAGTTTCATGGTTTGTTTCATCCAAGTGCAGAAAACTATGGTTTGTGCAAGCCGTGGTTTGAGGCCCTGATTTGAGGGCAAACTTATAGTCTGATGTGACATTACAACTGAACCTTTAGCATGCATTAGGAAAAAGTCTTTCACCTGTTTCTTCAAATGGGAAGGCAGGTAGGTAGGCAGGCAGGAAAGAGGGAAAACAATCCTAAAATAATCTATATTCCCAGAAAAATACTGTTTAAAATCAATAGCCAACAATACCTTGTGAGTCTCATATATAAAACATCATATATTTTCCCGTGTGCAAACCACACTGTACGCAGTCATCCTGTTTAATGTCAGGGCAAACAGATCTAAGAAAAGGGCAGATGCTATCCATTAATACAAAAGCATTTATATGCAGTAAAACACATTATTCCAAGGCAGACCTGTTGGGACCCACCAAGCCAAACTCTGTTATTCAGCCTGCTAGGTGCTTAACAACTACTTTGGTTTTATACCTCTCAGCAGGGTTATTCACCCTGGGTGGGCTGCCATGCTTGGCCAGTGCATCAAATTTAGTTTGGAGGGTTACAAATTCTGTGGGCCTGATATATGGAAACAGTGGTAACAACAAAACATCTAGTGATATTACATCCACAATATTATTATCACTTTGATATGTGTGGTGGCACTATTATGTATTGTATTTCTTAGGAAAATCTCAGATCACCATTTCTTGGTAGCTGGAAGTGCCCTACAAAGATAAGAACACTTGAAGGGAAGTTGGACAACAAACAATGTAAAAAACAAACAATTAAACACTATGGTCAGTTTACCATATTTCTTTTGAAGTGCTACATACCCCTGCTACTAAGGCACAATGCAATCATAAGGCTTAACCATGGCTAATGCTAGCCATGGTTTGCTGCCTTACTTCTGATTAGGTTTCAAAGCATACAGTGAACCTATGGCTTCGTTTGCCAGGCTAGTGTGCCTTTTCCCGAGACAAATGCAATACTGAACCCGGTTAAAGAAAACAAACCATGATTAAGCATCATGTCTGCAACATGTGACCTAAATATAGTTGAAAAGATGTGCCTCTTGGCAAAATGAAAATTATTTCTCTTTTTCTCTAACTCCAGGGGACAGTGTTAAGTGGATTCAGTGCTTTGGTGCAGTTCCTTCTGAAGTATTTTGTTGACATATTAATGCTGCTCTTTAATACCAAGCCCAGCATAATCAATTTTCAGTTGAAGTGATGACTCATGGAAAATATCTGCTAACATAAAATAGAACAACTGCTGTGCTGTACATGGAGTGGAACAGTGGACAAAGCAGACATGAAAGGCTCAGCGGATTCCACTGGATCAGAATGTGTTTCGATTTCAACTTGAAAGACATTTTTTTAAAAAAAAAATCTAAGAAATTGCCAGCTAATTTACACAGTCTTAAAATGCGGACTTTGAGGATCTAGAAAACAGTAAAATTGGAGTAATTATAGATAATAAAGTTTCCAGAACATAGCTGGTGTAGCATAGTGGCCACAAGCATGAGAGATATGTTGGCTGTAACTCTGTACAGGAGCTCCCCCTACTACAACATTTTGTTGCAGGTCCTAAGTGTCAATAGGTAGTAGCCCTTACAGCTAAGAATGGAACCATGATTGGAGGCAGTATCACCTCTGATTGCCAGATGTTGAGGATAAAAGAAAGCAGGGGGTAGCTATGTCAGTCATGCTATGCTATGCATTTTTGTATACATTTTTGCCTTAGGCAGACTTTTTTTTTTGCAAGCAAGCTTCCTAATATAATGTCTCTTTGAATGCTCTGATTCATTTTTTTATTGTAGAATTCCATTGCAATATTCAGAGAAGAGCGAAGTTTGACAGATAATTTTCAACTTGCATGCAGCTTCAAAAGTGTGAAATTATACAATTCCTATGCTACGTTTGTAAGCATCCTAGAGGCTTACTGGCTACCAAGATGAATTTTCCTGACTGCCCACATACATATATTCAAAATTGGGACTTAGCTGGTCATTCTTTTTTGACTGCTTTCCCATTGACCAATTCTCATGAAACACAAGGAAAGCTTTTGACAAAGATTCCACAAATAACAACGGTTTCACTATAATTCAAAGTCAGGAGTTTATAGTCTGTAAAGTTTTTTTTAAAAAGAATCTTCTATAACAATGTATAATAAAGAATTATTTTTAATATCAAAAACATGTCAAATATATTTAAACAAACATAATTAATTGCAAAGCGGAGCAAAATGAAATAGGAACATAAAAATTCTCTGTATACTTTAATAAAAACAGGTGCAGGCCAAAGTACATTGATATGCCATTAACGTACAGCCTACAAGCAAATCATGAAGGGGTTACGAGATACCTACAGTTAAAAGTAACCCAGTCAGAATTTAGTTATTGCTTAGAAAGGTAATGCCTAGCTGTTGAATTTAACAAAACAACATTTAAAAGTCTCTATACACCCTAATAAAAACCTGTGCAGCCCAAAGTACAATAATATGCTAGGAACATAAAACCTATAAACAAACCAGGGACAGACTGTGGAGCAACTTGGCATCTATCTCCCTACAACTACCTTTTGCCACGAAAAACTCTACATTGCTATGAATCATGCGTGCTCATTGGCAAACCTCAAGATTCAAGTCATCGATGGACCAGAACAAAGACATTACAGTGGTCACGCTGGAGTTTATACCAAGTACATTTACGGAAGTATTGTAAAGATAAATGGAAGTTTTGTATTTTAGGAAGTTTTGTAAAGATAAAAAGATATAATGCTTTGAACGTTACAACAAACGCAGTTAGTTAAGTTAAACCTTTCATTAGATTTGATTTTTTTTTGGCCATGAAAATTCTGATCAAGCAAGGGAATCATTTACATACAAGAAAACTCCCCATAGCAGAGGGGCACCAACCTGAAAAGAAACAGAATCAATCCATGTTTATTTTCTTTTTAATTTTTTTGTGGTGATTGCGCTAAATTTTAAGTCCTCAGTCATTGAAGTCTTGTCCAAAGTGCAGCCCATTATTTATAACAGACAGTGTGGGTCTTCGTTTCAACAGGGAAAAATACAGAACAACAGGACGAAATGAAAAATAAAGGGTCTTTTTTACGCGCCTTTGATGTATGAAGGCTGGCAGCCCAAATTCCCTAAACCAATATCACAACTGTAATTCTTATGTGGTTTCTTGATAGTCAAAAAGCCTCGTGTGGCGCAGAGCGGTAAAGCAGCAGTTTCTGCAGCTGAAACTCTCCCCACAGCCTGAGTTCGATCCCAGCGGAAGCTGGTTTCAGGCAGCCGGCTTGGGTCGACTCAGCCTTCCATCCTCCCGAGGTCGGTAAAATGAGTACCCAGTTAGCTGGGGGAAAGGTATTCACGGCTGGGGAAGGCAACGGCAAACCACCCCGCTATAAGGCCTGCCAAGAAAACGTCAGTGAAAGCTGGCGTCCCTCCAAGAGTCAGTAATGACTCAGTGCTTGCATGAGAAGTTCCTTTCCTTTTTCTTTTCTTGACAGTCACTTTCAGTGTTGCATTAAGACATTTCCACAACCATCAGTAGGATGCCAAGGGATGTCGACTTGGAGTCAACTTGCAGCAAATACAAATTTGTGGAGATCTGGTGGACGGGCTGCTCTCATGCTCCAGGACTAACTAATCACCCAGGGTCACAAAACGTATTTACCAGCAGTTCAAACCTGGGGCAATTTTGTCTACCTTGGAGCTCTTTTGTCTCACCCTTGCGATGCATGCCTTAGCTTGCTTTCAGCAGAACCCAACGGTTATCAGTGAACTTCAATACATCTATAAAGCAGTAGTGTAGATTGAGCCTGGGTTTGGTAACATTTCTTGACTAAGGAAAGCATACATCATCCTTCCACAACCTGGTGCCCTTCAAATGTGTTGGGCGACAACTTCCATCATCCCCAGCCAGCATGGCCAATGACCATGCTACCTGGGGCTGATGAGTTAAGTGTATCACCTCTGCAGGATGTTAACTTGGGGAAGGCTGAAATGCACAATTTTCTCTGCTAGTTAGCAGGGGGCAGGAATGTCTGAATTATGAGGATACACACACACAATTGTGGCCCCTTTACAGTCGATATCACAAAATAAATTTATTACAAACATTTCTTCAATTAACACCTGTTCAATGTTTCAGCTTTTGGTCATTGGATTGTTAATATATATGAAGATACTTTAGGCTGACCATATGAAAAGGAGGACAGGTCTCCTATATCTTTAACAGTTGCATAGAAAAGGGAATTTCAGCAGGTGTCATTTGTATATATGGAGAACCTGGTGAAATTCCCTCTTTATCACAGCAGTTAAAGCTGCAGGAGCTATACTAGTGACCAGATTTAAAAGAGGGGAGGGCACCTGCAGCTTTAACTGGTGTGATTTCACCAGGTTCTCCATATATACAAATGACACCAGCTGAACTTCCCTTTTCAATACAACTGTTAAAGATACAGGAGCCCTGTCCTCCTTTTCATATGGTCACCCTAGATACTTGATAAATGTATGTATAACACACACACACACACCCCACATATATGCGTGCATAGTTCTTTATAGTTGGGATAATGGATAAATAGATATACCCAACTACAAAGAAACAATCCAAAATCTTTAAGAGGGCAGGGCTCCTGCAGCTTTAACTGTTGTGAAGCAGAGGGAATTTCACCAGGTGCTGCATGCATACAAATGACACCTGATGAAATTCCCTGTCCTGCTTGTCATATAGTTACCCTAGACTTGTGGCTTCAACATCGGACCATGGCTTGTATTCTCCACTCTGCCCTCTGCCTTGCTTAATATTCTGCCTGATGAAGAATTCTGGAGAATTTGAAAGCTTGCTAGCTATTTTGCATCATTTTGGTTAGTTGTAATAAAGGTATTGCCAGACTGTGGATTTTGCTTCTTGTTTGTTACAGATTGACACAGCTTCCTTTGTTTTGTTTTGTTTTAATAAAAGAACAATTGCTGATGTTTCAACTTGCAGTTTGGGGGGGGGTTCTTTAGAAAAGGGCAATTCAGGCAGTTTTGCTACCTAGTCCTCAACAAAGAGCATCATCAACAAGATTATGATGCTTCCTTATTCCCACTGGATCATTAAGTGCTAGCATTGTGCTGCAAACATAGTTCATAAAATGGAAACTTTGCTGTTCTTTAATTGTCTCCTTTTGAAGGGGGTGCCTGGATCTAATCCATAAAGCCATTTTTAAAAAGCAAACTTTAAAGAACTCCAGGCTTGCATAGAAAAGGAACACTGATGCCATAGCTAGACGAGGGGGTAAAAGGGCAACGAGCTCAGGATTTTATGATCGCGAGATCGTCATCCCCGGTTACACCCAGCACGCAACATTGGAGCCGCCATTTTGTTTTTATCGGAGAGGGAGTGCACAAGCGCTCTTCTGCAAAACGGTAAGTTTTTTTTAAAAAAAATAATAATTTCCTCGCTCTCCCCCACCCCACCCCCGATGGGCACAGAGCTCCTGATGCTATTCGTGAGGAGCCAGGAAAAACCACGACAGCGGGCCACACTTTCTGCGATCTTGGGATCATCCCGAGACTGTGGAAAAACCGCGAAAAAAGGGTAGGGTGATATCCCGGGAAAAGGGAAGGATCATCCCTCCCTGCTCTTGGAATCCCCTGTGCATCATCTGGACGCACAAGGACGATCCAGGGACGATACCCAGGGTATCACCCCGTCTAGCTATGCCCCAACTCAAGAATTACCTACACAACCCCAGGGAGCAACATTCAGATTCACATTTCGTTCCAGGAGGTGCTAACTGGGTAAATTTTGGTCAAAAACAAACTGAAACAAATGTCTCATGCATCCCTAGTTATCATGTTCTCTCTGGCTCCAGAGTGAGCCCACCAACCAGTCAACCTATTGGTTTCCCCTGACCTCTTGGAGCTAGAAAGGTGGTTGCAGTGCTGCCCTGCCAAGGATATCTGAAGTGCCTTTCAGAGATTTAATGCACTAGAAACAAATAGTGGTGGGTGAATGTAAGATGGTGGCTATCTGGCAGAACAGCTTCTTCAGTTGGTCGTTGGGTCCTTTTTGGGTCCTTTTGGGTTCTTTTTGGGTCCCAGTGCATGGTCTTCTGAAGCCACATGATGCAGCAACCATACAGAAGCTAAGCAGGTCTGGTCTCTGCCTGGGAGCTCCATGGACACCACCTTGCACTTCACAATGGAAGAAAGTTGGGATATACATAGAAGAAATAAATAGAAGCTCTACTGCTCCCTCCCCTTAACCCTGCATCACAAGCTCTGCTGGTTGAGAATGGGTGTAGTATAAAGGGAACTGTGAGCCACTAAGTTCTTAGTTCAAATCTCACTGCAGCCACAAACTCAATAGGTAGCCTCAGGCAACCTAGGCTGTAGCTAGACCTAAGGTTTATCCCAGGATTGTCCTGGGGTCAAACCTGTTCATCTAAGTGCCACACAGGGCATCCAGCACTCAGGCAGGGACGAACCCGGGATGATCCTGGGATAAACCTTAGGTCTAGCTATGGCCCTAGTCTATCCTCAGCCTCAGTTCACCCAACTGCAGAACAGAGATGGTAACAACACTGGGTCTTTTTAAAAATGGACTGAATCTCAGTTTGGAGTGGGAATCTCTCAATACAAATTGTACTTTTGCATGGCAGGAAACTAGGCCCAATATCAAAATTTAACACCTGCTCCACCATTTAAATTGCCAACATGCCTTATGTACAATATGCAAAATTATTTAATCAATTAATTACTTAAAAGTCAGATAATCCATTAAGAAGGCTCTACTGAGTTGTCAACATTCATTTTCTAATAATTGTTTTAAATCTGCTGCTGCTTCCTGCCCAGAGTCTTTCTTCTACAAGTACAAAAAGGTATGGCAAATCACATACAATATCACTTGACAGAAGTGTTTAATGAATTCATGGAGGCGATGTGGAGGAAGATCAGACACATGCACAAAATCAGACATGCTGTGATGACTGTACTCAGTTATTTTATTTGGAAAAGCTACCCATTGTGATGAACTCAAAAGTTACAGAAGTACACCCAATGTAATAAACAGTATTAAACAAATACTATTGTAATGGACCATAATGTACACAGTGCACAGAGATTAAATATTAAATGTTTAAACAATATTTAACACCTATAATGTACTATATGCATAAGTAATAAAAACCCTTAGTTTTCCAAATATCACAATCATATGAAATTTATTACTTTGGAAAAAGCATAAAAACTGTTTTTTTCTTGTAACTTTTAATATATGTATGTATGTATTTATTTGTAATAAAACTCAAAACTTGCATAATGCTTCTTAATAAAAATTGCTTGCGACAAGCTTTCTGCTAAATGCCACTTAAGAGGACTAAAATGCCTTCGACCCAAAAGAGTATTATCAAGTTTTCCCGTGATCCAGATCTCTATAACTAAACTGTACCATATTCCTTCTCTGATCCTTAAGGGTTCTGCATTGTTTAACTGTTGGCTTTGATATTCTGAAAAACAGAGAATCAGAGCCATTGTGTATGTTTCTTTGTCCCAGCATCTCCAGAACCTTATGCACGAACTATTCACATGTAGGACATTTGTGTGGTGCCACTACATTGTAATGCTCCTAGGTTTAGCAATGCCCCACAACCTCCCAAGCACAGAGGTTTGAATTTCTACTTGTCAGAAACTGCTCTCACATTGAGGCTCCATGCGATCCGGACACCCAACATCACAGGTATCCAGATCATATTCAGTCCCAACATTTTTATTTATTTTATTGCATTTATATCCCACCTTTTCTCCTCCAAGGAACCCAAGGCGGTGTACCTAATCCTCCTCCTCTGCTCCAGTTTGTCCTCACAACAACAACCTTATGAGGTAGGTTGGAATGAGAGCCTGTGACTGGCCCAAAGTGAGCTTCCATGGCTGAGTGGGGACTAGAACCCGGATCTCCCAACTCCCAGTCCAACACTTTAGCCACTACACCACACAATCGCCTTCGCACAAGTAGAACTTCCTATTCAGACATATGGACTCAACAAAGGAGCAGAAGCACGACATCAGGGTTTGAGTTGGAGCATGTCCTTCTTCTGGGCTACATATGATTGCCTTACATGCAAGTAACATGTGCACAGTACTTAGATGTAATCTGAAAAACAGCATAGGACCTATGAAAGCATTATCAAACTATGTCTGCCATCTCACACTCCATCTTAAGAGTGTGACTAGACTTCATGGCTTTAACACCAAGCCAACTTCTTCCACCTCACCTTCCCACTTTTACTTAGCATTCAGCCAGGATTGGCCCTACCATTAGACAGAGGGAAGCAGTTGCCTCAGTTGGTAGATGCTAAGAGGCAGCAGCAAGGTAGTAGAGGAAAAACGTGTGTGCCATATAGCCTGCTGAGTGCTTCCTAAGTTAGCCTGCTGCACTCAGGTGCAATGTAGGATTCTGTCCCATCACCAATATTGAGGAAGATTCAACTGCCATTCCAGTTGGCTTTTGTAGATGGAATGGGAGGGGGCACCATCTTGGCCTTCGTTCAGGCATCAAAATGTTTTGGGCCATCACTGCATCCAGCCTGATAGACAGTTCTAGAGAACCCAAAAGCTTGCTCACTGTTTTATGACATTTCAGTTGGTCCTAATAAAAGTACTGCCCTACTGTGGATTCTGGTTTCAGGGATAACTGCATATATACCATATGTGTGTATGTGCGTGCATGCACCCTCTTTTCCAACTGCTGGCAAAGTACTGGGGATAAGAAAGCAGAACTAGTCTTACAATAACGAACAAGATTATGAAAATAAAATACAGTATTCAGAAATGTTTCCCTAGCAAACTAAAAGTGAAGGAATAAAAGGGGGAATATACGAAGCAAAGTCATGGCTAAAACAATGGAACCATTCTGCTTTTCAATGTATCCAACAAGAATCCGCAACATATATCAATGTCCGATCAGCCCAGCCAGATCAAATGAAAGAGAAGATATTCTATACTACGCATTTCATTCCCCTTGGAGTTCATTTTTCCGATACATGCATTTTTTAATACATCTAACCTAAGCTTCCTCTGGATTCATTCCTGTTCGTATGCTTCATCTTATGATGTTTTTACACTGATCAACTTCTGCACTGACAGAAAACACAATGAAAAGCACAGTTTAGGCTTAACATTTGAACAAGGGTGATATTCTAAATGTGCATGTAATTCCAATCCATTTTAAAGGTTTGAAACGCTGAATTACTTCTCCTCGCTCCAGGCTTCCTTTTGTTCTTTAATGGATTATTTACTAAAACTATAAGATAGCACCAGATGACTTGTAGATATTTAAAAAGGAAACCAATTAACTTAATGTAGTCACCACCTTTGAAGTCTCTGAAGTTGGCAACATGGCCCTTTTATCTTTTATATAAATATATATGAACTAAAGACAGTTGCAAAAGCTGGTCTGTTTGTTTTTCCTAACCCGGAAATTAAGAAACATAGGAAATTAAATCAGAAATCCTACTAATGGATTTTAAGGTCAGTGGTTTCAAAAGTGCCCTTTGATATTTCTGTGCTGGCAGGGCATAAAGTGATCTATTGTTTTCTCTGCTATCTGAAATATTATGTCCATGTCGGTCACAGGTTCAACATCCGTAAAGAGAGATGTAGCATTACGGAGCTGTGGGGCTGATTTAGAAATGTTTTCACTGTCTTGTTTGGATGTAATGCTAAACCAAGGGTAAACCCGGTGCCTTCCAGATGTTTAGGAGTACAGCTCCCATAAGCCCTGACCACTGGCCATACCAGCTAGGGTTTAGTTTGCTGCGAATACATATGTTGGGGAAACCATGGCCCTTTCTACACCTAAGGATTATCCCAGGAAAATGGAGGGATCTTCTCTGCCTGATCCCGAGATCCCCTGTGTGTCATTTGCATGCGCAGGGATGATCCCGGAATGATCCCTGGAAAAAAGGCAGATGTAGAAATGGCCTATGTCAGCCAATACTTCTTGCTAATGTACTGATGGAAATCCTCATCTGACTTTTTGGAAACCCTGGGGAAGAAGGCTCTGGCTATAAGCATTCTCATTTGTCAGCAGGGTGTATGAAGCTTCAGGCACTGGCTTATTGTTACCTCACTTCAAATCACACATTATTGGGAGAGGGAGATGATGAGCCATCACTCCTTAATTAGGCTGGAAACCATTTAAATGTATTTGATGCAGTCCTTCCAGGACTATATCACTTCAGAATGCAAGTGGGATAGATGACATTACATGTGTGAATGCCCTAACATGATGTCAAAATCTCCCTGCCCTATGCAAAAGGTAGCACATCAGGGACAAGACTGGCTTCGAACCTTCTTCCAAGGTAAATAGCTTTCTACAAGCAAAGAACTTTTGACCAGAGGGAACAGTCAAACCGGCCATCCTCCATCATTAACTATTTCTGAAACAGTTTCAAGTAGACTCTACCACATTCTTTTGCTGAACATTTGAACTAGCTTAAAGCTAGAACTCCCAAAGCTGTTGCTTAATGTTTATATAGCACCAACCGGGTTCTTGGCACTGTTACTTAGTTAAATACTTCAGCTTAACTTGGATCAAATGGTATGCTACACCCAGAGGCCCCAAACCCTCTACAATCAACAAAAGAATGTCAGAAAAGGAATACAACTAGCTGGCTAAAGAAACATGAAAGTACATTACTGGCCACACTAGAAGGATAAAGAAAAGCACACATAGCCCATGTTCCTTTTGCATTTGCTACTGTAGTTTACTTACTTTATTCTTCTTGCTCAATGACCTCACAATGGAATAAACGTAAGCAGAAAGGAGAGTTCAGAATCCTCATAACAAATTAAATGATACTCCTAAAACAAGAAGTGGTTGGGATTTGACTGCAAACAATATTTTTCAATGGAGAAAATCCATACATTTGGCTGAAACTCATAAAGAGTTGATGTCATAAGAGAAAGGCTCTTTCTACACCTAAGGATTATCCCAGGAAAATGGAGGGATCGTCCCTGCCTGCTCCCGGGATCCCCTGTGTGTCATTTGGATGCACAGGGATGATCCCAGGAAAAAAGGCAGGTGTAGAAATGGCCGAAGAGTGGGTATTGGTTAAGATAAGGAAAACTGTGGAATACTTTTTGGATGGTCCCAAAAAAGGCCTACACTCTGACAGGGCCGGCCTTACCACAAGGCAGAATGAGGCAGCTGTCTCAGGGAGTGGGTGTCTGGTGCCGTGACAAGGTGTTGGAGGTCATGGCTGTGTTTACCTCATGGCCTATCTTGAGCCCCAAAGCTAGCCTGCTGCCCTCAGGTGCAATGGAGAACTCTGTCCCATCACCAGTGCTGAAGTTGGATTCAACTTCTAGTACAGAATTCTGTACATGAAAGAGAGGCAACATTTTGTCCTTTACCTCAGACAGCAAAATGTCTCCTGCTAGCCCTCTATAAAGTCATCTGAAGATGCTCCTGTGTTCTCCTCCACTCTACTTCCTAGATAGGAAGTAGTAATTTCTCCATGATCAAATGATAAGGTCCATATGAAGAAAGAAATCAAGAGCAGGGTTATTGAGGAATCCAGGGTTATTCCCTTATTCAGGAATCATAGGGCAGCTTCTAATGGTGTCATTCCACAAACTCAAATAGTGCTAGCAGACCTCTGCCAAATCTTTCCATTGCACAAGCAGCTGCCCATTGACCCTGCACAACTGGTTGCACAATGAGGTGCACAAGTGTAAAACACCACCAGTTGCACAGTATACTGCTATAAACATAATGTTCAACTGCTTGCACAACACTTTGCACAAATCCCGGGGTCGTCCCTGCCTGCTCCTGGGATATCCTGTGTGTCATTCACATGAACAGGGATGACCCCAGGACGATCTCGGGATGAACCTTAGGTCTAGCTAAGGCCATATACAGTACATCATAATTCTTGTGACATGCACCCAAATGCCTTTCTTATGAAAAGGCCTCAAGATTGGATTAGAATTTCATTTATGTGGAATCCAATTCTGCTCCTGGTTGAAATATTGATATTATGTGCTGAGTGAAACGGCTGAGAATTCTCCAGAACTGTGGTTTAAAACAAAACAATTTCTGCCTTCGGGGAAACACTTCTGCATTAACCCATCTTCAGCAAAACCTTTGAAAATTACAGAGAATTCTGGGGCATATTCTAAGGCAGGTTCGAGCAGACTTCAGGCTTTTGGGATCTATTAGAACCCTGAGGTCCATTAACTGTAAATAATGGCAGGGGAAGCCAAACAGAAAAATATTGACTCATGGGGCAGGGACAATTACCTTCTATATGCACCCCATAAGCCAGGGGTGTATCATGTAAAACAACTCAGCTGGCACATAACTCCAGCTGAGTTATCTCCAATCTCAGGGGGGTCGGGATTCCTCCAGGGAACAGGGCATGGAGGCCAAGCCCTGCCTCTAAGAGCAGGGATGGGCAACTTGCAGCCCTCCAGATGTGTTGGTCTATAACTCCCATAATCCCTTGCCATTGATTTTGATGGCTAGGGCCAAAACAGTCCAAAACATCTGGAGGGCCACAACTTCCTGCCATAGAGGTGTTGGGAATATTGCAATCTCATCTGCAAGTTACAGTAAAGAAGTAGTTTGGCAGTTAGGTAGTTCATGCATAGGATTTTTGCAACATAGCTAGCCTACATGTGATTTCTTGCTCCGAGCTGCCTCCTACCCCCTACACACACAAAGGCCGTAGCTAGACCTAGGGTTTATCTCAGGATTGCCCTGGGGTCAAACCTGTTCATCTAAGTGCCACACAGGGCATCCAGCACTCAGGCAGGGATGAACCCAGGATGATCCTGGGATAAACTTTAGGTCTAGCTATGCCCACCCACCCACCCACAGAGCCTTCCTCCGTTACTGGGAGCACATGCTTGCTCTCTGTCCTGCCTGCATTATAGAACACAAACAAAATGGACTGAACAAACTCTGATTTGAAACTATACACGGTGACTGCATGATGTGCAAGAATATTCATAAGTAAAGCTGCTCTCTTCCTTTAATAAAGAAGTGTATGGCCTCTTTTTATTGTAGCCTTTCAAGTGCATGTGGCACTGGTAACTGCTCATTCTGTTTTGCCTTTTGTTTTTCTCCGCTAACTGCCTTTCTAACAAGAAGCAGCAATACCACATAATCCCATGAAGAGGAACCTCAGGAGGCTCTGTGGGCTGCGTTGGTGGTAGGCCGGATGAGACCTGCAGGCCAAGGATTCTGAACTCCTGCCATAAGCCTTACCCCTAGGACAACCTACATAAACAGCATTTCTACAGAAAAAAATCCTGCTTCTTGTTGTTGTTATTGCTAAAACAACTGGGAGACAGAAAGTCTTGCCAATCTAGTACAAATCACCCAGTGTGCTACTTGCAGAGCCTACACTATCTTTTGTCCAACTCTGTCTAAAGTACATGGTCAGTTGAAATGGGGCCCTGTCCAAGCTCATTGGGCCTCACTGTTGCCTTGATTAAATTGAAAGCAAAGTGCAACCGCACACCCAGGGCACCCTTGTGGCTGCATTTTGCTGGTGAAGGTCACTAACAGAACAAGCTGCCTTTCTGGGAAGCATGAGTGCTATTGACAAAGTCCTGATAAACTTCGGAGGAATTGCAGCATTTCCTAGAAAATAGTTTAGAAAAGCAACAACAACAAAAATAGTTGTCTAGAAATGTAGGCGCTTGAGTGTAGTGATGGGGATTTGCCCTACTTCTTACAAACATTTATAGGATGCCCTAGCTTGGCCAACAGATATCTCGTACTAATTGGAGAGGGGAGGGGGTTTCCTCTTGGGATGCGCCACTTTTCTTGCATGAAAATAGTGACTTTTAAAGGAACAATTAGATAAATACACAGAGGAAAGTCTGTTGGTGACTGCTAGCTGTGACTGACAGATCTGCAAACTTCATTTCAGTAACCACAGACCTTTGGCCACCAAATGGCTGAGTCTAGGACAAAATGGTCAAACAAGGCCTCAGCTGTGGCTGCAGGATGGCCAATGTGCATGCACTGTAGCAGGTTTGGCCACATCAAAAACACTGACATGATAAAACTTCTACGTGCAGGGATTTATTTATTTTTTTATTTATTTATTGAATGAAGGCTCAGTCATGTGAGCACCCATCTATAGTCTCAATTGATATAGCCTACACACAGATGTTGCAAGAACTAGGCTTTCATTTATCAGGGGGGCTGCCATCTTTTTGGGTTCTCAATTTTGAGAGGGTGTCATGGGCACTCTCACAAAATGGCTGCCAGGGTGGCCATACCCCATCACAAAACACTTGTTTCCCATAAGGCAAACTGGAGAGATTAAAGCAAACGTGATTTGCCTAAAAATCTTAGTATAAGGTCTGAGCTCCAAAACAAAAAACGACGGTTTTGAACCCAAATAAAGATGGTGCTGGAGAGCAGCCATGCACTTTTCAGTATGACAGCATCCCAGTTAAAAAATAATATGCTTTTAAAATCTTAAGAAATGTAATAAAAATCAGGAGAGGCAGAGAGCCAGGCAGGCACTAAGAGAGGTCTCCGTGGACACATGGGTGCCAAAACAGAGACCCCAGATCTATCTTATAGCTATTTGTCCAGTCACCACTGACAAGCAAGAATTGACTCCAGGCATCCATTCCGGTAAGCATTGGTTTCTTTTCCTGCCTCCAATTGCAGGCAATCAACTGACTACAAATGACTAGGGCCGTTTCTACACCTGCCTTTTTTCCAGGGATCGTCCTGGGATCATCCCTGTGCATGCAAATGACACACACACGGGATCCCGGGAGCAGGCAGGGACGATCTCTCCATTTTCCTGGGATAATTCTTAGGTGTAGAAAGGGCCTCAGATAGGTATGTCCGGGCAAGTATGCTTACAGGCCATGCAGACATGGTAAGGATAAATAATTTCCCCCTGTTTTCTCCCTCACTCTGTTACAATTAGTTAGCAAACGATGCTAACCTCGCTAATTTCCCTCCAGTTACTGTATTTTCCAGCAATGATTTTTACTACCTTTATCTGCAGAACAAGCTGTCACTTCCTTCGCTTGGGGTTCAAGATCCAACAGCGTAATACCATGTTACTGACAGGAAATACTGCATTATATCAGACAGCTTTTGGCCCTGACAACGCAAACATTCCACAGTTTATTACAACTGGCTTATGCTTATTCATTCTCACCAACTTCCCATGCGATAACTGGGTGGCTTAAGATCTAACCGCATTAAGAGGAGGATTCCAGAAATTCCACAAGGACAGAAAAACACAGAAAAGTGTGGCTGAGAAAGTTATGCCTGGTGCTTTCTGCAGCTTCTGACAACAGTACCTATTTCCAATCTGCAAGAAATCAACCAAGGAATTCACAAAGTGGCTTATCTATGTATTTATTTACAACATTGCTACACCGTCCCCTAACATAATGTTCTCTGAGCTGCCTACAATAAACAAACATAGAAAGAATTTAAACACAAAGTAGAGCATAAGAATAAAACGTCACAGCAAATATATATAAAAGAAAACTCACAGCACCCCAAAGATTTTAAAGCTCAGCACCCCAAACTGCACGAATGATTTAAGAGGCTTGGGTGAACAGAAAGGTCCTCGTATGAACTGAACAATTTTCCAATGAAAATTAGGTTAATTTACATCTGGTCATTTGCATGGCGGGGGGGGGGGGGGGACAGTTTTGTGACATATCTCTAGGATTTTAGCTGCATTGGAATTGCTGGGAATGCTATTGAGAAATTGCTAACCCATTTCTCTCGTAGAAATATAAGTTGTTTTTTATCAAATGCCAAGTGAAAAACCATTCAAAATGTTTAATGATACATAAGTAAAAACAGTGATTGTACTAAAGAGAAGACACACAAGAAAGTCCACAATGAATTCTGGGGGATTGATATAAAAAACTAATTGGCAAAGAGCTCTGCATAATTTCTAAAGAAGAATGCAGAGTGACTGCCCATTACTCAAGGTCAAGGGTTATTTGAGGAATGAAGAGTGTTGGATGGTAAAACAAAATTACTTTATTGATTATAGCAAAAGCTGTGCTTAGTGTTTACTTATCAGTTAATGGTTGATAATTAATGGGCAATAAATATTGTACAAGATATACACTATCAAATCTAAAATACAGATGTTTTAAAAGGTTATACAATTAGATTTTAAGTAGTAAATTTTTGAGATGGGAGTTGTTTCCCCAAAGATATGAATTAGAATCAATCTTGTCTAACATGAAATATATATGTTAACCTTAAGCCTTGTTCTTTTGGATCTCCGACTTCCCTTCTGAGGTTGGAGAGCTGTCTCCAATGGCCGAGGGATTTTATGAGCAATCCTATGGTCCTTGGGACGCTCTCCCAGGGACAACAGGATTGCTCTTTAAGTTATTATAAATAGTTAACTGGAAGCCCAGTGCTTCTTAATTAAAGAATTGTAGCTCAGTTATACTTAACAAACTCTACAACTGTTTGCATTGGAATGTTTTCTATTACAAATTAGGTTAATTTGAGAAGGGTCATTTGCATAAAATCTTCCGATGCTCTCGTGTAGAGAGATCTAATATACTATGTTTATTTTATTTATGTTTAGTAAACAAAGCACCCCATGTTAATGTGGAAATGAGACCAAACAGACTTAGGAATGAACATATGTCACAGACCAGAAATAGACTGATCCATCCATCTAGCCCTAGCCTAGTTGAAATGTAACAATGGTTTAGCATTATGAGAATGAGCATGCACAAGTCTCAGGCTTGTATGCTCCCGGGCCCCTTGCCTCCTTCATATTCAAGTACCTTGAAAGCATCTGCTTTTGAAGTAGTTCCTGTGCAATGGCCAAATGTGGGGAATTGTGGTTAGTTATCAAACCAGGATTGTGACCAGATTCCAAATAATCTAGTGAGCTTCTGTAACTGAATAGTATTTGAACCGAAGTACCTTCCTATACTGAGGTCAGCACTATTCACTGTACTATACTGGATCAGAGCTTCAATGCCCTACACAGAAAGCAGAAATATGAAACATGCAAAGCAGGATTCCCCAATCTTTTTGAGTCGGTGAGCATATTTGGAATTTTGAGAGAATTCCAGGAATGCTCTCACAAAATGGCTGCTATAGGAAGAGGTAGCCCCTTCATAAAATAGCTGCTGTGGTGGACAGGACCCACCACAGAACTCTTATTCCCCATAAGACAAATTGGTGAGGCTAAAAGAAAAGTAACTTGCCCAAGAACCTACGTACAAGGCAGAGGTGGGGATCTGAGCTCAAAAACACAAAGCCATTCTTTTGAATTCAAATAAAGATGGTGCTGGAAGGCACCCCTTCGCTTTGCAGCATGCCAGTCTCCCACTGAAAAACAATTAATTTAAAAAAGATCTCAAGAAATAAAATTAAAATCAGGAGAGTTAAGGCATCTAGTGGGTGCCAAGGAAGGTGTCTATGGGCTCACTGGTGCCTGCAGACACAGGCCATAGCTAGACCTAAGGTTTATCCCTGGATCGTCCAGGGGTCAAACCTGTTCATCTAGGTGACACACAGGGGATCCAGTGCTCAGGCAGGGGCGAACCCTGGATGATCCCAGGATAAACCTTAGGTCTAGCAGTGGCCACAATGTTGGAGATCCCAAACGCAAAGGATGCAGACATATGCAAGTTTGCCTGTCTTGTATTATTCATACCAGTCACTGAATCTGTTACCCAGGCACATAATGTTTTAATCTTCTTTCTAAAATCCACACACAAATCCACTAGCAGCAATGCTAATAACTCAATGTAAGGCAACTCCTAAAAGTCTTAACTGGTTTCTCAGCATTTATTAAGTATGTAGGCCCATGCCCCCCACACAAGAAAAAAGGAGGGAAATAATGTAAAGAAACAAAGGCAGCTCTGCAAATTAGTGCAATGCCTATGTATAACACAGTGTTCCATAAGCCAAACAACAAAGCAGGGGTAATTCAAATTCAGACAGGCTGTTCTGGGTCTCTTAACTGAGAACAAAAACCTTAGCAATTAGAGGGCCCTGCACAATCTTAGGATGCAGCTGAACAATTCTGCATATGGCATAAACCATGGACTAGTATATATAGTTTACATTCAGGGCTGGCCTTCTGCACCTTAATAGCAACGCACCCTGATCCTATTCAAGTTTAAATCAGAAGTCAGCCCCACTGAGTTCAATGGATCTACCTCCCTACCCATGCGTAGGACGAATGGAGCCTTAGGCAATGTAAACATAGTTTCTTCATGTATCTATATCCTGCTTTCCTTCCATTATGAAATTTAAGGGGGGCTCTCTAGCATTGTACTTCTCGGTACAGGTAAGTGGACTGCTTTTAATCTTTCTCTTCTTGGTAGAATTAATGCCATAAATAAGAATATTAGTCCTAACTTTAATTTTTTCTTACCCCAAAGGTCCCTGTTTTATACATCTGATACAATATGAAATGAGTGGGGGAAAACATTATCAAACTTAGTATGGAAAACTAAGAAACTGAGGTTAACAATTTAATAATAAGAGTGGGGCTACAAGTGGTCTTAGTATATTAAAACCTAAATAACAATAATGAAAGAAATGGTTAGTTAGTACCTCTTTCTGAAAGAAATGAGAAAGACTTCTATCTTGATAGACATTTAGGTGATTTTTCAATTAATATGACTGATATACGACAATATTTGAAAAAGATGTATTATCTTATGAACAAATAATACAGCCTCCCTCAACCTGTTGCCTACTAGATATTTTGGATTTCAACTCCCATCAGCCCCAGCCAGAATGGCCAAATGGAGTTTTAATCCAAAACATATCCACCTTTCAAACTACATCTTTCATTCAAAAACCAAAGGGAAGACATAATGGCTACATTTGGACAACACAATAGTCAACGTGGGGTAGTCAACACAACAGTTGTTTTTCTAGGGAGTACTCCCCACGCAGCATAATAATCAACTGTAGTACAGATTATGATCAGCGTTGAGTTAACTATTAGTCCATGCGGAGTTGACTCACACATTCCCCCTCTCTCCCCCCTCAGTCTTCCCGCTAGTATCCCATCAGCCATTGCTGCAGAAAATCTATCCTGCTGGCTGGATTAGAGTGACAACCACTGCTTTTACTGTTCTTGCCTTGCGACTCTATGGCTAACAAAATAACCAATGGTGCCTTCCACACAACACAATAACAAACAGTGGCTCAAATAGCCAACTCTGCACAGCATTGGTTATTTGCATTTATTATTTCGGGCAAATAACCAACAATTGGTTAAGAAACTACCTCCACACAACACGATAGCCCATGGTGGGTTAAATAACCAGCCATCGACTATTTAAACCAACACGGGTTATCACGCTGTCTGAACCCAGTCAATATTTTAAGGGTGCAATCTTATACATGTACTGGGAGTTGTAGCACTTTTTCTCTTTGAACATGCACTGGATTTTGCCATAAGACGACTATTTAAATTTGTAAAACAACAACAGCTGTTTCAAGCAATAATATATATTGTTTCAAAAATGTATAATATCCTTTTATTCATTTTTATTTATTCATTTGTATAGATAGTTATATCCCAGTTTTCAAGTCTGAGACCTACACAAAGCATCTCACAATATAATAAATAATGCTAAGAACAGTAAAAACAAAAAAAACCCTAAGGTAATAAACAAACATAATCTAACTGTAAGAGCAAAACGAATCTAGAGAGCCAGGAATAAATATGTATCAAGAGCTTGTGATGGAGTGACACATTCAGGAGGTCTATTCAAGACTTGCTGAACATGAGCCAACAGTGCGATATGGCTGCAAGAAAGGCAAATGCTATTTTGGGCTGCATTAATAGAAGTATAGCTTCCAAATCACGTGAGGTACTGGTTCCTCTCTATTCGGCCCTGGTTAGGCCTCATCTAGAGTACTGTGTCCAGTTCTGGGCTCCACAATTCAAGAAGGACGCAGAGAAGCTGCAGCGTGTTCAGAGGAGGGCAACCAGGATGATCAGGGGTCAGGAAACAAAGCCCTATGAAGAGAGACTGAAAGAACTGGGCATGTTTAGCCTGGAGAAGAGAAGATTGAGGGGAGACATGATAGCAGTCTTCAAATACTTAAAAGGTTGTCACACAGAGGAGGGCCAGGATCTCTTCTCGATTCTCCCAGAGTGCAGGACACGGAATAACGGGCTCAAGTTAAAGGAAGCCAGATTCCGGCTGGACATCAGAAAAACTTCCTAACTGTTAGAGCAGTGCGACGGTGGAATCAGTTACCTAGGGAGGTTGTAGGCTCTCCCACACTAGAGGCATTCAAGAGGCAGCTGGACAACCATCTGTCAGGGATGCTTTAATGTGGATTCCTGCATTGAGCAGGGGATTAGACTCGATGGCCTTGTAGGCCCCTTCCAACTCTGCTATTCTATGATTCTATGATTCTAAGTATACAAACACATGATGAATGATTCTTGACCTTACACTAAAAGAGTAACATCAGATACGGAGCCAAAATGGAAGAACTCTGTTCTTTTTTATTTAGGAAAGGTTCACTATATTCTTTTTCTTATTCATAGAAGCATTGTTTTAAAATGGCAGGCCAGGGACACCTGACATCTTGG
Source organism: Elgaria multicarinata webbii (assembly GCF_023053635.1). NCBI lineage: Eukaryota > Metazoa > Chordata > Lepidosauria > Squamata > Anguidae > Elgaria > Elgaria multicarinata. Next base: position 97,930,209 of record NC_086177.1, read on the forward strand.
AAGATAAACAAAATGCATAAGACCAGAAATGGGCGCTGCTGCTCTCAAAGCTGCATTTTCCATATGTGATGGAAAGCAAATGCAAGCAAGCTTGCTGATTTTGGAAATTGAGTACTTCAATTAAAATTTGATCCATTTTTAACTTAATTATGTTTAAAACTGTATATACCTTCTGTCAGTACCCTAGAATCTCTTCTTTATATTTTAATGGCAGCACAAATAATATATGCAAAGATCTAGAAATCTGAAACTAAGTTTAGAAAGAATGAGTTAATCAGTAAGATATGGAAGCTACTTAGCCTGATAAAGTAATCAGCTTATCAAAAATCGAAGGCTTAATATATGAAAGTCTTACATAATTTGAAACATCTGTGTGTGAGTGTGTGAGTGAAAGAGATATCTAATACTGTATTCTCAAGTACAGATTTTGATTATTTAAAATGTAACATATTTTTTTACATAAGAACTTAAGACAAGCCATGCTGGAGTGCACTTCTAATGCCTACCTATTGTCACCTTTTGTTCCCACCAGGGTGGATTTGATTTAAATCAATTTGATTTAAATCATGATTTAAATCACAACTCAGAAATACTTGATTTAATCATGTGACTCCCCCACCCCAAAGTGCACTCTATTCATTGAATTTTTTGTAACTTAGCACTTAAGAGGTAAGGGGTTGATTATGTATACATAGATTTGCAAGGGAACAATGGGATTGTGATCTCTGCAGACACAAATTCACAGTTTTGAAAACTGTAAAACCAAGCATCTGTGATACTGTCTTCTAGGTAGAAAAATTGCCCAATAATCTTACAGAAACCTCTGGAAGAGCATAACATTGTGAATGGATTAATGGAATTCATTTACCAAAAAATTTAAACATTTCATGAATATACAGCCTCATGCTACATAATTAAAAACTAATCCCTATTTCATGATGAATAACCTTTGGACTATAATGTATCTTAAACAGAAAACTATCTTTAGATAGATTTGTCCTCAAAAAGCATTTTATTTAAAAAAATCTGATTTAAATTTTTTAAAAATCTGATTTTAATTTTTTTTAAAAAAAAAATTCATTGATTTTTATCCACCCTGGTTCCCACAGTGTCCAAGCAATGGGAAGCCCACAAGCAGAATGTGAGGGCAATAGTACCTTTCCATTCCTATTCCATAGCAAGTGGCACTGAGAGGCATACTGCCTCTGATATTGGAGGTAATAGTTAGCCATTGCAACTAGTACCACTGATAGCATCCTCCATGAATTTGTCTAATCTCCTTTTGAAGTTGTCCAAGTTGGCGGCCATTGCTACGTCCTGTACTAGCAAATTCCCGTCTAACTGCACTTTGTGGAGAAGTACTTCCTTTTATCAGTTATGAATCTCTCACCATCCAGCTTCATTGGACTATCCCAGGTTCTAGTAATGGTGCCCACCAAGCTCCCTGACCTTCCTGATGTTTATTTTATTTCTAAATATTTAAAACTGAGAGGCTAGCATGCTGCAAAGTGAAGAGCCTGGCAGTGTCTTTCCCGACCTTACCTGGAGATATCAGGGATTGAATTTGGGGGATTCTGCATTCAAAGCATGTGCTCTAGCACTGATTTATCAATAATAGCAAAAACTTCCTCTCAGCTCTAGATTCAACATCTACCAAAGAATTTATTTTTTCCATGACTGGTTGTTCATGAGAAACCACTCTGTCAAGGAATTGTGAGTCTGCCATTTATAACAAGGATGGGCAATCTGAGCCCTTGGACAAATTTCAAAACCCATCCGCAAGCAATCAGTTCAGACCTCTGGAAAGAGCAATTTGTCACTTCCCCAGCAGGCCACTGGGTGGGGAGGAAGAGAAAAAGGGGTGACAAAAAGAAGGAAAGAAAGAAAGAAGAGGGAGGGAGGGAGAAAAATGGTGGTCTGCCCTCTTTTGGCTCCAACCCTACCCACCCGCTAGTAACATGGGGGCCCCAAAAGTTTAGCCCTGAGGGAATTCAGCTCACGACAGAAAACAGAACCTTTGTTCTAAATGTTCCCTTCTCTTGCCAATCACATCCACCTAGTACCCAATGATTTAGTTGGTTTAGTAAAGCAGACTTAGGGCCTTGCTAGATGAGGCTTTAGCCCGGTGCGAGCCCCGGGCTCACCCCTGTGCGTCCAGATGACGCACAGGGTATCCCGGGCTCAGGCAGGGGTGAACCCTCCCTGGGCCCGGGGTAACCGGCACCGCTTCTGGCCTGGTTTTTCATGCGTGTAGCCAGGTCCGCCGCTTTTCCCGGCTACCGCATTTACTCCCGAGTAGCTGGGGAAAGCGGTGGATGGGCAAGCGCTGCGGCCATCAGGGCTACGGTGGGGACATGGGGGGACGGAAATCGTGGCCTACAGGACATGGGGGCAGGAAACGGAGGCCATGGGGAGATCGGGGGTGGGAAATGGAGGCCAGGGGAGATTGGGGGGCGGGAAACAGAAGCCAGGGGAGATCAAGGGGGAATCACGGCCCAGGGGCGATGGGGAGGGGCATCGGACATGGCGGGCGGGTGGGATCGGACATGGCGGGCGGGAATTTTCCTAGAAAGGTGCCTAGTTTGTGTTACAGTGTTAATCACTTGCAATAAAGCTTTGTGGATTGGCCTAGGAACTTTCCTTGGTTTTGTCTCCTTGGGGACGCCTGAGCAGCTATAGCACACGACAGCGGGCGTGCGGGTGGCAGGTGGATCGGACATGGCGGGCGGGCGGCAGATCAGACATGGCGGGTGGGCGGGATTGGACATCGTGGGCGTGTGGGGGGCATCAGACATCATGGGGAGGAAATCGGGGGAGCGGGGAATCCTTTAAAAAAAAAAACACCTACCTTTCTTGTTGGTGCGTTCCTGTGCATATGGCCCCTTTAAACAAACAACCCCTAATACTCCTCAGAGATGCCTTTTGTTAAGAGTGTCTAGAAGGGAATGAGATCCCCAACCCCAGAACACAGCACTATGTTCTATTGAGTTTCCAGGCAATTACGTGGCCTAAAGCACAAAAATCCACTAGGTCCCCGGTGTGAGAAGCCATTCATATGACCCTCTGAGGCTATTCTTTTGTACTAACAGAGTTCTCTTCGTGCGCCATTACAGAAGTTTTCTACAGCTTCAAAGTTTCCATAATATTGGGACATAGGAGGGGAAGACGGCCAAAGCACAACAGAATGAGGGTTAGTGTGAAGATTTACAGAACATGGGATGAGGGAAGAGAGCAAGAGAGAGAGATTTATACTATCACTCAGCAATATAGACTGGCTTGAAAAGGCATAGAAGTACACTTATTTGGAAAATATGTCAGAATGCAACAGGGAAGGAAAGAGACAGCGTCTTTCAGGATACTCCATTCCAGTGTTTCTCAAACTGTGGGCCAGGACCCACCAGTAGTTCTCAGCCAACATTCAGGTAGGTCTCAGTGCTACAGACTGCCTACTGCCCCTGTGCATGACTGCCCTATGCCATTGCTGCACCAGGCACATTGCATAGGCAGGTGTGGCAGTGGGAATTTGGAATTTTGAGAGAGTGTCATGGAACTCTCACACAATGGCTGTCATGGAGGGGCTTGCTCATTCATAAAATGGCTCCCATGATGGGCACGGGCAGTCACAAACTTTTGTTTCCCAGAAACCAAACTGGTGAGACTTGTAGAAAAGTACCTTGCCCAAGAACCCAAGTACATGGCAGAGGTGGGGTTCTGAGCTTCAAAATACAAGACCACTCTTCTGAACCTAAATAAAGATTTTGAACCCTAATAAAGGGAAGCACTTTGTTTTTCAGCATGGTAATCTCCCAGTTAAAAATATATATATTAAAATAATCTTAAGAAACAATATTAAAATCAGAAGAGACATGGATCCTGGTGAGCATTAAAACAGATCTCTGTGGACACACTGACACTCACAGACACCATGTTGGAAATCCAGATTTGGAGTCTTTGGAAATCCAGATTTACAGCCTCCCGAATTCTTCCCAAAATGGGGAGTAATGATATCTCCAGAAACAGTATCAGGACTTGAGGAAAGCTGAATTATGGAATTTCAAGGAAATAGCTATGACAAAGAATTTAGCCATTTTTAAAAGAGCGATTAGATAGCAATATAAAACGATATCAACCTCTTCGACACCAAAAATGCTGATTAGTTTCCTACCTTTGCAGTTCTAAGGAGTAGAAATCTGCTCTCTCTCTTTGTTTTTTAAAGAAACTGAATTTTGCACCCAACAACAAATTCTGTGCTTGCACAGTTTAACTGTGGAATTGTGAAGTATGCATAGCCCTGCACTTGATATACTCTCTAATGGGGTGGGGAGGATGGGGAGAAGAGACATTGCTGGTGGGGAATGCACTCTATCCTGCCTTTGAACAACATCTGCCACTCAGAAGTGAGCAATGTCCTCTATATAATCTCATCAGCACACATACCATAAGAGTCACCAACTTCATGGGGTTTCTGGTTCAAGTGAGCTAACAGTACAGGCCAGTCAGGCCGTAGCTAGACCTAAAGTTTATCCCAGGATCATCCTGGGTTCATCCCTGCCTGAGCACTGGATGCCCTGTGTGGCACTTAGATGAACAGGTTTGACCCCAGGACAATCCTGGGATAAACCTTAGGTCTAGCTATGGCCTCAGTGACAGGGAATAAAATGTCCTTTGTAAAAGCAAAGCTAGTTTCCATAAATGCATTACAGACTACTGAGGATCATTTAAGAAAGCAAATAGAGTAAGCCATGCAACAGCAGCATTAGGGAAGACGAATTCCATCTCTGTTACCAGTATGAAACACATCTTTCACATTTTTAGTTAGCAGAAGCTGTGTATGAATAAAGCTGAGAAGTGCAGGAATTTACAAGAGTGAGTTTGGATTTGGAATGGAAGAATATGGCTTTAAGAACAAAATCCAGAAATCTACTCCAAATTACAGAAATCTTGTGTGCCTTCGGGGGGGGGGGAAACACATTTGTTTCAGGAACACACATACACACACCTGAAAATGAGCGGACTGCACTCGATTAAGGTTTAGAAAGCTGAAGAGGTCTAGATCAGTTTTTGAAAAGTCAACAAGACTTTTTTAAATTTTTGTGAACCGCCCAGAGAGCTTCAGCTATTGGGCGGTATAAAAATGTAATAAATAAATAAATAAATAAATAAATAAACAAGATATATTTATATACAGAGGGCACATCTACATCAAGCAGGATATTCCACTATGAAAGTGGTATATAAAAGGCAGGAGCCACACTACTGCTTTATAGTGGTATTGAAGTGCACTGACCACTATTGGGGCCCTTTGACACATACCATATACCGCTTTCATACAGCTATATATTGCTTGGTGTGGCTCCTGCCTTTTATATACTACTTTCATAGTGGAATATCCAGCGTGGTGTAAATGAGCCCTCAGTTGCTTCAGGGCCTGCCATTTAGCCCAGAGACTAAATGGTTGAATGCTAAAATTCCCAGAGGGCAATAGGAAAAGGCATATCCATATGGCAACAAAGGAAGTGAGGCAGGTAGCTACCAGGAGGAGGGCCTTCTCTGCTGTGACACCCCGGCTGTGGAATGAGCTCCCTAAGGAGGTTCGCTTGGCACCTACATTATATGCTTTTAGACGCCAGGTGAAGACCTTTTTATTCTTCCAGCATTTTAAGTCTATAAATAAATTTTAACTTGGTGTTTTAAATTTGTAATTTTGCATTGCTGCTGTTTTTATCTGGTTGAGCTTTTATATTGTATTTTATATTATGGTTTTATAGTGTTGTTTTATACTTTGAATGTTTTTAATTTTTGTGAACCGCCCAGAGAGCTCCGGCTATTGGGAGGTATAGAAATGTAATAAATAAATAAAAAATAAACAAACAATACAAGCTAGAAAAGAACTGTCAAGAAAACAGGTTTGCTTTTTGTTCTGATTGTTCTCCAAGAAAGCATGTAAATATCATAATTAAAATGATCTCAATTTCCTACTCGGTTACTCCCGTAACTTTTTTTTAATGCTTAACTTTGACTTCCATTAGGTCAGTAAGAGGACAAACAATATTTCAGTTGGGATCATTTTGCAATCAAATTTCCCATTTAATGTGGTAGCTCATTGCCCTATAATTGAGAACAGCACTTCCTACCTCCCACTCACTCCTCACCCCTGCCCAAAAGATTGCTAATATAGCTAAGCTGCTTCAGATACAGTAAGTAGACCATGCAACATTTGTTCAGTCAACGTGGACGCTAAACTGAAGCTTGTCGGTTTAGAAATCTGAAAACCCGGAGGGGTAAAAAAATATACAGCAGCAGGGAACAGTCTGTCTTTGCTTATTATGGGACAAAAGAAAATAAAGAGTCCCTGACATGAACCATTGCATTAAAAATTAAATCAATCATTGACCAAAAGAACAATAAAGATGTCTTATAAAATTAACCTGAAGAGAACAGTTCTTTTTTCTTCTTCCACAAATTGCATTTATTTTTTATTTTTTATTTATTTATCATACTTATACCCCGCTCCTCAGCCAAAAAAGGTTCTCGGAGCGGCTTACACTTAGCAAAAAAGACATTTGGTAAAGGAGAGAATAAACTCAGCGTTAGGAAGGACAGAAAGCTTCATTATACCGAGTCAGACCATTAGTCCATCTAGCCCAGTATTGTCAACACTGACTGGCAGCAGCTCTTCAGCATTTCAATCCGGAGCCCTACCTGGAGATGATAACGACTGAACCTGAGACCTTCAACCTGCAAATCAGCTGCACTACCACTGAGTATGATGCGAAGGCCCAAGTCATACAACAATTTCTGGGGTGCAAATTTTACCACGAGCTGACCTTTTCCCACCCTCACATCATCTGAACATACAAAGTTCAGTGGTGACTGGTATCAGGGGGGTGTCTACATGAGAACACAATGAGAATTGTGTTGGGGTATAATCCGGATTTTCATGAAATCGGTTTTGGTCTGTTAGCGGCACACAAAGCAAGAAAAGTGGAGTAACCAGTACCTAAAAGCCCACTTTTCAAAGGTCAGTCTCCGTTGAGGCCCTTTCTACACCTAAGGGCCTTTGGGGAGGGGAGGGGACAATCCTAGACTTACCTGCTTCTGGGATTATACCTGGCCGTCTAAGCGGAAGCACAACGTCCCAGAAGGGAAGAGGAATGTCACACCCGCCATTTAAAACAAAACAACAGGAGCCGGAGCACACTTGCGCTCCAGCGAAAAGTAAGTGGGGGGGAAGCCCTGACTCCGCTCCCCCCCCCCAATGTCCCTGGACTCTCTCTGGCCTGGTTCCTTCCCTCTGCTGACTCCCACTACTCGTGGGGAAGAGGGAAGAAGCTGGGATGGGCACCCACACTGCCTGCGGTCTTTGGGATCGGCCCAGGACTGCTGGAAAACTGGGATACCCTAGGTCTCCGTTATCTTGGGGAAATGGACAAATCATCCCTGCCTGCTCCCGGGATCCCCTGTGTGTCATTTGGACGCACAGGGACAATCCAGGGAAAGAAGGCAGGTGTAGAAAGGGCCTGAGACTGCAGAGGTTAACCACAGATCCTTTTAGAAAAGCAAATGTAGATATTTAATATTCAGTGGATAATTGCCTGACAGGATTGAGTTCTGGCACCCTTTCCAGTGAGCCATGCAGAAACAAATATTCAAGGCTCAAGATTCATACGGTACAACTTGTAGAAGCCTCTCCCAAAATGCTTGAGGGCAGTACTTGCAGTTTTTCTACACATGGTTAGTGTGGACTACAGCTTCCGCCCTCCCAATTACTTTTTCTGACAATGAGGATGAATCACACGGAAACTCATATATTGTGTGGGCCTTTTATTTGCTTAGTTCTCCTCATCTGCACACAACCCTGTTTGGTCTTGAACTTTTCCTTTTCTTTAAGAACTCCTTGTTTTAGATTCAGACCCCTAGAACTGTTGTGAATGCTATGAACACAAAAGGAAAATGAACTCTGGTTGCATTTATTATTTTTAATATTTTTTTAAAAAAATTGCAAGCACTTTTGGAAACCTGGCGGGAGCAGTATGGCAATTTTTTTGGTTACTTGTTGGTCAATTGTGCTCTGCCATTTCCCCCCACACACACATACAGCACCAAACAGATGTCTAATTACAGGGGTGGGCCAACACATAGCCCACAAACCACATACAGTCCATAAGGAACTTTGATGTGGCAAAATTACAGCTTGTTCAAATCACAGTCAGAAACCCTCAGGCTATTGCAATGATCCCAAGATGCACATTTACGTTCCAAAGTCAACGAGACGTATTCCTCAGAAGACATGTTTAGGATAGGCTGTAAGTCCATTTCATTTAAAAAGAGCCTGCTAGTAAGTATGGTTAGGATTAAAACCTAAGGCTTACAATTAAGCACTCATATCAAGCCTAGAGAAAGAACTCCACTGAAGACAATTGCAAAACATCCACTACCCTGCACATCCTCCCAATCACAAATTCACATGTCTGAATCACCCCATTGCCTCTGGAGAAGCAATAATATTTAGCATTTCTGTAGCACTTTAGTGTTCAAGTCTCCTAACATACATTAGTTCAGTCATCCTTACAACAACCAAATGAGGTAGGACAGCAATATTGTCCTCATACTGTATATCTCCGCCATACAAGAGGCTAAGAGGTAATGGTTGTGTTTGGATGTCACGTTACATCTTGGTTTAGTGCAATGTGAACAGCTGTGCAAGGTGGAGTTCAGAAGCTTTCATGTCCACAATTTAAAACTTAGGCCTTAGCTAGACCTAAGGTTTATCCCAGGGTCGTCCCTGCCTGCTCCTGGGATATCCTGTGTGTCATTTACATGAACAGGGATGACCCCGGGATAAACCTTAGGTCTAGCTAAGGCCTTAAATTCAACTTGTCCTTGCATCTGAAAATCGTGATTTAACATGAACTATAGTTTCAACAAGCCAATTTCATTACCCATATGAAAATAAAAGCTTCTAAGGCTGCAATGCTATGCATGATCAAAACAAAGAAAGTCCTACAACTCCCAGCATTCCTCCAGGCCTGCTGTCTAAACACGCATAGGATTGCATCCTAAAATCCTCTTCCAGGCTACACATGAGAGGGGAAGGGGGTACATGCAAGCGCAGGAGGAGGCTACACTCATTGTCCAAATGTGGCCAATGAGTTGCTTAAGGTCACTGAGATCATAGCTACACCAGGCAATATCACAGTGATTGCCCCGTGATCATCCCGGGAGCAGGGAGAGATGATCCCTCCCTTGGCCCAGGATATCGCCCTACTCTTTCCCCCCACTTTTTCCGTGGTCTCGGGATGATCCTGAGACCGTGGAACATGTGGCCGGGCGTCTTGGGTTGTCCTGGCTCCTCACGAGTAACTGCGAGGAGCTGGGAGCTGGGTACGGGGCACAGAGCTCCTCAGGAACTCTGTGCCCATCAGGGGTGGGGTGGGGTGAACGGGGAATTTTATTTTTATTTATTTTTTAAACTAACCTTTTGCGCATGAGCGCTTGTCTCCAATTGAAAAGAATATGGTGGCCAAGACGTCATCTTCCTCCTTGGACTTCGCATGCCGCGTGTAGACGAGGACGACAATCTCACGTTCATAAAATTGCGAGATTGTCGCCCTCCAACACCCTCCCTCATTTAGCCACGGTCTGAGAGTGTTCATGGCAGCAGCAAGTTTTTTACTGGAGACTTTCTGGTTCATAGTTCAGTCTCTATGCTATAAGTGCTCTAAATGGGCTGGGGATTGCTGTCCATGCTAGAAGAGGACAGAGAAATAAAATACATTGTGGTGATTTGCCATGCACCTATACATTAGTAACAGAAATAAAAGAAACTATAAACATAAATAGTACTACATAACCAGATGCTAAGGAATGTTAAGCTTTTTTCCCCTCCTTGGGGTTCCTCACTAAGATATGCACTACCCCCGTTACTATGACATTATTTCTTTTCTTTTCCAAAGTTTACAGACAAGGACTTTGTTGAAAATGCTGCTAATCAGAAGGTACGCCGATTTGTATCTGCCAAAGGACACACAAGAGACAAAGAATGACAGGCTTTGAAATCTTAATCTAATCAATGAAAGAGCTCCAACTCTATTGAAGAGGAATCATTGAAAACTCTTCAAAATAATGAATAGGCAAACAAGTATGTTCACAGCTTCCTGCAAACAGACATTAGAGAAAGAGAGAATATGCTTCTCTTTTTCCATTATGTAGTCATTTCATATTCAAACAGGGAAATGTAAAAGGTATCTAATGGGGGCACAGCTCATTGGTAGAGCACCTGCTTTGCATGCAGAACAAGTTTGATCTCTGACATCAGGCAGCAGAGTTTGAAAATACCATGCTAGATGGGGCTTCATCCCTGGGTGATCCCTGGGATCATCCTTGTGCGTTCACATGACGCACAGGGGATCCCGGGATCAGGGAGTGATGATCCCTCCCTTGCCCCGGGATCTCGCCCTCGCCTTTGGCCCCAGGTTTTCCACGGTCCCAGGCTGAGCCCAAGACCGCGGAATGTGTGGCCGGGCGCTGTGGCTTGACCCAGCTCCGCGCGATTCCTTGTGAGGAGCCGGGAGCTGTGCATGGGATGAAGGGCTCCTCAGGAGTGCTGCGCCCATCGGGGGTAGGGTGGGGGGAGCGGGGTAAGTAATTTACATTAAAAAAATTACTTACCTTTAGCGCACGAGCATTCGTGCACTGCTGCCCCTTTAAGTTAAAAAAATGGCGGGCGCAACGCCTCTTCTTCTGAAGTTCTCGCGCCTCGCGTGTAAACAGAGAAGGGATCTCGCGTTAAACACAATGCGAGATCTTCCCTCCTCCATCGTGGGCTAATAGGTAGGTCTAGCTAAGGCCTTGGAGAGTTTCCACCAGTGACTGTGCTGGGTTGGCCAATATTCAGATTTGGTAGAAAACATCGGATTAGCGAGCAAAAAGTCCCATACAGCAACATGTGTTTGGTTTTGCAGCACCGATGCTGCACAGCAAAACATGCACAACATTGCACTGATGAAGAAATAATAATCCAGGATTATGCAGTCGCCTTGGTACCAATGCACCATATCAGTCAATGCATGCGACAGTGCAAATTTCCATAAAAGTTAACTTTCAAAATATGAGTCAAGGAGCATAGCTCACACAAACCAGAGGATGCCAACTACCTCATTCTGTCACCTCAGAACAGAGTTGGGGAACTACATCTCTGAATGCTCTCCTATGTTTAAAACAGATCTGTTGCATGGAAATCAAACATCAATACATCAGAGAGGAAGTTTCAAGTCTACCCCTCCACATGATCTCCTGTTTGTGTAGCTCAGCTGTCACAAGATGATGGGTATTCACTTCTCCTGGCTTTATGGAAACTGAAAATGCCACTACCTTCCACAGTATATGTAGCGTAAAGAAGAAAGTGAGGGTGTTGTACAGCTTGATTGTCATCAGCCCATATTGTACAAATAACGAACACGACCGTGACGAGACACATCCTCAGGGCCAAAACTGGGAGAGACACCATTCTCACATTTAGAAAATGTGTGAATAGCTTTTGAAAAATAAATAGCAAGCACGGGGAGGTGCGATCTGGATCAGAACACTGGTGTGTGGGGGGGGGGGCAATCCAGATTGGTGGGGGGTATGTTGGAAGAGCAGTTCCCATTCACACCAATAGAAGCTTGACTTCCAGTGCAAGGGGCACAGATATGGGGGGGCGGAGTGTCACAGCCCCTGACTCCCATGGCAATAGCCCAATCCTGATTGAGGCCCTATCCCTGCTAGGTTCCTTTAAAAACAACCAAACACATACATACAACTTTGGAGCAAGCTGCCATCAGAGATCCACCATGCTCCGCCACTGCAGACTTTTAAGAATATTATTTTACAATTTTACTGTGGCCTTTTTGTGATATGACATTGCTGCTATTGCCGCTGTTGCTGCTGGCTTTATTGTTGGTTTTTCTTGCTGGTTTTCTTGCTATTTTCTTGTGTTTATGTTTTTATTGCTTCTAATATTCTAACTTTTTAATGTATTTTATTGCTGAAGCTGTCTTGGCAGGGCTTCTGCCCTGAAAGGCGGCCAAGATATGTTTTAAATAAATAAATAAACTACTAATTGTGTGAATGGTGTCTCATCTAGTTTGGATCTCAGAAGGAAGGCTATAATAAAACAGCCCTCCCCAACCTGGTATCTTCCAGATGTGTTAGACTGCAACTGCCATAATTCCCAGCATGGATGGGAATTATGGGAGTGGCAGCCTAAAACATCTGGATGGCTCCAGGTTGGGAGGAAGCCTGCTATGATATCAGTCGTTCCCTTGGGAGATTTTTCTTCGTCTTGCAACGAAAACCCATTCCCTCCTACCTAATCAGACGCACACTTAAAATGCCTAAAAATGAGGAAGGGCAAAAGCCACCATGGGTCTCTTCAGTAAATATTGTATGGGAACTGAGTATGATAAAGACCGAAGTCAGATGTGCATTCCTTGGCTAGCAGAAGAGGCCTGGGAATAACTTAGGATGTCTTCCTGTCCCTTGCGTGTATATAACTGACTTATAAGGAAATACTTCAGTCATGTAAATACTATTGCTATGCATTCTTTGCCGTACTGGCTTCTTACTGCATTGTCCTCCCTAAGCTGGCCAAACACCGTTCTGAGCGGTGATCTAAATTCCATTCCCTGGTTCTTTACATACCTTCTGCATTTCTCGCTTCCAATTCCTTATGGCCAGCAACTTTGCCTGTTCTTGTATCCTTTCACCAGCATTTTATTCTTCGTTAAGTATTTTTCCACAGGATTTCCTCTGCCACCCACCCCTCAAATCTCTAGCCTTTGAAGTTTTGAAGAAAAGCCTGACAGGGTAGTCTGTGAAGACTCCACAACCAAAAAGTAGTTAATATCCTCCGCTGCTTTGGTTGAATTTCTCCCTCAGACAGCTTTAAAGAAACAAGAGCCTCCACCAGGAAGCACATTAGCAACCATCATTGCCACATGCTCTAAAACCCATCACAGCGAATTCACCTACACAGGCCCCAATGAAATGAATGCATAAGTGCATAGTAGGTTTTCCTTCATCGTAACCACAGATGACTTGTTCTCCCTTCCTTATCTGTCCCATCCAGAAGAAATGGGCTATTTATAGGAAGGTAGCCACAGTTTGGGGGAGAAATGTATATCATTTCCCTACCAGTTCATTTTTCAAGAGTCTCTACTAATAGCAGAGATTCTTTCCCGTTTTGTCTGAATTCCTCACTTGTCATCCTCCACTGTCCAAGTGGATGGACCAAGGCTGCTGATAGACTATACAATAGTCAGCACCTTACAATTATCACATATTTACTATTGCAATCTAGTCCAGAAGGTGTGGTCTAGATTACATGATCTGTAATGGTTCAAGGGGCTGGAGCAACTCCCCTATGAAGAAAGATTACAATGTCTGGGATTGTCTAGTTAGAAAAAAGGTAAGTAAGGCCAGGGTGGGTGGATTCGTAGAATAAAATTATGCATAGAATGGAGAAAGCGGATAGGGAGATAGTTTTCTTCTTCTCTCATAATACTAAAACCCAATAAGGTCATCCAATGAGGCTGATTGGCAAGAGATTTGGGACAAATAAATGGATTTACTTTCACCTAGGGCTTACTTAAATTGTGGATTTTGCAGCCACAAGATATGGGCCTCATCTAGACCAAGCAGGATATTTATTTATTTATTTATTACACTTATATACCACCCCCATAGCCAGGGCTCTCTGGGTGGTTTACAGGAATTCTAAAATTAAGATAAAAAAGAGGATACAAAATTTAAAATTCTAAAACACAGAACATACACACATAAAGCATTAAAAACCATTAAAAAACTAAACATGTGGGTGATTAAGATGTGCCGCCATATGCCTGGGCAAAGAGGAAAGTCTTAACCTGGCACCGGAAAGATAGCAGCATTGGTGCCAGGCGAGCCTCGTCAGGGAGATCGTTCCATAGTCTGGGGGCCACCACTGAAAAGGCCCTGTCCCTCGTTGCCACACTCTGAGCCTCTCTTGGAGTAGGCACCCAGAGGAGGACCTTAGATGTGGAACGTAGTGACCGGGTATATTCACGTCGGATATTGCACTGTGAAAGCAGTATATAAAAGGCAGGAGCCACAACAAGCAGGATATAGTGGTATGAAAGCAGTAGCAGTATATTGCATGTGTCAATGGGCCCCCAGTTGTCAGTGTCCTTCAATACCGCTGTAATGCAGTAGTGTGGCTCCTGCCTTTTATATACCGTTTTCATAGTGCAATATCCTGCTGGTGTAGATGAGGCCATAGTGATGGCCATAGACAGCTGACCAGTGCGGTCAAACAGGGTAGAGGATTCTGCCTCCCTTTCTCGTCTTCCCAGTCCCCGGCCCTAGAACTGAAACAGCTAGACCTCAGTAGTATCAACACCATGTCCCTCTCTTCTTCCTCTCATTGCTAGCTAGAGGGAAGTTCTGAGCATGCGGGATAGCCCCTGCTCAAAATGTCACACTAGGGTCTCAGAAACCACTAGGATCTCAGTTAATTTTTTCCTCAATGGGCAACAGGAGGCTCAGATCTCTCTTTGTCGAGGGAATGTTTTTTGTGCAGGGTGACACATTCAGTGCTGTCATGAAAGCCTGAAAAATTCAGGAGTTTTCCCTGGTGGTGAGCCAGAGAGCAAAATCCAATAGGCTGTTCCCCAGCATCCTAAAGTTGATGGGTGCAGGTGCGCCATACTGTAATGAAAAGCACAGAGCTAGCTCACAGCCAATCATATACAGTAAAAAATAAATAAAATTTTAAAAATCACCCCATCACAGAGCACCTCAGAGCAGGCACAGTTGGAGAGCTCAGCATGTTGCCGGTTGAGTGATGGAAGTAGGGAGGGAGTAATTTATTACTGACTTAATTTTTCTTGCAAACCGGTATGATGATGCAGCCTTAAGGCTTATCCCTCCGTCACGGAGGGGAGAGCAGATTTGCAGAAGGGAAGGGGGAAATGTTTTCCCTTGGAAGTAGCTCTGTTAA
Source organism: Elgaria multicarinata webbii (assembly GCF_023053635.1). Classification (NCBI taxonomy): domain Eukaryota; kingdom Metazoa; phylum Chordata; class Lepidosauria; order Squamata; family Anguidae; genus Elgaria; species Elgaria multicarinata. The sequence goes on from NC_086177.1 coordinate 97,945,228, forward strand.
AACTCCCTTCCTTTTCCCCCTTCCCAAGAGGGCTGAATCTGACCCACGAAACTTGCTTATATTTATTTATTTATTACATTTTTATACCACCCAATAGCCGAAGCTCTCTGGGCAGTTCACAAAAGTTAAAACCATTAAGAACATAATAAAACATCCAACAATCTAAAAATCCAAATACAAAATACAATATAAAAAGCACAACCAGGATAAAACCACATAGCAGAAATTGATACAGGATTAAAATACAGAATTAAAACAGTAAAGTTTAAATTTAGGTATTAAAATACTGAGAAAATAAAAAGGTCTTCAGCTGGCGAAGAAAAGAATACAGTGTAGGCGCCAGGCAGACCTCTCTGGGGAGCTCGTTCCACAGCCGGGGTGCTACAACAGAGAAAACCCTCCTCCTAGTAGCCACCTGCCTTACTTCCTTTGGCAGGGGCTCACGGAGAAGGACCCCTGTGAATGATCTTAATGTCTGGGCAGGTACATATGAGAGGAGGCGTTACTTCAAATAACCTGGCCCCAAGCCATTTAGGGCTTTGTATGTTAGTACCAGCACTTTGAATCAGGCCCGGACCTGGACTGGCAGCCAATGAAGTTGTAAAAGGACTGGCGTGATGTGATCTTGCTGGCCAGTCCCAGTTAGTAAACGGGCTGCCCTATTTTGTACCAGCTGAAGTTTCCGGACCGTTTTCAAAGGTCCCAACTACGGACCCGATCCTTTAGGGAGAGTGCAATCCTATCCAGGACAGGGCAAACATCACCTCGCCGGACAGATGAACCACCCGCTAACAGTACCTCCATCTTGTCTGGATTGAGTCTCAGTTTGTTAGCCCTCATCCAGTCCATTACCGTGCCCAAGCACTGGTTCAGAACAGCCACTGCCTCACCTGGTTTTGATGAAAAGCAGAAGTAGAGCTGGGTATCATCCGCATATTGATGACACCTCAGTCCACTTCTCTGGATAACCTCCCCCAGCGGTTTCATGTATATGTTGAACAGCATAGGGGATAAAATAGAGCCCTGTGGAACCCCATGTCTTAGGAGCCACGGCACAGAGCAATAATCCCCCAGCACCACCTTCTGGAATCGGCCATCCAAGTAGGAGCGGAACCACTGCAACGCAGTACCTCCAACTCCCAGCTCAGACAACCTATCCAGAAGGATACCATGGTTGATGGTATCGAAGGCCGCTGAGAGGTTCAGGAGAACCAACAGGGTTGCACTCCCCCTGTCTCTCTCCCGACAGAGGTCATCCCACAGGGCGACCAAGGCAGTTTCCATTCCAAAACCAGGCCTGAAACCTGATTGAAATGGATCTAGATAATCCGTTTCATTCAAGAGTGTCTGGAGTTGTCCTGCAACCACCTGCTCAAGCACCTTGCCCAGGTATAAGCATAGTGTACGTCTTCGTGAATGCAGAATGCCTTCCTCTCACCTGCCCCTATGTAGCAATCAGACGGAAATTCACTTCTAGGGGAAAGGCTGGCTCGTTGTTTGGAACTCATGGAACTCGTTTGGAGACATGGTTCTGCCTCTGGTTGCCCACCCCACAGTGGGCATTAGTGGAGAACACCAGCTTGGGTGGCTTTAAAGGAATATTAGACAAATTAATGGAGGATAAGGGTATCAATGGGTACTAGCTGTGATGGCTAGATGCCACTTGCTGCCTTTGTATTATACCAGTTGCTGAGAAACATGAGCAGGATGGTGTTATTGCATTCATGGGAGTTTCCCATAGCTGGTTGGCCACTATGTGAACAGGATGTTGGACTAGGTGGGCACGTGATCAGATTCAGCATGGCTCTTGTTAAGAACATAAGATGTGTCATGCTGGATCAGACCAAGGGTCTATCTGGTCAAGCACTCTGTTCACCCAGCTGTTGACCAGGGACCAACAAAGCAGACATGGTGCAACAACACCCTCCCACCCATGTTCCCCAGCAGCTGGTGCACACAGTCCTATTGCCTCGAATACTGGAGATAGCACATGTTCTTACATGATTTATGCACAGAAACACTGGGTCCACACACAGAGGTCTGTTGTTGTACACAAACATAGCGCCCATTGCAGCAACTCTTGGCAGCCACATGAAGAGGGTGCACGCACTGGAACGGGTCAGTGAAGCTAGCACAATCCCAATCCCCCACTTCACATTTTATCAAATACCTGCACAGGGCTTGTGTCTCATTCGGTCTTCCTCATATGAGGATATGCTTGATATATTCTCACTGATAAATCTCAAACAGTTTTATACAGACAGCTCCGTACAGTTTTGCATTTTAATGTAATCAGTGAGTCCCATTTCTGATACATTTCCTTCCCAGAAGATTTTCACAAGTCAGGTGTCCTCTGTTACATTTCTTGTGGACAACACGAATATAAACCACTAATATCAGCTGATGTGGCACAATGCGTTCCATCGTAACAAATTCCAGAAGGGATTGTTTTATTATAGCCACAAAACTCTTGTTGGTTTTGCTGCAAAGCCAAGTAGCAATGTTTATTGTGACATACGCTTTCATGCATCTGACTAAAGCCAGTGTCATGGGATTCTTGGCTGCTTCTGCTCCACAATGGTTGAGGGTCTCCAACGCCCACTAACTCCTTCGGACATTGGAAGGCTGTTCTCACACCATTCACAAAGGTTAAGGATTAAAGCAGCACTTTGCACTGGACCTTGTGCCACTGATCTTACTGTAAGGCAGGCATAACACACTTCATTGCTTCCTTCATTGCAAAAGCGCAAGGTATCATGAAAACAAGTAATACGTTGGCACAGCGGTTGGTGGTATCCCTTTGTCCTGCCAATTTTTTTTCTAATCAGGGAAGACTTTCTGGGGGATTATTTGACTTCTGCCCATATCTATGTACAAGTTTCCCACAGTGCTGAGTGTTTTTAATATGTAACTCTGCAGGAGGCCACTTTTAGGGAACTGGAAGGGAAAAGAAAGATATAAGGCACCAATACCAAAATTGCCATCTACTGAAATGGGAGCTAGATCGTTCTCAGTGTGAGGTCTGATCTAGCTCCCTCTTTGCCCAAACTTTTAGAAAAACACAGAAGATATAACTTTTGCTTGTCCTTTCTTCAGTAACAAAAGAGCATTTCAAAACAGCCTTGGCAAAGAGTAGGGTGGTGGTTTTTTCAATGTGGAGAAACCAGATCTCATCAAAAAATTGTTTTGAAGAAACTTCCTATTTTGCACAAGACTTTTCATACACAGATCATTACCCAATCCCTCTCCACTTCCAGCACACCCTCTCAAGCCTTGAACTCTGTGGCTGTAGCTAGACCTAAGGTTTATCCTAGGATTGTCCTGGGGTCAAACCTGTTCACCTAAGTGCCACACAGGGCATCCAGTGCTCAGGCAGGGACAAACCCGGGATGATCCTGGGATAAACCTTAGGTCTAGCTAAGGCCTGTATGTGCCCTGTGGAAGTGAATGGAGGCCGTTCACCACTAGTGCTAGATGGCTTTGTTCAGGCCTGTAGCCAAAATCATGGTAGTGAGAGAACCTAAAGGTACATGGGAGGCAGAACCCAAGTATAGGTAGTCTAATATGTGTAATGGTATTTAATGGGAAACATTTAAAATTAATAATATTTCAAAAGCAAGTGGCTCTAGAGGAGCGTTCACCAACCTTATACATACCCAGGCGACCTTTAAGATCAGCAGAGAATGTCTTGCTGGTCATTCCAAAATGGACAGAATGTTGTCATGAAGTGCCCAGACAACAAGCCTTCTCTGTAGCGGCACCCACCATTTGGAAAAACCTCCCTCGTGTAGTTCGGGAGGCAGAAAATGTAGCATCATTCAAACGCCTCCTGAAGACACACATGTTCACCCAGGCCTTCCCTGGGCCTTAAATAAATTAACTATGCCACTCCATTCAGCTGACCCATTTTACTGGTCTTTAATTGTTCTTGGAAATGTTTTAATACTGTGCTTTTATGGTATGTTTTAATATTGTGTTTTATTATTGTACTCTAGTGCTGTGAACCTCTGGGAGATTCTATTATAATCAGAGGAATAAAAATGTTACAAATAAATAATACATAAATAAATAAACCTGGTGCCCTCCAGAGGTGTTAAGACTCCAACCCCCAGCCAGCATTAGCCAGAACACTAAAAGGCAGGGTCAGAGCAAGCCGCCTTCGTAACAAGCAACCTGGCAGAAAAATGACTGCTTTTCCTTTTATTCACTTTGTTTTATTTATTACATTAATGTACTACCTAACAGCCAAAGCTTTCTGAGCAGTTTACAAAGATTATCTCCACAAGTAAAAAGAAACGGTGACTTGGTTATCTGGTTTTAGTCTTTTTTAAAAAAATGAAATCCAGAAATCCAGGTGAAGGGTCTGAAATATCCAGGGAGAGGGGGGCAGCTTCCCATAAGCTTGTGGGTGGATTTAACCCTGCTTCTGTCCATTTTATTCTTCACCAGGAACACAAAGCATGGCCAATTTTTGGAAGTTTGCTCAAAATCTTGCCCTTCTCAAGGTGTGGCCCTCCAGATACTGCTGGATTGCAATTCTCATTATCTCTAACCATTGGCTACGCTGGCCAGGGATTATGATGTTGCAGCCCAACAACATCTCACAGCAAAAGAAAGCTTTTATACACTGAAAGAGGAGTTAGTTTCCTCCTATTCACCCATTTCACAGTCTTCGGCTTTTGCACCAAGTGACTGACATAGGTAGATATGCTATTTATTTATTTGTGGGGACAGGGTGGGTCCTTTTGTGGTCTGATTTGCAATACTTGGATAGTTTAATGAATATTCAATTGTATAGTTTAAAGATGCCAATGCACAGTTTTCCAAGTTTTTCACCTTCAGCCACTTTCCTACTCAGACTGGAAGCAAAGAACAGTTATGAAAGGAGCAGCACTTAGAGTCTGATTCATATTTAACACCACTCTATAACACCTGTGTGAAAGAACCACGTGGGAAGGACCAAGGATATAGTTCTTTCCCACACAAATGCATTATGAACATATTTACAGTATATCCCACACTTTCAGTTCCACCTAAGGAAGGCTCAAGGCAGCTTATAATAGTTCCATTAAAACACAAAGGTCTTTTTATATATATAAATAATAATACAAGCCACAACAACACAAATTACCTGGAAGAGAGGGTGATGTTTTCTATGTAGTTAAGACTTGCCCACAGGAGTAGGAAGTAGTGCAGCAAGAAGCCAGGAAGAAGTAAGTGGCTTCCACTCTGCTGCCACTAACTGCAAATTGTTCTTTAGTCTCGTAGACTAAGGGCAACTGTGGCCTGGTTCACACGTAACGCAAACCTATGGTTTGTTGCCCCATCCAGGGTTTGTCTAGCTGGCAAACGATCAAAGAAACTGCAGTCTGTCTTCTCAATCCCCCAATGGTTTGTTTCACTCCTCTTTCACCCACTCCCTGCCTGTACCCCAAATGCCTTTGCAGTGTTGTTGTACTGGCATAGAGAACAGCTCGGGGAAAGGGGGGTATTGTTCTTGCCCACCACCTCTGTAGCCTGGCAAAACGACCAACAGTTCTGGATTCGCACATAACAACAACCCACGGTTTATACAACCCAGAGTTCACAACCCAACAACCAACCATGGATGCTTCTGTAGACTATGCCAATTCCCATGTTCATTGCTGCTAGCCCCAGATATACAACAGGATCAGCACAGATTGTGCAGCAGCTCTTGCATAAAACTAACTAGGGGTGCTTCCAGCTATGCTTTTATCGTGCAATTGCCCTACCTTATTCCTGGAATTTTAGAGTCCAGACAATTTCATCTTCCTTTTAACCATCCCGTGTTCTCCCAGTGTTTCTTGTATCTTTTATCATTCTACAAAAAAATCCATTAAGGTGGAGAAACTGGAGTAGCTATACAACGTATTTGAATGACGTATTTATTTATTACATTTTTTATACCGCCCAATAGCTGAAGCTCTCTGGACGGTTTAGTGTGGAGCGAAAGCACATCATGGTCATTCGTGACACATGACGTTGTAGCTTCTCCACAGCAACCATGCAGCTTCCCTCTGATAAAAGCACATTTTTGCAAAGTTGTTTTACTGCGTCTTTTTTCCTTAAATGCTGCTCCCATGCAGTGTGCCATCCCCATGAATGAAACTCTGCTTATGAGGCATGCCTAGGGGTGTGTCTATAACATGGTCAAGGGGTGTTTTTCTGTTGTGTCACCAGGCCTACCCAGTCAAATTTTAAGATGTCTGGCTGTTATTTTAATAATGTATTAGTTTTATATGTTTTTTATCAGTTTTATGTATTTTACAGTATTTTTGTATTTGATGTTCCCGGCCTTGATCCAGAGGGAGAGGCGGGTAAGAAATAAATATTATTATTTAATATTATTTATTATTATTATTGTGGGGGGCCACCCCTCCCCCCATTCCCTTTTTTCTCCATTCACAATAGTGCACTTTACACACAGGCTTCCTTTCCTGCTTCCCTTAGCACTATTTCGCAGTAGCGCTGTTCCACTCTTTACTACTGCACTATCTTGCAGTTGTTCATAGGGCCAACATAGGGCTTTCCTACTCCTTTTTCTATTTTTACTTTGTAATATTGCGCTGTTGTGCTGTTTCAGTTTCAGGGACCATGTTAGAGCTTTTGTGATTCACTTTCTTTACCTGGCTTCTACTTCAAAGTTGCGTACTTTCGTTTTGGGAGCTTTAAGAACTTTTCTTGCAGCACCTTTGCAGCTACTTCACTGCTACCCTGTTTCCCTGAAAATAACTTATATTAATTTTTGCTCCCAAAGATGCGCTAGGTCTTATTTTCAGGGGATGTCTTATTTTTCCATGAAAAAGAATACGGTACACATTTATTGTTGAACAAAAAAAAAGGTCTTATTTTCGGGGGGGATACCTTATATTACAGCGAGAGGCAAAACTGGAAGTAGGTCTTATTTTCGGGGGATGTCTTACTTTCGGGGAAACAGGGTACTTACAATGGCGGTGGCAGAGTCACTCAGCAAAGGCCATGGGGTTTCATGGAAACACATTGAAATCATTGATCTCTTAGATTTGTACTAGGTGGTAATTCATTCTCCACCATTACAATAACCAAGGCTGCGGGGAGCAGGGTGTTTAATAACACCATAATGCATCTCTGGCTTTGGCTGTGCACAGCTTCATATCAAAGAAAGCATTCTGGAAGCAGAGCACATTTCACTTCTGGAGATAAATGGTAGATGTAAGAGAAAAGGTGTGGGGTAAATGACAGGGGTGTCATTCCTTCTTCCATTATATTTCCCTGAGAAGGGGAGCATAGAGAGGGGTAGGGAGCAAACCTCACTCATTCTTTGAGCAGCACCTATGGTACTAATGATGTCCAGTCCTACTCGTGGGACTCCACCCACCCAAACCTGAAGTATGGTGCTTTCAAGTGCTGTTTGACCCGTTTTTAGGTGATGTATACTCCGCTTTTCTTGCTTTATGTGCCACTGATAGACCAAACCAAGTTCATGACTCCATGTAGATGGGATCTAGCCTATGTTAATAAAGTCCCAACATGAATATCTTGCAATTTTCTCCTCTGATCAGCAACTCCAATAGCACTTCCCCACACAGCGCATAGTAAAACTATGGAATTCACGATGTAGTGACGGCCACCAATTTGGATGGCTTTAAAAGGGGGTTATTTATTTATTTCTGTATCACTCAATAGCCAAAGCTCTCTGGATTAGATAAATTCCTGGAGAAGGGTATCAATGGCTGCTAGCTATACCTCCAGAATCAGAGGCAGTAAGTGTATGTGCACCAGTTGCTGGGGAATATGGGTGAGAGGGTGCTGTTGCACTTGTGCCCCACTTCTGGTTCCTGGTAAGCTGCTGGTTAGCCACTCTATGAACAGAGTGCTGGACTAGATGGACCTTGGTCTGATCCAGCATGGCTCTTCTTATGTTCACAGGGAACAAGAAGCCAATGCCTGATCCACAAGACTCCAAGTTCAAGAACCATAACACCTTAACACTGTCAGGTGCTAAACCTGCATGCTAATTTTCACCCTGTGTCCTCATCACTTAGCAAAGCCACTGTCACTTGGCAAAGCAGCTATCAGGAAGTGTCATTATTTTGGTTTGCCTTGGTTACCTTTTGGTCCCTTAAGGTCTTCTGCAGTGTTTTGTACGCCTGGAGGAGGAGGAGGAGGAGGAAGAGAAAGTCTCCTCTTAAGCTGACTAATCTTTGCTCACATAGGAAACAAAACTGCTATTTGGAAAACTCAAAGTTCCAACATGTCCAGACTGGCTTGTGACTGATACAGCTGTGGAAAAGTAGTTAAGAAAATTGTGTTTGTCTGTGTCAATCATCGACTTACCACAAAGACCAAATTCTCTCCAAGGCTTTTATTTATTTATTTATTTCATTTTTATACTGCCCAATAGCCAAAGCTCCCTGGGAGGTTCACAAACTGGGCTACTCTCACATACACATACTCATAGGGTTATGTCAGAAGTTGGTGACCAAATCTCTTCTCCTTCTGCTCCCCAACATAGCAGATATTCCCATGAAATCTGTTACTCACCAGAAGGAAGTAGCAGGCAGTCAAATTAAGTATACCATAATAAGACAACATTCAAATGAATGGGGGGGGAAGTCAGCTAGCAAATTATTACTATCACTTTTCACTGTCACAGCATGCAAAGTTCATTCTCCTGGGCTGCCAATAGCTAAAATGCTCATTCTTGTCTTGAGTTTTGATATGGACCAAAACAAAGGACTTTAAAAAATGCCTTCAGTACACGATCAGTTGTCCACAGCAATTTAATTTAATTATTCCTTCACATTGGCTCTTGTGGCAGACACTCAGAATTGTGTGGTGTGTGCAGAAATCCTGCATATGTAGATTTGCAAGCTGAGAAAGAGCAACAGAAATGACATCGTTGGGCATAAAGTAAGTACGGTGGACCATTTTATCTATAGGAAGTTGCCGGGAATCTCTTAAGATTTTAATGGGATGTAAGCAAACGACTTGGGGTGGTGCATCTGGGCTATATTATATAAGACAGCTTATTTATTATTTATTATTTATTTAAAATATTTATATACCACTTCATATCTCAAATAGATTCCAGGGCAGTAAACATAGGAATAAACAGTTAAAAGAAAATTAAAAACAGCAAATTAAAATTGTTCACTTTAAAACAGTGGCTGGTCAGTTAAGGAATGCTGCTTGAAAAAGAGGTGCCAGTGGTAGCATAGTGTTGGCGCCTGCCTGACCTCCAGGGGCAGGGAGTTCCAAAGAGAAGGGGCCACCACACTAAAGGCTCTTCTCTTGGTGGACTCCAATCGGACCAAAGCTCCATGCCCTCCAATGACCTCAGTGACCGGGCAGGTTGGTAAGGGAGAAGGCCCTCTCTGGTCCATATTGGTAGGGCTTTGTACACTTGTACCAAAACCTTAAACCTGACCCGGTAGTAGGGTGACCATATGAAAAGGAGGACAGGGCTCCTGTATCTTTAACAGTTACATAGAAAAGGGAATTTCAGCAGGTGTCATTTGTATGCATGTCGCACCTGGTGAAATTCCCTCTTCATTACAACAGCTAAAGCTGCAGGAGCTATACTAGAGTGACCAGATTTAAAAGAGGGCAGGGCACCTGCAGCTTTAACTATTGTGATGAAGAGGAAATTTCACCAGATTCTCCAAATATACAAATGACACCTGCTGAAATTCCCTTTTCTATGCAACTGTTAAAGATACGGAAGCCCTGTCCTCCTTTTCATATGGTCACCCTACCCGGTAGCCAATAGGTAGCCAGCAAAGGAGTTACATACTGAGAAGAGGCAGCTCCTGACAACAACTCCAGTTCGGTTTCGCCTCTCCATTTTATCCTCACAACAACCCTTGTTGAGGTAGGTTAGGCTGTGAGCTGGTGAGTGGCCCAAAGTCATCCAGTGAACTTCATAGTCAAGTGGTTACTAGACCCCGAATTTCCCAAGTCCCAATCCAATGCTGTAACCACTACACCACACATGGTCTTGTACTGCAGGAATGTTGAATTGTTTTAAGTATCAATCACTCATTATTTTGGAGCTGACTGAAACAGTAAGAGGTCAATATTTCCTCAAAAAGCTCAAGAAACAGGAGGGGGTGTTTTGTAGGAGCAGAACCTCACCTCAGTTGAGTCTATCGACTCAGCTGTGCAGAGAAGGCACCCTTTTTTCTTTTTTTAAAAAACTCTCAAGCAAAGGCAAACAGGCAGCTGAACTGAACTGTTATGCACTGAAACTCATGCTGTGGCAGCCATGTCCTTTTCCTTTCAATTGAAATTTATTTCAATGAACTGGTTCGCACAATCAAAACAGCCCACAATGGCTTATTTAAGCCAAGGCGGGCTGCAGTATGGGCTGGACAGGATTTGCCTATTCAATGGCTACACCCGCAACAACAGACCATGTGAGGTTTGTTTAATCCTTGGTTAACCCACGTTCCCCGAGTTTGCATAACAGGCCAAGCTGCAGCCGGGTGTTGAATATTTAAAATGGCTGCACAGATGTGCCGGCATGCACCACAGCCCACCAATGGCTTCAATAAGACACAGTGGGCTGCTCGACCATGCAAACCAGCCCAGTGTATTGAAAAAAATATGGGTTACATGGATGGATAATTAATTGGCTTGCCTTCTGTGAAATGTAAATTCTAGTAATTATTTCACAGTTTGGATGTATACACTGGCACATGCAAATTGTATACAATTTTGTGTCTATGGGCCAGGGCCCTGGACCTTTTAAGTACTCATCAACACCTCTGCCAAGAAGGTTTTAAAAAGAACCTCAAATGTATGGTGTCCTCTCTAAGCCAATCTTATATCACGACTTCAACAAGTTTGTTTTTTGATTCTGAACATCACAAGTCACCGATACCTGGGCTCTGGGTCATGCCAACCAGGCGAGAGGCTTTGCCTAGGAAAACTTCCCATCCTGCCAAGAATTGCTATGGAACACCACACAGACCTTGGTTTAGCTGTTTGCACATCTGCTTAGCAAACACTCTACTTGCCAAAGTTCCAACTGGAATCAGCAATGCTGATCCCTAGTTTGAACTCTAGAACCAGATTCAGGCTTCTGAAAAGAACAGCCCCAGAGGGGTATGTGGAAGGAAGAGAGGGCAGGGCTCACACGGCTTGCTGGTAGTGTGAAGAGTGGGGGGTGGGGGGTTAGCTGCCATCTTCCGTGTTCTATCTTTTCCTCCCTTAACTATTAGTCATTCCAGCAGGCTGTACTGAATGAGATGAGCGAGGGAAGTGGGGATATTCCAACAGCCCTACTTAAATACTTTACGCTTTTCCTCTTTCCTCCCAATTCCCTTTTCGTTGGGTGTCATGTCTTTTTAGACTGGAAGCCTGTAGGAAGAACTGGCTTATTTTACTGATGATATGTAAGTCCCTCCAGGAGCCTTTGTGGCTCAGAAACGGGGTTAAAAAATACTTTAAATAAACATCTCATTGGGCTGCATAAAAGAGGCCATGATTCCTCTTCTTCCTCACTCAATCAAATTTGTGTAAATCATGCTGATTATTTTGTGAGTGAATCATTCAAGCTAACTGTAGCCCTCCAATTCATATGTTTTCATTGAACAAAGTTTCCCAATGTCGGTGAGTGGGCTACATAACTAATTTCCCCCCTTATGTATTACTGTACTCTGCCTACTAGTTAAGCTACATGAGGGTTGGCAACTTTTTTATTGCCTAGTACATAAGTCTCTGCCTGTTGAAGAGTTCTGTTAAACTCTAAAGCTTGCAAACTCCTACATAAAATTCAGTTGGCCCAACAAGAGATATTTTTGTGTGCGCTTTGCAACTTCTACATTCCATTGGTCTCTTCCAATCATTTTAAAGGCAACCCATTATAAAAGATAAACGGGCACACATATTTGAGCAAAACCTTTCCAAAAGAAGGCAGGAGCCAAACCTTTTCTTCACAGATGCAAACAAACTAAAGGTCAAGAACATTTGGCACAATGAACTTGCATATGCAATCAACCTATCACCAAGGGCATTTTGTTTTTATACAAATATAGAACGTACATTTGCTTCCATGACTTTCTGCTGTTTATTTCCTACAGGTTTGCATTTGTAACTTACTTTGACAAACACTTAGAAGAGCAGCAGCAACTTTGAGATATAACTTCTCTTCAAAAACATTTAAGCTTTAATATCTGATCCATCATCTTCAAAATTGAGGTGAGAGCAATTATGATGTTCTCCACAACTTCTTGCAGGTTGACGTAGCTCCATTTCTGTGGAAGACTGCTCTGTACTGTTACACACAAAGTTGTAACTCAGCATTAAGGCTTAGGAACGGGGGTTCTGTCCAATGTTAGCTCTACTTAGAGTACATCAATTGAAATGAATGGGACTTAAGTTGGGCTAGCAACGGATACAATCTAGGAGGAACACGCACAGGGACATTGTTAACGTTTACTTAGTACACAGATTGCTCCAGATCAAATACATATAATTGAGTTTGGCAACCTAGTCAGTCACCTCCAATCAAGCTTTGAATAGAGAAGTTGCACAATCCATAATCTCTGTGACTTTGAAGAGAAGAGGTATGGGCACTTCTTTGCATTAGTTAACCGTTTATTTCTTTCACTCTCACACAAAGAACTTAATGTGGGACCTGAATGCTCTCCATAAGATTGTATTCTCCTTCGGGACTTTGCAAAAATTCCACTGTAAAGCTGCAAACTGACATGCTGTTACTTGGAAGCAAGTGTTGTGCTTTAGGGTGCTCAGGTGCAAAAGACGACATGGCCAGTCACACAAGCCACACCTGCTGAAATACCCTCTTCTATTAAAGGTGCAGGAGCACTGCCCTCTTTTGTATCTGGCTACCTTGACTTGCTTGCAAGTCAATATGGCTAGGATCAGTTAAACAGGACATTTTAGTGTGGGATGCCTCTTACGGATTTCGTTGCTACAAGACACAAAGGAGAAAGCAGTCATGTACAATATTCTAGCCCTGCCTTCCGCAACATAGCACCCTTCAGATATTTGGACTACAACCCCATCCCCCCTTACCATTGAATATGCTTGCTGGGACTAATGGGAGTTGTAGTCCAAAACATCTGGAGGCTGTTCTAATCTATACAGTTTTCTTTGGTTTTTTTACATTCACAATTTCAGATGCAGGGAAATGCTGATATAAATGTGAGAAAACAACCTATTGTTAGCGTAGTTTAAAGAAACAGCGCTTCTGACAGAAGAAAGTGGGGCGGGGGGGGGGGGGGAGAGTAACCAAGCAGTTTGCTTTCTGGTTTTATTTACACATCTTGCCAGGGAGTCCTGATCTGACCCGCTGTTCACTGTTGGAATAGATAAGGTGGCAAAGTTCTAGTAGATGAAAAAATGGAGGAATGACTCCTGGGGTATATTTAACCCCTTATAACCCACAAGATGATACATGTGCCAGGCAGGGGAGGTAGGTAGAAGAAACTCTCAGAATCATCCCCCAATTTTCACCCTGGATCTGAACCTTTTTTTTAAAAAAAAAAAAAAAGTTTCTTTCGTTACCTTTGCAAAGCCCCTAATCCTGTTTTTCTAGCTCTTCTCACAACCGGCTGCTAGAGGATATTCAGCCTGTCAAACTACCACAGAAGGTGTCTTTGCTCAGCTGCTACCCTCTTCAGATATGACAGACTCCCAAGATCCACATCCTTGCACACAATCTAACACACAGAGATCTCTTGACAAAGCATGCCTCATTAGTTTCAATATTCATAGGTTTGAAAGTTCATGAAGCATGTCTCATGTTCCGGCAGATTTTACCTCGGGTTGTCCCTAATTTTAGGGCCAAACTAGATGGTGTTACACACAGAAGCATGCAACTTTCCCTGATCTCTCTCTCTTCTTTTTAAAAAATGTAAATAAATCCAAAAGCAGTTTCTGGAATGAGCAACCGAGGGCAGAGGTTGAGATGGGAAGAGTGGGAGGCACTTCTGCTCAAAGTGAGGCTCTGCAAATTGACTCTTCCCAAGCCCCGCGCAACACAGAGTTATTATTATTATTATTTATTTATATAGCACCATCAAGATTGCAGCATGCGATCCTATTTACCTACTAGTAAATCTCATCGTGTTTAGTGGGGCTTACTCCCAGTTAAGCCTAAAATTGCGGATTAGCCCCAGAACCAGTTTTCAGTATTTTTTGGCTCAACCCTGAAACATATAATTGGGACTTGCAGAGCACACCAGTTCCCCACCTATGCAGATACCTCCTAGGATCAGAGAAAAGGGGCAGAGTACACGCCAGGCGACAGATATTATAGAGCTGGGAAAAGTAAAGAAAGGGAAAACCAAAATGATCAGTGGGACAGAGCATCTCCCCTATGAGGGAAGGTTACAGCAGCTGGGATTGTTTAGCTTGGAAAAAAGGAGGCTAAGGGGAGACATGATAGAGGTGTACAAAATTATGCATGGTGTGGAGAATGTAGATAGGGAGACATTTTTCTCCCTCTCCCCTAATACTAGAACCCAGGGTCATCCCATGAAGCTGATTGGTGGGAGATTCAGGACAAATAAAAGGAAGTACTTCTTCACACAGCACATAGTTAAACTATGAAATTCACTACCACAACATATAGTGATGGCCACCAATTTGGATGGCTTTAAAAGGGGGTTGGATAAATTCCTGGAGAAGGCTATCAATGGCGATGTGCTACCCTGATGGCTAAGTGCTACCTCCAGTATCCAAGGCAATAAGCCTATATGCACCAGTTGCTGGGGAACATGGGTGGGAGGGTGCTGTTGCACCGTGTACTACTTATGGGTCCCTGGCTGACAGTTGGTTGGCCACCATGTGGACAGAGAGCTGGGCCATTTCTACACTTGCCTTTTTCCCCGGGATCGTCCCTGGATCGTTCCTGTGCATACAAATGCCACACGGGGGATCCAGTGAGCAGGCAGGGACGATCCCTCCATTTTCTTGGGATAACCCTTAGGTGTAGAAAGGGCCCCGGACTAGATGAATCCTTGGTCTAATCCAGCACGTCATTTCTTATGTTCTTATGACAGTTCTACTACTCTTCCAGTACCTCCAACAGTTAACCATTATATCAAATCGTAGCCCTGGAATGTGTTTTCAGGGCTAAGGCTCAATCCTGCCAAAGAGTGACAGAGATGCTCAGCAAGCCTTGGCAAGCAGTAGTCCTAAAGCAGCTTCTCATCAATCCCCACCCCAAATCCAAACAGCTCCGAGAGCAGCAAAATCCAACCATTTCTTTAAAACAAACACTCTTAGGCAGCAATCCTATACCCACTCCGAGAATAAATCACATTGGACTCCATGGGAGTTACTTCAGAGTAGACATGTATAGGATTGTACTGCAAGGCTGCCATAGGATGCATCCTTACTCGGGATAAAGTCCCACCGAACTTGCGGGACTTCCTTGTGAGTAAACACACATAGCGACAAGAGGCTGCAGACACGCCATGCTTTTATATAGTAAGAGTCGAGTTCCCAGAGCGAACTCCATCACGTGCACGTGTCTGAAAACACACAGTAAACAAGAGGCCAGCAACACACCATAACCTTGAGATGCCGTCCCCACTAACTCGCGTTCCCTCACCGCCCCTGACTGGTGGAGCAGAGGCTTCCAAGTCTATCCCAGGTACCTGGGAGTCGCGCCCAACTTAATATCACGTAAAAACCACAAGGCAAGAGCGCGTGTGAGCATGTGCCGAGCGCCTCTGACTCCCCACCCCCACCCCCACCCCGAGTTAAAGAAGCGAGTGAAACCACAAACATTTGGAGAGGATGAGAGGCCGAGGCTCCGAGCTCCGCCAGTTCCAAAGAAACTTTCCAAGAGTTGGACCTGTTCGCCTCTTACCTTCCAGCACCACCTCCTTGCCGGCCCTTTTGAGCGCCTGCACGGCTTCGTCGTGGGTGGCGTCCCGCAGGTCCGCGCCGTTGACGGCCAGGATGGCATCGCCGACGTACAGCGCCTGGGTCTGGTCGGCCGCCAGCCCTTTGAAGATCTTGCTGATGAGGATGGGCATCTTGTTCTCTTTGCCCCCCTTGATGCTGATGCCCAAGCCGCCCATCTCCTGCTTCAGCACCTTGACGCACCGCTTCTTGTTGGAGATGGCTTCGGGGACTTGCTCGGGCAGGTCGGTGAAAGCCGTGCGCACCCCGCTCATCAAACCCGACTTGGGGCTGCTGCTGTTGCTGCCCGCCGACGGGGATTCGGGCGATCCCGCTCCGGAGAGGTTGCAGGCGGCGGCGCCCCCCGACGACACCGCCGCCGCCGCCGCCGCAGTAGCTGCCCCTCTGCCGCAGAAAGTCCCATTGCCGTTACTGCCTGCCGCAGCTGCCCCGATGCCGTTGTAAGCGGCGAGGGCGCCTCCTGCTCCTTCCTCGCAGCTCAGCACCAGCGCCTCGTCGCTGAGGTTCACCAGAACCCGGTGCCACCGGTCGCGCACCAAAACTTCCAGCGCGCCACTCCGCTGTACCCGGCCGCCAACGCCTCCCCCTCCGGCCGCCGCTACCGCCATCTTTGGAGCATTTCTTAAAACACCATGTGATTTAGTGCGCGCACTCACACACCAAAAAAGAGAGAGAGAGGGTGAAAGAGAGAGAAGGAGAGATCAGAGAAGCGCGCAGGACTCCCCCCCCGCCTCCGATCCGGAGAGACTCTAGTAGAGAGCGAGAGGAGGAGGGACAAGGGACTAGGGAGAGCCCCTGAGCACTCCCAAGCGTATAGCGTGGCGAGCAAAGGGGAGGAGCAGGGAAAAGAGAAGACGAAAAAGAAGTAGGAACTCCGGCGCAAGGTCGCAGGACTTAGAGTTTGGAGACCGGCGAGGGCGAATTAATCGTTGGTAAAAACCATTCAAAAGCGTCCCGGATCCCCTCGAAGAATTAAAACGATTCCTAGAAAGGCAGCTCGTTGTGCCTTAGAAAATGAGGGCTGCTGGTGCTTAACCAACCAGCGTTTCATTGGCCCGCCATGGGTTCAAATCCTAGCTCAGTCAGGAAGCAACCCGGAGTGACCTTGGGTTTGTTGTTCGGTCTCAAAGTTAATCCGCTTCACGTTACTGTATGGAAATAGTGGGACGCTGAAACTTTCCCGCCCCTCTGCCCCAGGCATTGCTCTGAGTGAGTTCCTTGGAAAAGGGGTGGGCGTAACAGATTATTTTATTCATTTCCAGAGGGATAGCTGCGTTAGTCTGTAGCAGCAAAAACAACAGAGAGTCCTGTGGCACCTTAAAGACTAATAAATTTAATTATTTTGGCACAAACTTTTTTGACGGTGTCCACAAAAGCTTATGTGAGAATAAATAAATGTTTAGTGTTTAAAGTGACACAAGACTCTTGATTATTTGATATTTTACTTCTAGGAAACTTGGAAAACTTGCACATTACTTTGTAAAATGCTTTAGTTGGTCCTAAGGCATTGCCTTACTGTAATAACCTGCTCTTACTTTTGGAGGTTTTCTGTTGAACCATCAAAGCATTATTAGGATTATTAAGATCATTATTATATTTCATTTTAATATATAATACTTTGAAAACAGTTAGGTGACTGGCAGTGACTTCTAAAAAAAAAAACCCCAAAACCCAGTACACTCCAGAATTTGCCAGGCTGCACCCATAATTTAATAGATTTCGTTCTCTCAATAGGGGTGTTCAAACAAACACTCTCGTGCATTGAATGGATGTGTGAAGGTATAAAAGGAACATACCTGTTGGCCACACCTTTCACATACTGATGCAGCAAGCCACTGGCTGGCATACTACTAGGTTCCTGCATGTCTATACTATGGGAGGGAGCGGGGAGGATCTCGCGATATGCTGATCACGAGATCCTCCCCCTCAGTACACATGAGCCATGCGACGTCCTGAACATCGTGCCCCACAGCGGCCTTTTTTTTTGTTAAAGAGAGAAGAGCTGGAGCGCACTTGCACTCCAGCAAAAATTAAGGTAAAAAAAAAAAGCCCCGCTCCCCACCCCACCCCCAATAGCCCTGGACTCTTCCCATCCCAGCTCCTTCCCTCTGATGACCCCCGCTACTCGTGGGTAAGAGGGAAGAAGCCGGGATGGGCAGCCACACCACCCTCAGTCCTTGGGATTGTCTCGAGACTGTGGGAAAAGCCGGGGGGAAAGGGCCTAAAAATATCCCAGGAAATGAAGGGATCATGCCTCCCTGCTCCCGGGATGCCCTGTGCATCATGTGGATGCACAGGGATGATCCCGGGGACGATCCCCAGGATATCAACTGGTGTAGACATGCCCTCAGTCATACTACAATGGTAAATCAAGCCATCCTATGTATGCTTAAAGCTCCATCACACCTAGGAAGAAACACTGGCTCCCGACACTTCTCCGTCGTCACTCAGTTACTTCCTGTTTGAAAACAAGTAAACAATGAGCATGAGGCTCATTCAGTCCGGCAGGAGAGAGCAGCAACCGGACTTTTTCTTGTGGCGCAAGGAAGGCCAAAAGGGGCGTAAGAGGCAACATCATGTGAGGGACCTCCGAGCAATCCGTGAGTGTCCAGTAACGAGCATGCAATAAAACTCTCATCAGATGGAGCTCTTACTTAGGAACAAGATATATCATGAAGAATTCTTCTCACATCCAAATTGACTTACTGTAACGCACTCCACCTGGAGCTGCCCTTGAATGAAAAGTGTTAGATGCTTCAGTGTGTGCGAAATATAGCAGCCAGATTGATCTTGAGCCCACTTTTCTGATCACATTACTGTCTCCATTGACTCTAATGGGGCCTTTCCCTTTTTTAAACGGCCCCCCTCTGCAGTGGGGCATGAATTTTTTTAGACAAAAACGAGTGGGGAAAAGGTTAAAAAAAAAACACCCAAGAGTGCCATGGTCCCATCCGAATTAGGGTCATGTGTATTCAAGAGTAAATAAGCAATCATGCATAGCTACAGTATGTGTGATTGGATGAATGTTTCGTTTGGGCCTAATTTTGCTTCACGTGCACTGGTCTCCAGTTCATTTCTGGCACAATTCAAACAAAACTAAATGGTATGGGACCAGGATATTTCAAGGACTCTTTTACCATCCTGTCCACCTGCTGAGTTCCCCATCAGAAGACTTGCTCTGCATTCCACCTCCTTTGGAGCGTCAGCTGTTTGTGAAACACAGTCTTTTTTAATGCAGCACCTATTGCAGGGAGATTAGATTGGCTCCTTCCCTTTTAAGAGGTTTAATTGCCCTCTGCCTTTTAAGTGAGCTATTAAGACCTTTAAAAAAAAAGTATAGATTTTCGTCTATTTATTTATTTATTAAACTTATATACTGCTCCCATAGTCAGGGCTCTCTGGGCGGTTTACAGAAATTCTAAAATTGAGGTAAAAACAAGTATACAAAATTTAAAACTCTAAAACACAGAACATACATACATAAAGCATTAAAAACCGATTAAAAACTAAACATGTGGGTAATTAGGATGTGCCGCCATATGCCTGGGCAAAGAGGAAAGTCTTAACCTGGCGCCGGAAAGATAGCAGCGTTGGCGCCAGGCGAGCCTCATCAGGGAGATCATTCTACAGTCGGGGGGCCACCACCGAAAAGGCCCTATCCCTTGTTGCCACTACTCTTGGAGTAGGCACCCGGAGGAGGACCTTAGATGTTGAACGTAGTGACCGGGTATATTCACGTCGGGAGAGGCGTTCCGTCAGGTATTGTGGTCCCAAGCCGTGTAAGGCTTTATAGGTCAAAACCAGCACCTTGAATTGGGCTCGGAAACATACAGGCAGCCAGTGCAAGCGGACCAGAGCAGGTGTTATATGGTCAAACCTTCTGGTTCCCGAAATCAATCTGGCCGCTGCATTTTGCACGAGCTGCAGCTTCCGAACCGTCTTCAAAGGCAGCCCTACGTAGAGCGCATTGCAGTAATCTAACTTGGAGGTTACCAGAGCATGGACAACTGAAGCCAGGTTATCCCAAACTTCCATGGCCGGGGAATTCCATAACCAGGGTGGCACTGACCCCCCAAAAAGCCCTGCCTTCTTTGTGTCACCTGCTTGCATGTGATATATCTTTACTTTTTCTTTGACAGTAGTGTCGAGCATTTCTTTCGTCTTTTTTTTTTTAGACAGACTCATGAATTACTCCCTCCTCATTTTTCTTTTTCCTCCTACACTTCTGTGTCACTCTGCTTTGAAGTATTATAAGTACTTTGTGACATAACTTGAACACAGTTATTTCTCTTTCCTCTGCCTTTCCTCTATAAGTATACAGGAAAGGCACTGAAAAGGGAACGAATAGTGCTCGCCTTCCCCCCACAAATTATATAAACCTACTTATTTTCCTTCTCCCCCCTCCCAACCCCTCACTCATGGGTCTTCATATTTTTCTTCTTCTTTGCAGTCTGTTGTAGTTGCTACCTGTTCCCATTCTGGGAAATACCCACTACCGTCAACAACTTTCCCCCCTCTCAGTTATAAAAAAACCAATTGTATTAAACGATTTCAGAAACTGATTTCTCACCACATAGCAAGTTTATTTTCCTCACAGGGTGTTTCAAGTTGTGTGTGTAGACTTCTCCCCATATTTTATACAGAATTCTCTTTCATCCTCAAGGACCTGAATTCAACGGGACTTGCTTCTGAGTACACATGCATAGGGTTGACTGTCAATGTGCTTATTTTAGTAACCTTCTAAATCTCTAGCTGTTCCTTTTCTCACACAAATCATCCTTTCTCTTACAAAGTATAGTATTATTTGTCTATTTATTTCATTTCTATTCAGTCCAATAGCCATTGTATTTAGCTTCAGTTTTTCAAATTTACTGTATATGCCTGTCAGATTACTTTCTCAACAATCTAATCTTTGCCAAAATCTTTCTGCTATATTTTTCCTATTTTCTGCATGTTCTTATATTTTCTTTCTTGTTCCCCGCTATTTCTGCACATATGCGGAAATATGGACGTGCGCACTCTATCTTTTCTGTTTGGGTACTTCCAGATGGATCATTTCAACTGTTTAGGGCAATCCCAGGCAGGGTGAGGCAATCACCTCAGGAAGCTGATGCTGGGGGGCACCAGGAGCCATTAAAAATGACTGCTGTCTTCAGGCATGGTGGAGGACACTGTCCCATCACCTGTATTGAAGAGAGATTCAGTCCAGTTGGCTTCTTAATTTGGAATGGGAGGGGTGCCATCTTGTGCTTTGCCTCAGGTAGCAAAATGTCTTTGGCCAGCGTGCTACCATTACCAATAAAAAGATATTGTGGAGCTATTCCATTTTTCCTCCTTAATTAATTTCCTGTAATAAGAAAAAAGACAGAAGTGGTGGGAAAACATGGGTTACAAATGCAAGATGACAATATCGGCTCCCCTTCACGTAAAAATCCATAAAAGAGGCAGGCGATTGTACAATCAAAGTCTTGCCTGGACTCATCTTTAATGTTACATGTTTTGCTTTTTTTTAAAGCCTGTGAACTCTTGAGGGTCAAATGACAGCCACCACTATCATAGGATGTTAGAACAGGGTGCAGAACCTTTTCCAGACCGAAAATCAAATCCACTTCAAAGAAGTTCTTGAGGGCCGCATTTCTGTGGTGGGCAGGTCCAAAGGCAAAAGGAGCAGGGCAAAATTTCCAAAAATAACAGCATATTTTAGCTTAAAGCTCTTACTACCAGTAACTAACCCTTGGGAGAAGCATTTCAAACTTTTAGAATGGGAAAACACTGCACAAAACTGTTCACTGTACATTTTGCTTCTTTTAAAATCTATTTTAAAGCGGTTTATTCTGATTTTATTTTATTTAATCTTGTACACCACTCTGAAATTTTGAATGGGGAGGGGTATATAAATATTATAAATAAATGGTGGGAAACCAGGGCCAAATCTACCCCTTGTGTCATTTCATTACAATCCCATCATGGTAACGCTATATCTCTCTTGCGTATTTATACCTCATAGGACACTCAATGGCATTTGTTGTGGTATTTTGGATATTGTGGAATAAGACAGCAGGAAGTAATGTTATGAAAGCGGTATATGGGATGTGCAATGTGCCCCAACAGTTATCAATGCACTTCAATACCGCTATAAAACGGTATAAGAGACGAGTGTTTTATCACAGGCTTGCTACTGCCCACTTATGGATGTGTGCATGACGCACGCTTTAGACGATGATGTGCACTTCCTGCTCCTTCTGCTCATTCTTCTGTCGCAAAATAGACCCCATTTAGTCCAATTTTTTTTTTAAAAAAAACAGAATGTGCTGTGATCTGCTGTGTGCAGGAAAAGCAGCGTGATACAAACAGCCCCTGAATGCACCATGTGGTCGTTGTTTACTTCCTCTTTTCCCTCTGGGCAGAAAGAGGAAGTAATGAGGGACAAAAGTGGGGGCAAAGAAGCAACGGTAAGGAAACACATTTTTTCCATGTGTGATGACACTCTAGATCTAGCACATAAAACAATTGGTTGTTGGGGACAAGAGGGTGTGCCCAGGAGAAGAATTTGTGGCCTTCTGGGGAACCCTGGTAGGCCAGATTGGGACCTCTAAAGGGACATATTGGTTACTATGCCTAATATTCTGCACCCTTGTTTTAGATGATGAAGGAAGGAGATTTTCCTCACTCTGCATCAGTATTCATTATAAATATGAGCAAAATTGTAGCAGACTGATCTCACAGACTGATCTCCTATGAATGAGGTTGATGTGTCACACAACCTCTGAAAGTTATGGTTTTCCCTCACATGTTTGTAGACTTTGATCCTCTCTCACATCAGCAAAGGTACAATTGGCTCACAACAGACAATTTGGTACCACCAGGCTCTTCTAGGCAATCTGCAAAATAACATGAGAAAAGAAAGTGTGAGTCATCTCATTTTGGAAGTAAAGATCCTGGCACAATAAGTGTTAGCCAACATTAAAAGAATTATTATTGAGGCTTCTAAAGTCTCTCGAAACCTAATTGAGACTGCAGCATGTTTTGTTTCAACATCCAGCAAAACTTAGATATTTCTCTTTGTAGTTTAAAAAAGCCTCAGGGTTTTTTACACCAATTATTATAATATAAACCAATACAATTTTTCCGTGCTGCTGCAGTCTACAGTTTTTAGAGACTGAGGGCCTTTTAGCATATGCAGGAAATTGTTCTTTTGTGTGTTGGACCAGGATCATGACAGGGTTTCAGCTCACATGGTTTAAATATCATGACTCTCCCCATTGGAGGCTCTTTAGCAACATGGCGTCACCTAGCTTGCAATTAAAACAATAAAAAGGAGGCAAATGCTCCAGTACTCAGCATGCCACAACTAGGAGTGGTTTTTCATCTCAAATCAAAGTAGGCATTATATTAAAGCCCTAGATAGCCATGTGTGCTGTCCTGGGAGCCTTGCTGATGGCTCTCTGGAGGAGATGGCTAATATTTTATTTATTTATTTATTTATTACACTGACGCCCTGTTTTTACTCTGAGGTTGTGCAATTGGAACAGCTGCATTTCTGTGGTGAGCGTGGTGGTCTAGAAGCAGAGCCAAGGTCTGAGCAAGCAAAAGAGAATGCAGACAAGCAGGCATGATCTTCTGCAAGCGGAGGGGTCAAAGGTAGTCATGGTTGGGCACCTGCTCAAGGCCCATATTCCAGCCCACTGACAAGAAGCCATAAGAGCATAAGAAGAGCAATGCTGGATCAGACTGAGGGTCCATCTAGACCAGCACTTTGTTCACACAATGGCCAACCAGCTGTTGACCAGGGAACAACAAAGCAAGACATGGTGCAACATCACTCTGGAGTAACTTCTCTTCTTCAACACGGGCTGTAGCTAGACCTAAGGTTTATCCCAGGATTGTCCTGAGGTCAAACCTGTTCATCGAAGTGCCACACAGGGCATCCAGTGCTCAGGCAGGGACGAACCCAGGATGATCCTGGGATAAACCTTAGGTCTAGCTACGGCCATGGTAACTTCCTTGTTCACCTGCTTCTCACTCAGGTCCAGGCAAAGGTGGCGGTGAGAAGGAGAAACAGTAGATGCTACTGCTTACTTAGCTCTCTGCCTGTCAAGCAAGCAAGAGGTAGCATCAGTGATGGGAAAGAGAAGGAGGAGGAGAAGCAACATCAGCTGGTCCCAAAAGGGGTGAGAAAGTAGACTCATTGAGGGAAGGGGACCCAATGGGAATGTCTTGCCGATGGGCCTTCAAAAACCTGGATCTCACACTGGTGTGCTGAAAGCAGTTTGATCTTAATTCCATTGTTCCTTAGGCAAGGCAGGGTCCTATTAGCCCCTTGTGTCACCTGACAGTGCTGAGCTAGTAGATCTAGTACCTTGATGTCACTTCAACACAGCAGCAGAGAGGGGCCAGCTGCTCCCACTTCTGTTGCAGGTATTAAGATGCCTGAGTTTAACTGCCAGAATTTTCTTTTTTGTTTCCCTAGGGCAATTGTTGCAACCGTGCATGTATGTAAGTTGTCTGAGGCTTATCTTAATTCATGGGGTGGCCAATAATGCATTGCCCCAAAAGAGGAAATGCATCACCAAAAAAGGACACCAATTTTCCTAAAATTTGCATGAACTCATTTATATATAGAGAGAGATGCAAATTTAAGGGAGGGGCAGGAATGCTATACTTTAAGTAAAAACATACGTTTTTATTTAAAGTTTACATTTCCCCCCTAAATTTCTCACCCTACTAGGGAAGACTGTGTGCTTGCTCGATCTGCTGTCCAAGTGCTAAATGTTCATGAGTAATCTCAAGGCCAGTGCTAGCTCTCCCTACTAGGGGTTCTATATTATCTTTAACCACAGCTTAAACTGGACAGCCCTTCAAACAGCGATCACTTTGAAAAAGAGGACTACCCTCAGAGATCCGTTCAAATAGAGGATGGTCTTTTGTAAAATAGAGCACTTAACCACACTAGCTGGGCAACATTTGGTCCTCTAGATGTTTGGCCCTCTAACTTTCATCATCCCCAGCCAGCATAGGCAGTGGTGAGGCATGATGGGAGTTACAGGTCAAAACATCTGGAGGGTCACAAGTTGACCATCTCTGCCTTCGTCCTTGTGTGTCGAATAGGTGTGTAGGGTCACTGTCAACCTCTGCTGCTTCCCCAACAGTTTGCCCTGGATCTCATCTTTAATGATTTTTGGACCCAATACTCCCGGAAACACCAGGTGGCTGCCTCTAGCTGCCATTTTAATTTCCCACAATGCCCCCAGCATAGCAGTAATCGAGAGCATTGCAGGAAATTAACATAGCAGACCCTATCTGCTGCCTGCACTTGCCCACCTCTGCTGCCAAAAAAGCTTACTAGGGCTCATCAGTACAGAATTGGGCCCACCAGAGGGCACGTTACCCAAATGCTTTCAAGCCTGGAGCCAACCCTGTAGGGGTGTGTGTGTGCGTGTGTGCACAAAAGCAGATAGAAAAATGAGGCTTTGTCCTGGTTCTACTCAGTGAATAGGGGTGGGAAGAGCTTTCATTCTGTTTCAGTGAGAATTACGATCCTACCCAAAGTATTGTAATTTACATTTGAGCCTTGGGCAAATTTTGTGGTTGAAGAAAAAACAAGCAGTCCTAAAAATAAAGGGCTGTAACTAAAGTGTTGGCATATGCTTAGCTACAGCAACATTCCATCCTTTCCCCATTGGCCTGATTTGCTCTGCTCGTCTATTTCAGCATTGATAGCTTCACAAGGCACCAAGACAGCTAACAGTTGTGTTTCTAAGTGTGTGGGGGATATGTTTTGTTATATGGTATATATTTAATAAAATGAATGTGTTGCTCTGTTAAGAGGCTAGTTACTTTAAATGTCCAGATCAAATGTTGAGGTTGCCACCAGTTGCTGAACAAATCAGAATTCATAGACTAGTTTGTACGGGAGAATATGAGAAATTATTAAGAACATAGGAAACTGCCTTATATTGAGTCAGACTGTTTGCCCATCTAACCCACCATTCTTGACACTGAGTGGCAGCGGCTCTCTAGGGTTTCATGCAGGATTTTTTCCACCACCCTACTTGGAGATGCCAGAGTCGCATCTTCCTTTGTCTGCATGTGGGAGGACTTGTCTAGAAAACAATGTACTGCTACGCAAACCTCCCATTGCAGTTTGCAGGAGCAGAATCACAACCTGAATTTCACCGAAAGTGAGACATCAACTAGGGCTGAATCTAGGGGCCAAATTCTAGGGCCCCGCAGCTTAGGAGTTCCCAAATGACCGCCCAGAGGGTGGGTAGGTGATGGGGGCAATGGCAAACAGGCTGGCCTGGTGTCAGCACAAGAGGTGTTATGTGTGTGCTTGGCGCTCAGGCTCACCACTGCAGCATTCTTTCATTCTTCTTTTTTAAATACACACACAGGCCTTAGCTAGACCTAAAGTTTATCCTGGGGTCGTCCCTGCCTGCTCCCGGGATATCCTGTGTGTCATTTACATGAACAGGGATGACCCCTGGACGATCCTGGGATAAACCTTAGGTCTAGCTAAGGCCACAGTGTCAAACAGCCGTGTACTGTACATGGTTACAATTGCTCATTTTATTATTTTTAGTTTACTGCAAAAACTGTTCATATTCCCAAGTAACTGTTTAGGGCAACAGAAGCAAACTCTATTTTATACCTATAGTTGTGATGATGCTACAATTTAGGTGAGTTTAAGCACTTGTAAAGCCTGAAATGGCGGTGGAACGGGGACGGGAGAATTGCCATCTTTATACCAACTCTAAAAGGTGTATAAGACCATTACATCTAGGGTCTATAATGACCCAGCTGTACTAATGGTCCTTTATGGGAAGCGAGATATTGGAAAACGAGTAGCCATGGTCTGACCTAGCAGGACTTTCTTATGTTCTCTTGCCCATTCCTGTTCTAAAGATTGCACACTCTGGGACTCATTTAAGTGTGGCAGCAGTCCCAAGGAAAAAGTGGGAGGGCAGGGACTGAGACAAGGGGGCAGAGCTGTGGACAGTCCTGAAACCAAGACATGAATTTGCTTCATCTACAAAGTGTTTAAGCACTGCCACTTCCATTCAAACAGCACAATAAGATAAACAAGAGTGTGACAGTGAAAGATGAATGAGAAACTAGTTCCCTTAGCATCTGGGCATTTCCAGTGGCAAGATGTTTTTCTCAACAATGGCCTCTATTGAGGGTATGAGTGCCTGCATTGTGTCTCCTCCCTGTCAAATAGGCATCACTTTCTTTTGAGCAGCTGCGCACTCTAATTGGACAAGAAAAGGCTCCAAAACACATAAAAGGGACTCTGATCGCACTGCTGAAAATCATTTTGGAGCAGAACTGATTCAACTGCCCCTGTGTAGCTTTCTTGCTTTCTACTTTGTCAGTGTCAGTATGATGACCCAGCCGCTGCTCATACAGCAGTAAATAGAGGTTGCATTTTAAGACCTTCACATATTTGAAAGAGTATGTGTATTTTATCCATGGATTTTCACATAATAGCCTTAAAAAACCACAAGTATTCTGGCCACTGAGAAGATGTCGTGTTTGGTAGAAATCACCCCTGAGCATGTGCAAGGTGCTTTCCCCTCATCACTAAGCAAATGCAGCCTGTCTCCACACACTTGGCACTAAGGGACAGGGCAGAAGCCTACAGCCCAAGAACCCTTCTCCCTGTTCCATTGACAGCAGCCTAAGACCACAATTCCCTTTTAAAAACAACATGCCAAATCCTTCAGAGGCTGTATAGCTGTGAGCACCAGCTGCTCAGGAACATGGGCTAGAGGGTGTTGTTGCACACACTTATTTGCATCTGAACGTATCAGAATGTAAGCTTATGTGGCAGGGAGTTGCTGTTTTATTGTTTTACTATGTACAGCACCATGTGCATTGATGGTGCTATATAAATAAATCATCATAATCATGTCCTGCTTGTGAGTTTTCCATGGGCAGCTGGTTGTCCACTATGGAAACAGAATGCTGGAGTAGATGGACCCTTGGTCTGATCCAGCAAGGCTCTTCTTATGTTCTCATGTTCTTTACAGCTTATCCCATGCTCCTGTTCCACAGCTAAAACCTATCCTGCTACTGTACCAAGGACACTGCCTTATATGGAGTCAAACCATTGATCTCTCTAGCCCTGTACTATCTGTTCTCATGGCAGTGACTTTCTAGGGTTGCAGAGTCCCTCTCAATCTTGCTACCTGGCTTAATAAAAAAATGAGTTGCCAAGGATTGAATCTGGAACATTATGCACGCAAAACGAGCTTCGATCACCAAGCTCTGGATCATTTTATGTAAGAAAAATGTCTACGGTGTACACCTTCTTCACCCTCTTACCCAGTAGTATCTGTCTCTGTTCACTTTCACCATTTACTATGGTTTAATTTTTTGGTAACTGATCTCTGCTTTTTATGTGTCCTTCCAACTGCAGCCCCTTGTTGCCATAGCTATCCATAAATAACACACTTGTTTGTATCTGAACTTCTCATGCTTTACTTACATTAGCATTCCACCCATATGTTTCTGCCAACTTTTGGAGCCTGCTACTTCTTAAGTCTTTCTCAAGATGTGGTGAAATACCAGCCATCTTTGTCTAGGGGTGCTTTCACATTAACACACAAAATCACTACATGGAGTAGATATGATGAAACAATCATGATGCCTTTATTAAATCAAAAATAAATATAGGAATCAGTTAATATTCTTTCAGATATGTAGGGTAGCAACCATCTGTATTTAGAGATAAATCAAGCATTAAAAAAGACATGCTACAATTCTCTATGGGTTATACTACCTCTGGATACAGGTGGGAAATTGTTGGGATTTTCCTTCCTCCCAATTAAAACTGTCTGTAGGTAAAAGTCAAGTAGAAGTCTAGGCTAGATCCTTATTCCATCATGTCTGAACTCTCCAAATGCAGGGAGGCGTATGATTTCCCACCTGCATCCTGTAGTAGAATGATATTAGAAACACAGTACCAAACACTTTTTCATATTCTTTTAATTGGATCTTATTTGTAAGCAGGAAAGAAGAACATTTGTCACATTTCTTATTTTGCTAAAGTTGTACAACCAAACAGTATAAGCAAAATGGAGCTCCATCTCGTTGAATTTTCAGCCTGCTATGCAGGTGTGTGTACTCCCCCTTCCCCCATTATATATCTTGCTATGTGCCTGAAGGAAGTGGCTAAGCAAAGTCCTCACTATGCTCCAGTATGAAATGGCCAAAAGGAAGAAGTAGCTGCAAGCGCGTATCAACAAATGGCCAGGTTATTTGAAGGAACGCCTCCTCCCATATGTACCTGCCCGGACCTTAAGATCATCTACAGGGGCCCTTGTCCGTGAGCCCTGCCAAAGGAAGTGAGGCAGGTGGCTACTAGGAGGAGGGCTTTCTCCGCTGTGGCACCCCGGTTGTGGAATGAGCTCCCCAGAGAGGTCCGCCTGGCGCCTACACTGTACTCCTTTCGTCGCCAGCTGAAGACCTTTTTATTCTCTCAGTATTTTAACACTTAATTTTAACTTAAATTTAAATTTTACTGTTCTAACTCTATTTTAATCTTATATCAATTTTGCTGTGTGGTTTTATCCTGGTTGTGCTTTTTATAATGTATTTTATAATGTGCTTTTAACCTGTTGGTTGTTTTATTATGGTTTTAATTTTTGTGAACCGCCCAGAGAGCTTCGGCTATTGGGTAGTATAAAAATGTAATAAATAACAATAACAACAACAACAACAACAACAACAACAAGAAGTACAATCTCCAGGATCCCCCGAGACAATGCAGAGAATGCTGGGATACGAATCTTGGCTCACACTCTTTGTCCCCAACATTGGCACTCTGTGTCACATCTTATATGGTGTGTCTGGCCCAAACTCCTTGTGGCCCATGGAAGAAGCTCACATAGACTCTCAGGTCATTTGGGGGAAGCTGAGGGACAGTACCAGGCTTGTGCATAACTAATCCAGGAGATTCTGGTATGTGACTGGATAATCAAGATGACAAAAGTCTTCAGATCATGATTAGAGTCCACACTTCTTCCTTTCCCTCTCCTCTCTCTCTCTCTCTTTCTCTCTCTTTTTCTTGTCAGAAGCATTAGTATTGTTAAAATCCTAACGAAACGTTCAAACAATAATGGCGACAAAATCAGTTCAGCCCACCACCTCCCTTCTGAAGTGGTGTTATTTAGCCTTCCAGCAATACACCCAGATCTATCTGCCAGCCCCCAACCACAAATCTGATGACATTTGGCAGCCCATGTTTTGTGAAATGCTTCTCTGCAAAGTGACAGGCATCTCGCTGGCCGACCTTCTCATTCTGACATACGACGCGGACTACTCCTTGCCTTTTAAAACAAACAGCTGTTTGTGTGTGCTTCCCTCCTTCTCCACGTGTCCTTGTGGCACCTTCCCAAAGACGGTGTGCCTGTCTCCTGACATTTGTAAGCACTTGCTATGCCACCCTCTGCTTCTGTCTTAAATTTGTGAAAGAGTTCGTTTTGTCTTCTTTTTCTCAATTAGAAACACACTGCACTTTATTCCTCTTCTGTAGCAAATATCTGCTTAAAGAAAAACTTGTCGGGAAGGCTTTAGGGTGGATTCCTGCATTGAGCAGGGGGTTGGACTAGATGGCCTTGTAGGCCCCTTCCAACTCTGCTATTCTATGATTCTATGTCACCATGTAAGAGGCAGTGGTTACAGTGGTGTACTGGAGCCAGAGCCCGCAGCGATGTAGCACCAGCACTTTCTTATTAGTAGGGATGCTGACATTATCTGCCACCACCCTCAAAACTCCATGTTCCTGCTGAGTTTAGCTGCAATCCTCACAGTAACTGGAGGTAATGAATTTTCCCAGGAAGTATATTGTTTCTTGTAATGCAAAGAATTTTGGGGTGGATTGGTCTGGAATGGACATTTAAGACCAATTAGCTTTACAAAAGATCTGCTCCTGGTCTGGTTGAGATGAAAACAGCTAGAACTGGTTTGTTTATATGGATCAACACAGCTGCCCCATGGACTCTTCATGGGGGCATTGCTATGGGGACTGTCAAAATGAGCACCTACACCTCAAAATTTACTGCTATACTGCTGCTACTATTGTTCTCCGGAACTCGCCAGATAACTTAATATTGTTGACAAACACTCACTAAAAGTAGCACTTGGAGTAATTTTAAATGAGGTTTTCAAACTCTTCCCCAGAAACTGTGGGCATAGCTCGATGGAGTGATATCCTGGGGATTGCGCCAGGATTGTCCCTGTGCATTCACATGACACACAGGGAATCCTGAGAGCAGGGAGGGATGATTCCTCCCAGGGCCGGCGCTACTATTAGGCCAACTAGGCAGGCGCCTAGGGCGCAGACCTCAGAGGGGCGCAGTACTGACCTTTAAGGGTTACAGTTTTATACAAATTAGCTGGTTTAAGAAAAAAAAACATAATAAAAGGAAAATATAATAGTTCAGAAACTCTTCTCGAACAGCTGAATCGAAGTTGGCAATGTTTTTGGGTGGTGGTGGTGGTGCAAGTAGCCTTGCCTAGGGTGCAAAATAGTCTGGCACTGGCCCTGATTTCTCCCTTTCCCCAGGATATCGCCCTACCCTTCCATCCCGCTTTTTCCACGGTCTCGTTTGTGCATGAGTGCTCGTGCGCTCCGTCTTCTTTAAAAAACAAAAACGGGCGCAATGTCCTCGTCCTCCTGGGACGTCACATGCCGCATGTAGACAGAGGGGGAGATCTCTCAATAACCACATCGTGAGATCCTTCCCCCTCTGTCGCTCTAGACCCGGTAGGTCTAGCCATGGCCTGTGTCTGTGTGAGTGTGTTTCTCCTTTCCTAATTTACAAGAGAGGGGGAGTCAGATGAATGCAGTCAAATCTGCAATCTCATGATGAGTGCTTACACTTCAACATTTACTACTGCACCACTGGTCAACTCTCACTGGCAGCAGCACTCCAAAGTCTCAGATAGGGATCTTTCCCAGCCACGTGACAGATATTTTTGGGTGGAAATGTTAGGGACTAAACCTGGGACCTTAAGCATGGAAAGCATGCAATTTACCAATTATGGCAACACCAATACCCCAGATGTGTCTTGCCAGACAGAGTGGAATGCTATGCAGAAGGCATTTAATCAGTATGGCCTCCCACAATAATGAGAAGGACAAGGAAAACCTTACAACAGAGATAGCTAGACTGGAAGCCAAATGCAAAGGCAATCCATGCAATCAGATTTACAAGCAACTAATTGCTGCGTAAAAGAAATTATCCTTACTGGACACTGCCAAAGCCGAGAAAGCTTTAATTTACCTAACCAAAATCATTATGAAAAGGACCTCCTGCCATGGAAACTAAATTCCCAAACAAAGCAAGTCTGATGATACAGCAATACATAGTGCTCCTGCAGAAATAAATCTACATTCACAGACATCGTGTAACTTCTTAAAACTTTCCTTTGTAATTTATACTCAGGCTGTTTCTACACCAGTCCAAAAATGTGGGCTGGTCACAGCTGAGTCCCTGTGCGTTCAAATGATGCACAGGGACTCCCGGCAGGAAGGAGGACGAGAACAGGTTTCCCCAAGGATAAGTACTCCCTGGGAAAACCCAATTCTTCCCGCGGTCTCGGGATCATCCCGAGACCACGGGAGCTGTGGCTGCCCCTCCTGGCTTCTTCTCTCCTCACCGCGAGTAGCGGGGATCAGTAGAGGGAAGGAACCGGGCCAGGAGGAATCTGGGGTGGGGTGGGTGGGGTTGGGGCTTATTTATTTATTTATTTATTTATTTATTTTATTACATTTCTATACCGCCCAATAGCCAGAGCTCTCTGGGCGGTTCACAAAAATTAAAAACATTCAAAGTATAAAACAACACTATAAAACCAAATATAAAATTCAATATAAAAGCGCAACCAGATAAAAACAGCAGCAATGCAAAATTACAAATTTAAAACACCAAGTTAAAATTTATTTATAGACTGTTAAAATGCTGGGAGAATAAAAAGGTCTTCACCTGGCGTCTAAAAGCATATAATGTAGGTGCTTAGGGAACCTCCTTTAAAAAAACACACAACAATAACTTACATTTAGTTGGAGCGCATGTGCGCTCATCTCCTTTTTTAAAAAATGGCAGGCGTGACACCTTCCTTCTTCCCAGGATGTCATACCTGCATATGGACTAAGGGGAGGATCTCGCGATTAGGATATTGCGAGATCCTTCCCCCCCTCCCTCTACACCAGTATGGCTGAAAACCTGGATTTAGATTAAGCTGACAATGGTATGTTGCACAGCTCAAAGTAGGAATAGGAACAGACTTTTTTTCCCTTTCTTTTTTTTAAGAAAGATGTTACCAATGTGGAAATCACAGTCAGGCAGTGCTGAAGAGGAAATCACTGCCAAAACAGTTAAAGAACTAGGAGACTCCTCTCTTTGGATGTGTTTCCCTATCAGAAGCATAAAAGTCATATTAAAACCAGATAATGTAATGATCGTTTAAAAAGAGATACATATTGACCAATTTCTCTTCTTAACTAGAATATAAAGTGTTCCCCCTCCCCATATTGGCTAAAATAGAGAATTATTAATTTCATGCTATATTGACAATGACAGATGAGCAAACATCTACTTCTTTCCTTTTATCTAGAGGTACAAAATAGAGATGCCACTTGTTCCCTATTTTATTTGGTGATCTGTTTATCACCTTCTTGTGCCCTGGCCCTCTTGACCAGATACAAAACAGGGCAGAGCTCCTGCAGCTTTAACTGTAGTGATGAAGAGGGGATTTCACCAGGTGCTGAGTGCATACAAATGACACCTGCTGAAATTCCCTTTTCAATGCAACTGTTAAAGATACAGAAGCCCTGTGCTCCTTTTCATATGATCGCCTTACAGTGTTAAACTGTAAACCTCCCTGAGTTCATTTACAGAATGGTGGTACAAACATGTAGTAAGGAAATCAATAAATCAAAACGTGATTGTGAGACCTCTGGAAGGATTTTTCAGGAACATTTTAATGCTAGAACACTATGAAAGAGTTAGATAGTTCTCACATGTGTCAATCTTCCTTCCTAACTTCTATTTGTAGATTTGTTTTCTATTTTTCATAAATGTAAATTAACTTGTTATCTGTATTTCTGCTCTTGCAGAAAGCCATAGAAGCTTGACAACAGGTTACTAGATCTTGCTGTAGTTGCAGGCCTTCAGGCATATAATACAGTACATGATATCTTGATGCACTGGGAAGTTTTATCTGCTCTGAGGAATTTTCTCAGCGGGAACCAGTGAATCCATGTTAATCACTGCTTGCCTATAAATCACCAAAACATGTAAAAGCTCTAGGACCAAAGAGCTCCTGCAGAATTATCTTTTTAAAGCAGCAGTAGGAGACAAGAAATTGCCCAAGGTATCTGAAAGGCCAGTATTGGGGGGTTGCCATGGAAACATCAGTGGCCAAAATTTTCTGTCCTAGCTTCCAAACACGCAACATGGTCTCAGTAAAGGAATTAGCTAATTTAGGACACGTTACATTTAACTGCCCAGTGACCAGATCAGATTCTGCAAACTCCCTTCTAGTATCATGCTATCTTCTGGCTTAATCCAATGTTGTAGTCTTGGTTTAATTACGAAGAATAGTAATATATTCCTTCATTTGTAATGACAGACTGGGAAATGCCAAAACTCCTTTACAAACAGACCTGTGCAGCATAAACCTTGGTGGTGGTTTTTTATGATTTCATATGAATCTGTCAATTGGTTAATTGACATTCTTTCAGTTTGGAGGTTGTGATGTATATTGACAAATGACCTGAAAAGAAAAGCAAGCCTGGGCAAAACATTCATTTTGTATCTTAACTGTCTTGCCCATCCAAAGTAGACAGAGTGTGTCCCATCTATTCAAGACCTCTGCAGGGCTGGACAACCAAGATATTTTGCTGCCTGAGATGAAGGACAAAATGTCCCCCCACACACATTCCATATACACAAGTTGACCAGACTGGTAGTTGAATGCTGGCAATGGGACAGTGTCATCCATCTCACCGGGGGACAGCCGGTTAGTGCAGGGCAGGCCACGCTACGTTGTCCTCCAACACCTCACCACCATTCTTTATTTTTCTACATCTATCTAATGGTCACCTCACTGCGGTTAATGGTAGGGCTCGCTTTGCTTTGACTGACTTTTGTAGAAGCTGATAGTTACTTTGGTATAATTCCCTCCAATCAGGTATGAACTGCATTCCTATATCTCTCTACGATATGAGTATGTTTGACCAGTGATTGGATTGTATTCAGTAACAGTGAGTTAATGGTGCATTGTCCCCATAAATACAAGCTAGTTACTAAACTCCCCACTTCCACTCTCTCCTTGGCCCCAGAGAAACTGCCAGCTTGTCTTTAGACACTTTTAAAGAATTTGCATTGAACTCTATTAATATACCAGTTAAGTCACTATCACCTATGTGAAGTCCAAATTAATTAAGTTCAACAAACAACACAGAAATAGCTGCTGCAAGTACTTTGTTTCTTCTACCAGAATGTTAATTATAATAGCTGGGAGTGTTGGCTATGTGAAGCCAGAGACTGTTTTTTAGAGATCAAGTTAACGTTAAAGAACAGGAAGCTGAGATTTAGGGTTAAAAGACTGGGCTGATGGAGGGGAAGAGGTGAAATGAGTGCAGGACAGGGACGATGTCATGTGAGTATAGGGCTGCAATACCGCATACCAGGCATGGCGAATGTGCGCTAAATCGCTGGTGTGATGGAGCTCATAGTTAGATCGTTCAAGCTCTACTCTAGAGATATCCACATTCTTCCCCTCTTTACCCCTGCGTCCATTTCACTTTGCTTCCTCTGTTGTCTCCCCTGCTGCAACCACTCCCATGTTTGAAAGTAGATGCAATAAAAGCTATACTAAAGCAGTGATTAGCATTATCCCCTATAACTCCTTAATTATGAGGACTGAGTATAGTAATCAAGAAAGTATAATTACTTGAAACTGTTTATAATTAATTTTGTAGCATTGGTGCTGCAGTAATGCTTCTAGGCATGTACTTCCAGTTTTAGTTTAAATTACCTGAAGGTAATCCATATTTTTGCAGAGTAAAGAGAGTGATATCTACAATTTTTTATTGCTCATTTTCTTCTCCACATAGAACCAGAGACTCTGGGCTAGTATTTTGCTTGATGTAGGGCTCATCCAGGTTAAAGGATGGTTGTTTTACGTTGTTCAAAAATGCCCCTCTTTTCGTCCAATAGAGTGTTCCTCTATGATACTACATTTGGAAATAATTCTTATAATTTAAATAGAAATGCAATACATCTCACCATAGTGGGAAAGACTGTGGCCAGATGATCCATGTGCCTGCTCTATGTGCTGTCCAAGTGTGATGCCTTGATGGGCAACTTCAAGACCACCCTGCTTTCCCTTTTATTGCTGCCTGCCCCTCCAGTATCTGCTGACTGAAGCAATTGCCTCACTCTACCTAATGGTAGAGCCAGCCCCGAGGCGAGGGGAAATTGTTTAGTATGGGGTGAGTGAAATGCATCATGGTCCAAATCACATTTCTTCCCAAAAAGAATATTTTAAGAGGATTTGTTTTAATATTTTAATGTCTATTAATAATTAATATAGCAACCAGAACAGCCACACTTTTTAAAACAAAACAAAACAAAATTGCAAAGGAATTTGTGGTTTTCACAGGCCTATTGAGTCTACTATACGCACATTTAATTTTGCAAAATGACCACAGTCCCTCAGTTTGCAACCCTGTGCACACTTTCTTGAGAATAAACCAGAGTTGTATGGAGTAAACCTCCATACAGCTTGGCTGTCAGTGTAGCACTAGTGAGCTGGGCAGAGTGAGATATAGGAATAATCCACATGTTGTATGATTTCTCCCCATTGCCCTCCCTGAGTGAGACTCCCACCTTCACATTTGATACAAAAGGATATCTTTATCCATTGATGACTTGTTAAAAAGAACTGGTAGCATTCACCTGGCGAGCAGTCCAACCCCAGTCCAACAAAAACACTAACTGCACTTCATTTCATTTCAACAGGATGCTTAAGTGCTTTTCTGGATGGGATTCATTTTCAAGTCAGGGCTGTTGAATTGTACCCCTGTCTCTAGAGATGTACACGAATTTGCATTTTTAGCTTTCCCTGACACTATCGCTAGATCAGGCAGGATGTGGGCTGGCTGAAATCAAAAGAGCTTTCCTATTGAATATCCCAATCAGTATACCCATTGAAATCTTATACGTCAGATAAACCCCTGTGGTGGGAATGTATTTG
This sequence comes from Elgaria multicarinata webbii, assembly GCF_023053635.1. NCBI lineage: Eukaryota > Metazoa > Chordata > Lepidosauria > Squamata > Anguidae > Elgaria > Elgaria multicarinata. The sequence goes on from NC_086177.1 coordinate 97,982,407, forward strand.
GTGGTAGGGCATATGCATGACAACATGGAGCGACCTTCTGCCCGTTGAAGTAGATCATGAGTTCAGAGCTTCAGACCCATAGACTAAATGCAGACACAGAGATAAGGAAGAGTGACTAACCCCAAACTTCATTGTTGTGGAGTTAAAGAGCCTTCTGCCTAGGCCTAGTTTTAAATTTAACTCAGCTGAAAAGTAAGCAGAGAGATATAATACTGAAAATTCCTTGACCTCCTTTTTCTCCCCTATTCCAATTTGGACGACTTCTTCTTCTTCTTCTTCTTCTTCTTCTTCTTCTTCTTCTTCTTCTTCTTCTATTATTATTATTATTATTATTATTATTATTATTATTATTTTATTTATTTGTGTCCTGCCTTTTGCCCAATACCGGGCCTCAAGGCGGTCTTACAAAATTTAAAACATATACATTTTAAAACCTATGAAAAGAAATGTACAAAAGTTTTTTTTTAATTAAATACATTACAATATTAAAACATTAAATATTTAAAAAATACCACAATTTTACAAGTTCTTAACATAGACAGAGGACCAGATTATTCACCAAAGGCCTGCTAGAACAAAGAAGTTTTTGCCTGCTTCCGAAAGCCCATCAAGGAGGGAGCCAGTCTAGCTTCCCCGGGAAGAGAGTTCCAGAGCACTGGAGCAGCCACTGAGAAGGCCCTCTCCCATGTTCCCACCAGGTTCGCCTGTGAAGATGGTGGGACTGAAAGAAGGGCTTCCCCAGAAGATCTCAAAGCATGGGCAGGTTCATAAGGGAGAATACAATATTTCAGAAAACCTGGACCCGAGCCATAGAAATAGAACAGAAATGTTCTGGATTTTTAGATGCACTATTGAGTGTCTTCATGGGCACCAGCTGTGCTCCGTAATTACTTGGCAAAATATTTGCACGATAGGAGAAAATCCTGTGCTGATGGTTGAGATAACATGCCTAATGATCTGTCTTCCAACCTGGGTATTGTGCCAAGTCAGGGTATAACGTTACAGGTAAGTAGTAGTGTGCTACTACTAGTAGTGTGGGTATGGCTGGCACACGGGCAGCCATACCCAAACTCAGACCTGGTAGAGCTAGTGTTAAGGGTTGGGATGGTTTGGCAATTGCCTAGGCCAGAAACCTGGCATAGGGCCAATGCTGACCCAAGACACTGGACCCGGCCTCCATTTCTCAGTGACAGAAGTGGCAGCAGAAGGAACAGAATGCAGGAGTCCGGTTCCCCAAGGTACCCCTGGTACGGGGCAATGTGAGCTTGCCCCTGAGGCATCATTGAAGATGCCTCTGCTTCCCAACGGGAGAGGCACCTCGCACCTGGAGGCTATAGAGCAATGATTTGCATGTGTGCCACCGTGATTAACAAAACTCCCAGCAACCCTAAAACAGGCCATGGTTTCTGTGTGGTTTGTTAACCACCACCCCAACCAACCATTCTTGCTAGGTTTGGATGTCACAAGTTGTGCTAGCAAGGATAATTATGTAAATCTGGCCAGCATGCATGGTTTACAAGCTATCTTGTCTTATTAACCACCTTGTGATCATGTGAACTGGCCCATTGTCTGCTGGATTGCATGGCCTCAGCTGGCTGCCTCTCTGCCAAGGGTAAATGCTATCTTTGCCCAACTGGTGGGCTGGACGTCCTCACAATATGCTGACTCACCATAAATTATGCTGAATGAAGTGGTTGGCTGGACCTGTAGAATAATTTTAGAGAGTTCCTATGTTTGAATGCTTTCCCCAAGTAAAAAGCAACTTGCATGTAAGTAAGCTAACCTAGTTGACTGGCTACAATCAACATTTGCAAGAAAGACAAATGCTATTTTGGGCTGCATTAATAGAAGTATAGCTTCCAAATCACGTGAGGTCCTGGTTCCTCTCTATTTGGCCCTGGTTAGGCCTCATCTAGAGTATTGTGTCCAGTTCTGGGCTCCACAATTCAAGAAGGATGCAGACAAGCTGGAGCGTGTTCAGAGGAGGGCAACCAGGATGATCAGGGGTCTAGAAACAAAGCCCTATGAAGAGAGAATGAAAGAACTGGGCATGTTTAGCCTGGAGAAGAGAAGATTGAGGGGAGACATGATAGCAGTCTTCAAATACTTAAAAGGTTGTCACACAGAGGAGGGCCAGGATCTCTTCTCGATCCTCCCAGAGTGCAGGACATGGAATAACGGGCTCAAGTTAAAGGAAGCCAGATTCCTGCTGGACATCAGGAAAAACTTCCTGACTGTTAGAGCAGTGTGACGGTGGAATCAGTTACCTAGGGAGGTTGTGGGCTCTCTCACACTAGAGGCATTCAAGAGGCAGCTGGACAACCATCTGTCAGGGATGCTTTAGGGTGGATTCCTGCATTGAGCAGGGGGTTGGACTCGATGGCCTTGTAGGCCCCTTCCAACTCTGCTATTCTATGATTCTATGAACTTTTCTCCCTGATGTCCTAGTTTTCTACATGAAAGGAGCTTTTTGTATTTGAGGGTGGGGGGAGCACTCAGAAATGCAGTCCTCCACCTGAAGTCCTCCACTCTTGAGTTTTATTACTTCTCATTCTGCCTAACTTGCAGAGCAGCTCTCAGACAACATTAAGAATGTTCTTCTTGGTTCTTACCAAGCGGTTTAACCTTCACATGTGTTCTAGAGAAAGCCTGTCAAGGATTTTCCTCATATTTTTAAAAGGCAGAAAATATTTAACAGCTCTTGAAATAATACTTGGCTCAAGTAAAGAATGCCAAGGCATGTGGGAGTGCAAAGAACAAGAACTGTGGTTACAGCAGCCCGTGAATTGCTGACATTTTAAAGTAGTCCTCTCGACTTAAGTTGCAAACTTTATTGCAGCTTGGAGATTACAAGAATTATAATTTCAGTGAATGCCAAAAACAGATAAAAGGTGGAAGACCTTTGATCAGACCTCCTGATGTTTATATTATATGGATTTCTGTATTTATTAAAGCTATATCCTGCCTGTCTTAGACGGAACTCAAAGCTGGAATGAGGTTTGCATTCAGGCACTGGCCAGACCCAGATCTGCTTAGCTTCAGCAAGGTTGCTGCACTATGTTCCTTCAGGTTTCCTGCTGTGAGGGTCTCAAATAGGATCTGTACAATAGTGGTGGAAGAGGGGAAAGATTTAACTTTTACCCCTACTTAACTTTTCATTGGGCCTGTTCAGACAACACACTAAGCCATAGTTATGCTGCTACCCCTTTTGCAACAAATGGTTAGTGAGTGTGTTTAAACCGTGGTTATGTTGCCATCATGGTTAGGAATGGTTCACATGCCACATTAAGTTATTTATTTATTTATTACATTTTTATACCGCCCAATAGCTGAAGCTCTCTGGGCGGTTCACAAAAATTAAAACCATAGTAAAACAACCAACAGGTTAAAAGCACAAATACAAAATACAGTATAAAAAGCACAACTAGGATAAAAACCACACAGCAAAATTGATATAAAATTAAAATACAAAGTTAAAACAGCAAAGTTCAAATTCAAGTTAAAATTAAGTGTTAAAATACTGAGAGAATAAAAAAGTCTTCAGCTGGCGACGAAAGGAATACAGTGTAGACGCCAGGCAGACCTCTCTGGGGAGCTCATTCCACAATGAGCCACAGTGGATGCCACAGTGGAGAAATCCCTCCTCCTAGTAGACATTTTTCTCCCTCTCTCAAAATACTAGAATCCAGGGTCATACCAAGAAGCTGATTGGTGGGAGATCCAGGACAAATAAAAGGAAGTACCATCACTTGCCTCCCTGCTTCTTTGCCAGCACTTGCCTCCCTGCTTCTGTCCCATGATACTTCCTCTTTGTTCACACAGGGGAAGAAAGAGGAAGTAAACAATGATCATGTGGCCAATTCAGTGGCCATTTTTATTGTGTCGCTTTTCCTACATACAGCAGGAAATGGTGGAACATTTCATTTTAAAAAATTGGATATACCGGGGTCTTATTTGTGGCCGAGAGAAGACCAGAAGGAGCGGGAGACACACGGGAGGCGGACAGCATCGTCTAAAGGACGCAGGGAAAACTGTGAGTGGGCAGTAACGAGCATGTGATAAAAACGCTCATCAGATGATGCCCTATAATGTTCCCCAACTAGTAGTTATGGTTCATTTGACATGATAAACCATAATGTTTCGCTCAAAATGCTTAACCACTATGGCTTAGCGTGTAATCTGAATAGGGTCATTGATCCATAACACCCCCACCAGGTACCTATATGGTTTCCCAAGTTGCGCAAGTTGTGTGCTTGTGTGTGTGTGAGAGAATTTATATTGGAGAGACAAGTGGGACCTGCAACAAAATGTTGCAGCACGGAGCACCTCTACTTAGTGTTCTAGTCCATCAGCCATGCCCCCCTCCAGGATTTTATTCCTCCCCCTGCCTCGCAAAAGTGCAACAAATTCCATTCTTATATTCAGTGTTTAAGGTTTCTTTTTCACCATGATTTTTGTACTTCTGCAATCTTCGGGCTCTGCAGATACCCCCCTCTTGTGGGTGGGTGGTGTCATTTTATCAATATAAGCATTGACATTTGTGCTTGAACATTAGAAATAGAGAAAATGATGGAAATTATGCCGTAGAAACAAATAAACAAACAAACAAGCAAGCAACAGCCAGCTGTACAGATTGGTAGTTGCGAAAACACTTCAAAACTGTTTCTTTATCAAGGGAGATTTATTTGTACCCCTTAATAAAAATTGCAGTTTTGGTTTTTCAAGGCATGTTGAAAACTACCAACCTGCGCAGCTGCCTTGCGTTGCTGTTTTTACAGCTGTATATTATCTGCTGGTTTTACCTGGAAATTACACCCGGCATCCTAAGTGCTGATATTGCTTTCCTTTGACATTCATTGGTGCTTTAGGTGGAGGGGAAAAAAGTGGAAAGATCTGATCAGAGGCGCCCTTCCCCTCCCCATTTTTTTTTACTCCCTCCCCAGGCCTCCCCATGGAATGAAGTGAGAGAGGAAAGAATTGTTAGAGCGCAATCCTATGCATGTTTAGACAGATTTTTTTTTGCATGTTTCTGTCTAGACATGCATAGGGTTAGGCCCTTAGCAGATAACTGCAAGCATCCTAAAATGAGGACAGGAGACAGTACAGATCTGATCTCTATCTGCACTAAAAATTAGGGCATCCTCATACAAAGCAACACCCAAGAAGAGGACAAATGAGGATATCAACTTGCATAACGTTTCCATATGCTAACTAATATCAATAGACACAAATTTAGAAAGAATATCTATGACTTAAATAGAAATGCAATATATTTCGGCATATGAGAAAAGTAGTGACCAGGACTAGATTTACACTATCGTTTTAAGAGCAGTATTGAAGTGCACTGATAACAGTTGGGGAACATTATAGGGCATCATCTGATGAGCGTTTTTATCACATGCTCGTTACTGCCCACTCACGGTGTCCGTCTCCCGTGTGTCTCCCGATCCTTCTGGTCTTCTCTCTGCCACAAATAAAACCCTGGTATATCCAATTTTTTAAAATGAAATGTTCCACCATTTCCTGCTCTATGTAGGAAAAGCGACACAATAAAAATGGCCACTGAATTGGCCACATGATCATTGTTTACTTCCTCTTTCTTCCCCTGTGTGAACAAAGAGGAAGTATCATGGGACAGAAGCGGGGAGGCAAGTGATGGCAAAGAAGCAGGGAGGCAAGTGATGGTACTTCCTTTTATTTGTCCTGGATCTCCCACCAATCAGCTTCTTGGTATGACCCTGGATTCTAGTATTTTGAGAGAGGGAGAAAAATGTCTCCCTGTCCACATTCTCTATACCATGCATAATTTTGTACACCTCTACCATGTCTCCCCTTAGTCTCCTTTTTTCCAAGCTAAACAATCCCAGATGATGTAACCTTCCCTCAAAAGGCAGATGCTCCAGCCCCTTAATCATTTTAGTTGCCCTTTTCTGCACTTTTTCCAGCTCTATAATATCCTTTTTTAGGTGTGGTGACCAGAACTGCACACAGTATTCTAAGTGTGCATAAGATCTGTCTGCACAAGAGAAGTAATAGAGCAATCATGAGTTTGGCAGGGCAGGTGGCAATGAAGCTAATCTACTATCTTATACACAGCCCTGTGGGCTTGCACTGGGCAAGGCAGAAAGCGGGGGCATTTCTTTTTCTCCCCACCCCTCACCACATCCATTGGAGCAGAATTTAAATAAAATTTCCCTTCCATTGATCACAATGGAAGAGAATTTTCCTACAACAGCTGTACACTGGCATAGGAGAGGGGATCAGATCAGGCCCCTCTACAGGGAATGAAACAGTTTTGGAACCACTGGATCCACATCTGACTCTAACCCATCTTCAGAATGCCCCATTTGGGGGCTTTCCACTGGACGGAGAGCCACTGATAGTAGCTTTCTGCCAATCTCAGCACAGCAGGACTGTCCACAGGGGCAGAGCCCTCCTCGCCAGCAATGTTCCTCCCCACAGGTGGAAGCCAGCAGTGAAAGACTGATGGGACATCCTAACTCTTCCAGCCATCAGCATAAGGTGATTGGGATTGTGCTCTAAGGGCCTTGCTAGACCTGCCGGATAATCCAGCTGGGAGTCGGGGCAACAGCGCGCTGCAACTAACGCGCGCCGTCGCCCTTTTCCACACGTAAAACTCAACGGGGCAAGGGGAAGCCCCGTCGTGTCCACCATTTTATTTAAACCTTAAAGGGCCATGTGCGCAGGAGTGCACCGCCGCCGGACAAGGTAAGTTTTTTTAAAAATAAATATAGGGTCCCCCGCTCCCCCTACGCCTGATTTCCCCCCCACACAATTCCTGATGCCCCCCTGCCCGCTCGCTTGCCCGTCCTCCCCGCTTCCCCGATGTCTGATGTCCTGTCCTTCTTTCCCCCATCCCCCTTCCCCGATGCCCGATGCCCTGGCCTTCTTTCCCCCCATCCCCCTTCCCCGATGCCTGATACCCTGTCCTTCTTTCCCCCCCATCCCCCTTCCCTGATGCCCGTGCCCGTTCTTCTTCTCCCCCCCTCTCCTGCTGGGTCCGGCCTTTCCCCTGGCCTCTATCTCCACCCCCACCCCTGGCCCGATGGGTACAGCGCTCCTATGAGCGCTGTGCCCAGTCCGTGGCTTCTCCCGGCTACTCGTAAGCCGGGCCATAAGCGAATCCGCTTATCCTGGCTTAAGAGAGGCACTAGCCCAGCCTGATCCCGGAATCCCCTGTGTGTCATCTGGATGCACAGGAGGGAGACCAGGCCTCACACCTGGTCTAGCAAAGGCCTAAGTCAGCAAGAGCCATTTTTAAAGTGTAAATGGAAAGCCACTGAAATATCGGCTTTGTAGGCAATACCTCCTGTTGTTGATACCATTTGAAGACAGCTAAAAATGGCATACATTCTTTATGGGTGGAGGTATCTCCTCCAAGACAATGCAGCCCATCATTTGTAAACGTGTCGTACTACATTCCAACTGATGTTTCAGTATGGCTCCCCATCAATCTAAAGAAGAAAAGTAGCTCTTGAGTATTGTAAATTCAAGGCCAGAGCAAATAATACAGCAAATAATATTTTATTGAGGCCACTTCTCTTAGCTACCTTGACCACCTTAGCTAGTGTCCAATTACATTTATGATGTTCTCTCCCCCGCCTTCGTAAATAGTAGTAGTTCTGCTTCACTGCTTTAGACAGGGGGCAGATCTACTCCAAGCAGGATATTCCACTATGAAAGTGGTATGAAAGCACTATATAAGAGGCAGGAGCCATGCTACTGCTTTACAGCGGTATTGAAGTGCACTGAACGGTTGTGGCCCATTGACACATACCATATACCACTTCCATACCACCATATCCTGCTTGGTGTAGATCTGGCCAGGGCATTGTTTCAGGAGAAGAGACCTCAGAAAACCAAACTTATTCGGAAAGCACAAACATTTTTATAAAAATTCCTGACATTTGGGGAACCCTCATTCAATTTCTGTAAATCCAAAATACATCCAAAGTTTTAGATTTGCTGATCTGAAGTTTGGGTGCAAATCCTTTGAAGAACATCAGCGTTTCCCTTCTTTCAGTGCTGCACTCTGGGTTATACGTGAGTAATGCCATCTCTTCTGGAGTCTCCCCCTCCCTCCAAGAATAAAATGAGCATTATTTCCTCAAAAAGAAAGCCGATGCTCTTAAATTTACTTAATGCTCGAGTTAACTTCCCAGCAGTAGGTGTTAACCTCAGAAACTACAGGCATACGTGCAGATAATCCTATCAGTTTCTTGGAGGAGAGCGAAGCTTTTGGAAGAGAGTCAGAAACAATCCCTCGTGCCTCTGACAAGAAAAGAACATCCTCGTATTCAGATGAGATGTAATTGAAAACAAATCAGCAGTGGTGATTTGCTAATCATACCTCCTTCAAAGCTCATATTACTTTAACCCTCTGTTGCAGTTCCAGCTTCATGTTTTTGAGTGCCCTTGTGTAAGACACCCTCAATGGACCCTCTCGCTCCATGTGTCTCTTTTCATTGCCATTATTGTCACCAGCTGTTATTGCTTCTCCTTCTTTTTGAGTGTCTCTACATTAAGGGAGAACCTGCAACCTTACAATTTCGTCTTCTTCTGAGGTATTTCCATGTTGACTATGGCTCCTTTAGACAGCAACCAACAATGACCACATGATTTGTCACTGAAAACTTCCCCTCTCAGCAATTTTCCAGAAAGGCAAATGAAATACTGCCATCTAGTGGCCCGCAATAATTTAAAATAGTGCATTACCTCTGATCTTTTAAAAGTGAGATTACTGGGGGGAAGGCTCAGGAGATGTCCTGGAGGTTGATGGCGCCATGCAAAGAACCAGCAAAACTCCATGAGTGACCAACCACAAGCATGCAATGAATTGCTCATGTAGAGCAGCTCTTTCTCGTTATTCTTACCACTACTTGCAGAGAGCCTGTGAGCAAGATGGCAGGGGCATCTTCTGCTTCTCCTGCTCACTACCTACGTTGTCTGGGCCAGAGCAAGAGGCAGGGAAACAAGCAGGTTGCAGTGGTTCAGAGAAGTAGCAACTCTAGGAAGATGTTGTTGGTGGGCTCCTGCTGAGGTACAGGCCCTCTGCAGCGGCCTGACCATGTCTGTCTTTGATGCCAGCCCTGCTCTCTTGCCACCTCTCCCATATTTTGCTAGTATTGGAAGATAACTGTCCCCTCTTCAAACCTGCTTGTTGATTCAATGCTGGCTGAGCAGTGACGGGTTGGGATGGAATTACCCTGTTTCCCCGAAAATAAGACAGTGTCTTATATTAATTTTTGCTCCCAAAGATGCGCTAGGTCTTATTTTCAGGGGATGTCTTATTTTTCCATGAAGAAGAATACGGTACACATTTATTGTTGAACAAAAAAAAAAGGTCTTATTTTCGGGGGGATGCCTTATATTACAGTGAGAGTCAAAACTGGAAGTAGGTCTTATTTTCGGGGGATGTCTTACTTTCGGGGAAACAGGATAGACTCAGAATGAGCAGAGTGACATCCCAGAAGAATGCAAATTCTTAGCATACAAACTCATGTTGCACTCACGTCCTGCCTGCTTGTAGCTCTGATGGCTCTGATGTCAGTGAGGCAGTGAATCTGTTCTGGTCTTCAGTCACAACTAGTCAGAACTCTAAAGGAGCTGTCCAAGGTGCATAGCCTCTTTAAAGTTCTGACTGGTTCTGACTGAAACCTGGAGTGGATTCACTGTCTCACTGACATTGATGCCACCAGTCTCCTCTTGTGGGCTTTCCGTAGGCATATGGCTGGGCATTGTACAAGCAGATTGCTGGACTAGATAGAGCTTTTCTTGAGTTCTTGACTCAGATTCTCCTTCCAGCCTGCTTGTTGGGTGGGAACCTCCTCCTTCTACCTGTATTTCTGTGTTGATTTGTATTTGCATAAATTTCATTATACTGGGGAAGTTCTGAAGACAAGCACCCAATGGTGGATTCTACAAACCTGGAGAGTGTGAATAGGGAGACATTTTTCTCCCTCTCTCAAAATACTAGAACCCAGTTGGGTCATCCCATGAAGCTGATTGGTGGGAGATTCAGGACAAATAAAAGGAAGGACTTCTTCATACAGCGCATCGTTACACAGTGGAATTCACTACCACAAGATGTAGTGATGGCCACCACTTTGGATGGCTTTAAAAGGGGGTTGGATAAATTCCTGGAGGAGAAGGCTAGCAATGGTTACTAGTCCTGGTGGTTATGTGCTACCTCCAGTATCTGAGGCAGTAAGCCTATATGCACCAGTTGCTGGGGAACATTATTACTGTATTCTAATAATTGGAGAGCCAGTGTGGTGTGATGGTTAAAGTGTTGGCCTGGGACTTGAGAGATCCAGGTTCTAGTCCCCACTCAAGCCATGAAGCTCACTGGGAGACTTTGGGCTGGTTACTGACTCTCGACCCAACCTCCCTCACAGGGTTACTGTGAAGATAAAACAGAGAAGAGAGGAGGAAGACCATATAAGAAAAAAATGATACATAAAAGTAATAATTATATAAATAAATAAATAAATAAATAAATAAATAAAGGAGGAGGAGAAGGAAAATTCTGTCATGCAAGCCACTACCTGCAGTATGAAAAAGGAAAAGTGCAGCACAGCTCTCAGCAAGAACTGGGATCCAAAGTGATTAGGGTGACCAGTTGCTGGGAGTGTGGAGAAGAAGCCTGATACATGTGCTGCTGGAGTTTATACATACTTGTCTGGAATGCAGCCATTATTTGGAAGTGAGTCCCATCAATTTTGTGAGACTTTCCTTTCACATTATTGAACTGTGGAACAGCCATGTCCTTTTGGATTGTAACGTTAGGAATGTAAGTGGAAGAAGTTGGAAAGAGTTAACTGGAAAGTTTTCAGTCCCAAAGTGCAAGACGTCAAGATTTGGGCCTTGGGACAAATTTGTCTACAACAATGTACACAGTTCTGCCATCATCAATAGTTCTTTAGCATCCCCTTTTATAGGATGCACCATCAACTATAATCCACAACTCTCTAAACCAGTCTCTCCCAACCTGGTGCCCTCCAGATGTTTTGGACTTCAACTGCCCCAATCAGCATAGCCAATGGTCGGACTGGAATGCTTGGAGCTGTTGTTTAACAGCTTAGGATCACCTCCCCCTGGGTTCAGGGAATGAGTAATGCTGTACAGATTTTAGGAACAAGAGTTAAATGCTGCCATCTAGTGAAATAAGTTGTTTCTTCAACTCTTCCCCCTCCCATCCCTTCCAGTCTTTCTGAAGGACAGGAAAAAGTGAACCGAAAGAAGTAGCACTTTAACAAATACTTGACTTCAAATTCAGTTTCTAGCAGTGTGCAACTGAAAGCCAATCCTGATTGACGATGAATTGTGTGCCTGCCATGAGTTTGGGGTGGTCACAGGAATGGGCACAGATTAAATACCGCAGACAGTATTTAGGTTGTAGTTTGAGCACAGGCTCAGTTCCAGAGATTGTTTGGAATGCTAGAGCTTAGCCCTGGCATGACAGAGACCTTTCCATAGATGGAAGCACTTAGGAAGCCGCCTTATCTAGCCCGGTATTGATTTCTCTCATTGCTACCTGCTACCTGATCCGTATGATCTTGCTTGCAAAACAGCCCTTGCTAAGCTGCCAGAGAAGCCCTGTGGGTTGAAAAAGATGGGATATGTTCTATTCATACAGGTGTTGGCTTCTCAAATGTACCTCAAAATACTATAGCCCAATGGGGTCATCCCATGAGGCTGATTGGTGGGAGATTCAGGACAAATAAAAGGAAGTACTTCTTCACACAGTGCATAGCTAAACTATGGAATTCACTACCACAAGATGTAGTGATGGCCACCACTTTGGATGGCTTTAAAAGAGGGTTGGATAAATTCCTGGACGAGAAAGCTATCAATGGCTACTAGCCCTGATGGCTATGTGCTACCTCAATTATCCGAGGCAGTAAGCCTATATCCCCCAGTTGCTGGGGAACATAAGTGGGAGGGTGCTGTTGCTTGTGGTTCCCTGGTCAACAGCTGGTTGGCCACTTTGTGAACAGAGTGCTGGACTAGATGGACCCTCAGTCTGATCCAGCATGGCACTTATATTCTTATGTTCTTAAATGTCAGTGTGACTAGATGAACTAGACTAAAGTATGCCTAAAACTCTGCTACTTCTGCAGCTGCACAGGAAGAATTGGTTTTTTTGAGGTTTTTTTTAATACTATTTATTTATTTATTTATTTATTTATTATATTTTTATACCGCCCAATAGCCGAAGCTCTCTGGGCGGTTCACAAAAATTAAAACCACAAAAAACATCCAACAGGTTAAAAACACAATTACGAAATACAGTATAAAAAGCGCAACCAGGATAAAACCACACAGCAAAGTTGATTATACAGAGTTAGAACAGTAAAATTTAAATTTAAGTTAAAATTAAGTGTTGAAATACTGAGAGAATAAAAAGGTCTGCAGCTGGCGACGAAAGGAGTACAGTGTAGGCGCGAGGCGGACCTCTCTGGGGAGCTCATTCCACAGCCGGGGTGCCACAGCAGAGAAGGCCCTCCTCCTAGTAGCCACCTGCCTCACTTCCTTTGGCAGGGGCTCACGGAGAAGGGCCCCTGTAGATGATCTTAAGGTCCAGGCAGGTACATATGGGAGGAGGCGTTCCTTTCAGATCGGGAGGATGGGAATCGCATTTCCTTACTGTCGCTGTGCTTCATTATTCTCTTCCGCATTTGAAACGAGCAGAATTACATGAAGAAGAGAGCAGCGACCACATGGCCCATAAAATTCAATGGGACCTCGCCCTCTAGTGGGCATTTTATAGTGCAATCTCACCTGCACACAACAGGAAATCCTGAGAAACCTGACATATCTCAGAAGAATTGGGTTTTTTTAGGGTTTTTTTTAATGCTAAAACTGGGGAAAGAATGGGAGACACGCAGGAAGCTCACTGCATCATCAAACTGACCCGCAAACATCCATGAGTGGCCAATCCCAAGTGTGCTATAAATCACTCGTTTAAAGAAGCTCCATATCTTTAAGATATGTTGTCAGGTGTGGCATTTTCCCTGCACAGTGCTACAGAAAATTAACAGGACCTGCACTACAAGACCTCTAAGGTCACTTCTGACTCTATGATTCTATGAAAGAAAGAATGATACATAGTTCAAGATGCCAGAAGTAATAAAAGCGTCTTGTGTCACATTTTGCATTGCATCTGAACGTTAACGCGCTTTTACCTCATTTGTTAATTCAGACATAAGAAGTGTTCTAAACTAGTTGTTGCCAAATTAGACTTGATGCAGCATATATGTAGAATGTTTATATTTTTAATTTGCTGGTGCCATGAGAAGCTCCAAATTTGGCTAGAGCAGCTGGTGTGGGGAAGAGTGATCTACAAAAGCACCCTTTTCCTTTACCACTGTTCTAAGTAAATTTGGAGATGTCCTCAACCGCATTAAAGTAAAAAAGAAATATGTTTGGGATCCACTCCATGAGGCTCCCGAATTATGACTAGTTTCGCCCTTGATTGTCCTACAATAATTAAGCATCTCTGCTGTCTTACATTTTCCCATTGAGTCTAATCGGAAGATTGGAAAATGGAAAGTTCCAGTCCTTTGGTTCAAAAGAGACCAATAATTTAAGTCCGCAGGAAAGACAAAGCTTAAATTATAGTATGGAGGCAGTAGCGCACAGAAATATTGCTTAATGGCTTGCATCTTAATTGTGGATGTGTGTGTTTGTGCATGTATGAACACTGAATGGCAAAACGGCTTTCAACTTAACTGTGCCTTTCTTTTCGCAAATCACTTTATTTCTGCAATGATTGTTGCTAAATTATGATCCTTTTAGAACTGGGATGCCGGATGGCCTTAGGAAATCCCTTAATTAAACATGCCTTGCTTCTAAATATTATAAAATAGGCTGCTGCAGAAATGCTTTAATATGTTTGAAACAATAAATAAATCAGTCAACAAAGGCGGAATGCTAACAGCAGCTAAAAATAAAACTTTAGAAAAAGTCAAGTGTTGAAATTATTATTATTATTATTAATTTATATAGCACCATCAATGTACATGGTGCTGTACAGAGTAAAACAAAAAAACAACTGGGGAACCAATGTGGTTAGTTTGAAGAGTGTACGGTGTTAAAATAAGAGCCAGTGTGGTATAGTGGCTAGAGTGTTGGACCGGGAGTCAGGAGATCTGGGTTCTAGGCCCCACTCGGCCACTGGGTGACTTTGGGCCAGTCACAGACTCTCAGGCCTTAGCTAGGTCTAAGCTTTATCCTGGGATCGTCCCAGGGTCATCCCTGTTCATGACACACAGGGGATCCCGGGAGCAAGCAGGGACGACCCCAGGACGATCCCAGGATAAACCTTAGGTCTAGCTAAGGCCTCAGCCTAACCTACCTCACAAGGTTGTTGTGAGGATATAATGGAGAGGTACACCGCCTTGAGTTCCTTGGAGGAAAAAAGGTGAGATATCGGAGCCACCAGCTTCCACTGCCAAGTGCTTGGAAGAAAGGCAAGCTATGAACATAATAAACAAACTCTGAGGGAGAGCTGGCTAGCGAATAAAGCAAGGCTGTGTGTAACCTGGGTGTAGTTGGCTAAACGATCCTCATTTACTCATGAAATCCATTCTGGAGAAAAATGAACTTCTAAACAATCAACAAACAATTTTGTTTGGATTAATCTCATTGAAGGTGAACTGACGTCTGTGGGAGAGCTCTGGATTAATTGCAGCCCAAACACCATTATTCTTGAGACTGATCAAACACCTCAAAACCGAAGACAGACAAATCTCTGCATTGCACTCATGAACTGGATGATTTATATTAGCGATGTGTGAGGTAAGCAAGGGGAGAAATATAAATTACCCCTGTTCATCACATTCACTTATTTTAATATTTCCCACATGTTTCTATGACAACATTCAAGGCGTACATATTTTAATTTTACTGGCGCAAGGGAAAGCTTGTCAGAGTTGCAGAGTTCCCTTGATTTTATGGCTGAATGCAATCTCTAATGTACATTATAAATCTTCTCAGAAAAATATGTGGGTGGGGCTTTCATCGCAAGCAGCGCTCACGGCAACCTTGACGATGTTTTAATATGTGCAGCCGAAGTTTAAAGGAAACTTTAAAAACCCCTAGACGTTGCACCAACTTCAGATGTGGGGATAAGGGGGCCTTGCATACAACAGGCTGCAACTGTGACAACAATTGTTGAGCGGGTTAGGCAGTAAAACACCTTGTTAAAGCCCTTAACCCTGTACGTGCACTGGAAAAACCCACCGTCTATGCAAATGAGGAAATTTCGAGATGAAGGTTCCATGACATCACCTGGCAGCTTTTCCAACAAGTTTCAGAATGCCCAGTCGAAACGATAAGATATCTTGTTGACATTTAAAGCCGGTGGATAGCGTAATTAACATGTGCTTAGGGACAAAAATAAAATAAAATAAAATTACTTTCTTAACTCAATCAGCACATAATTTTAGAAGAGTGGTTTCCAAAAATTTCTACCTTTAGGTGATACTTTCTGCATCCATCAATTGATTAAAGCAGGCTTGTTCCTCCGCCAGAGAAACCTGTGTCTTGGAACACATATGGGTAACCCACGGGCTGCAATCTGTGTGGCCCGCAAAGCCATAGAGTTTACTGCCTGCTTTCCCCACGCTGATCAATCATCAGCGGTGGGGTGGCCAACAGACAGTGATGCAATGGAGCCACGGCTTGGAGGAGTTCAACTGCACAAATGCCCTCTGCTACCTTGGAGCTTAGGTGCGATCCTCAAAGTAATGGGGGAGGGGAGGGGTAATGAATTTCCCCAGCAACATTATATGGTTCCTTGTTGTAATATAAAGTAATTTGGGGAGGCCTGGTCTTAAGACTCATTGGGCCTGTTCAGACAACCGGCTAAGCCATGGAGAGGCCGCTAACCCTTGGGCAGCAAATGGTTAGTGAGTCTGTTTAAACCATAGTTATGCAGCGGCCATGGTTAGGGTTCACACGACACGCTAAGCCATAGTGTTTAGCTCAAAATGCTAAACACCACGTGACACCACGTGGCTTAGCGTGTCATCAGAACTCACGGTTTAAACACTTTCACTAACCATTTGCTGAACTCAGACGACATGCTAAACCATGGTGATTAAGCATTTTGAGCTCATTAGTCTCAACATCTAAGGTCCTCCTCTGGGTGCCTACTCCCTGGTCTAGGCTTTGGACAGAAAGCGTCCCACAGGTATAGATTCTTATTCCACAGGTATAGATTCTTCTTCTTCTTATTTATTTATTTATTTATTTATTTATTTATTTATTTATATAGCACCATCAATGTACATGGTGCTGTACAGAGTAAAACAGTAAATAGCAAGACCCTGCCGCATGGGCTTACATTCTAATAAAATCATAGTAAAGCAATAAGGAGCGGAAGAGAATGCAAACAGGCACTGGGTAGGGTAAACAGGCACAGGGTAGGGTAAACTAACAGTATAGAGTCCAAACAACATCAGGTATTAAAAGCTTTAGGAAAAAGAAAAGTTTTTAGCTGAGCTTTAAAAGCTGCAATTGAACTTGTGGATCTCAGATGTTCTGGAAGAGCGTTCCAGGCGTAAGGGGCAGCAGAAGAAAATGGACGAAGCCGAGCAAGGGAAGTAGAGACCCTTGGGCAGGTGAGAAACATGGCATCAGAGGAACGAAGAGCACTTATCACACTGCCAAATCTAAAAAAAATAACACACCAAGAGCATATTTTAAGATGATGATGATGATATTTTAAACTAGCGAATAGACTCAGCTTCACACAGGTTGGAATAGCCCAGAGTTGATACAGTGACGCTTTCAAGCAAATTTACACAGCTGTGCTCACCCTGTCCTGTCTACATCCTTCTTGCAGTCTGGGCACCACACTTCAAAAAGGATGCAGATCAGCTGGAGGGGGTTCAGAGGAGGGTGATCAGGGTTCTGGAAACAAAGCCCTATGAGGAGAGACTGAAAGAACTGGGCATGTTTAGCCTGGAGAAGAGAAGGCTGAGGGGAGACACGGTAGCACTCTTCAAGTACTTGAAAAGGTTGTCACACAGAGGAGGGCCAGGATCTCTTCTCAATCATCTCAGAGAGCAGGCCACGAAATAATGGGCTCAAGTTACAGGAACATCAGGAAAAATGTCCTGACTGTAAGAGCAGTACGGCAATGGAAGCAGTTACCAAGGGAGGTTGTGGGCTCTCCCACACTAGAGGCCTTCAAGAGGCAGCTGGACAACCATCTGTCAGGTATGCTTTAAGGTGGATTTCTGCATTGAGCAGGGGGTTGGACTTGATGGCCTTATAGGCCCCTTCCAACTTAACTATTCTATGATTCTTAGGGAAGCCATATATGCTGGCATGCCCCCTGCTATGATGCACCCCATAGCCCTCTGAGGGTAGGGTCTGTCCACACCTCTCCCTTGAGGGGCATGCTAATCCAGACCAGGATGGGGGTGGGGGAGTGGGGCAGTCTAATAACAATCCCTGGCTTCAAACTGTTGAAGATGTTATTGCAACCTTCAACCACACAGTCACATTTAAATTAATTTTAATTAATGGTTTTTTTAAAAAAAGCCTGAGGTGCACACTGTTAGGGTCTCCTTAGTATAAATGCCGATGTCTCAGGTATCTAGTTTTCACAGTCTTGGGGCTATGACACTAATAGATGGACAGAAGGACACAAATCTTCTTTGATTATCATAGATAGTAGTATTTTGTCCTTTCTATCTACCAAGACTTTACCGGGGGGATTCCACACGTCGTACTGAGGCCGCTTCCATGCGGCCCCAGTGCGCCCCCAAAGCGATCGTGTAACTTGCCTGGAGAAGCGACGAGGAAGAGGCGTCCTTGCCGCCACCACCCACCTACCTCCGACCCGGCCGGGTCGGAGAGCTCAGTGGAAGAAGGTGGGGAAGCTCTCCACTCCGCCTTCTTCCGCCGAGCTCTCCATCCCGGCCGACGAGGAAGTAGGTGGGTGGTGGCAGCGGCGGCAAGGACGCCTCTTCCTCGTCGCTTCTCCAGGCAAGTTACACGATCGCTTTGGGGGCGCACTGGGGGTGCATGGAAGCGGCCTCAGTACGGCGTGTAGAATCCCCCCAGATAGATTACAGAATTTAGACTATGAAGAATAATAAAAGGAAAATAAAGGAAAAATGAATAAAAACAGCCAGCAGAGACATTGCCTATTCCCCTCTGCTAATGGCACCCCCTCCTAATGGAGCTTCAATGTGCAGAAATTGCACCTGTTGAATTTGTTAATGGCATTGTTGTTGATGGCACAAAAATCACTGCTAGGAAGTGGCTAATGGAAAGGCTGTGTGTGTGTATGTGTGTGTATATATATTTGGTCATTTGTGGGTGCCTTCACTAACTTGATCATGTGTTGCATTTGTTTCATTACAGTAAACGTCCAGTTGTAGTGTGTCTTGAAAGGCTGTCATTCCATCAACTTCTCCAAAAGACCTTGTCTTAGTTTTCCATTGTTGTTGTTATGTTTAGAATTCCTCAGGGTACCCAAAGGCTCTTTTTGTTATGGGTATTTATAATGGAAAATATCTGCTTTATGCTGCGTCCAGTTTTATAATAGGGCCTTTGTGGCACAGCAGGTCACACCCCACATAGCCAGTAACATTGTAAAATGGACCCCGCAGAACAAACACTGTTGCCGTTTGCAGAAAGTGCATGGCGTGCAGTTAATAGTGTGAATGGTATTGAAATGATTTAGGGACTGTGCAAACCTCATCGGACTGTCCTAGTGGAGTAATAAACCATCTGAAGCGTGAGATCATGAGCAAGACTATATTGAACTGCCCTTTATTACTGGTACCTGGCTTTGCCAGATGGAAACAGAGGGCTATTGCTTAACAATCCACTGGGTGATTCTATCTTATATGAAAAGGGCGATACCAGCTGGTTGTTGAGGTCACTCAGATCCTATGTTCATTGCCACATGGTACACAGTCAGCAATAAGGTTCGGACACATCTATGAATGCAAGAAAAATGATAGTTCATTTCTGTATAGTTTGTGAACTACAGCAGAGGTTGGCAGATTTCAAGCTAACGGGTTCTACCCTTTTCTTTTTTGGGGGAAAAAAAGAGTATTGCAGACCCAAGTTCAAATTAGTGGCCTGGACAGATAGTGGCCCGCTAAGAACTAAGGAACAAGATGCCTCTGAGCACATGCTTAGCCCAGGAATTTGTGATCAACTTAACTTACAAACATCTTGGGGAAAACCACTTCTGTGTCCCACCTCCGCAAGCATTACCTTTTCAGCAACCTAATTTAGAAGGGAAATGTCTTTTTAGTTGTTGCTATTGTTATAAACTGAGAAACCCTTATTGACCTACTGCAAACCATCCAGAGATCTACCAGTAAATTCAGATCTAATCTTCTGCCTGCTACAATTTTTGCTGAAATGGGTCAGTCCTGAATTTCCCTATTTTCAAGCTGTATTGGGGGCAGGCTGAAGAGCCAAGAAGCAGGAATGAATGGTGAGAAGGTTTATCTCTCATTCTCTTTTGCTTTTGGATGAATTAGAAATTGCCAGCAGTCCAGGCCATTGGGTTGCATCCTTTGCAGTACAGCAGGAATGGATTTAGGGGAGCATTAGGGCTGAAGTTAAGAGATGCACCAGAAGAGATCAGAGTTTCTGAACTGGAACTGAGAAACCATACAGCTTATCCTACAGTTACCCTGACATCCAAGTCAGCCTACTTGAGTGCCAAGAATATTTGATGTGTTACAGGGGACAGAGGACATTTGGATATGCAGTAACAAGAAGTACAGTTTTACATTGGCAGGGAAGCCTACATGAATACATTACTATAAATATAATTGTTATATTTATACTACTGCACCATCAATGTACATGATAGAAGACACAGACGCCCACCTCAAGGAGTTTACAATCTACATTTTAACAGTGAGTAGAGATAGTAAGAGAAGGGAGAAAGCAAGGGTAGCAAGCAACAGAGTGAGGGTAGGCCTCCATCATCTAAGCATGATCTATATTTGCTGGAACATCAAGGTATGAATACTGAACAATTACTCTAACTTTCCAACAAAAGATGTAAAAGGACTTGAGGATGTAGGTACGTGGGTCACTTAGGGTTGGGTGACCATATGAAAAAGAGGACAGGGCTTCTGTATCTTTAATGTTTGCACTGAAAAGGGAATGTGTATGCGTGCAGCACCTGGTGAAATTCCCTCTTCATCACAACAGTTAAAGCTGCTGGAGGCCTGCCTAGTGTGACAAGATACTAAAGAGGGCAGGACTCTTGTAATTAACTGTTGTGATGAAGAGGCAATTTCACCAGGTGTTGCATGCATAAAAATGGCACCTGCTGAAATTCCTTTTTCAATACAACTGTTAAAGATAGAGAAGCCCTGTCCTCCTTTCCATATGGTCACCCTATATGTTATACAGTTAAAAAAATCCTGGATTGATCTGTAAAAATGGGGTGGTTTAGAGGGGTGGCAGATTTCTCTTTCCATTTTGGGGTAGTTTTAGGAGAGTGAGGGAAGGCTGCACTTAAAGAAAAAACTTCTATGGTGTAGCGTCGCAAAGTGGCTCCTTCCTTGTCTCTGTGTATTTATGGAGTAAATGTATGTGTGTGTGGCGGGGGGTGTGTGAGTTCCCTGGACAGGCGAGGAGGCAGCAGGGCTGACTTACGTAAGGCCCAAACTACGCTAATCATGTAGCCTGTAATGGAGGCTTGTCTTATAGTTTAGTGTAAGCATGCACAGTCCAAATTCAGATTGGGACTTTCACACAATGGAAGGGTTGAACCTTTCCCCTTCCACCATTTCCCTCCTGAAATCCTGGTGGAGTTGTTAGATAAACAAGTTGATCTTCCCTCACTGTGGACAATCAAACCATTGAGCTGAAGAGATGCTCAAATACAAAAGCACAACTTGCCCTGTAGGTGTCTCCATTTTCCTAAAAAAGGGGGTTTAAATTTTAAAAAAATAATCTTCTGACCACATGTGTTTCTAGAAACAAGAGGCTCCCTCAGTCAGCCTGTTGGGATCTCACCGTAAATCAATACACTATTTTCCCATTTCCAGCTACATAGGTGTTATGGTACTTGGGTATTATGTCCACTATTAAGTTCCCTTTTCCAAAATTGTTGTTGGCTGCTGTGCAGTATTTTGTCATATATGACAAACATACATAGCATAAAATGAAGGTTAAAACCATGGGGGATATGCTGACCACTTTTTAAAAAAATATTTACAGGGATTTCAGAAAGAAGAGAGGGAGCTTTGTACCAGTAGCGTCTGGTGCTAAGGATGCTGTAGAAATTTGAGACAGATAAATGCTATTTGGGGATGCATTAATAGAAGTATGACATCCAAATTGCACAAATCATCTTGAGTATTGCGTCCAGTTCTAGGCACCAGACTTCAAGAAGGATGCAGACAAGCTGGAGGGGCTTCAGAGGAGGGCAACAAGGATGATGAGGGTTCTGGAAACAAATCCCTATGAGGAGATACTGAAAGAAATGGGAATGTTTAGGCTTGAGAAGAGAAGGCTGAGGGGAGACATGATAGCACTCTTCAAGTACTTGAGAGGTTGTCACACAGAGGAGGGCCAGGATCTCTTCTCGATCCTCCCAGAGTGCAGGACATGGACTAATGGGCTCAAGTTACAGGAAGCCAGATTCCGGCTGGACATCAGAAAAAACTTCCTGACTGTAAGGGCAGTGACAATAGAACCAATGACCTAGGGAGGTCGTGGGCTCTCCCACACTAGAGGCATTCAAGAGGCAGCTGGTCAACCATCTGTCAGGGATGCTTTAGGGTGGATTCCTGCATTGAGGAGGGGGCCTATAAGACTCAATGGCCTTATAAGCCCCTTCCAACTCCACTATTCTATGATTCTATGATATGACTAAAATGAGTTCGGATTTCTTAGAATCCAACCTGAGGAATCTGCTGCTGACTGGCCTCCCCAAGTTGCGCAGAGTCTGTGGACCTTTGGGTGTTTTTTTTTTACTTTCCTGAAATTCATGCAAATTTATTTACAGGAAAATACGCAAGTTTCTCCAGAGATATATACCATACTGGAAAATATATGTGAAGTAAAATTGAATCATCGTCATCAATTTATTGAAGGCAACCAAATACAGGTTTTAGCTGATTACGTACACAAAAGATATAGACAGAGTATAAAAACGTGTCATATACAAAAGAATAGATACAATATTATAAAATGTTAAAACATACATGCACATACAGCTAAAACCTTACATCTCAAGGCAGGCCACATGAGTTTGTTTAAGCTGAGCAGCCTTCACAGAAAATTTGCCTGGCCGGTGCTTCCATTAAGGCCACCTAGGCCACCGCCTAGAGCGCCAAGTTCGGCGCCCCCGGAAGTCGCCCTCCCACTCCCAGAGCCGCTCTGGCCAAGTGAGGGCAGCTTCCGGGTGCGCCATTCGCCCTGCTCCCCAGAGTCCCTGGCTTGGCTTCAGCCGGGCGCCCGCCCAGCAGCCGAAGCCAACCTGGGACACTGGGGGGCGGGGGCAGGGGCGGGCGGCTCCACGTTCTGAGTTCCAGCGTGCGCCGGACATCAGCACGTGGAGCCGCCTGGTGGAGAGGGGTGAAAGTCCGCCTTACCTGCTCGGCGCTGGCGGCTCCTTTGCCCGACGTGATTGCCGCCTCCTCCTCCTCCCCCTCCTCCCCTCCCCCCCCGCCGCCCTCCCTTCCCTCCACCCAGCCATGTGGCCTGCGTCCCGCTTGCCACTCCAACCCGGAGGACGGAGGCAAAGGGCAGCAGCCCCTCAATGAAACTCCGCCGCCGCGTCCGGGCGGCCAGAGGAGTCGGGCGCCACGCGTAGCGCTCCTGCTGCCCAGCTCGCTCGCCTCGGGCCGGATCGAGGCGCCAGCAGCCACCCGCCTGCCAATGGTAAGCCCCATCCCTGGCCCCGGGATGAGCGGGCCTCGTGGAGCGTGTGTGTGTGTGTGTGTGTGTGGGATACGGTGGGTGGGTGGGGGTGAAAGCAGCTCACCTTGCCTAGGGCGCAAAAAAGCCTGGCACCGGCCCTGTCTGTACTGGACAGTAGATATTTGACTTTATTCATATCATTGAAA
Organism: Elgaria multicarinata webbii; assembly: GCF_023053635.1. Lineage (NCBI taxonomy): Eukaryota > Metazoa > Chordata > Lepidosauria > Squamata > Anguidae > Elgaria > Elgaria multicarinata. Next base: position 98,005,503 of record NC_086177.1, read on the forward strand.
GTAGGAATCACCCCTAAGAGCTTCTCTAAACATTTCCCCCTAGGTGTTTCATACAGTTTACCGTGGATGTCACAGATGCATAGGTGCTGCCACAGGTGCTGATTTCTTTGGATTTTCTTGAATCTGCCTTCCATAAAGTTCGATTTCATTGCCTGGCAGCGCAGGGCAGTGAATGCCCTGTGGAGAGGGGGATTTAGTTCAGACAAGTGTTCCTCTGTCCTGGGGTGTCATTTTAAAAAAGGATAGGTATTAGAAAATCTGGATAGACAAATCACGTCCATATACTTTTGTGCAAATAGCTCTTGGAGATGCACTTTAGTTTTATGTCTGTTGGACTGAGTTCCAGCGACAAGAAGGGCATCTGGATCAAGCCCATATTTCTGTAGTAAATATACTGCCCTTTACAAGGGTATAACTAGACTTTCCAATCCCATAGCTGCCTCCAACATACAAAATGGATGTTGGGAATAATGGAGCACTGACACATGTGGCAAAGGGCATAACTACAGCCTTTCTGAGTGGGGGGTTGGACTCGATGGCCTTATAGGCCCCTTCCAACTCTACTATTCTATGATTCTATGATTCTAAGGCTGTTGCTACACGATAGGTTAGCCTGGTGTGAGCCCCGGGCTCACCCCTGTGCATCCAGATGATACACAGGGTATCCCGGGCTCAGGCAGGGGTAACCCCCCCTTGGCCCAGGATAACCGGCACCACTTGTGGCTCGGTATTCCCTGCAGTCTTGGGCTGAGCCCGAGACCACGGGTGTGTAGACCGGTCCGCCGCTTTTCCCGGCTACCGCAATTACTCGCGAGTAGCTGTGAAAAGCGGCAGACGGGGCGCAGGAGTGCTGTGCCATCAGGGCAGGGGGAGAGATCGGGGGTGGGGAGATCGCGGGGGGAACCAGAGATGGGGGGAATTGCAGCTGGGGGGGGGAATCGGAGCTGGGGGGGGAGCAGGGAACCCTTTTTAAAAAAACACAACTTACTGGTCGATGGTGTGCTCCTGCACACTCGGCCCTTTAAAAATAAAAAAAATGGCGGACGCGACGGGTCCTTCCTGCAGCCCGTCGCATCTGACGTGTAGACTGGGGCGATAGCCCGCACTACTTGTAGCACAGGCTGGCCCCTCCTCCCACACGGATTATCAGGTAGGTCTAGCAAGGCCCTATGTGTCAGGAATCACATGCAGCTGCTTCATATGGTGAATCACAGAACTGCAAGTGGCATCCCAGGACCATTCCAGACCTGCATGCACTGTTCTCAATCAGGCCTGCTATTGGATCCTTCTGGGGAGGACAAAGTATAAAGGGCTTCTGGTTGCAGCTGAGCTTTGCTCAAGCAACAAAGTTTACATAAGCTATGGCTTTGTCCTTCAGTCCTGACTTGTTCTCTGGTTCTGCCTGTTGGTTTGCCTACTGTTGTAGCTCTTGTCTTACTCCAGACTGCTATCCATGACCTGGCCTTGACAGGAGGGTGGGATTTGCATGAGGGACATGGTGGGAGGGAGGGCGTGCTTAACCTTTTCCGTGCCAGCTGCTTTTCCTCTGCAATTATCCCCTGGACACCATTCTCCATCAAGCGGTGGAAAGTAACCCTATGGGGGGTGGGGATTGCAGAGGAAAAAATGATGGATAGAGGGAGGGTTAAGGACACCACTCCTGCTTGCTATTTTGCTGCTTAAAATCCCCCTCTCCTGTGTGTCAGGTGAACACAACTCGAAATCCATACAGCAGTGGAGGCTGGTGACTCTGATGTCAATGATGCCATGAAACTGCTCTGGGTTTCAGTCAGAACCAGTCAAAATTTCAATAGTTTCATCACCTTGGACAGCTCCTTTAAAGTTCTGACTGGTTCTGATTGAAAGCCAGAGCGGATTCAAGGTGATATGGCAGACCTACCATATAACAGAAAATGCATATACTGCAGATGCAAATCAGTGCAGATGATTCTTACTCAAGGGATTATCTGTATATTATCCAACAAAAGCTGCAGACAAGAGATCTTGGGCATTTGCAGACAACTAATTTTCTTAAGGGAGAATATTTAATACTCTCTAGTCCCCGCCCTTAAACATTTCTATTGCTTTTCAAGTAGCAATTATGGTGAACATGATTAGAAGGACTACCTTACATAAAATCATCATCCATTAATTCAAACATTATTTTGCATCTGTCTGGAATTCCACATGATATTCATTATATAATCAACATGATTAAACATACATGGAGCCTTGTGTAACTAGGACAAAATACAAGAAAGCAATTAAATTGAAGGGGGGAGGGAGGAAAAGATTGGACAAAATAAACCTGCAATCAGGAAGTCCAAATTTACCTTCTCAATTGCTTGATGCTTTAAATATTGGTATTCCAAGGGGGTTAGTTTGAAATCAAAGAGAAGACGATGGAAGAAAGGGATTTCAGCAGGGGGTATTGCACTGAATGGTAAATGAGCCCAGTTGGCTTGAATGAAGATGACTCCTTGTCTACTTGGAGAATCAAAAGAATCACCTAGTTCTGAATAGTCATATCCAGTCCTTTGTTACATGACTACACTTTAAGTACCATATTTAACCCTGAGATGGAAGGAAAACATTGAAGGTTGTGTGCCCTCAAAGTCTTATCCAAATCCTACTTAAACTAACGGAAAGGTTTTCTTTGATGTTGATGGGAACTGAATTGGCACTAGACCAGCAGACCACTTATGTCCTACGTTAACCCCGTTCAAGGATTGAAGGGATATAACATGGTCCTTTATTCTTCAGGCTGGTTTATAACTATACACATAGTCTCACATATATATCTACATACATATAACTGGAATGAAACTCTCGCCAAAACTAAGCCCCCAGTTGAAGAAGGAATAGTTTCTTTAGAGATATCCTTAAATCTTGCTAAGGGCAAGTTAAGGATAGGACAGAAGTGATCTCCCATGCTTTTAGAGTTTCCAGATGTCTCTTCTTTTAAGGCAAGCCTAACAAAACTAGTAGCCCAGCAAAGTTATTCTGTAGTAAACTCATTAAAAAGCTGTCACTGTAACAAGGCCCAAACAGGGCACTATTAGAACAGTCATTAAAGGATGAACAAAGGCGTTGCTAGGCATAGGCCCATGGGTCCCCATCCTTGAATCTATTTCTCAGTGCCCCAAATATATTCCCCAGAGCCCTGTGTGCCCATTGATGCCAATGGAAGGTCCTTGTTTCTAAATTGCAATACAGGGGTGATTTTTAAGGGGAATTGCAGCTGGGGAAGGAAGGGTGAACCATCCCCACCTCACATGCTGGCCTGGTGCCTGATGGGAGGTGAGACTTTTGTTTTTGACTGAATTAGTATCCAGGGAACCCAACTGGGAAGGGTGAATCCTCCTCTCCTTATATGCATCTCCCCAATCCCCTGTCCCGTATTACAATTAAAGTTAGGGGGCAAAATTCCCATTGGTGCCAATAAAAGATTTTCTTCTAAGCTTGATTGAATGGGATGGGGGGCATTTTCCTCCAGAATGAAGAGAAAGAAGTGGGGGAAAGGACAGTGAGGGATTGCAAATTAATTGTAACAGAAGAAGAACTACTGATTTGGAATGATCTGGGGCAAGGTGCAAATAAATTAAAGTATTTATTTTATTTGAAGTGATTTGCTTGAGGAGTTAATTGGCTGGCTTTGTCCTCTGTGAAATTTAAACGAACGAGTTGGTTCCCCGTGAACACAGTTCATGGAGAAAAGTCAAATGTAATGAAAGGTTTAACTTGACTAAAAGTGTACAGAGACGTTTAAAAGTTATTTTGTTACATTTAACAGGGATTCCTTTTTGAGCAATAATGAAACTTTGACTGGGTTACTTTTAACTGTAGGTGTCTCTTAACCCCAACATGATTTGTTTATAGGCTGTATGTTACTGGCATATCATTGCGCTTTGGCCTGCATCTGTGTTTATAAAAGTATACAGAAACGTTTTTGTGTTCAAATTTCATTTTGCTCCAAATTGCAATTAATTATGTTTGTTTAATTATACTTGGCATTTCTTGATATTAAAAAAAACTTTATAGTACACTGTTATAGAAGACAGCCTAATTCTTAAAAAAAAAAGGTTTATGGACATGAATAAACTCCCAGCTTTGAATTATATTGAAGACCATTGGTATTCATGGAATCTGTATGTCCAGAGCTTTCCAGTGAAATGTGTTTCATGAGAATTGGTCCAAAGGAAGATGGTTAGAAAGAGATGACCAACTAACTCCTGAGTTTGAATTATATAGGCTGACTATATGGAAAGGAGGACAGGACTCCTGTATCTTTAATAGTTGTATAGAAAAGGGTAAATCAGCAGGTGTCATTCGCATGCATGCAGCACCTGGTGAAATTCCCTCTTCATCACAACAGTTAAAGCTGCAGGAGACCTGCTGTCTTTTGAATCTCATAACTGGAGGGCAGGGCTCCTGCAGCTTTAACTGTTGTGATGAAGAAGGAATTTCACCAGGTGCTGCATCCATACAAATGGTGCCTCCTGAAATTCCCTTTTCTATACAACTGTTAAAAGATACAGGATTCCCGTGTCCTCCATTCCATATGGTCACCCTAGAATTCTATATATAATCTATTTCTAAAGTTGCATATATAGGTATGAATTAGCAATATAGAATTTTCATGCAGATTTGTGTCCTATGGGCTTGGGTCCTGAATCTTTTTGGTGCCCGGCAATGCACTTGAAGATACAGCTAACAATTAATTTGCAATCCCTTACTCTGGTCTGACCATGGAGGGATATTTTATGTTCTTAACAGTCCTGTAAAATTACTGCACCACCTGGGACTGAGAACATTTGAATCTCCTCTGTGAAATTAAAACAAGGTGAGCATCCCCAGATTTAACTATATTTTTTTCGACCTCCCTCTGCCCTTCAAGTCTAGTCCTGGGTGTCAGGGGCAGATCTGGCTGTATAGAAATGTAATAAATAAATAAACAAATAAATAAATAAATAAATAAATAAATAAATATCCCAAATCAGATTCAGGGTGTTTGTCAACCCAGGGCTGATGTACTCTTTGATAATTGTACAATCTCATAATTGTTCTGTGCAATGTGATAATTGTTCTGTTGTTGCTCTGTGACAAGGGTAACTCCTAAAATTTATACGAGTTCTGGTCAATTCAGAAGCTTTATACTGCTTGCAAATTACAGAGGTCAATTTTGTACATGGTTGTTCCCTTCCATGCTTGAAGAGAGCTTTAAGATCTGAGCACTCACAGTCCCTATTATTGGACCTAGCTTATTATTAGGCTAGGTCCAATGGCCAGGTTTATGAGGTTCCTTGTGTGGCGTTACACCCCACAAGTCAGTTCCCAAATGTATGTCCGCAGTTTGTAAGTCTGTGGTGAGTTTAGAATGTTGGCCTGAGTGGGTGGAGTTAGAATGTCTTGGGAGGGGAGGAGTGATATATAAGGGAATGACTGAGGGGATTGATGGGGACTTGTTAAGTACTCTTCAGTGCTCTCTGTGTTTAGAGTACTTAAGTTCTGGGAAATTTGAGGGTCAGTGTAGAGAGTGGTGTCTTTGGAGTGTGGTGTGCACGTAGTTGATGTATATTAATCAATACTGATAATAAAGAAAGTTCAAGAGTGATTGAGAGAAAGGGAAGCGCGTATGTGAATGAGTGAAAGGATTGGATGAAAGGTTTCAAAAAGGTTTTTAAATGTTTTATTTGAAACAAAGCTTGTGAACTTTTGAAAATAAATTTTAATCAATTTGTTTTTAACTACCACAATAATCTCACATGTCTGTTTGGCATTTATCATTTGAAGTTTGCACATTTAGCACCCACTCTGACAATCATTCCCCTCAGCACATATAACTCACAGTGTTTTATTTTATATATTGAAATCCTTCTCCATTTAAACCCCTTTCTCCACATAGTTTGGAGGAAGGTGGTTTTTATCCCTTGACTCAGGCGTATCAAGCGGTAGTGCTTGGCTTGAGCAGGGAGTAGCTGCGGCCGGGTCTGTTGTTCAGAGCCTGTGTCGTGGCACCTTGGAGTCCCCATTGGTGGGGTAAAGAGAGGAGCCTTCCTTCCTGCCACACCCCACATCTTGCTCTGGAGAGATCATACACGGGTGGAGTAAGATGATTGTCACTTGTCAATCCTCACACAAACATCTGCTTTACAATGATTGGGAAGGATTAGGGTGAAGCTCAAACCTCATCAGAAACCAAGAACAGATGCTCTCAGGCTAGTCTGATCTTATTTCTACCAGTATTCATCTTTTCTAATGCCAAGGAGGAAGAAATATCAATTTTATGGTTTGTCTTGTATTCAATATTTACTACTGGCCGGAACTATTTGTGACCCACCAAGCCAAACATATTATTATATAATTATACATATTATGCTGATTTATACAGAGTAGCACAGTACTGTCTATGGTTATGAGCAAAGGCACTGCAACAGCCCAGTGGAGTTCCCTTTGACATTTGGGACAGAATGTTCCATTGGAAGGATGGAATGGCATTCCCATGCAACATATATTCATATTAAGAAAAATTAAATATAACCCAAACTACATTAAATGTAACCCAAACTACATAATACAATTAGTTCTTCCCACCCACCCCATGATAGATTTCCATAACAACCAGTTTGTTACTAAAACTATAAAGTTCATCAGTCTACTTTTCGAACAAAGTTATTTAGGATAATATATCTCCCAAGAATGATCTCTGCTGAATTGGTGATCTAAAGACACCATCCCCTTTATTCAGAATAGATAGAAATGGGAACCATATTTCTATGAAATTATCTTGTTTGGATACTTCTGGCCCACTTACTATGATGATTCATGTGATTTGTCTGATGACACTATTTGTCACATTCTTCTATAGTACCCTTGAATAGTGTGGTCTGACTTGTTTTTTGCTACTTTTATCTGGACTGAAACTAATCCGGGGAGCATTCAGTCCCAAATTTCAGAGGGATCACCACCCAACGGCCAAGGGCAGCAAAGTTTTTTTTCTTGTTTAAAAACAAACAAAACTCTCGACCACATCATATTTAAATGCAAGTCCACCCTGTCTGAAAGTTCTTTGATTTCATCCCCGAAAGTCACAGATATTCCTCCCACCCTCCACTTTTGTGGGGGACAAATGGTCCCATGAAAGTGAGAGGAGGGAAGGGATATTCAGCCCAACTTGATTCAAAACAGGAAGTTTATGAAGCCATCGGTTGGTCACCATAGATGGCTGGTAATATGAGCTGTGTTTCGGTTGGGCTGGGCTGGGGGTCACAAGTTAGGAAGGCCTGGTAAATCAGAGTCACACTTTCTATTCTTACCAGCACACGGAAAGAGAAAGTGAACTGGTTTAGCTGGTGAATAAGTTATCGGCACTCAGTCCAAAGTAGAAGAACAGATGTTCCATTGCATTCGTTTCCTCTTAAACACTTCACTATGGTGATAACAGCTCTATCAATATCCTCCTTTCAGTTGCCTGCTGTGTGTAGCCTTTTTGTTTTGAGTGTTGCCAGGTCAGTCCTCTTTGGTAAAAAGCAGCTGTAGGCTTGAATTCTGGGTGGTAGCAGGGGAGGAAGGACAGTGTTTATTTCATCCTTATTTTAAGATTATGCATCTCATCATTCTTAAAGAGTACAAAAAAGGCCATAATCTTGTCATAGTGATGCTAGAGATCATATGGAACACTTAAAATGTATTTCTCGGCCAGGTCATTGAAGTCACTTTTTCATATGTCTGAAGCGCCACTTGCATTTTTAACAGTAAAAATAGTAGAGGCACATGGATCCCTCATATTGCTGAAGCTCTTTGTGCTTTGATAGTCACAGAAAACGACAACTCCTTTTGTGATCTGTCCACACCACTCCGTCCTGTGACATTTCCTGTGAGATCTCAAATCTGTATTCAGCTTGCTTGAGGCTTCATTGCAAAAACTATGTTCCCGATTGGAGAGATATTGAGAGATTACGCGATGCGATTGGAGAATGGGGTGGGGTATTGCCCTGACCTAGAGAAGCCAATCTGCTTGAAGAAACAGATTGCTCATGTAGATAAGCTCTAGCACTAGTGCAAGACCCCATAATCCAAGGCATTTTGCCACTTGAACCATGGCATCCCCCCATCATTCCACCTACAAAAGCCATTGGAAGTGGTACTTGGATCTTACTTCGACACTGGTGATGGGACACCATTCTCTACTTCACTGGAAGGCAGCATACTAGCCGACTGGAACACATAGCTCTGGCCTTCAACAGACGAGGACAGCCAGGGGCCTGCAGTTGCTGTTGCCCCATCCACATCGCCCAGCTTCTGCACACCGAAGCAACTGCTTCACTTTGCCTAATCACTTGGCTCATGGCCTAATCTATACCAAGAAGGATATTGCGCTATGAAAGCGGTATGAAAGTCATCATGAAAAACAATGCAATAAAGTTTGTAAAGTGTGAGAGGTGCCCTGGAGGATGATGGCATCATGTACACAACCCGCAAATCTCCATGCTTGGCCAATCCTGAGTGCATGATAAATGCCTCGAGTAGAAATGGCCTGGGATAGCACTGGCAAGGCACCACCCTCTGCCCTTAATGAGAAATTGCCTGTCTACCGCACTCAGCATTTTCTTAATGAAGACATTCATCTGTGCCATCTGCACTTTAAAAAAAACCAACTAAAAATTGGCTGATTATCCTTTACAAAACCACACCGAGCCCAAATCCAAAACTTTAGACTTAATGGGATATGATTCCAGGCTGGCAGAAGAAAGTGGTTTTCAAACACAGTGGAAACTTGGTTGCCCTTTAAATGTTACTTTAGCTGTGTGGCAGATGTTTTTCCATGACCCAATTGCACATGGAGCTTCCCAGAGAACTGGCACCTCCCTCCCAACAGAACCTCCATGGTTAGCCCCTTGCCCATGTAGATGAGTCATTATCCTGCATCTTCCCAGCGGGAGTCACTCACAGAAAAGCAGCACCTGTGCAGCTTGGATAGACCCTCTAGCCGTTCACCTGCCTCTCACTCCAGCCCAGACAACAGAAGTGGTGAGAAGCAGGGGCAGTAGGTGCCACGGTCTACTTTCTCCCTGATTCTCTGCACAACAAGCAAGCAAATGGTAGCAATGATGAGAAAGAGGACGAGAAGGGTATCAATGGCTGCTAGCTATCTGCTATCTGCTCAGATGAACAAAAGAAGCACTTCAAGTTCATCTGATGATTTCAGGGAAGTGTTGCAACTTCCACTCCCTAATATATTTTCTCAGTTACTGGTACGATTGAGCGGTTCGTGGATTTGAATCTTCTTTTTAAATGATGGAATAAGGACTTGAGACTTCACAAAGGCAAATGATATATGTTTAGCAAATGGGGGAAATGTGTTTGTTGTAGTGTTTTTCTTTTTAACTTAATGTAGCTAGAGAAGAGAACTTGGGCATTAACTATTCCCCCCCCCCCATATATTTTACTTCTTTGGTTCATGTTTATTGAAAAATAAAACATGGCAAACCTGTTGCAAGTCATTGTTAAGAATGCAAAACAGATTTACAAACAGAGTTCATAATATATTTTCTAACTTCTTTTTTTCCATTGCACTCTTCTCATTAAAAATTATTGCTCCCAACCCATGCCTTGCCACAGGCAAGTAGTCACACAGAACCAGTACTGGCCATGGATCCCCATTTGTATCAAGCCACTTCGGGGCGGTCTAGATGATGCAGGTGCAGGATCGCAGCCACCGTGGGGCGTCCCTGCTTTGGTGTGTTTTGAAAAAGTTGGGGATTTACCCCAACATTTTCAAAGAGAGCGACGTCAACAAGGCGACCTGTGATTGGTCACTTTCCACCAGGAAGAGGCGGGGTCAGCTCCGGTCCCTGGATGGCTGCCCAGAAACCCTGTGATCCCTCTTCGGCATCATGATTACCCTGGAGGAAGGGAAAGTGCAAGGTTTTCGAGGGATGCAGCACCAACCTGGTGCCGTGAAGACACCCCCTCAGAGACAACTTCTCCCAGCAAGGGAGAAGTCTGAGGCCCTTTCTACACCTCCCAGCCTTCCGGGAGGGAAGGGGGAGGATCTTGTAATATTCTGCTCACAAAGTCCTCCCCCTGGATCCATACATGCGCGCAACATCCCGGGAGGAAGGAGGGATTTCGCACCCACCATTTTAAAAACAACAACACCCAGGGGAGATGAGCACAATTACGCTCCAAACAAAAATGTAAAGTTTTATTTAAAAAACACTATTATTATTATTATTATTATTATTATTATTATTATTATTATTATTATTTATATAGCACCATCAATGTACATGGTGCTGTACAGAGTAAAACAGTAAATAGCAAGACCCTGCCGCATAGGCTTACATTCTAATAAAATCATAATAAAACAATAAGGAGGGGAAGAGAATGCACCAAACAGGCACAGGGTAGGGTAAAACTAACAGTATAAAGTCAGAGCAAAATCAAGTTTTAAAAGCTTTAGGAAAAAGAAAGGTTTTTAGCCGAGCTTTAAAAGCTGCGATTGAACTTGTAGTTCTCAAATGTTCTGGAAGAGCGTTCCAGGCGTAAGGGGCAGCTGAAGAAAATGGACGAAGCCGAGCAAGGGAAGTAGAGACCCTTGGGCACTAGACTCCGCTCCCTTCCTGATGGGCACAGAGTGTCCAAAGAGCTCCGTGCCCCATGCCCGTTTCCCACCTCCTCGCATTTACTTGAGAGGAAATGGGATGAAGCAGGGGCTGGTGCCCACACATCGCCCACAGTCCCGCAGAAAAAACAGGAAATCCCTGTTTTCCGTTTTCCCAGGGTTTCCCGGGGGTTGTCCCTAGATGACCCTGGGATCCCCTGTGCATCATTTGGATGCACAGGGATGACCCTGGGGAAAAACAACGGTGTAGAAAGGGCCTGAGAAAACACAGGAAAATAACTAGGAAGAAATGGATGGCAGCAATTTGACAACAAAATTAGTGGGAGTGCACATGATACATGAGTGAGTTAAAGATAGCAGTTCCAGAAAAAAGGGCTGGTGTGGAAGCAATCCGAATTACCATTTTATCTACTACGCTTGCAAAATCGATTCATGGCAGATGTAATACAGGGCTCATCTACACCAAGCAGATATTCCACTATGAAAGTGGTATGAAAGCGGTATATAAAAGGCATGAGCCACATTACTGCTTTATAGTGGTACTGACATGTGCTGACGACTGTGTGGGGCCCATGACACACAACATATACTGCTTTCATACCACTTTCATAGTATTATATCCTGCTTGGTGTAGATGTGTCATGGGCCCCAACAGTTGTCAGTGCACTTCAATATCACTATAAAGCAGTAGTCTGGCTCCTGCCTTTTATATACTACTTTCATACCGCTTTCATAGTGGAATATCCTGCTTGGTGTAGATGAGCCCATGGACAAAAGAGCATCTGACCTTGCCGATGGCCTGTTTACCTCAGTTCTGGATTTGTCACTGAGCACTGAGTCAGCTTGGCAACAGACAGCAACGTTGCATCCTTTATACAACCGTTTCTGACATTTATAAATAAGAACCAAGTGAAGAACGGGCCTCTCCCATCCTTCTTGGCAATGTCTTGCATAAAGAATTTGTATTGCAATCTAAAACATAAGTGTGTGTGTGTGTGTGTGTGGGAAAGCCCACCCAAATACTCCCTTTTCCTCAGACTAATGTCCTGCCCAGACGATTGTCAAATCTTTCCTAATTACAGGCGGAATGTCTGTAGGGTGCATCAGTGTGAGAGCACTTGAAGAGACAGCCTCAAACCTCTTACCACTGGAGCATGAATGGGCCTGCTAACAAAGCATCCATGTTGGTAACAAATGATGGCCTCACAGGCCTGTCAAGTGGTATCTCCATCAGGGTGGGGGCCTCCCTTTGCAGAACAGAACTCCCTCACTGATGGCTCTGCTATGCCAAATGGATTGCATGAAGCGTCTCTGCCTTTTCTCTTTCGTCTTCTCCCCCATGTTTCTTTGGAAATCAGTTCTGTTGACAAACACAGCTAATAGGTTGCACATTGCGGCACGGAACTTAAAGCCTGGAGGAACAATGAGAACCTTCAGAAATTACAACTGGAAACACTATTTTTCTTGGCAGCATGCCTATAACTATTCTCAGCCTGGTATAAATCAGAAGGAGCTCTCTGAAGTTGGGAGGGCTAAACCGGTGTCAAACCACTTAAGGTACAAGTCAGAATATTTTGAAAGAGATTCATCTTTTTTTGATGAAACCACTCCCTTCCTCAGTTTTTAACTATATAGTGGCTGTCACGGAGTGACAGCCAGGGCACATTAATGGGCAGCGCAAGTTGACAGATCACGCCTTAAAAATTAAGCTACCATGTAGGATCCATCCAGCGCTCTATGGAGGTCAAAGGTCTGTGTCACATCAGCCAGCTAGCCTTCTCTGCTGGTTGTAACTATGAATGGATGGATATGGGTTTCACTCAGTTTAAAACCGATGACCCACTGTTCTGTGCAGATCATAAGACTGGGCACAAGAGTCTAGGGCCATTTCTACATCTGCTTTTTTTCCTGGGATCATCCTGGGACTATCCCTGTGCATGCAAATGACACACAGGGGATCCCAGGAGCAGGCAGAGATGATCCCTCCATTTTCTTGGGATAATCCTTAGGTGTAGAAAGGGCCTAGGTATGAGTACAAGGGAATAGGTCATGCACTGGTAATGAGAGGGAACAAGCTTTACTCCCTGTGTTGGGGAGCAGACGCTATGGCCCTGTTCAGAAGATACCTTAAACCAAGGCTTTAACCACAGTAAATAAGGCTTTTTGCTTTATTCACCATGGTTAAAGCTGTGATTTAAGGTGTCTTCTGAACAGGGCCTATCAGCATTGCTACATCAGTGTTCCAAGAGACCCCTAAAGTGTCCTATTTGTGTCTAGCAAGGGACTTTTTTGGGCAGAAGAAAGGAGGTGCCCCCCCCCCCGATTGGCCAAAGATGGGAACTGGATGCTGGAGTAGATGGCTGTTGGTCTGATCTACCAGGACTCTTACATCCTTGGCCAAGGGCAGGCTGGTGGGTAAAATGCAGGCAGTATGTGATCTCCTTTTGTGTGGTCCCTGCTGCTGCTGAATTTTACATAGAAGCAGTGGCAACCCCCTTGCCAAATTTGCTTGTTTACGAGAAGGAGAAAAGCAGTGTGCTCAAATGAGAGAACATCTGAGAATCTTCTGGGGGTGGCAGATGATTCTGAGTTGCTTTCTCACTTGATGGAGGCTTTGATCAACATGATGGCACTGAGGCCGTAGCTAGACCTAAGGTTTATCTCTGGATCGTCCAGGGGTCAAACCTGTTCATCTAGGTGACACACAGGGGATCCAGTGCTCAGGCAGGGGCGAACCCTGGATGATCCCAGGATAAACCTTAGGTCTAGCTGTGGCCTGAGTGTCATAAGACGAGTGTTTGATTACATACTCACTACTGCCCACTTATGGATGTCCACGTGTTCTTTAGATGAAGTCATCAGCCTACCAAGCAGCTCCAGCTCCTTCCACTCATTTTTCCATTGCAAAATAGACCCCCTTTAATCTGTCTTTTTTTTTAGAAAAACAACAACACCCGGAATGTCCCGCCATTTTCTGCTGTGTGCAGGAAAAGCGGCACAATATAAACGGCCCCTGAATGGGCCAAGTGGTCGTTGCTGCTTCCTCTTTCTCTCCCTGTGTAAAGAGACCTTTGCTATTGTGGGTCAGCAGCAGGAGGCCATAGCGATGGTAGGGAAATGCAAAAATCTCTTGGACAGTGATCACCTTAATAGGTTTGAGTTCAAGCAACAGTCCAAGCTTACTGATCTTGGGCCCTACATAGGACATTGTTTTTTGTTGTTAGCGGCGGAAGCTTCTACTTACAGCACAGCAGAGAAATCAAGACATTAGCCTGTCACACAGAAGCTAGGTATAAAAAGAAGACCTTTTGTTTTGATACACAGATGTTTCGGTGAACATCAAAGGGAGGCAGGAAGAGAAATTCAGCAGAAACTCTCCTTTCTTCATTCTCTTTTGTAAAATGTTTGGCAGAACACTCTGAACCCGATGATTAGGGGTCCATGGGATGAGCAGCTGCTGTAAAAGGAGTAATGAGTTAGACATCCGCTTACTCTGTTGTCTTCTGCTTTGGACCACAATAGAGCTTGATAGTTAGAGAGAGACTCAGAATTCTTCCTCTTAAAGAAGATTTCTGATAGTGTCTCTATATAACCGAAACTGAAAGAACAGCTCAAGGTGATATGATGATGATGATGATTATTATTATTATTTATTTATATAGCACCATCAATGTACATGGTGCTGTACAGAGTAAAACAGTAAATAGCAAGACTCTGCCGCATAGGCTTACAATCTAATAAAATCATAGTAAAACAATGAGGAGGGGAAGAGAATGCAAACAGGCCCAGGGTAGGGTAAGCAGGCACAGGGTAGGGTAAAACTAACAGTATAAAGTCTGCACAACATCAAGTTTTAAAAGCTTTAGGAAAAAGAAAAGTTTTTAGTTGAGCTTTAAAAGCTGCGATTGAAGTTGTAGTTCTCAAATGTTCTGGAAGAGCGTTCCAGGCGTAAGGGGCAGCAGAAGAAAATGGACGGAGCTGAGCAAGGGAAGTAGAGGCCCTTGGGCAGGCGAGAAACATGGCATCAGAGGAGCGAAGAGCACGAGCGGGGCAATAGTGTGAGATGAGAGAGGAGAGATAGGAAGGAGCTAGACCGTGAAAAGCTTTGAAGGTTAACAGGAGAAGTTTATATTGGATTCTGAAGTGAATTGGAAGCCAATGAAGAGATTTCAGAAGTGGAGTAACATGGTCAGAGCGGCGAGCCAAGAAGATGATCTTTGCGGCAGAGTGGTGAACAGAAACCAACGGACTGATGTGAGAAGAAGGAAGGCCATAATATGGACAAACCAACAAGTAACACACACACACACCACACATTTCTTTGTCTGCATTGATTGGCTCCTTCAGCTAGATCTGAATGAAGCCTATGCAAGGACTTGGTATACAAGAACTCAATGCACACAGCAAAATGTATATGGGGTTCTTCTTTCCTACCTCTGACGTGCAAGTATGTACAACAGTTCTGATTTTCAATTTGGACAATTGCCATTGCTTGAGAAGATAAAGGAGTTAGGTATACCTCAAATATGGCTAAGTCAACATATTTCAAGGAATGTCTGTTCTCATATGAACCTTCCTGTGGTGCTTAAAGTCATCTTGCGAGCTGCTCCTACAAGTTCAGCTGCCTAGGTAGCTGGTGACCAGGGATCAGACATTCTCAATGGTGCAGCCTGTCTTTAGAATGGCCTCACTAGGTCTATATGCCTGGTACCTACCTTAATCCTTCTGGATGTCAAGTAAAGATATTTTTATTTGGCCAGGTTTTTAAATTTCATTTTCTTATCTGCTGCTATGGAAGTTTTTAATCAGCAGCTGTTTTAGGGTTTACAGCCCAATCCCATGCATTTTTATCCAAAACAAATCCCAGTGAATTACTCCAAAATAACTGAGTTTAGGATTGCAACTTTAGCTTCCATTTAGTTTTAAAGTTCTGCTGCTGTTTCATGGTGTTTTAATAGTTACATTGTACCTTTTCTTTTTTTTTTACTGTTCATAATTTGTAAGCCATATCAAAATCCCTCTCAATGAGATAGGAGCTAATGCTCTTAAAAAGCTAAACAAACTAACAACACAGATCAGTACTTGTTTTTATTACAGTTTTTGTATATTTGTTTTTAATGTTCACTGGTTTTTAACTTCTGTAAACCACCCAGAGAGCTTTGGCTGTGGGGCGGTATATAAATGTAATAAATAAATAAATAAATAAATATTAAATATCACTATGAAGATAATCATATAAAATATACTGTTAAATAAACTACAGTATGGTGCAGTGGTTAGAGTGTTGGATTGGGACTCTGGAAATTCGGCTTTTAGTCTTCACTCAATCATGAAGCTTGCTTGGAGCATCAGCACACAGGGGAAAATTGCGTTTGCTTACCCTTGCTTCTCCACCTGCGCATTTGTCCTTCGTTACTTCCGAATCATAAAATAACCCTCCTATTGGTCTGTGATTATACCATAAAGTTTGATTTGAAAACAACAGTCATTTGAAATCCCAATTGCTCAGCATCCCACTAAAGTTATTGAAGTCTACTTGGGTTATTTCTTGCTGCAGGGCTCTATATCCTTAAACAGCCATACTCAAACATGCGTTGGATAAATGTATCCCTAATCATTGCTACACATCTCAAAAGTTGGGACCAGTCATGCTGGAAATGTAGACACAGATGCACACAGTTGGAGAGAGAATGCTACATCACCATACCCTTGATGTGAAAGGGAAAGGAGGATCACACTGAAGAACGCCTTCCTTAGTAGAGCAAGAATCACATTGATTAATATAGTAACATAGGAAGCTGCCTTTTATCAGATCATCTACCCCAATTTTGTCTACTTTCTGAAAATGAGCTCTTTCACACACCCTGCTCCCCGCTCTTTTTAACTGAAGATGTTAGTCTACATGCAAAGCATGTGCTCTAACCTTCACTCTGGAACTTCAAAAGGAAACTATGAATTGGGCCTAAGTGCACAACTACAGGACAAAGTGGTTTCTCCAAGTCTGAAGTAGGTTGGGGAGCTCACATGTGGACCTGACCAAAAGCCTGAGAGTCCCGTCTCTTAACCTGAATTACTCATTTCAGTACCTGCCATTCTCTGCAGTATACACCTCCATTGTCATAGATCTGTTATTACTGGAAAGAGGGAAGAGCCTAATCTGAAATCCTCTGTGTATGTGAAAGTGGATTTGCCCAATAGGTTTTCATTGGGAAGTGTAAAATAAAGCTGAAACAAAGATGTTGTTTGGACAGAGTCCCACAAACCCCACATGCACAGGATTCAGTGGGAAGTCATGAGGAGTTCAACTGAAAAAGGACTTGCAGGATCGAACTTCATCCCTAGTCTTGGAGAATATTTTATAGGTTAACTGCATCCCTTGGACCACTGAAAGAAATGTGTGAATATGGAGATTATCCAGAGGTCTTTGCCAGAGCATCACTTAGCTTCTCTGAACATCTGTCTGGCTGCTGTTTGAAGAAGATGGTTGTGGAACTTCTTGATTTGATCAGGAAGGCCTCATTCTAAAAAGGCACCTGCCCCTGTTTCAAGACATGCTGCTGTGAACTATTGTGGCACCCTATCAACAGTCAACAGACAACTATTGTGGACCTGTTTGGAATGTGTCAACCATCCCTCTTCCTGGTTTGTTACATTATATTTATTTATTTATTTATAAATATTGCTTGAGTCATGCCATTGTGTTATGATAGATCAGGGGTGGGCAACTTGTGACCCCAAAATATTTTGGCCTACAACTCCCGTGGTCCCTCATCATTGGCTGTGCTGGCTAGGGATGAGTTGTAGGCCAAAATATCTGGGGAGTCACAAGTTGCCCACCCCTGTGATAGGTTGTTCCCCAATCCATTAAGGTGAGCTGCATCGTAGATCTCATCTGACATGTAATAATATCTTTTATATTTTTGATGGTTTTCAGTTTTGAATACTTTTTAATGTTCACTGTTTTTAACTTTTGTAAACTGCCCAGAGAGCTTTGGCTATGGGGCGGTATATAAATTTAATAAATAAATAAAATAAAATAAATAATAATTAAAAAAACCAAAAAAACGGAATACACAGCTCCAAGTCAAAGCCACAAGGGAGGAGTCAGAGCAGCAATCCTGTAAACATCATCTGTAGCAAACTTTACAAACCATTGTAACAAGATCTCTGCTTTCTTAAATAATCAAGATACTGTTGAAACAGATGGTTTTTAGAGTTGGATGCAATTGTCTACTGGCAGCCTTGCAGGCTCATAGCCAGAAATTCCGTGTGTGGGAAGGCTTCAGGGTACATTGGCAGAAGGGCATAATCGTGCTAGAATTAAGTTTGTTATTTATTAAGTAATGTGAGCAAAATAAAATTAAATCTTAATATATATATGTTTTAAATATGTGCCAATCACTTGTCAGTCATCCCAGTATGTTTATTGGCCAAGGCTATGGAACTGTGGAGCTTACTTTGTATTTTGCAGTTGGGTAAAATCTGCCTGCATGTACTTCCCTATGTTTCTGTAAGTAAAACAGATAGACACATTCTTCTTTCTTTTTTAAATAAATAAATAAATATGAAAGCACAACATGCATGGGAGGACTTTACAATATTCTTGAGAGCCCCCACAAGTCCTGCAAGTCCTCATCCTTCCAACTTCATCCCTTTCTCCATCCTAAAAAGAAAAGCCCCAGTACTGAGCAACTATACTATACAGATGCTTTTGCCAAATGCTGGACCAGTCTTACAGATCAAAGTGAGAGCCAGTGTGATATAGTGATTAGAGAATAGGACCAGGACTGGGGAACTCCAGTTTCTAGTTGCCACTCTGCCATGAAGCCCATTGGGCGATTTTGGGCCAGTGACTGATTCTCAGTCTAACCTACCTCACTGGGTTGGTGCGAGGATAAAATTAAGAGGAAAGGCAGGTTATAAATGTAATAAATAAATAAATAAATACTGCCCCAGTGTAGCATGTGTGGGAGTGGTTCTCAGCACTGGTCCT
Organism: Elgaria multicarinata webbii; assembly: GCF_023053635.1. Classification (NCBI taxonomy): domain Eukaryota; kingdom Metazoa; phylum Chordata; class Lepidosauria; order Squamata; family Anguidae; genus Elgaria; species Elgaria multicarinata. The sequence goes on from NC_086177.1 coordinate 98,024,123, forward strand.
GTCACATAGAGAGTTTGATCTGCCGGATCCCAGGTTGCAGCTGAAAAATGTACCACTGTGAGTGCAGCTGGGAAACAGTGGATATTACCCAGGATTCTTCTAGTCAGACATGACTTCCTCCATATTGCTACGTCCCTGGTCAATATGAACTATTCTACATGGAAGAAGTAGGAACCACCTGAATCAGCGTTTAGTTATACGTGCCTTGGCTACTGTCATAGTTCAAAGAGACTGCACCGTTCAATATGAATCCCACATCTTGTAAGGTCTTCAGGATAGGCACTACTTCCAATACCATCACAATGGCCTTAGCTAGACCTACCTGATAGTCCACAACAGAGGAGGGAAGATCTCGCGTTGTGATTAAAGTGAGATCCCTCCTCCGTTTACACGTGAGGCGTGACAACCTCAGGAAGAGAAGCATCGCACCTGCCATTTTTTATTTTTAAAGAAGACGGAGTGCACGAACGGTTGTACGCAAAGGTAGGTGCTTTTTTAAAAAATAATTTAATTTCCCCACTCCCCCCACCCTACCCCCGATGGGCGCAGCTTCTGGCTCCACGTGAGGAATTGTGCGGAGCCAGGTCAACCCATGGCAACGGAACACATGTTCCGCGGTCTCGGGCTCAGCCTGAGACTGCAGAAAAAGCGGGCCAAAAGGGGAGGGTGAGATCACGGGGCAAGGGAGGGATCATCCCTCCCTGATCCCGGGATCCCCTGTGCGTCATGTGGACGCACAGGGATGATTCTGGGGTTCGTCCCAGGATTTCGCCTGGTCTAGCTAAGGTCAGACTCAGATAAAGTGTAACTATGTGGCTTGGGCCACATTGGCCTGGTTCAGACAACATGCTAAAGCATGCTGCTTAACCACAAAATGGCTAAGGGGATGCATAATGCATTTTGTTAACCATTTTTTGGTTAAGCAGCATGGTCGAGTGTGTGGTCTGAAGCAGGCCACTGTTGTTAACCATTTTTGGTCAGGAGAGCATTTGGTTGTGATGGTCTTTGGTAGCAAGTTTGCTGGTTTTTGATTATCCTTATAAGATGTCTTGGGGTTAAGGAGAGAATACATATACATTCTGAATAAATACAGCCACAAACTGTCTCGAGTAAATGGTTGCCTCGGTAAAGACAATAGTATGATAAGTAAATAGTGATTTGGTGGCTGGAGTTGCTGCTCACCAAACAAAAGGAGGCCAGTTCAAGCCAAAAACAAACCCATCAATTGCTCAGCAATTTGCCCCTGGCAATTTTGTTAAGCAAAAATCACAATGCCTGTGTTCAACCATCACCATTCACCCATGCACATAAGCAAAATCACGGTCTTGTCAAATTAGAGCAATATGCGATTTTGTGTTGTTTGATCACTGCAGCAAACCTAACAATTGGCCTTGCTAGACCTAAGTGAGAATCCAGGGGAGAGGAGGGGAGACCACGCATTATGAATAACGCGAGATCTCACCCTTATTCCGATGCGAGCCACGACGAGCCCTGGAGGAGAGCCGTCGCGGCCGCCATTTTGTGTTTTTAAAGCGGCAGGAGGTAGGAAAGGTAAGTAGGTTTTTTAAAAAAATTCTCCTTCCCCCCATCCTTGATCTCCCCCCTGGCCCCATTCTCCTTCCCCTGCCCGCCCACCTGCCTGCGATGTCCGATCCCCGCCCGCCCCCTGGCCCTGTTCTCCTGCCCCTGCCCGCCCACCTGCCTGCGATGTCCGATCCCCACCCGCCCCCTGGCCCTGTTCTCCTTCCCCCGCCTGCCCCCCGCCCGTGATGTCTGATTCCCTGCCCGATGTCGCCCCCCGCCCTCAATTCCCCTCTGATGTCCCCTGGGCTGCGATTTCCCCCAATCTCCCTGGCCTCCGTTTCCCGACCCCCCCCATGTCCCCACAGTAGCCCTGATGGCTGCAGCACTCCTGTGGAGTGCTGCAGCCCATCCGCTGCTTTTCACGGCTACTTGGGAGTAAATTTGGTAGCCGGGAAAAGTGGTGGACCTGGCTACATGCCCGCGGTCCCGGCCTCAGCCTGACCTGAGGCTGGGACCGTGGGAAGAACTGCGCTACAAGTGGTTCCTGTTAGCGCGGTGCCAGGTCGTCTTGATGCCTGGCTGAGGCCAGGATCCCGTGCGTCACCTGGACGCACAGGGACGAGCATGGGCCTCACACCATGCTAACCCTTGGTCTAGCAAGGCTCAATGTCAACAATGTGAGGAAGCATCTGTTTATTAGTCAAGGAAAGGGCACTGATGACTTACCTACCTACCACGTAGCACTGCATCAGAATTCTGAATGTGACTAGCAGTAGGAGAATGCATCCATGAAATGTGCACACACAAAAAATGGACAACTGTGTGCTAGATTATGTCACTGTAGCGGTGATTGCAGTAACTCCACTTTGTATTATTATTAAGTGGCAACATTGTCTCGGATAAAGCTGCAGTGCAACATATTATAGTTTAGCTGAGTTTATGTGATGGTTTTGTTACGATATAGTTGTAGAAGTCATAGATTGTGAGGTAAACTTTGGCCTAGCAATGATTTTCGTGTCCATACCGTAAACATTTTATGCTGAGCTAGTTGTTCCCTTGCATATAAAAGCGTTCTGTATGTATGTATGTATGTGCAATCCTGTAAACTGTGGTGCATTAGGTTAAATGAGTATAAAAAAATTTCAAGTCCTTTACATGGGATGATATTATCAGAGTAGTCTTCCATTCGATATACTGAAAAAGGATTAGTATTATGCAAACTTGGTGGGGACTCCACATCTGAGATAGTTTATAATGTTGTGAGGTACACTTCCATCAAGTTTCATGCTTGAATTGCAAAAGGAAAAACCCAGTTTAAAATGGTACCTATCTCCACTTATAGAGAAAGTCTCAGATTCAGTCCCCTGGCACATCCACTTAAAAGGATCAGTTGCAGATGATGGGAAAGTCAGAATAGACAGGCCCGGGTTCAATGTGCACATGATTTATTATTATTATTATTATTATTATTATTATTATTATTATTATTATTATTAAAACCAATCATACAATATCTATAGCAAAAAGTGCAATATAGGCAAGTAATCTAACTATAAGGCACCTTGCTGCGTTCCTAAATATACATAAATGAAACCTTTTTAAAAATAAGTAAGACATCACTTAGAAACATGTTTTCCATTTTCTCTTCATGCATCTCTCTGATTTTTTCCCCTCTTTTGAGGCACAGATGTTTCCTACATCCCAGTTTGGCCCCTACCTCATTCCACCTGTTTCCTCCTGCAGCTCCTGCCAATAAAACTTTTCACCCACAGTGTGTAGTAACTTGGCATAAAGCAAACATGTTCTGAAAACAAGCTGTGGTACTTGACCCCAATGGAACACCCTCCCACATAACACCATAAGGTCAGAGCCACCTCCCCTGAATGGTTCAGTGCTGTATTCGAACTAAAAATGCCGATGAGTGCTCCTCCTGCCCACACTGTCCATGGCAAATGGCTAAGATCACAATAATAATCACAGTTGGGCCAACTAATTCTGGGAAGGGGGGAGTTATGAAATTTGAAGAAAAATCTGGATTTTTCCCATCCTCCCCACCCAAAGGGCAGCTCAACTTTAATGGGAATTAACAAAAGTGCTTACAACACTGCCATTTTTAAAGATAAAGAAATAAACCTTAGCATGATGTTAGCTCTTATGTAGGGAATCCAAGTTTGAAGCAGATCTGTTCATCCTTTAATTTTTAGGATTTTTTTTTAAGTTTATGGTTTTAAAATTATTATCTTTAAAAACTGCTGGAGCCATATCCTTCAAAGTCCACTTGTCAAACCTCCTCTTTGGGGTATGCACCTTGAAAAGTTACAGCCTTTGGCATCAAGGGGAGCTCCAGTTTTTAGCTAAGAAGTGCTGGGCGAGCACCTTTCCCATTGCAGATTTGGTGGGCAGTTGGGCACCTGGAGCTCAGCAGAGGCAAGGTGTATGATTGTCACAAGTTTCTCTACTCTAACATTAGGGTGGGTATTGTGGGCAGCGGACACTACTTTGCTCCAGCAGTTTTTAAAAAAACAATTTAAAAACCTCAAACTTTAAACAACTTCTAAAAATGAAAGGATGAATGGATCTGCTTTAAACTTGGCATGGCTAAAACCCTACTTAAGAGCTATAATGATGCCAAGTTTCATCTCTTTATCTTTAAAAATGATAGCTTATTTAATTTTTTCTAAAACCACAAACTTTTTTTAAAAAATCCTAAAAATCAACGGATGAACAGATCTGTTTCAAATTTGGCATGGTTAAAGCCCTATTAAGAGCTATTGGGGTGCCAAGTTTCATCTCTATCTTTAAAAATTGCGGAGTTGTAAGCATTTTTTTTAAAAAAAATCCCATTAATGTAGAGCCGACCTTTGGGTGGGGAGGATGGGAAAATCCAGATTTTTCTTCAAATTTCATAACCCCCCCACACTTCCCAGATTTGTTACCAAAAATCCTAACAAATCTGGGTTTTCTTGTCACACTACCCCCCCCCCCCCCACTGCCAGCTGCTTTTACTCTTAAGTCATTTCAGACACATGTTTACCTGGGGCCTTGGAGGACTTCCAGGCAGGATTGGCTTGGGATTTTCAGGGGGGAAATGGTGGAAGGGGAGGGTTATTTCTGTCTAGAAAAAGTATGATGAAGGTACAGAAATGTCTTATATAGACCACTGATGCACAACATTGTCTGCTTTGACTGGCAGTGGGTCTCTAGGATTGAGGTCATTTAACTGGATATGTTGAGATAAAACACAGAAATTTAAGCATACAAAGCATGTGTCCTACCATAGAGCTGTGGTACTTTCCTTACTCAATACCTCCCTGGCCTAATCTGCACCAAGCAGGGTATTGCACAATGAAAGCAGAATATAAAAGGCAGGAGCCACGCTACTGCTTTATAGCAGTATTAAAGTGCACTGTTGGGGCCCATTAACACATACCATATACCGCTTTCATAACCCTTTCATAGTGCAATATCCTGCTTGTTGTAGATTAGGCTCCTGTCATATCAGTTCTTATGAATGTGAATGCATGAAGTGGTCCTAACTCTATAAACAACAGCAGGAATATTAGGATGGAGGTGGGAAAATCAACTCAGTCTGGATTAGAAAAAGAATTTTAACTCTTTGAAATGATTGTCTGGAAATTATTTGCCAGCAACAGCTGCTTGCAATTACTATGGGCACTACTAAATTCGGAGCCTGTGAACTAGCACTTGATTAAGAGCAATTTTAGAAAGAATAATCCTAGTAACACTTGCAAATAACCAGGCCTATTTCCCTCCTCTCAATTAGAGTCTTTCCTCTTTGTTATAGCAATCCATTATTTGAACATTGTGGTCAGTTCCAAAATATAAAGTTGTCAGCATGGCTACAGATTTGGCCTTTTTCTTCTAACTGCCATAACTCTCAAATTATTTAAACCAAGTATAATAATGTTGTTTTTCCTCTTTGGCCTTTTGCCATTGTGATAGGTTGAGAATTGGTTCAAACTACCAAGTCAAATTTTGCAATTAAGCTGAAAGGTGTGTTTTGTCCCACTGCTGGCAGTCCTGAGTAGGAGTAATGTATGCTATAACATGAAAGACTCAATACAGGGCTCCATCACACGTAATATCCCACCCCCCTGATTTGTCTCCGTGTTTTTTACCTCCGATGCTAATTTGCTCATTTGCTCTTCCACTCCACTCCACTCCACTCCACCCCTTCTCTTTCTCCCTCCAGTTCATTGGTTGCTCCTCCCCCCCTTAACAAGACAGGTCCTGTCAGATGAGTACTTCAACAAGACCGCCTTTCTGCCTGGCAAAAATGGAATGACCCTTTAGTCTGGCTCTTTGGGGCATCAAGGGAGTACAATCCTGTCTCTGCAGAGATTTGGGCATTGTATGATTTTAGAAAATGCTTTTGAGCCTGGGATGTAAGGTTTGGGTTTTATGTTGAGGCTTGTAGCCAGCTGCTGGGAGAGATCACCTTTTCCTGCCAAGACCTGATGCAATCCATTCAAGCCAACAACAAGGCTCCTGCCACAGCACACACACCCAACAAAGGAAAACATGTTTAAGGAAAATAATCCAGACTTTAGGCGTTCTAGGAAAAGACAGAAGAGGCTGGGGAAGAGGCGGGGTGTCAGCAGGACAGGCATGGTGTCATGTGAGTACCGTGCTGCAAATCCGCACACCAGGCATAGTGAGAGTGCACAAAATTGCTAGTATGATGGAGCTCACGGACCAATGGGAAAGTGTGATATTGGTGTCCGAATTCAAATCCCAGTGAATCGCTTCATTTTCAGATGAAGCCCCATTGACTTCAGTGGGACTTGGGATTACATAACTTTCTCTGGATTGGGTTTGCTGTGTGGTGCAGTTATTATATTCTTTACTGTTGAACTTGGTAGTCACATTCACACTAGGGGCTTAAACTGTTTTAAATTTATTTTCTCTTCCCAGGGAATTGTAGTTCTGCAGCCACCTTTGATACCAGGTACAGCACCCTACAACTTCCCCAGAATTCTTTGCAGCCCCCTAGGGCAGGGATAGATAAACCTTTTGCAATTTGAAAAAGTGTCCTGGGCACCACCACAAAATGACGGTCATGGGAGGCATGGGAAAAGACAAGTATCCTGCCCAAAAGTCTGAGTACAATGAGACAGAGGTGGGGGTCTGAGTCCCAACAGAGTAAACAATTCTCTTGAACCCACAGATTTTTCAGCACCAACAGAAACCTATTTCACAGCACTCCCAGCTGCCAGTAAGTAAATGTGTTAATTTAAAAGACATTGGAGGGCTAGGACACTTAGGTGGACACCAAGATAAGTATCCAGGGGTGTGCACTGGGGCCCAGGGAAGCCATGTTACCTAGGGTGCCATATGAAAAGGAGGACAGGGCTTCTGTATCTTTAACAGTTGTATTGAAAAGGGAATTTCAGCAGGTGTCATTTGTATATATGGGGAACCTGGTGAAATTTCCTCTTCATCACAACAGTTAAAGCTGCGGGTGCCCTGCCCTCTTTTAAATCTGGTCACTCTAGTATAGCTCCTGCAGCTTTTAGCTATGGTGATGAAGAGGGAATTTCACCAGGTTCTCCATATATACAAATGATATCTGCTGAAATTCCCTTTTCTATGCAACTGTTAAAGATGCAGGAGCTCTGTCCTCCTTTTCATATGGTCACCCTAATGTTACCTTCTCTCGCCCATGGCTTCCATGGCAGGTTAGTTGCTCTGGAAAGGTTCCTTGACTATAGAAAGCTTGAAAGCCATGACTGAACGACCTGTTGTACTAGGAAGCTCCCACCTCTGTGAAACAATTTTCTGATTTTGGGGGGCTCTGGCATAAGTATCAGTTGATGACAGTGTGGCACAAGGTCCACTCTTGCAGTTTCATGACTACCTCTGTAGGCATAGAAAGCAGCAGGCAGCTGGCTTGTTTGCTCCCTGTTATATTAAAATGTTCAACGATAGCAGCAAACACGAATGTTATTTTCATAATGCTGTTGTTGTGGACACTGGGTAGAAGCCGGCTTCTAATTTTCTGCAGTTTACACAAAGGGTGGAGGCTCCCTGCCTGTGTGTTCGCATGCCAAAGTCAGCAAATGTGTCTCCTTGTTGAAAATGAGCTTGCAAAAAAGCGGCGAGGCCAGGCTCCCACCTCATTGCAGGCAAGTCGGAACTGTCCATTTGCACCCACTGGGACTGCAGATGTTGACTAAAAACTGTTGTTTGGGTCACTCGACGATGAACGTTTGTGGTAAAAGGGAAACAAAATAATCCAACAATTTCACAACAAGGATTTCTCAATTTTCCCTTCAGTGTTTTTGTAGTGGTGCTTGAACATGTGTGTGCAATCATGGGGGCTGGATTCAGAATGCTCTCTTTAAAGTGCAGAGTTCAGGCCGTTGTCCACCCATGCAGCATAAGGAGGTGGTAGAAACCTGAGATAAATTGTGCTGTTTTAGATTGCAGATGAACTATCGCATTTCTGAATGCTCATGCAACTGGAAAAGCAGCAAAATAAGGAGACAGTTGGCACAGAAACTTTAACTCTGATGGGCTAGTTGTCTGTTTGCAGGGAGTTATTTTTGTTATTTGTTTTACCTGGGTGAATATTAAAAAAAGAAAAGAAGGTATCCCCCACTTGCGGTCCAATGTGGTGCAGTTTAGGATTCTGCCACCTGGTTGTGGGGAAAAAGGAACGTATTTATGTGGTGGGAATGCAAATATGTACAAAGATTGTGGAAGATGGTGTTTTTGGAGATTGAAGAAATAGTGGGAATGAAGATAGAACAAACACCAAAAGTTGCGTTACTGTCACTATTTGAAGATTTAAAATGTGGAAAAGAAATTAAAGAATTGATATTGAGTTTGCTGACTGCAGCACGATTGATGGTAGCTAGGAACTGGAAGATTCAAGGGGAATATTCTATTGAAGAATGGTATAAAGAAGTATGGGATATAGCTATTAATGATAAATTGACTTGTAATATTAAGTGGAGAAGAGGTATAGCTAAAACAAAGGATTTTGAAGGAATTTGGAAACAGTTCCTAATATTTGTGTTTTCTAAGGGAAGTGGGAAACTGCCAGCAGAAGAAAGTATGAGATTTTGGAATCAGGAATGAGATCCCGAGGTGGGGGGTGCACTTATATGTTAAGACTGATTATGTTATGATATGATATTCTGTAATCAACATTTATTCAACATGTATGTAGTATGTTTTTTTAATTGTAATGATGTATGTTTAAGTAATGTGGAAAAGCAATAATAATAATAAAAAAGGATTCCGCCACCCTATTCTGCTAAATGTGTAAAAGAGCATTAGGACTGCTTAGGCCTAATCTGCACCAAGCAGGATGTTGCACTATGAAAGCGGTATGAAAGTAGTATATAAAAGGCAGGAGCCACACTATTGCTTTATAGCGGTATTGAAGTGCACGGACAACTGTTGGGTCCATTGACACATACAATATACTGCTTTCATACTGCTATATCCTGCTTGGTGTGGCTCCTGCCTTTTATATACTGCTTTCATAGCGCAATATCCTGTTTGGTGTAGATTAGGCCTTAGTTTTACATGTTACTTTTTTAAAAAAATCATACACCTCAAAAATCATGGGATGACTGAATCAGTCCACCAACCTGCAAAAGCCTCAAATGGGTAGACGTCAGATATGGGTCTAGGCCAGAGAGGGGGCTGGATATAGGAGATATAAAAAACAGGGAATTCATGTGTGAAACAGGGAATTCATGTGTGAAATCTGTTTAAGGTCTGGAAGCTATTCCAACCATTGCTGCTGGTCTTAGATTGAATACAAAAGAGGAAAGACATCACCAAAAAAGAGGATACCAATTAGCATTAAATTTGCTGCATAGCCATTGCTGCATAGTATTTTTTTCTCCTGCTTGCAAGTAATTGATTTTAGTATATTTTAAATTGTTCATTATTATGGGATGCTTTGGATGCTATTTTTAGGGCTGAACAAATGAAATGCAAATACCATAATAAATAAATATAACATAAAAATATTTACCTGCGGAGGAAATGAAACTTTCAAACAAAATTATCTTTGTGGGAAGCTTCACATGTAAAGTGTGAAAGCGACAAACTAGGGTTTTGGAATACATGTCACAGAGACAGGTATCTTGAGTTTTCTGATTTTAACTGATGACGATTTGTATATATTGTCATGATATTTCACATTTTAATATCTGTTTTGGTTTCTTTTATTGTAAACTGCTTTGAAATATCTTTTCCAGATATGGCCTGCATTCTATACGTTAAGTAAATAAATAAATTTGGTTGCAGCGGGCTTCCTCTTGAGTGTGTACTTGGGTGGCAAACCCAGGTTTGCTGCAGTGCAATGTGTGAAATGGCCCCCGAGTGAAGAATGCAAGGACCGTTTAAGGGCCCAATAGCAAGGAAATGCAAAATCGAGTCATTCTGGCTCTTAATAGCCAACATGTGCTGTTAATGTGTGATAAGAAAAAGTAGCAGAGCTCTGCATAGGCCCATAAAAGCATTTACTAACATCACCGATTATTCATGAACGATTGAATGAGAACACGATGTACGACTGCACACAACGTCTGTTAATTTTCAGCACTAACTGCTTTCTGAACAGAAGCATACTCTCCAACACTGCACAGATGAAAACGAGGACAGACTGGAATTACATTAACAGAATTAATGACATGGCTAAATAAGTATATGTGCCAGATTTCTTGCCCCTGTTTCTCACTGGTGTTCGGCAGGAGTTCTTTTGTAAAGATTGCAATGCCTTTTACAACCTGATGCCCCAACACAAAAGCTAAAGCTGAGGGCAGAAATGGTTCCATCTGACATATGTTTGCAGTATGGTGTGCTGTAACAGAGTGAAGTACCTTATCCCTCTGGAGGCTGGTGGCTCTGATTTTGGTGGGGCTGTGGATTCATTCTGGGTTTCAGTCAGAACCATCCAGAACACTAAAGCAGCTATCCAAGGTGCTAAAACCCACCCCCAAAATAGGCTCAGTAACTGGATAGCTCCTTTAAAGTCCTGGCTGGTTCGGAGTGAAAATCAGAATGGATTTATAGCCCCACTGAAATGGGAGCCATCACCATCCCATGTCAGGCTGTTTTCCCATAAGGCTCAGTAATGTCTTCTCTGACTGACAGTGGCTGTCTGGGATGTCAGAGACATCATTTTACATCACCTGGGGTCCTTTTAACTGGAGATGCTAGGAATTGAACTGGGCGTCTTTTGTATGCAAAGCAGGCCCTCTACCACTAAGCTATAATATTCCATGGACCGGTAGTGATCCCTGAAGGGTCGCAGTTTAGGGCCACAGCTAGACCTAAGGTTTATCCCACCCCTGCCTGAACACTGGATCCCCTGTGTGTCACCTAGATGAACAGGTTTGACCCCTGGACGATCCAGGGATAAACCTTAGGTCTAGCTATGGCCTTGGATTCACTTTACCAGGCCAGGAAGTCTTTGGCGTGTGATCTGCCATGCAGGTACATGCAGGAAACCTGCTGATAACAGCCGACTTGTGTGTGATTTTTGATTCACAAATAAAATAAAATTAAGAAATAATAACAATGTTGGAAGTAACATCAATTCCGTTTAGGGGCCTCGGTCTCCACCATACACTGTGCAAAAAGCCTTCAAGCTTGGCTTAGCTAGAATGGCCTTAAGTAAAGTATTAGAGAGAAGCATGTCACAAGAGCAGAGGTCTATCAACAGCTGCCAGATGTTGTGTTATAGCTAAATGAAACTTTCACACTCAGAGAAAATATATTTCTGAACACCAGAAGCAGGGAATACACAAGGGAGACCATCATGCCCTGCATATGATCTTTCAGAGGCTAATGGTTGGATGCAGTTGAAAAATTTACAATGCTGGACTAGATGCAGGGCCAGCCCTACCAGTAGGCAGAATGAAGCAATTGCCTCAGGCAGCAGATGATGGGGAGGGGGCAGCAGCAAGAACCCCATGGCTTTTCCTCCTGACCCCCCAGCCATTCTTCATTGTTGGAGGACAGAGCTGTGTGCACCATGCAGCCTGCCCTGTGCCCCCTAAGCTAACCTGCTGTCCTCAGGGGTGGTAGAGCAGGAGTTGGCAGAAGGTAGATATCCAGATGCTTTGGACTTCAATTCCCAAAAGTCCCTGTGAGCATGGTGAATGGTCAGGAATGCTGGTAGATGAAGTCTCAACCATCTGGGGATCTATTTGTACTCATCTTCTGGTAGAGGACACTGTCCCATCACCTGCATTGAAATGAGATTGAATTGTCAGTTGAATGTGGAATTTTGATCTGATCCAGCAGGTCAGGTCTTATATTTTTAAGTTCTATTTTTAATTTTGCAGCATAGGGTAGGGTGACCCTATGAAAAGGAGGACAGGGCTCCTGTATCTTTAACAGTTGCATAGAAAAGGAAATTTCAGCAGGTGTCATTTGTATATATGGAGAACCTGGAGAAATTCCCTCTTCATCACAGCAGTTAAAGGTGCAGGAGCTATACTAGAGTGACCAGATTTAAAAGAGGACAGGGCACCTGCAGCTTTAACTGTTGTGATGAAAGGGAAATTTCACCAGGTTCTTCATACATACAAGTGACACCTGCTGAAATTTCCTTTTCAACAAAACTGTTAAAGATACAGGAGCCCTGAGCTCCTTTTCATAGGGTCACCCTAGAATAGGGGGAAGCACAGGTGTGTGGGGGGGAAATGCGGTGTTTTATCCCCCCCCCCGATTCTTCTCTCCTTTTTTCCCCAGACCCAGCCAGGGTGAAAAACTTTGTGTTTTTTTTTATGGAGGCCCTATTTGGCCTGCGGCCTTTGCTTGGCTTGGTGTGTCAGAAGCTGGGCAGCCGTAGCCTAAAGGAATATATGAAGCCCTCCCCCTCCACCACTCCTTAGTGAGTTCCAAATGGTTGATGCTGAATGTAAAGCAAAGCAAGTGATTCAAAATCGGATCCACTTCACTGAAAGACTGATATCATGTAATGCTTCACTCACCGTTAAATATTAGCCACAGGATATGAATTTTCAAGGGTTCTTCAAGCACTTGAAAAACTTCCTCGGCTTGAGTTCCTCATGTACCATCTTTTTTTTATTTGGACATGAAAAGCCGAGGTGCCTTTGTCACAGTCATTTATTTTTCTTATCACAGGAAAAAAAAATGCACACAGAGCATCTGGATTTCAGCGAGGTCTTGCCTCTTTCCTATTTTTTCCAGCTGTTCAGGCCTCATTGTTTAGCAGGCCTCATTGTTTAGCAGGCTTCTCATTTAGCAATCCCAGAAGATGAGATTTTTCACTGTCCCCTGGACATTTTCCCATTTAAAAAGCTGGGGGGGGGGGAGAGGAGTCATTTACCACACAAGAATTGTCCTATGGGAGCAGATCTGTTCCTTCCACTTTTTGCATCTATTATCCCCAAATCCAACCCTGTCACAAAAAAGAAAAAGAAAAAAAGGCTGGTAAGCACCATTTAAATCAGGAGTCTCCAACCTTTGTGAATCTGTGGGCACATTTGGGAATTTGAGAAACTGCTGTGGGCACCAGCACAAAATGGCTTCCATGGAGAATGTGGCTAGTCATGTAATGGCTGCCCGGCTAGACGTAAGTGAGCTAAAGAGATGTGTGTGTGTGTGTGGCTGGGAGAAAACTAGTGAGGCTAGAGGCTGGGAATGAGGGAGAAATAGCAAGGCTTAGGGATACAGTGGAGAAAAAGAGCAAGTCTAGAAGCTTGGGCAGGGGAGAAACAGCAAGGTGAAGAGGCGGAGAGAGAAACAGCAAAGCTAGAAACTGGGAGAGCAGAGGAAACAGCAAGGCAATGGGGTAGAAGGGAGAGTAAGAGCAAGGCAAGGGGCTAGAAGAGGAGAGGAAGAAGACTGACCTAACAGTTTCCAGGTTTTAATTTAAAAAAATGTTATTTTGAAGGGGACATGAAGTGCAGAGCTTTGTGGGTGCTGTTAGAGGTCCATGCAGGGTGTCAGGATTGGGGCCCCTGAATTTATTTATTTATTTTTGAAACTTATCCCGCCACAAAGTTAGGAATAAGGAATCAAACCATTTGTGCATCTAGCTGAGTATGGCTTACACTGATTGGCAGCAGCTCTCCAGGGATTCAGACAGGGAACTTTCCCAATCCTACCTGGAGATGCCAGGGATTGAACCTGGGGCCTTCTCCGTGCAAAGTACATGCTCTACCACTGAGCTACGTTTTTGGAGAACCTTAAGAAAATACACTAGGGTTCTACCAGCTTAAGGTCACTCACAGTAGTGGAATCTTTGGGTTTCTCTAAACAAGCAATTTATAACATGCTCGTGACTGGCCACTCACAGAAGTTTGCGGGTCATTTTGATGATGTTGTGAACCTCCTGCAGGTCTCTTGCTCCTTCCCCTGGTTATTCTGTTAAAAACAAACAGACTTGGATATCCTGATCCTTCTGAATATCTCAGGATTTCTTAGCGTGTGCAGCTGAAGTTGTGCTACAAAACACCCACTAGAGGGTGTTGTCCTGCTCAATACTATGAGCACCGAGAGGAAGGGAAGTTTTCAATTACAGACCACATTTCTATACTGCCCAATACTCGCCCAATACTCTTTGGGCGATTCACAAGAATTAAAACCGTGAGGTACAGCATAAAAGCTTAAAACCACAATATAAAAGTACTAGGGGTGTGATCCGCTCCGATTAGGAGTGTAGAAGCAGTAGCGGATTGGCCTGCTCCGCCTTACCCAGTGGCGGAGTAGGAGCGGACCGCGGACCCCTAGAAGCAAGGCGAAGAGAAGCGACCATTTTTCGGAGCTCCTAGTTCAGGCGGAGCGCTCCGGTCACCATCTTGAAAACATTTCGCCATAGGATTGCATTGCGGCAAATAATCGCGGATAACTACGTTCTTTTTGAAGCTATCATTCTGGAAATTCTTGTGCTCAGAGAGTCGTGGATGGGGGTCATTTTGAGACCACTCTCACCTCTCTGTGTCATGCGGGTCGCGTGCTATTTTTTTTTTGAAAATCGGGTCAACCGCGCGGTTCAAACGGCGTTTTCGGCTTTTCGCCCATAGGATTGCATTGAGGGAAAGACTCGGGCATAACTGGGTTGGTTTTTAAGCTATCGTTCTGAAAATTCTTGTGCACAGAGAGTCGTGGATGGGGGTCATTTTGAGACTACTCTCAACTTTCTGCGTCGTGCGGGTCGCGCGCTAGAAGTTTTTAAAAAATCGGCGGGAAAAATACCTTTTTCAAAGGGCTGAGGGGCAGAGTCAGCTCCCGGTCATGATCACATGATCCCAAAGTTAGAGGAGGGCATAGGCAAAATGGGTAACTTGGGATTCTGGGAAACTTCTCTTTCTTCATCTGAACGGACTTTTCCCAGTGTTTTTTTAAAACAGTAGCCCCACCAAATGCACAAACACAACCTGAAATCATATACTAAGCCAAGAATAAGAGATAGAAACACAGCACTGCTACCCACCCTAACTTTGGGGAACAACTGAAAAGATGTGGTGCAAGGGGATGAGCTCCCCTAGGGCATCTCATCGTGGACGTGCCCCCACTCTCTCCTGCACTGGAAGGCCATTAGAGCCTTCCAAAGAGAGTAAAACGGTGGAGCAATGCCTATTATGAGTCGAAGTGAGCGTTTACTTCTTAGTGGTGGAGCGATGCCTGTTATGAGTTGAAGTGAGCGTTTACTTCTTAATCTCAGAGCTGTTGGTGGCTGTCTTGAGTTGAACTGGCAGCTGCTTCCCCCTCCCCCGGGCACGTCCCCCTATTGCTGGTAAAAGACAGATATAGCCTTTTTTAAAAAGTTCTTCTTGCTGTTTATTGAGCAACACTGCTGCTTTTAATTCCACCCCTCCTTTGTTTATTTATTGATTTATTCCATTTTATATGCATTACTGGCTTATCCTTGGCTCACTTCCTTATGCCCCCAGAAATGCCAGCTGCATGCCTGCCTGCCTTCCCTCTCTCCTCCCCTGCCCACCTCGCAGGGATGTTGTGTGTGTGTGGCTTTGACTCAGGGGAGAAGTCCTTCCTGCGCTCACTTGGAGTTTTGGAAGTTCCAAATTTTGCAGGTTTAAGCCCCGCCAAAAAACAGGGGATGATGGGACTGCCTTGAGTCTCGGCGTGCGTATGTATCCCTGGATAAGCTGTCATGGTGGTGAGTTTGAGGTTTTTTTTTAACGTGCAAAATTGATGGAGCTATGGAAAGGGGTGTTGAATTTTCATAAATTCCCCAAAAATCAGGGGATGATGGGACTGCCTTGAGTCTCGGCGTGCGTATGTATCCCTGGATAAGCTTTCATGGTGGCGAGTTTGAGGTTTCTAACGTGCAAATTGACGGAGCTATGGAAAGGGGTGTGAATGGGGTGCCCGATTTTCAAAAATTCCCCAAAAATCAGGGGATGATGGGATTGCTTTGAAACTTGGCATGCGTGTGTATACCCCCATGAGGTGTCATGGTGCCAAACGTGAGGTTTCTAACTTGAACAGAAAAAAAGTTGTATAATTTTTTAGCTTTCAATGCAAGCCTATGGGGGGGGAAACGGAGCGGAGCGGAAGTGGGCGGAGCGGCCCGATCCGGAAAATGGCGGATCTGCAAGTGAAGCGGAGCGGGGGGTCCGTGCACACCCCTAAAAAGTACAACCAAAATCAAACCAAGCAGAAATGCAGAGATTTAAAATACTAATTTTAAACAGCAGAGTTAAAAGAACAGGATATGAAAATATTGGGAAAATAAAACAGTCTTCATTTTGTGCCAAAAGGAGTACAACGTAGTGTACTCCATAGGTTCTCCATAGAGAACCTCTCTACGGAGCTCATTCCACAGCTGGGGTGCCACAGCAGAAAAGGTCCTCTTCCTAGTAGCCTGTCTCACTTCTTTGGCAGGGCTCACAGTTGGAAGGGATCTACAGGATTATCTAGTCCACCCCCCACCCAATACCACATTCCTGACATCCAGCTGTGCTTAAATACCTCCAGAGAAGGGGATCCCACCCAGCTCCAGAGGCAATCTGTTGCACTGTTCAATTGCTTGCTCTCTTAGGAAGTTTCTCCTAATATTTAGCCAAAATCTGCTTCCCTACAATTTCCACCCATTGGTTCTAGTTGTTTGCTTCTGGAGCAAACAGAGAACGTTTTAGGAGAGGTTAGATTTTAGAATACTTTTGTGCATTACAAATTAGTCATCATAAATAAAGACAATGGCCAAAGAAAAACTACTTAGCCTCTGATACAATAACACATTAGCAGCAAATAGCAGGATCATTTAAAACATGTGGAAACGCATGAAAATTGATGCCCAGAAATCTCGGAACAGAGTTGGCGGTCGGAGGACAGCCAAACCTTTATTGTCCTCAGATTGTGTTATTCCATTTCCCCTCAAGCAGTGGAGAGCCTGATTATATATTGTTAACTGCCCAACGTTTTAATATTGTCAGCATATCCTTCCTTGGCGGTCTTTTTTTCCTAGGCTAAGCACCTCCTGTTCTTTCAGACTTTCTTCATAGGTCCAGGATATGGCTGGTGGGTGCTCTAGCATACATTGCTAGAGCAATGATGAGGATGATCTAGCATACATTGACTGCTTCCCCTTCTTACATTCTTTTTGAGCTCTGTTAGAAAACCCCCAGTGAAACAGACTGAGGGGCCAAAAAATACCTTCCCCCTACCCAACGTTCCAAATATTGTATGATCTTGTATTTAGAGCTGGTGGCGGTGTGGGTGGGAAGGTTTTAGAAGCATTGAATCCGGCAAGTTGATATTCAGTGTTCCTGCCTTAAAATTCATCTGGAGTTTGGGTTTCTGTTTAGCAAGATATGTCCTTCAAAGTGGAATTTCAAAAATAAAAAAAAAAAACCTGAAAAGTTTGAAACTTAAAAAGCTAAATTGGAATGTATTTCATTGGGGCCTGTGTGCAGAAGAAGATGTTGCATCAGTGAAAGAAATTAAAGGTCAAAAATAAATGGTGGAGGAGTGGGAGTTAGGGAATCATCATAAAACAACGTATTTATTTATTTATTGCATTTATATCCTGCCTTTTTTCCTCCAAGGAACCCAAGGTGGCATACATAATCCTCTTCCTCTGCTCCATTTTATCCTCAGAACAACAACCTTGTGAGGTAGGTTGGGCTGATAGTCTGTGACTGGCCTAAAGTCACTCAGCGAGCTTCCATGGCCGAGTAAGGACTAAAACCCGGATTTCCCGACTCCCAGTCCAACACTTTAGCCACAACACCACACTGTGGGCTCATCTACACCAAGCAGGATATTCCACTATGAAAGTGGTATGAAAGCAGTATGTAAAAGGCAAGAGCCACACAAAGCCGGATATAGTGGTATGAAAGCAGTATATGCTATGTGTCAATGGGCCCCAACAGTTGTCAGTGCACTTCAATACCACAATAAAGCAGCAGTGTGGATCCTACATTTTATATACCACTTTCATACCACTTTCATATTGGATTATCTCCTTGGTATAGATGATCCCTGGCTCTCTTTGGCATACTAGATGTTTTCTGTATAGATTTTGACGGATAAAGGATGCGGTATCTCTTCTGAATTAAAAACCCATGATTTTAATATGTATTCTGAGTTTAAAACATTTGAATCATCTCCAGAAAGATCAAAAGATACCATAGTTTTGTATAATATCAACACTCTTTCCTCCTTGTTTATTTGTTAGCAGTCTCTGGATAGGAGTGATGTGGCTCTCAGTAAAGGTAGTAGAGCAGGGGTGGGCAAACTGGTTTCTTCCAATTGTTGTTGGACCACAATCCCCATCATCCTTGCCCATTGGCCATGCTGGCTGAGGCTGATGGGTATTGGAGTCCAGCAAGATCAGGAGAGCTACAAGCTCCCCAGCCCTGCAGTAAAGTGTGATCTTTCAGAATTCAGAGAAGGGCAAGAAGATGATCAAGGGACTAGAAAGGAAGTCTTACAAGGAAAGACTGAAGGAATTGGACGTGACTTTCTCACCAGAGACCTCTGAGGCAGAATTTGTGTTAGAATAGTTTGTTTGTTTAGTTTTTGCTTTGGCAAGCAGTCAGTTGCAAAACAGTTTTCCTATCCCTAAAGCTCAAAATACACCCACAGGTTACATCCAAGAGAACAACAGTCCCTAAAAAGTTAAAATTCAAAATTTAAAACCATTCCGTCTTGGCCTGACTTGGTTTAAAAAAATGTAATTTATCTGGGGGTTTGAATTCAAAACCCTTGTCTCACTTTCAAAGCAGATTTAACATATTTCGCCGACCCAATTAATAACGTAAGCACCTTTTCCCTTGCTCTTTCTAATTTGTGTTAGAATAATGTTTCGATTAATTGGAGTTCTTGTTTTTCTTGTTTCAGAGTAATATAGATCTGGATTAGGGATGAATGTGTGTGTCCGTTTCAGTTTCTTTCTGTTTCTCATTTCTCCAGTCCTAAATTTGATTTGACCTGAACTTTGAGACTTTTTCTTTAAGTTTGCAGGAAAATTCATAAGCATTTCCATGCACATTTCTTCTAATACTTGCAGTTTTGTCTAATAGACACATTTTTGTCAAGGATTTTTCCAAATATATTGCATTTTTTAATATTGCTTTTTCTTAACAGATACATTTTGTATGCATTTTTTAAATTGGAGTACTCCATTCCAGAAGTTGGAGAAGTGCAAATATCAAAGAATGAGTGAGTTTCACTTTGTATATGTGATTTGAAAATGCGAAACTGGAACTGAATTAATTTCTCTCTCATCCCCAATTAGCAATAAATAGGCTACGCTACATAGTATGTACATCAAACATTCCATCTCTCAACAAGATACCGCTGGATTAGACATAGGAGCTCCAGGTCATTCTGACTTAAGTTTGCTAAGAGCCTGTGGGTGGTCTTTAAGCATTAGTTATGATTGGGAGGCTCTAAATTAGAAATACAGGCCCAGAGGCATCAGTAAAAATGAGAAGAAATGTCAAGTGGATGAGAACTGATCTGCACATTCAGTGCTTCTGGTTTTCAGAATGCTGTTGCGGAATTGCATGTTTAAATTACCCATTTACACCTTCCCCTCAAGTAAAAATTCACTGCATGCTGAAAGCTAGCACATCAGGGAGATTTTTTTATTATTGACATTTATCTACTGCCCAAGAGAGTGGGGGCAACGAGAGGCTCAACGAGAGGCCTTCAAATGCTGCTGAGGGCTCAGAAGGGCCCAGCCCTGCCTGTGTACGTGCCGGAGCTGTCACTTCCCTCTTCCTCGCCCTCACTGGTGAATGGAATCGCTGTGGCTGAGCCTACAGATCTCACAGCACCTCATTTTGAAATATCCTTCCACCCAACTTGCATCTTGAGTAGCAGCAATTTGAACCAATCCGACACTGTCTTTGGGAACATCACAGCGGAGGTGGGTAGGTGGGGGCCTTTGGCAGCAGGCAGGGAGCTTAGGTGGTGTTGAGTTTTGGTGAAGGGGGAGTGGTAGCAGCTGACTGGCTGCACTATGCTGAGGGCCCACTGGCGTCATAATTCTGGAGGAAGCACATTTCATAAGAACATAAGAGGAGCCATGTGGGATCAGACCAAGGGTCCATCTTGTCCAGCATTCAGTTCACACAGTGGCCAACCAGTTGTTGACCAGGGACCAACAAAGCAGGACACAAGTGCAATAGCACCCTCCCATCCCTATCCCCCACAGCAACTAGTGTACATAGGCCATGGCTAGACCTGGCCTATATCCTGGGATTGTCCCGAGATCATCCCTGTGCATCCAAATGCCACACAGGGGATCCCGGGAGCAGGCAGGGACGACCCCTCCATTTGCCTGGGATAATCCTTAGGTCTAGCTCAGGCCATAGTCTTATTTAGGGTGGCCATATGAAAAGGAGGACAGGGCTCTGTATCTTTAACAGTTGTATTGAAAAGGAAATTTCAGCAGGTGTCATTTGTATATATGGAGAACTTGGTGAAATTTCCTCTTCATCACAACATTATTATTATTATTATTATTATTATTATTATTATTAATTTATTTATTTATATAGCACCATCAATGTACATGGTGCTGTACAGAGTAAAACAGTAAATAGCAAGACTCTGCCGCATAGGCTTACAATCTAATAAAATCATAGTAAAACAATAAGGAGGGGAAGAGAATGCAAACAGGCACAGGGTAGGGTAAGCAGGCACAGGGTAGGGTAAAACTAATAGTATAAAGTCTGCACAACATCAAGTTTTAAAAGCTTTAGGAAAAAGAGAAGTTTTTAGTTGAGCTTTAAAAGCTGCGATTGAACTTGTAGTTCTCAAATGTTCTGGAAGAGCATTCCAGGCGTAAGGGGCAGCAGAAGAAAATGGACGGAGCCGAGCAAGGGAAGTAGAGGCCCTTGGGCAGGCGAGAAACATGGCATCAGAGGAGCGAAGAGCACGAGCGGGGCAATAGTGTGAGATGAGAGAGGAGAGATAGGAAGGAGCTAGACCGTGAAAAGCTTTGTAGGTTAACAGGAGAAGTTTATATTGGATTCTGAAGTGAATTGGAAGCCAATGAACAGTTAAAGCTCCCTCTTTTAAATCTGGTCACTCTAGTATAACTCCTGCACTTTAAGTGTTGTGATGAAGAGGGAATTTCACCATGTTCTCAATATATACAAATGACACCTGCTGAAATTCCATTTTCTATGCTACTGACTGCTCACTTGAGGGAATGGTGTTAAAGGCAAAACTGAAGTACTTTGGCCACATAATGAGAAGACAGGATACCCTGGAGAAGAGGCTGATGCTAGGGAAAGTGGAAGGCAAAAGGAAGAGGGGCCGACCAAGGGCAAGATGGATGGATGATATTCTGGAGGGGACAGACTTGACCTTGGGGGAGCTGTGGATGGCAACGGCCGACAGAAAGCTCTGGCGTGGGCTGGTCCATGAAGTCACGAAGAGTCGGAAATGACTGAACGAATAAACAACACAACAATCGAGATAAGTAGCCATTGATAGTCTTCTCATCCAGGAATTTATCTAACTCCTTTTTAAAGCCATCCAAATTGGTGGCCATCACTACATCTTGTGGTAGTGAATTCCATAGTTTAACTATGCGTTGTGTGAAGAAGTGCGTAGCTTGGGGCAACACAGCAGGAACAGGAAGCCCTTTCATGCCTGCCCAATACAATGAAAAGGCCCTCTCCTTAACAGGCAGGTTCATAGCAAGACAGGTCAGCCCTTTACACCAGGTTACAACCGTTCTCCCAGCTAAGCTAGCTTTCCATTAGAAGGGTTTTAAAAGAAGTAATAATTGGGGAGCATTCAAACCAACAACCCTTCCATCTGCTTTCTAACATGGCATTATTCCATGCCTCTCCTGAGGTGCTTTTTCTGAATGTGCAGACTGAACTGAATGTGTAAACAGGTAGGCAATTTTTTTTTAAAAAAAGTTAATATTGAAAGATTAGAACTAGAATCCAGAATTCTTTCCTTCAAACCAAACCAAACCAAACCTGCCCTACTCTATGGCTAGGAGTAATATTACTAGAAACATATTTACACATTATTACGTCGCTATGTATTTTGGATTAGTATCACTTTCTGCTTAGCTTTCTGAATTAACAGTTCTAAAAGCACAAGAAATATTATGCTAGGCATGGATATTTTATATATCAAAGTCGGTGGCTTTTGGTTAACTGACATAAGAACTTTTTCTTAGCTTTTGGAAAAGTTTCCTGGAGTTGGTTTTGGTCAAGTTCGACAAATCCATAGCTGAAACTTGAAGACCCATTCAAAAATATTGTGCAGTGAAGAGGAAGTTTGTTTTTTTAAAAATACATATTTTAGGACTTAATCAGAGCAATGTTACCCTTATCACTGTGAGAGATCAGTAACTAGAAAAGTAGGTGGCATGTGTATTTAGTTAGGTCTTGTTCACATTACCGTGGTGTAAAAAATCCCCCAATTTGCCTATATCTCTTAATCCTATGCATGTTTAGACAGAAAAATGCAATCCTATGTGTGTTTAGACAGAAAAAGTCCTACAATTCCAGGCATGCCCCAGCCAATATGGGAGTTGTAGCACTTTTTTTCTGTCTAAACATGCATAGGATTGTGCCTTTATTTGCTTTAACAATCACAGGATTAGCTGAGGCTGAAACACACTGTAGAAAAAGAGAATGTGAATGCACTTCTACCTCCTCCTACAACAGGTGATTGTGTAATAAATAAATAAATAGCTCATTTTCCTGGGTGTGCAGAGGGATACTATGGTAACAAACCCTGCTCCACCAAACTTGTGTAGAATTGCATATCTGCAACTTATAGTTAAATTATGGAACTCACCACCACAGGATGTAGCGATGACCACCAATTTGGATGGCTTTAAAAGGGGGGTTGGATAAATTACTGGAGGTGAAGGCTATCAATGGCTACTAGCCCTGATGGTTGTGTGCTATCTCTAGTATTCAAGGAAATAAGCCTATATGCACCAGTTGCTGGGGAACATGGGTGGGAGGGTGCTGTTGCACCATGTCCTGCTTGTTCATCCCTGGCCAATGGCTTGTTGGCCACTGTGTGAACAGAGTTCTGGACTAGATGGACCCTTGGTTTGATCTAGCATGGCACTTCTCATGTTCTTATGCCTCCATATGTACAAAACTGTATGCATGGAGGGTTTTATGTGTGGTTGGGGACTTTTTTGCAGGATCTGCAAGGAGATGTACAACACTATGAGAGTAGAGTTTGTAAGTGTGTAGTCCGATCGCAGACATGCAACAGTATGCGTGTATGATGGGGTGGAGCTTGGCATTGTGGTTCTATGCAGTACATAGATTTGTTGGATGTGGATAGGGTCATCTGAACAATGTTAAAGTTCTTTCTGAAGTGGGTATAGCACATCATTAAACTACAGAATTCACTACCGTGAGATGTAAGACCTTGCTAGACCTACCTGAAAATCAGTGCTTCAGGCGCGGCGAGGCCGTGCTACAATTAGCACAGGCCGTCGCGCCTATCTACATGTCAGACACGACGAAGCCCCGTCACGTCCGCCATTTTTTTTGTTAAAGGGGCTGGTGTGCGCAGGAGCGCACCACCGGAAAGGTAAGGAGTTTTTTTTAAAAAAAAAATAGGGTCCCCCCCATTCCCATCCCCATCCCCCGATTTCCCCCCACGACCTCCCCTGGCCTGCGATCCCCCTCTGTGCCTATCTCCTGTGTCCTGCCACCACCATGCCGCCGATGTCCCCAGCCGGTGTTTCCTGTTGTTGCCATATCCGGCCTGTGATGCCTGCTGTCTCCATGTCCTGCAGGCCGGACATGGCGACAACAGGAAACGCCGGCTGGGGACAGTGGCTGCGATGGCAGCAGAACACAAGAGGTGGGGACGGGGGGGGGTGAGACATGGACGTGGGGACAGGGGGGGATCGGAGGCCAGGGGAGGTCGTGGGGGAGAGCCGGGGGAAGGGGGCCGGGAGCGTGTGGCCCATCCACTGCTTTACCTGGCTACTTGTGCGTAAGTGCGGTAGCTGGGAAAAGCGGCGGAACAGTCCTGAGGCCGGGACTGCGGGAAAAACTGGGCTAAATGGGGTTTCATTTACCCCGCGCCCAGGGAGGTTTCACCCCTGCCTGACCCCGGGATCCCCTGTGCGTCATCTGGACGCACAGTGGCGAGCCCGGGGCGAGCACCAGGCTAAACTTCCATCTAGCAAGGCCCGAAGTGATGGTTACCAAATTAGATGGCTTTAAAAGGGTCTTAGACAAATTTCTGGAGGAGAAAGCTATCAGGGGCGACTAGTCTTGATGGCTAAATGCTACCTCCAGTATCAGAGACAGTATGCTGGGGAACAAGAGCAGGTGGTGCTATTGCATTCATGCTCTACTTGGGGCATTTGGTTGGCCCCTCTGCTGGAATGCTGGACAAGATGGACCCCTGGTCTGATCCAACAAGGCTCCTCTTACATTCTTATGTGTCTTGGCCCAATAGCCATTGTTAACACATGTAGAAAATCCTGGAACATTGTTCCTGGCTACAATTATTCTTAAACCACTGGGGTTCACTGTATGCACGTACAATAAGTTAAACAGTGCTAACGTTGTATTCCTAATTACGTATACATCCCAAACGCACAAAGTCCTCTCTTTATGCAAACAAAACATTTCTGATTTGGAAACTACTAGGACTACTGTTTTAATGTGATTTTAGATTGTAAGCCTCTGCCAGGATATTGTTGCTGTTTTATTTGTACATACTGTACAGCACCAAGTATATTAATAATTATTAATAATAATACGAGGTGGTGAGGTGCTGAGAAATGGGGAGCAACTAATATATTTAAACCCGGGCTCTAAATCCTAGTGAAAAACTGGAAACATCAATGACATGTTTATGATTCCCACTGTATTATAGCAAGAGATTTTCTCTGCTAGTTCTTTGCTCTTGTAGTGGGCATGAAAAAGCAGTGTGAGGAAATGAAACCATGGTTGCAAGAAACACAAAGTTAGCAAAGTTTAGATTATAATATAACAAGCTTAAGTAATATTTTGAATGCAAAGACCAAGGCCTTAGCTAGACCTAAGGTTTATCCTGGGATCGTCCCGGGATCGTCCCTGCCTGCTCCCAGGATCCCGTGTGTCACTTACATGAACAGGGATGACCCTGGAACAATCCCAGGATAAACCTTAGGTCTAGCTAAGGCCCAAGTGTACATTGTAAGCACAATTGCTTTCAAAACATTACTAATTATTTTGAGTATAATTTAATACAACAAACAAGGTAGCCATTGTGCATAATACAATGGTCTGGTTCAGATGCTCAATTCCTGGTTTGCTAAACCTTGGCCAGGAATGAGTGACAAGGGCCAGGCACCCCCCTCCCACAACTCCATTTCGTCCCCTTGGGGCTTATATCCTGCTTTTATTAAAACAAAGTTACCTGTTATGTCCAAATGGGGAACTGTAATTTCATGTCAGTTTACTAACCAGGACCTTAACATCCAGGTCATGATGAATTCAATTTATTTATTAATTACATTTCTATCCCCCCCAACAGCCGGAGCTCTCTGGGCGGTTCACAAAAATTAAAAACATTCAAAGTATGAATGAGCAGAACTACTGCGTGAGGCTGGGGATGTGCGAATCAGGAAAACCTGAGCTTGCTGAGGTGCTCGAATTCCACCTCAGAACTCATTCCCACCCAGCAGTAATGGTGAACTTTGTTGTTTTTCTTTACACATGATAATATGTGTGTATATGCATGTGTTTCCCCCCAGATGTATGCAGGTGTTCTCCCCCCATGCATTTTTGTACGCATCAAATAACAGGATCTTGTCAACTAACCATGCCTCTGATCTTGTCCACTGCCATGCCCCTTGTTGGCTCCGTCTTTGGCATTAGTGTGAACCCAGTCTGGTGACCAGGAGTGGGCGAATGAGTGATGTTCGAGCTTGTCAAGATTCTCCAAACATCAGCTCACTGCTCAATTTGTGCTCGCATTTGCCATCATTGCACATTTTGCACAAATGGAAAAATTGCACACAACAGTTATTGAACGTGAACATTGTGCAACTTCCCCAAATTTGCATTTTTTTTCAAAATTTACTTCAATGTGCCCCATGTTTGACTTGTTCCACCTACATTGCAGATGGGGCTGTCATGGCTGCCAGCATAGCTGGCAAGAGAGAAACTACTGTGTATACGTGTCTCTTCATGCATCTGATAACCCACATTGGCCCTATTTGCATGTAGCAGAGGCAAATAATAGGTTAAACCTCATGAAATTAACCTAACAACTAATTGTAGATTAACTTTGGGTTGTTTAATCCACAATTAACCCATAGTGTCCAATTCATATGTCATAGAGCATCCTCCCATCAGGCCAATTGGAGGTTGCATATTCACAATGACAGCGCTATGCAAACCTGGGAAATTGTGGGTTAATTAACATACAGTTTCCCACCATTATGGGCAAACCAGGTCCTTGTCTTTGTAAGGTCATGCCACAGCTCTTAGAATCCAGGTCTTACAATCTCCCCACGTAGGGGTAGGGAAATGGTCATTGGAATTGCATGCACCTGACGTTGGGTATGCAACATCATGTGTGGACATGCACGAACGTAGAGATGGCTATCTCTTGCACAAACTAAAAGGCAAAATGGGTGAGCCTGTAAGGATTACAAACCAAAAATGGCAATGCGTAATGCATGCAAAATATAAAGATGACCACAAATTGCATTGTGTTATCATTAGGTGGAATGTAAATAATAGGCACCTGCCTATTATTGAGCACCTGCTCAAGTTCTGAAGATTGCTGGTCACTTAACCCATTTCATGGAGACTTCATGAAGGACAACTTTCAGTGCAAAACTTCAGCAGTCCTTGATATGTAGCATGTAGCTACGTATCAGGTTTTTCTTCGACTAATTGCAGGCATATACACGGAGAAGAGAGAACCCTCCCCATGTGTGCTGGTGGTGAGGCAGAATTTGGGGTGGGGAGGAAATGACTGGAGGGTTTTTTTAAGCTCCCCTACCTGGGGGTGCCTTGATGAGGGGAAAGCCCTGCGGTGGCTCCACAGTGGCGCTAGGTCCTTTATATGATGCAGCAGCCATTGAGGAGCCATCCCAGGGCTTTCCCCTGAAGCTCTGAATTAAAAAAGGCAGGGACTTAACCGAACTTTTTTTCTTTGGAGCAAGGCAACAACAGCACATCCACGTCTGTCACCTTGCTCCAGTGTTGCAGCACAGGTGTGGCTGGCCGATGGCGATCCCTGATTGGTCGCCATCGGCTGGACAGGAAGGAGGGGGCAGGCCAGCGAACCCAATGGCCTCCTCCATGCCTCTGCACCTCCTCTGATAGTGTGGGGAGAAGGGCTTGGAAAGCCCCATGAGGTAGGAGGTAGGAGAGGGAACCAGTGAGGGACACGACGAGGCTCAGCAGCGCTTGTGTGGCAGAGCGTGGGGCGACAGTGGCTCTTCTTCCCCCTCCCATTAATGGCTACAACCCCTGCGCTCGCTCCTTGGCATGGGGACAACCCCCAAGGAGGACAAGCATGGGGTTTGGGTGGCTTGCAGCGCCAATGCTCCCCCTCCGGTGTGTGATGGTCCCAATCCAGATCTGGGCCCTGTTTGCTGACTTGAAAGTAAAAAAAAAAGTGAGTCCCATCTGCCCTCTTTGTATTTGATGTAGCATCTAGTTTTGCCCTGAATCTAGCCTGAAAGGTTTTGGTTAAGTGCACTTTTTCAGCTGCCTAAGGAGACATAGGGGACGACACTTCCAGATAAGCTGTTCTTCTGAGCTCTTGAACAAGCTGCAATGTGAAGTCTTTGCATGTTGTTTGTTGATCTCTAAGTTAAAGCAGCTGCATCTGTATACTTTAGAGTTAATTGGAACATCTGGCCCGTATATCTCCCGAGAAAGCTAGGATCATAAATGTTTAAAGAAGAGCTTTCCCATATTATCACAACTGGTAGTTCTATATCAGTGATGTTGCCAGAAGGTACTGCTGTTTGCTGACTCATCAGTGTGTGTTGTCAATGGCTTTTGCTGCCAAGCCTGCTTATCAAGGAGTCCCGTCACACTTCAGTGCAAAGTCACTACGGCTTTCTTGCATGATCCAAAATGTTGTGCTTAGATCTGCTCCTTTGGTCTCATCAGTGACTCCATAAATCACCAGTGACCCCATTCTTCAGCAGCATGCTTGTTGTTACATGCAGAGCACATGGCTTCCAATAAAGTTTGCTTTAGAACATCCATCGGTCTCCGATCCAATAAACCACTTGCCATGTGTCAGCAGGGTCTGTCACTGTATTTTTTTAAACACACAATCTTATATCCCTCTTCGCAGAAAAAGACTTAATTTTGTTTAAAAGGTTTGGAAAGTTTGCATTTGAAGGACCCCAGCACACAGAGCTCCCATACTGGGAGCTGTAGGACTTTTCTCTCCCTAACCCTGCATAAGATTGCACCCTTCATTTTTCAAAAAATGGGATGGGATGAGTTCTACTCTCTCTCCCATTGTTTGGAAAATTGAAAACCTTATAGGGGATCTATATTCAGCGTAAGTCGACCCTACTCATGTGAACAATGGTGAACATCCTTTTAAAAAAAGAAGCAAAAAAGCAACAATTTCCCCAAGTTAGAGGAATTTCCCCTTATTTATCAGACTTGACTCCCCCTTTGCACCTGAAATTGGGGATGTAGCAAGGACTATAAGGTAGCCCTCTTGAACACTTGAAACATGCTATATAGATGCTAAGTAGTGATAATAGTTATTGAACTTGACCCTAATCCCCCCCCTTTCCAGGAAATAAGATTTCCAAATCATGGAGATTTTTGGATTTTTCCCACTCAAGAGGCTTCATACTTGTGGATGAACTTGAACTGCCAAGTTTCAATGTCTTAGTTTGCCTGTAGGTATGTGGATATTCAACTATTGCAGTGCCAGCTTCAGTTTTTTGAGGGCCTTTGGGCAAAGTACTCCCTGGTGGGATCTACACTAATGGTTTAAAATGTTAAGGAAGGGTTGTGATAACTTATTGGGTCACATGATGCTATGGTTCTTATGTTTTAGCGTCATTGTATTTTCCTTCCTTCTTTCGTTGCATTTCTTCTGTTGTGACGTTTTAATAGCATTGCAAGTGTTCCTCTGTGCCCCCTTACATCGTAATAGCTGTATCTCACTGACTTTGGAATCATTGATGGTCAGCCAATCACTTTCCTGGGGGCATGGATACTTCTTTTCAGCGCCTAAAACCAGTGCACTATAAGCTCCAAAGGGCTTGAGGGAGGAAATTTAAAAACAAAAATATCATAACAAATCAACAGATGACCCAATCTGATTAAAATTTGGTATGCTGAAAGCCCTCATTAAGACCTGCCACTGTGCCGATTTTGTACTCTTTATCTTTAAAACTTACACAGATGTAAGCATTTATTTAATTTCCATTAAAAAATTATAAAAAATCAACGGGGGTGGTGGAAGGCAAAACCAGGAGATCAGGAAGTGGGCGGAGCAAAGAGACCAGCCACGAAGAGGAAGTACAAGCTACAACGATAAAAGAAACAGTGTGTCCTGCTCTAATCAATACTGGGAAAGCAAAAGGTTAGTAACGTGACATTACTGGAGTGTGCCCCGTGACGTTTAAAAACGACACAAATTAAAACGTTTCCAGTTGTAGGAAAAAACGTAATAAGCACTAGTGTAGATCCGCCCCCAGTGTTCTCCTATCATTCCCCAGTGAGTCCACCTTCCTACTAATATTGTTGCCAATTCCTCCTCCTCCCCTTCCTTATAAGTGCTACCACCTGCTTACTTTCAAGGCAGAGGGCCAGTGAGTAAATAGTGGCTTCTACTGTTCCTCCTTCCTTCTCAGCATCACTACCATTTCCTGGGCCAGAGAGAAAGGCAGGTGAACAAGCAGGTTGCAATGGTGAAGAGGATGAGCAACTCCAAGGGGCTCTTGTCTATGGGCTCCTGCTGAGTTGTGGGCCCTCAGCGGGTGCCTAATTATGCCTACCCTTAACACTGGCCCTGAATTGTTGTTCTGAATCGCAGAAGGACCTTCTTATTGTTCCATAATATGGCATTTTTCTTAAGGGCCAGACTATATATTTAACCCTAACATTGAGCCATCAACAAAAATGGAAGACATGCCTCTAGTTCCTTAGGTGTGCCCTCCCATCAATGTGTTTCATGTGTGTGTGTGTGTACGTACATGTAGGGAGCAGAACATGCAGATAGCAGCACATAGATAAAGGCTGTTTCCAGATGGAGGACACTGAGTGCGAAAAAGCAAGAAGGCATTGTTCCATCTTTCCCCCCCATAATGGGACAGTATAAAATGGAGAGGATGACAACTATGTAAGCCTTGCCCTGAAGCACCCCAAAACACATAGCTGCCATTTTCAGCAGCAATCATGCATTTAGAGCAAAGTCAACCTTGGCCTGCATGGACCATTCCCCCACCCCCCGACTTGTAGAATTCAGGTATATCATTCTCCACTTCCTCTGAATATAAGATAGAATTATTTATACACTATAAAGCGGAGCAGGGCAACGTGTAGTCTGTACGCAGCATGCACCTGCAGCTGATTTTTGGGGACCCACTACCGCCCCACCCCCGCTTGCACTGCTGAATTTGCTGCTGAAACTCAGCAATGCAATAACAGGAAAAGAAAAACACTGATTTCCCTTTAAAGCAAAATCACACTTGTGGAAGTCTAGAATTTTGGTGGCAAATTTGGAAGCGTGGCAGCAGGTTATAGTTCCCGATGTTATCTGTGAAAGTGAGTTGAGGATTCTTTTATTACCTGAAACTGTGGCCAGATGATTCAGCAGTTAAAAAAAAAAGCTTTGTTACAGGTTTCCGAGTGCAAACCAATATTCATATTTACCATGTTTTTGGTACATTGTATTGATTTGCCTAATCTGTGTTCAGTGCAACATTTGAGTTTTATGGACCAAAAATTCCTTATTGAATTCTGACAGTAGGATGAGTACGTATTTCACTTTGTATTCAAAGTATGTTTTCAAGAACTTTATCTTCTAAAGTTTTATGCATTCACATGAATCAAGTTCAACAGGGATATTGCAAATTTAGATTTTACTTGATGTGACATGCTTTCTTTTTACTCATTTTTTTTAAAAAAAACCACTGTAATAATCTTGTAAAGAAAGAGTCTGAAAAGTCAATTATTTCCCTGACTTTCTTCTGAAGTTTTCATTAAAATGACAGAAGAGATTAACCTTTGCCTCCAGGCTAAATAATAATAATAATAATAATAATAATAATAATAATAATATCGTCATTACCATATGACTGGCCATTTTGGAAATCTGAAAGTAATTCTTGGATGACTGCAATTTGAATGAATTAGAAATCTTTTTTTTCATACAAAAGAAAAGATGAAAGCTGGAGTCCCATGCATGTTTACCCGGGAGCAAGCACCATTGAACACAATGGGTCTTCCGTCTGAGTAAACATGCATATGGTGCACTGCTAATCTGCTGTACAACAGAAGTGGGTAGATCTCACTACACTCTGACATCCTTTAAAGCTGTACTGATCGTATGACTGAGGGCAGCTATACATGTTCCAGGGCAAATGTTATTGTTTCAAGTCCACTGGTGTTATACTATTGTTTCCTGAAACAGTTGCAGGATTTTAATCAGGTGATAATCAATGTACACATCCTGTGGGTCATGTTGCAGCTTAATAAAACAAGATAGGAATAAATTTTGGGCCCTGCAGGCAGCTGCTTAGCTCCTTCCTTTGCACAAGTGAGCAGACAAGCCAGGAAGTCTTCAGTTTATACTTTCCTGTTATGTCTGAACTGGGAAACTAAAACCATCTATATGCCAATAATGAGGGAGCCAACCTAACTTTTCTAGGGAGTGAAGCCTTAGCTAGACCTACCGGTCTATCGCGATGGAGGGGTGAAGATCTCACAATATTTTTATCACGAGATCTCCCCCTCTGTCTACACGTGGTTTGTGATGACCTCAGAGGGAGAGGATGTCACGGCCGCCTTTTTTTTTCTTAAAGAGGAAGCAGTGCATGAGCGCTCATGCGCAAAAGGTAAGTGTTTTTTATAAGTTAAAAATTTCCCCCGCTCCCCCTACCCCACTCCTGATGGGCGCAGAGCTCCTGAGGAGCTCTGTGCCCCATGCGCGGGTCTCAGCTCCTCGCAAGTAACTGGTGGGCCACACTTTCTGCGGTCTCGTGATCAGCCCAAGACCGCGGAAAAAACGGGCCTAAAGTGTAGGGCGAGATCCCCGGGCAAGGGCGGGACATCCCTCCCTGATCTTGGGATCTCTTGTGCATCATGTGAACACACAGGGACGATCCTGGGGATCGCCCTGGGATAAAGCCACATGTAGCTATGGCCTGAGTTCCACAACCAGGACACTGCTACACAAACGGCCCAGTCAGTGACCTGCAGTCCGGGTTCAGCTAACAAAATACACTCACACACATGCATTATCAGTGCATTATCAACCGCATTATCACATGCGGTTGTGGAATGAGCTCCCCAGAGAGGTTCGCCTGGCGCCTACACTGTACTCCTTTCATCGCCAGCTGAAGACCTTTTTATTCACTCAGTATTTTAACACTTAATTTTAACTTAAATTTAAATTATACTGTTTTAACTCTGTATTTTAACCTTATATCAATTTTGCTGCATGGTTTTATCCTGGTTGTGCTTTTTATATTGTATTTTGTATTTGTGTTTTTAACTTGTTGGTTGTTTTATGATGGTTTTAATTTTTGTGAACTGCCCAGAGAGCTTCGGCTATTGGGCGGTATAAAAATGTAATAAATAAATAAATAAATAAATAAAATAATAAATCAGTATACCTGTAGATATATTGCATCTATTGTTAATTGTTGCTAATTGGTCTGTTTCTATACCAAATTAGAATCTACTACGCCAAAAATCCAGTTGATTAAATGGAAGCCCATCTTTTGTATTCAGCTTGGAAAAAAAAATTAAGAATGGGTGCCAAGTTACTACAAAACCATCTTCCCAAAAATTATCTTACTTTATTTCTCCTCTAGCCCTCTAGCTCTGTTTTTTTTAAACCATGTTCTGCACTAAATGGGGCTCTGGAGTTCCTTAAAACAGTATTGTTTAGTTACAGACTGCACATGCTCAGAAGCTCGCAATCAATTCTGAGCTGAACAACAAATTCATAAAACAATGGCCCATGCTTTTTACAAAAGTGAGCATTGCAAGCAGGCGAATTCTGACCAGTGAGCCAATTCAATATGACATTGGCGGCATCGTTAATTATGACCAGAAGCCTATCGAACCTGGGGTAGTCATTGCCCTATGTGTGGACCTCTAAGTAATTGAGAACAACCAGGAAGTGCACTCCTTTGTTTTCTCTGAAACAGGCAAATATACCCACTCCGACTCTCAGAATCTCTCACTTCGGCTATTGGGTGGTATAAACATGTAATAAAATAAATACTATACAATTATTTAGAGCAAAAACAAAAACAAAATAGCTGTAATGATAAGAGAAGGCACCCTAAGAAGAACTGTTGTCCCCTACTCATTGGCCAACTAGGTCCAATATGTAGCCAGAGTAGAGAAGGGATGGAGAACCTCTTTGAACTCCAGGGTCAATTTGGATGTTGCGTTCCAGTGGTGGGTGGGGTTGAATGAAAAGTGGGTGGAGGGAAAAGCAAAAGGAGTGGGCCTCCCAAAAATTAACAAATCCAGCAAATTTTAGCTTATAGCTCCTTCTACCAGTAACTTCACCTTAGAGGCATTTCAACTTTTAGAATGTGGAAAGAACTGGAGAAAAGCCAAGAAACCAACAAACTATCAATGGTTGGGGGGAAGGCATTGAGTCCAGGGGAAAGGTGTGTGGTCATTTGGTGAACCCCAGAGGTCCAGATTTCCCATTTCTGAAGGTTTCCCATACTTGTAGTAGAGCCTTCAGACAGCGGTACCATTAAAGTTGGACTTTGCAGCAGAAATCCAGGGCTCCACTCAGATGAATGTGCAAGAGGAGCCCCAAATGCAACAGGGCAGGCTTGGTACATTTTGAAGTCATAGATATTACCATTTGCAGATGGAGGCCTCTATGACTAACTGCAGCATGGCCTTCAGCAATGGCTAAATACCAATAGGAGTTCTTTAAAAAAAGAGTGTGTCATTGTTTTCGTCTGTAAAATATTGGAAGGAATGCAAAACCCTCTGCAGCCAGCCGGGCTCATTGGCATTTATTCCACTGACTTCTCTTGAAAAAGGTGAAGGATCTGCAGTCCAGAGAGCTATGGATAGGGGACCCCTGTATCTACTCCCACAAGGCCGGTTCTGTGGCCATATCTGCTGCCACAGGTAAAACCCATTTGGAAGTATTGCACTAAAGGCATCTGCAGGCATGTACTCACCCCGCATAACAAGAGTTGTTGGAAGGAACGCTTTCAGCAGCTCAGCCCCCTGGATTTCGGCTCGCTTCCTCATCCACAGATTTTCCATTCCCCCCACCCCCATCAATAAAAAGTTGTGCACATTGTGGGTGCAATTTGCATAATTTGCCCAAATTCTGGTCATAATTTGCTTAATTTGTGAAAAATTTATCCACAATTTGGGCAGTTTGGGCAAATTCCTGCTGCAATTTGGGCAAGTAAAGTGAATTACTGCTGGAATTTATGCAAATTATTATTAATGAGAAGGGGTGGGGGAAAGCAACCAATGCAAAAGGTCTCTGCATTTCAAGAACAGCCTGCGGCTCATGAATGCAAGCTGAACCGAACAGGCAGTGGGGATTTGTCAAGCCCCAAATGGCTGGATTTTGATGGGAATCCTTTCATTTGTTTTTTGCTGTGTGTCTTATTTTCTACTATGCATACAAGTTCACATTCAAATCAAGTCCCTATTTCTACCAAGTGCTCCTTCAGTGGCATGTTGTTTTAAACAAACTATCAGAAAAAGCTGCTTTGAACACATGTTTGAGCATGGGAAGCAGCCCTCTCCTGCTTGCCTTTAGCACATCAAGGCCATAGCTAGATCTAAAGTTTATCCCTGGATTGTCCAGGGTTTGCCCCTGCCTGAGCACTGGATCCCCTGTGTGTCACCTAAATGGACAGGTTTGACCCCTGGACGATCCAGGGATAAACCTTAGGTCTAGCTATGGCCCTAGTGTACATGTGAAGCCGATCCAACTTATTGAAAGCATGTGTATTTATTTATTTATTTATTTATTGCTCATATGTCTAGACGAAAACTCTTGAAGAGGCTTGGAGTAAAAATAAATTGAAACAGCAATCAAAAGGAATAAAAATCAATGCCACATTGTAATAAATGACATAAAAGAGAATCAAAGTATGAGAAATAGCACAATAAATCAGGAGGCAGAATAAAACTGCCTCTTCAAAAAGCTCTGATAGGCCAAAAGCTCTGGTAGGCCAAACACCATCCAGAAAAGTTCTGAAGGGCTGTTCACACAACATGCTTACAACCTATGGTTCAGCAATAACCCACACCCAACTACTGAGAGTGGGTTGTTGCTGAACCATGGGTTATTTGTTGAACGATGGGTTAGCATTTTGTCTGAACCCAGGGTATTCTCTGCAGGGTGGCTTGTTAACATGCAGTTTGGCTTGTTAGCCACCCTGAGCAACCCAACAACAAACCATGGATTCTCAAGGTGGCTTGTTCAAGAAAAATAAGCCACACTGCATGGTTAAAAACACACTAACCCATGGTTCAACAAAGAACCCACAGTTCAACTACAATAGCATTCTGTGTGAACCCACTCTCTGTTTTTCTAAAAACAAAGAGTAAGTTGGCCAGGTAAATCTCCCTGGCCATGCAGTTCTACAGCTGCGGTGCCACCACTGTTGAGGACCTAGGTCTTATTGTCTCTTGCTTTTCCTTTGATGAAAAGGGCCCAAAGGCTAGAAGTGATGTCACCATACATATTTTGGAGCTCCTGCTACCATTGGTCAATTGGAAAGGTGAAGCCATTCTGCACATAAGGAACGTCCTGCTGGATCAAATCAGAGGTCTATCTAGTCCAGAGGTGTTGATATTCAGGCCAATGGACTAAATTTGACCCATCTGTGATCTCAGTCTGATCCTTTCGGGTTCCCCAGAGGTCCACATTCCCTTCCTCTGGCCCCATCCTTCTCCCCAATCCCCAATTTTTTTGTGGTCTCCCATTGTTCCCCAGCAAGTAGTAATTTAGAAGCAAAAGTGACTTTAACTTCATAGGCCATAGCTAGACCTAAGGTTTATCCTTGGATCGTCCAGGGGTCAAACCTGTTCATCTAGGTGACACACAGGGGATCCAGTGCTCAGGCGGGGGCGAACCCTGGATGATCCCAGGATAAACCTTAGGTCTAGCTGTGGCCATAGTCTCCTGTCCCCAAGAGGTTGGAAATAAATGAGACCCTGGAAATCATTCCTAGCTGCACCACTCTGATCCAGTTCCACAAGGCACCATTTTATTTCAGCTGGGGTTGTCAGGTTTTCCAATGAGCTCATGATCACGCCTTCCATCATGCCTTCAATATCCAGCAGCTGTAATTAAAAGAGAGAGAGAGAAAGAGAGAGAAAGAAGAAGGATTAACTCAGCTTGTAGCTAAGACAAATTTACAACCTATATCTCATGGCTCCCAAGTTGTCTAATTGCTTTGAAGATGAAGAGAGCATTTTCATAAGGGTGAGAAAACCAAATTTAATAAACAAAGTATCCATAGTGTGACATCAGAGCATGATTGCCCTTGAATAACATTTTCCATCATACTACACTAGACATGGCGGGGGGGGGGGGGCGGGGAGAGAATGTATTGCAGTGGTACTAACAATTAGCTATACTTGGCACAAGGGACTGAAAGAACAGCTCTAGCGGCAGATGAAATCATAGAACCTCAAAGAACACTGTATAACTTAAAAGAAGTAGATGTAAGTTTATGGGAATGCTGCTCGTAACATCAGTCCCTTGGCACAGGCAGAGTTAATGTTTGCATCCTTCTGGGTTTACACATTTCCAGTAAAAGATCTTGCTAGTTTGGGAAGGCAATTCAGTGCTGGCAATATGGAATGTTTGAGGGATATAAACTTATGTATCAATATATTTAGAGGCAAATTAGCTGACTTAGTGATAAAAAGAAAGATAAAATGTTTTCATACATTAGGGGCGCTGCGCTATATGTTTAATAGGGATGTTCGTCACCAGGAAATCTGGGCCTTTTTGGTTCACTGGATTTCCACAGCATCTGCAACTCGGCTTATATTTGCAAGCTGACCCACAGATTTCTTCCTGAAATCCAGAACTTTAATTTTTTGGGGCGCAAATTACAGCTGCAATTTGGGGGAAATGCCACAAATTTTGGCCGAAATTTGCAGAAATTATGCAAATTTGTGCCAATTGTTATTTACTTCTTTTTTTAAAAAAAAGCCATGAAAATCTGCAAACTGGCCAAACTTGATGCAGACTGAGTCAGGCCAACTTGTGGGAAAACAAGCCAAAGTCCAGGGGGCGGAGCTGATCATAGCTCCACCCACTGGACGTATTCCTCTGACATCCCTAGTATTCATTGAATGTGTCATCACTGCTACATCCTCTTTGCACCAGAGCCCTCACATGGTCCTACATGTTCAACGGCATGAATCGGTTTTTAGCAGAGCAGACAACCCCCCTCTACTAGCGATGGGTGAGACGTTTTTTGTTTTGTTTTTTCATTTTAATGCAAGTGTAGCCTATTTGCACTTCCCAAACCAGAACACCCTGAAAGACCAACATTCATACTTCCCCAAATTTTGCAACATGTGCAACATGCACATGCAATGTGGTTCGCATGTGCATGAAATATGAAATGAACAGGGGAAAGGCCCACAAAAACGCATGCAACAGGGAAAAGTGTCTACAAACCTGCATTTTATTTAGAAAGTCCACACAGAAATATGTAAATTTATAAAATTGCATACAAAAAAATGTGTACATTTAGATGTAGGTATGCATTTCCGTGCTGTCTTTAGAAAATTTGCCAACTGATGCCAAAATGGGATGGAGCCTAGTTAAAGTAGGGAAAAAGAGAAACTGCACAGAATTGAA
This sequence comes from Elgaria multicarinata webbii, assembly GCF_023053635.1. Classification (NCBI taxonomy): domain Eukaryota; kingdom Metazoa; phylum Chordata; class Lepidosauria; order Squamata; family Anguidae; genus Elgaria; species Elgaria multicarinata. The sequence goes on from NC_086177.1 coordinate 98,062,145, forward strand.
CCTGACCGATTAGTCCATCCCCACCCTGCCCATCTGCTCATTGAATTCGTAGAGGAGAGCCAGCAGTATCTGAAAGGGCCACTGCTGCCTTGTGGCTTATGCATGGGAAAGTGTGTGGAGATGTCCCTCCGTTCCAGTCTGTGATCTTGTCCTACTTCTCCAGAGTGAAGGGTAAGGTGCAAAGTAGGGCTGTGCACCCCCTCCCCGAACCGCTTCGGATCCTGATCCGGACCTCCCTTGATCCACTCCGGAACCAGATCTGGAGCGACATCTGGAGGTCTGGATTGATATTCAGCCCCCATTTTGCCCCCTCTTCCCCACTTACTTGCCTCCGTGGTGGACAGCAGAGGCAGGTAAGTGGGGAGGGGGGAGGACAAAATGGGGGGCGAATAAGCCCCCCTCCCCCACTTACCTGGCTCCGTTGTCCGTCGTGGTCCGGGTATCAGCTTCAACTACGGCCCAGGCCTGAGGCTGAATTGGGCCACTAGTGCCCAAGAGAGTTCATTTTCCCCAGCAGACGGCCTACAATCCAAAGGCATTCAAATAGAGACGGGGCAATTCTACTCCACTCAATTCAGAATTGGCTCTCTGCTTATGAATTTTCTTGGCCAGCATTTGGGGGGAAAAAATCTGTTTCCGCGAGTTCTCTCCTGGCTTGTAATGTTGGCACGTGCATAAATGCTGACGACACTCTATTTGGTTGTGTTTGTTGCATTTCCTCCTGGGAAGTGTAGTTCTCACCACCTGTCATGGCTGAGAGCCAGTTGGAAATTCAACATACACACATACCCACTGCCAAAAAACACATGTCTAGAAACAAGAGAGAGTTTTAGATCTGGAGGACACTTAACCACATAAAACATTTGCATGGAACAATCAAGAGAAACTAGAGATGTTTGAGAAATTCATTTCAGTTTGGTTTTGATCACACCTTCTGGACCGAACATGGACTCGGATGCAATCTGCACTCTGAGTCTGTACATTTCTGAGCTTGAAGATCCTCTCCCACCCCAAAAAGTGTTTGACAGCATGCATATATTTGAAAAATGCGCGCGCGCACACACACAAATATGTAGTTTTGGAAAATGCAGACAAATACGCTTCAATCAATGGATGAAAATGCGTACATTCCCAAGTTATGCTCTATTTTCTTAAAGCTCAAGGAGTGGGAGAGTGGGAGCTTCTAGGCCTTTCCCCACCTGTAATAGTCCGTCTCCCACAATCATTTTCACCTCAGGTGACCTCCAGTGGGCTCAGTTGGACCATGGACAGTTTAACAGCAGGTATGGGGAGGTTTATCACCCCTTGCCTGCATGCCCACCCATGTCGCCCTAAAAAAAAAGACCCTACCCCCTTCTTTATATGTGAGTGGGACTGATTTTTGTGAACCGCCCAGAGAGCTTCGGCTATTGGGCGGTATAGTAATGTACTAAATAAATAAATAAATAAATAAATAAATAAATAAATAAATCCAGTTTGCTGTGGTGTCATCTGCTTTGGTCATGGTGTGTTAAGATGCCCACATTATTATTATTTTTAAAATCCATCAAAGATATTAGAGCAGGGGTGTACAGCCTCAGCCCTACGGGCCGTATCCAGCCCTCCATGGGTTCCACCTGAGCCCTTTGGGGTTCTACAGATGCTCGCACTCCTTTCCCTCCAGAAAAAAAGCACAAAGCTTGCAATCCGATACAGACTCGAGTCAGAACAAGGTTTGAGATGGTATTCAGAGATCCTTGTGATATTGAGTGGGATATCAATGTTTTAATAAATAAATAAACAAACTTCAGTGAGCTTGAATTCTGCTGATTTCCACATTCCTGGAAATGACACAATAGAAAGAAGTTGCTCGCCAAACCATACAAAAGGCCGTATATGCAGCTGATCTTGTTAGTCAGCTTCATATAGGTCTTAGCTAGACCTACTTCATAGCATGCGATGGTGGAGGGAAGATCTCGCGTTGTGATTAACGCAAGATCCCTCCTCCGTTTACACGTGAGGCGCGATGACCTCAGGAGGAGAGGCGTCGCACCCGCCATTTTTTTTAAAGAGGAAGAAGCGCACAAACGCTTGTGCACTAAAGGTAAGGTTTTTTTTAAAAAAATTAATTACTTTTCCTGCTTCCCCACCCTACCCCCGCTCTTCCAGAACATTTGAGAACTACAAGTTCAATCGCAGCTTTTAAAGCTCAACTAAAAACTTTTCTTTTTCCTAAAGCTTTTAAAACTTGATGTTGTGCAGACTTTATACTGTTAGTTTTACCCTACCCTGTGCCTGCTTACCCTACCCTGTGCCTGTTTGCCTTCTCTTCCCCTCCTTATTGTTTTACTATGATTTTATTAGATTGTAAGCCTATGCGGCAGAGTCTTGCTATTTACTGTTTTACTCTGTACAGCACCATGTACATTGATGGTGCTATATAAATAAATAAATAATAATAATAATAATAATAATAATAATAATAATAATAATAATGATGGACGCAGTGGCTCTTGGCTCCGAGTGAGGAATCGCTCGGAGCCGGGTCAACCCATGGCAACAGGCTGCAAGTTCCGCGGTCTTGGGCTCAGCCCGGGTCCACGGAAAAAGCGGGCCCAAAGGGGAGGGTGAGATCCCGAGGCAAAGGAGGGATCAACCCTCCCTGATCCTGGGATCCCCTGTGCATTGTGTGGACACACAGGGATTTCGCCCGGGGATTTCGCCCGGTCTAGCTAAGGCCATAGTCATCCACCATAGCTTCCTTATAAGTAAGGTAACATGGCAGGATTTTTTTTTTTTTTGCACATGTAATTTCACAATAATCCATGAGTTTCAGCTAGGAATTTGTCAAAAATAAAGAGCTATCTGATCAGTCTGACAGCTGACCATGTATGGACAGAATCTCATTTTATATTCCAAGCTAGAGAAGATCATCTTGGAGAAGGGAACTGATGCTTGATTCATAATATATCTGAGGATTACAAACGGAAGGAGCATTTCCTCCTGCCCAGACCCAAAGATCATCTTCAGAGTCTTCTTCATCTTCATTTGCCCCTGCCAAATGAGTGAGCTGCTAAAGAGATGGCCTTTTCAGCGGTGGCACTCCGGTTGTGAAAGCACGTCCCTGCAGAAGCTCACCTTTGTGGTCTTTTTGGTATCAGGTGAAGAACTTTTTATTTTCCCAGGATTTTTAATCCTTCATTTTTGTTTTAAATTAGTTATTGTGTTATTTATCTTATTGTATTGTATTGTACTGTATTGTATTGTATTGTATTGTATTGTATTGTATTGTATTGCATTATAAATCTGCTTCTCCAGGCAGACTACAAGCAGTTAAATGACTAAAATGCAATACAAACAGTTAAAAGACAATGCAAATATTTTAAACAATGAAAAATACAATACAAAAGTACAAACAGCACAGGAATAAATTAAGATATATAAGAATGGCCAAAAAAATCCAGAACTAGAACTTTTTAATATATTTATATTGTTGGGTGGTTGTTGTTTTTTACTTTTATTTTATTCTCTTTGAAATGTTATAAAGTTTTATATTTTATCATGCTGCATTTTGGAGTTTTACCTTTTGGGAACTGCCCAGAGAGCTTTGGATATTGAGCGGTACAGAAATGTAGTACATAAATTAATAAAAAGAAATAAATTACGGCTTGGGACCAGGCTACGTCAAAAGCCTGCCTGGCTTTTAAGAAAATGGGATAGCCCCTTTTCTTAGTCCTGCCACTATGGGTGGCACATTTGGGTGTGTGTGTGTGACACAAAACAGGGCCTTCTTGGTGGCTGCTCCCATGCTCTGGAACTCCCTGTTGAGGGAAGCTAGCTTGGCTTCCTCTCTGCTGTCCTTCTACCAGCAGGTGAAGATGTTTTTTTTATTATTTAAGCAGGCCTTTGGCATGTAAGTTGGGCTGTTGGACTGGATGCTGTTTTTATTCATTTATTGTTGTGTGTATGTTTTTTTTTAATTGTGGTTTTAATGTATTTGCTTTATGTTTGTTTTAATTAGGATCTTATTTGAAATGTTGGCCTTCATTGGTGTTAGCCAGCCTGAGTGCAATTTTCTGGTAGAAATTATTTTAATAAATACATTCATAATTCAAACAGGGTCACTGTACACCTTGGAGACCTCTCTCAAGTTCCGAACCCTTTAATGGGAAGCTTCAAGCCAAAGCACCGCACCCCCCTTTAAATCCCCTTCAACTTTGCTTGAAGGGCAGAGCTCTGGCCCTTGCCAGGCTCTACTTGGGGGATAGAAATGACTCTGTTCAGCTCCCCACTCCGTTGGATAAATATCTACCTCTTCTGGGAGCTTTCCCAGAGCCTGGTTTTTTTGGGAACCTGTCCTCTGGATCAGTGGTCTGGAACTTGTTTTTCTTGCTATTGAATAACTCCAGCTGAAGGCAGGACCCGCCATTTGGCTGAGTGCCCTGCAGTCTCCCAGCTTTGATGGAAAAGGATGCTCTTTGCCCAACCCTGGTGCAACCATGCCAGGACACCAGGAAAGCACCAGATCAGCCCTTCTGCTCTCCCCCACCATCTTTGTCAGTCTTCCAGCAACCAGGTTCTGTCCAGGGCCCCCCAGGGCTAGAACTCCCTCTCGCTTCTTGTGTGAGCAGCCTGTGCATAAATCAATCTTGTGGGCACCTCTCTGAGCTGCAAAAGCTGGCTTCATCCCTTTGGAGCAAATGGGACAAAGCCAATTCCAGTGTAATTCTGCAATGTAGGAGTTAGGTTGCATGGCCAAGATGAATGGTGGCAAGGTAAAGGTGAGTTTGGATGCAACCTGGATGCAACAGAGGCAATGTTCCCCTGAATGCTTCTCCATGACCAAAACTGCATGTGGATTCTCTGAAAAACATGATCATGTATATTGATCCCCACTAACTTGGTAAACCCACACGGTATTTGTAAAGACTTAGGTCTGCTTCCCCAGTACTCATCAACCAGGGATTTAAGATTGCTTGCGGTGCTCTTGAAGAATGTAGTCTGTGGAGCTATGACATGTGGCAGAGTTTTCTCTGTGGTGGCACCCTGGCAATGGCGATTCCCTTCCAGTAGAAATTCAGCTGTCCCCAACTTCGTTGTCATTCAGGAACCAGCTAAATATTTATTTATTTGTTCCCTCACTGAGGTTTGTCCCCTTCCTGATTGGTTCCGGCTCAGCTTCTAAGTGGTACTGTAGCAAACTCTTATTTGTGACTGAAGCTCGCGTTTTATATTGAATTTTTCACACTGTAAAAGTTATATACATGTATGCATTTTAAATTTTTTAATCTATACATTTATAAACTGTATGCACTACCGGTGGTTATTTGTTTTGACTTGTTTTGTTGTGCAGTCACTGTATCATGTGCATTGCATCCCCTGCATATCGACTTATTTATTTGTACGTTATTGGGGGAGTACAGGGAAGTGTTTTATATATTCCAGTGAGGGTGTTTACTGGATTTTTATTCGTGATTTTATGTTTATTTGTGGTATTGTTTATATCAGCTGTTAGCCATCCGGGGTGTCTTGTGAGGAAGGGTGGAGTACAAATCAAATCAGATTAATCGATCAGTCAATAAGGTGGTAAACCTCTGACTGCAGAATACCAGTTAAGATTATGTATATGCCATAGAGAAAGCTAGTATATCTAAGGTGACCATATGAAAAGGAGGACAGGGCTCCTGTATCTTTAACAGTTGTATTGAAAAGGAAATTTCAGCAGGAGTCATTTGTATATATGGAGAACCTGGTGAAATTCTCTCTTCATCACAACAGTTGAAGTTGCAGGTGCCCTGCCCTCTTTTAAATCTGGTCACTCTAGTATAGCTCCTGCAGCTTTAACTGCTGTGAAGAGAGAATTTCACCATGTTCTCCATATATACAAATGACACCTGCTGAAATTCCCTTTTCTATGCAACTGTTAAAGATACAGGAGCCCTGTCCTCCTTTTCATATGGTCACCCTATAATGGCTACACTGGAACCTTTCTTCCTGACTTACTGCGTGGTGGACCATTCTGTCATTTGAATATGCCCACCTATCGACTGAACTGGGACAGTGCAGACCGAATTTTTGCAAACTCAGTAAGAATTAGGTCTTACACAGAATGGACTGTTGAAGGTGTGAAGTGGTTAAGTAGAGCAGATTAAAAAGAAAAAAAAACCTATCCCCTGGTGTAGTTCACAACTCACTGAAACCAAAGGTAAAAATATGGTTGATTTAAAATAAATATAGGCTGAGACATGATGGTGGTAGACTGGAGTTTTAAAACCAGGGGTGGAAGCTTTAGTCTATTTCTGGTCCAAGTCAGTTTTGCATGTATTCATCTGTAAATCTGTTCTTTCCAGTGTCTGTATCAGTCTGCAATAAATAGAAAATTCACATGAAAATGTGCATTTTTCATATCCAATTTTCCTGAATGCACGTATTTTGTACTTAAATTTCTCTAATAGATGTAGTTTGTATCCCACTTTCTGTACTAGACCATTTTTGAACCACATTTTTCATTGCAAAATTAGGAGAAGTGCACAATCTGGAGGATAACTGTATTACAATCCACATATTAGTCTGGGAAGTGCAAATTAGGTTGGCTTGCTTAAAAATGTGGAGTGAACAAAATTCTTCACCATCTCTAAAGCCCAGGTGTGCTACAATTTTGAGCAGGGATGCAGAACATCCAGCCCATGGGCCTAATTTGGCCTCTGGAGGCTCTACATCTGGCCCACAATAGTTCGTGGCCCCTCCACAGGCCCCACCCCCTCTGCCCCTAAGCTCCTTCCCTCTACAATCCGTTCTTACTGGGGGCTGTGGATGATAAGGGGAGAGGGATATTCATTGTTATCTCCTATCACAGATCAGAAATAACAGCAGGGATTCCCTTTCACTGCTACACAGCCACGTTGGGTCACAGCTGCCTGCATCCACTTGACTTCTATGTTGGAAAAGTGAAGGGGATGCGACCAGTTCAGCTGCACCCATTTCGCTTCCTTCCTGCAGTGGGAAAGGCTGCATGAAACAAAGTGTGGTCTCTGGCACAAATGCTGAGTGGTAGATCCACCCGGCCCTTTGGCCAAAGAGCGGATGATGACAGGTGAGCGTGGCCATGCCCACTGATTTCAGGGGCACAACCATGCTCACCTGGCATCATACATCCCACGGAGGGCTGGCTGGTGGATCACCCCCTCATCCCTCTTTGGTGCTGAACCCCTGAAGTACGGGGTGAAGTCTGATTTTTTTAAGGCCAAGGATTGTGAGAGTGGGGGCTTCTAGGCCTTTCTCCACCTACGAACATAAGAACAAAAGGAGTGCCCTGATGCTGGATCAGACCAAAGGTCCATCTAGTCCAGCACTCTGTTCACACAGTGGCCAACCAGCCATCGGCCAGGGACCAACAAGGCAGGACACCTGTGACAGTCCTTCACCCCAATCATTTTCATCTCAGGTGACCTCTGATGCCTCCAGTGGGCTCAGTTGGACCATGGACAGTTTAGCAGCAGGTATGGGGAGGTTTATCACCCTTTGTCTGCATGCCCGCCCATGTCGTCCTAAAAAATGGAACTTACCCCCTTCTTTATATGTGATTGGGACTGATTCCGGTTTACTGTGGTCTCATCTACTTTGGTCTTGGTGTGTTAAGATGTCCACATTTAAAAAACCAAGCAAATCCATCCAAGTTATTAGAGCAGTGTTGTACAGCCTCAGTCCTAGAGGCCATATCCAGCCTTCCTGGGGTCCCAACTGAGCCCTTTAGGGTTCTACAGATGGTTCCACTCTTTCCCCTCAACCACCAGTTGTTTCATGGTTTCCTGCCTTTCATGTTGCTCCCCACATTCTAAAAAGTTGAAATGCCTTTCTCAAGGCTGAGTTACTGACAATCAGTTTTTACAATTTGGCTTTTTACAGAGTTACGTTTCCCTCTTCAATGTGAGCGGCATGTAAATGATCACAGTGGTGTAGCTGTAGCCAGTGTTTATGTACAGGAGGTTGTCTCCCTGAAAACATGACATTTAGAACTCAGAAAGCATCCTCTAATGTGAAAATGGATCGATAATAAACTTCACGTGGTTGGCGCTGACAGCACGGAACCTTGGCTTTTCATTCCTCATTAAGCTCCCATGTCCCCGGTTCATCAGCAGAAGCAGGGCAGCCTCAGCTTGGCAGGAAATGTATTTGTGGGGGCTTCAATTGTTAACATGTGCTACGTAATTGCAGATTTATTCAAATTAGAGGCAAAGGAGAGAGAAAACAGAGGCACTTGAAGTACCGTTCCCCAATCTGAAGTCCTGTGTGGCTCAGATCCACGCTGAAGGGCTGCTCTCTCAACTTGGATAATGTAATGTGATTATATGCAATGAGTTGTACAGTGCCTAGCACTGAAGCGGGATTGTATAATTGCACAGAGGCATTCAAAAATTATATTCCTATGTATTAAGAGTATTATGGGATAAGAGATCTCTTTGAAACTTGTTGTTCTCTGAAGGTACAAAGCGCACAGATAACGAATGATTGGAGATTTATTGAATGCAGGCAGCATTTTATTGGCAAAATATGGGAAACAAAATTAAACGCCATCAGTTGAGTTTTGGAATCGCAAAACATGGAATATTGTGTTGACGCACAAACAGACTTACTTCAAATACAATTGGGAATGGAAAGTTACTTGTAATGAGATATTATAAAAGCAATAAGGCGTCTTCATTCAGTACTGGAACAGGATGATGCCATCTGGGAATGTTAAAGAAGTTTCAGCTCTGATGAGATTTACTGATATAGGCTTATTCTGAATTATGATTGATATCCATGTCATTTTGGTCATTGTGTTTGACCTATTCTTACTTATCTTTATTATATATATATGAAAAAGCACACGTGCAGACATGTGTGCTTTTCTGCTCCAAAAATGACCCCTCTTGAGGTCTGTTTTCTTTGAGAAAAACAAGCTTATATGTTGTATGCCATTTGTTGTAAACCTAGATTCCAAGCACAGATTCAGAAGCTTGGGCACTGTAATAGGTTGAAGAGACATATTAGGAAAACACATAAAATCTGTTTAAAATAAGTCTTTCTTTCTTTCTTTCTTTCTTTCTTTCTTTCTTTCTTTCTTTCTTTCTTTCTTTGATACTCCTTCATCCCTGGTATTAGATATAAGCCACCCACAAAAATGTGATTAATTATAATGTACTGAATTTCTGCCAAAACTGTCTACCTTGTGCAGGTGATCTTTGCGGAGCATGGAGCTAATGCTTGGATGGAGTACAAGGTCTTTAATATGGGCATTGAGATGTCATTCTTCACCAGGAGGCAATTCCCACACTTTCCTGGATTGAAATTCTTTTCTTTCTTTCTTTTTTGCCTGGTGGAGGAATGTGTGCATCTACTTTCTCTCTCTACCACACCCTGACAGCAATTTATACACCATCAGTGGCCCTGTTTAGGCAACACGCTAAACCATGCTGCTTAACCACAAAATGGTTAATGGATGCATTCCGTTAACCATTTTGTGGTTAAGCAGCATGGTTTAGTGTGTTGTCTGAACGGGGCCTTTCTCTAAAATGTCCACGGTGGCTAACAACAATTAAAAACAGCAACCAATCAACCAATCGAGATGATGAAGAACAATCTATAAAAAAAACTGCAGATAAAATACAATAACACAATGACAGGCTGTCATGACTCCTGGTCCTTGGACCTTCCAGGGCACAGCAGAGGATTCTGATGAGGATAAGACGCAGAGGTAGGTCAGCAGGACCTTCTTCAGGGCCTTCCCAGTGAGAGAACACAGCCCTGATATCTTAACTCAGAGGATGAATCTCTGGCAGGGCCTCCATTCCCCCAGCCTTGCAGAAGACCCAGGCTACAAAATCAGGTGAGGGTCCTTTAACAGTCCAGATAGGTCCTTCAGGAGGGTGGAGATGATCAAACTATAGGTTATGTCAGCCTACTTATGATTTCAGTTGGAGCTAGTTCCCTGCTGAGACAAGATCCTCCTATTGTCTTAGGAGGAGAGAGTTCCAGTAGCCAGACCCACTTGGAGCTATCCAAGGTAACATATTCTTCTGCTCTGCCATGCCTATTTTGACCTCACTCTCCTTACTGGATGGGACTTCCCTTGTCTTCATCTGACTGCCATTAATTGCTTCCTCTTCCTTTGTGTGCCTGAAGTATCCACAAATTAGGACCAAGGCAGATGTTACACTGATCAATTCCCCCCTATGAAGCTGCAACACTAAAAGTAAACAAAAAGGTCACTAACACGATGTATCACTTCTTTAAGAGGCAAACCCCAGAGGCCTTGGCATAGGAACATAGGAAGCTGTCTCCTACTAAGTCAATCCCTTGCTCCATCTAGCTCAGTATTGTTGACACTAACTGGCAGCATTTCTCTGGGTTTCAGGGAGCCCTGCCTGGCCATGTCAGTGGTTGAACTTGTGACCTTCTGCATGCAAAAGCTGTGCTCTGCCACTGAGCTGTGACTTGCGCAAGCCATGTGATTGAATTAGAAGGAACTGTTTCACATTTGCAGCAGAAGCATATACGAGTGATTGGAGCTGTATAACGTTCAGGGGCTGGAACAAACCTGGCTTTAAATGGACCATTAACCCAGGACAATTCCCAGTTAAGAACCACTTGTTTCATTTCCTCCAATCCATCTTTTCCCCTGCCATGGCTTTTCCCAGTGAATTACAATAATAAACACTTGAGGTTTTGGAAGATGCGAATTTGTGCAAAAAGCAAGTTTGGGAAATTAAAAAAAAATCAGACTCTACCAATGAGCGGATGATTGAACAAAAGACATCTGACAATCCACAAAACATAGATGGAACAGATTTGGCAAAATCTGTAGACCCCCACCTGCCTGACATGCATTGTCATATGTGTCTGCTCTACCACCATGCAAATATAAATCCTCAGCCCCACACGGGTCACTGGCCTTGGGAAGAACTGTTTGCAGAATTGCATCTAAATATATATATTTTAGGCCGGACTATTCTGAAAGAGAACCATTTAATTCACGTAGCTTTAGAAAAGAATAGGCAAGAGTGACAAGACAGTCATAGGAAACCTCATCAGACAAGAGACAGAGCTAGATTTGTTCTCAACTGTCCGTCTGTCATTCAGCTCCCTCCATGTGATGATATGACCTAACTCTTGCTCCTTCGTTGCCCTGCATTGGGATTAGGATACTGAAGGAATACAGGAGGGGAATTGGGCGAAGGATGAGGGGGCAGGAAAAGCTGGAACATCCAAGACTCCGTCCCTTTTCCAAAATGCATCATCTGGTCCTTATTTGTTCCAACGGTTGTCCTTTCCTTCCTGCCCTATGCCTCTGTCTTCTGTCACTGCTTGTCCTGTCCTGTCTGTCTTGAGCTGTAAGCAGTTTAGATCTGGGAAGCTTCATTGCCAAGTAGTCTGCAAAGTGCCATCTGTCTCCATGAGGTCATATAAATAATGGTCTTGTGAAAATGGTAAACTTGCGTTTCATAATTGCAGAGATAAAGTCTAGAGTTTCACAGAGGGAGATAGACGAGCTAAGGAAGGAGAGGGTCAGAGGAAGGAACTCGCAAACTCTGCTTTCTGTCTAGGCTGTGAGGTTTCCAGGCTTCTTTTGCTTCCTTTAGATATTATTCAGCCTCCTGAATAGCTGACACTTACTCAGGATACTTCATATTTTTAAAAATATTATTAATAATTATAATTTAGTTATATTTAATTTCCTGTTCCATTCATACTCGTTTAGCCAAGTTGGTAAACACTGTATGTTGATCAGCTAACTTATGATCCCAATTTGGTTGTATTAATCAGCTTGCAGTGAAATTGCAGACTTTTGAATATGGCTGATCATCACTGGAAACATAAAGGTAAGGCGGCCTTCTGATGGTGCCTGGGTGGGCATCCCAGGGACCATAGTATGGTGAAGATTTCCTTCTCTGCCAGCAGAGAGCAAGATGTGCCCCTGCAAGCCTTTTCCTTGATAGCCTGCAAACCTCTATGACCATTGGAGCATCGCCATTAGTACTCCGAGGGAAGTACATGCAAAAAGGGGGCAGAGAGGATGGTGCAGATCCAGGTAGGTTTTGGATCTGCTGCATCCCAAGCCTGGCATACCTGTGGCATGAGGGGGAAAAAACAGTGGAGGCTGGTGGTTCCAATTTTGATGGGGCTGTGAATCCATTCTGGGTTTCAGTCAGAACCAGCCAGAACTCTAAAATAGATGCAGTACCTTGGATGGCTCCTTTAGAATTCTGGCTGGTTTTGACTAAAACCCAGACTGGATTCACAGCCTCACTAAAATCGGAGCCACCGAAAAACTGTGCTATGGGTTGACATGCTTGCATATCTTGTGCCCCCCCCCCCAAGTTTTGGCCCTAGAGGGACTTTGGATTTTGTGGAATCCTCTGCCATGGTTTTTCCCTCTCCTGCTGTCATTGGATTGTTCTTTCTCCTAGTATTCCTGTGCGGTCCCCACTTACAAATTGACATTGGGGCAGTGACCTGACTTTTTCTGATTGTGTTCTGCTGCAAAGCGTCGTGTACACTGATGGTGCCAGGTACATAATACATCTCTCTGTCGTTTGACAGTTTGCTATGGGAAGTGGGGAAAAGTGTGTGTGTGTGTGTGTAGCCAGGAGGCCCAAGCAAAATGTCACACGACTGGGCCTAATTCTGATTGAAGTTCATGGACATATAAAAAACACACCCAGTAACACCCTGAAACAATTTGAGTGTCTGTACCATAAAGTGCTTGTGATTTTTCTCATCTGGCTCTTGAGTTCAGAGGAATGAGGAGGAGGAGGAGGAGGAACCAAGAGGCTGACTTATGCTCTTGAACAGTGGAGGGACCCAGAAGGGCTTGAGCAGATGTTGTTGGCTTACTCAAGGCAAATACATGTGGGTTTGTGGTTTCTCTTAAGTGTTTGCTAATATTGACCACATTGTACAGTCAAACATCCTTTCTCAACTGAGCTGACTGTTTATAATGTAACACAGATGATTTCATCATTGGTTGGGCCTTTTTTCATTCTCTCTCTCTCTCTCTCTCTCTCTCTCTCTCTCTCTCTCTCTCTCTCTCTCTCTCTCTCTCAGAGATGTGTGAAATCAGATGCCCCACCCCCAATTCATTTACTCATTCTATTCAGACCACAGGTTTTCAAGTCAACTTTTGGGGGAAGCCTGGGTTTTCCTGGAAGCTAAGTAGGGCGTCCTTGGTGAAAAGATCAATAATGATGGCTATGATTTCATAGGAATCTAAGGGCACCACCCTATGCATGTTTAGATAAAAGCCCTTCGATTTCCAGCATTCTCCAGCCAGGGAACCCTGAGTTTTCCTGGAAGATACGTAGGGAATTCTTGATGAAAAGATCAATAATGACAGATACAGTTTCATAGGCATCTAATGGCACAATCCTATCAGTGTTTAGACAGAAAAAAAGTCTTACAACTCCCAGTTGTAAGAGTTGTAGGACTTTCTCTCTCTCTCTCTAAAAGTGCATAAGATTGTGTTCAAAGAAGAGCTCTGTTGGATCAGATTGAGGGCCATTGAATCCATCAGCAGGCTGTCTACAGTAGGCAACCAATTTTCTGCAGCAGGCTCAGGAGCAGGGCATTAGGCAGGGCATCTTTGAAGCAGTACATGTTTGATGCCATTGGTCCCCAGCCACTAATATTTGGTGCCATTCTGCTTCTGAATATTTATTTATTTAAATTAGCTTGCCCTCTTTGGTGCCTTCCAGATGTGTTGGGTTGCATCTCCCATGGTCCCCAGCAGCCTGGCCATGCTGATTTGGAATGATGAGAGGCACAGTTTGTGGCCTTTTCATTAAAATGCTCAAGGTGCTTTACCACAACAGATAAAATATGGACTGTCTTTTAAGCTGCTTGTAGGCCTTTCAACTGCCAAAGAATTGTAGTGGGGCTGAGATGGGGATTGCCAGGCCTGGACCAGATCTACACCAAGCAGGCTATGACACTTTGAAAACGTTTTGAGAACTGCATATGGAGTGTGTCCTGGGCCTCAACAGTTGTCACTACTGTTATAAACCGTTTTAAAGCAGTTGTGTAGATCCTGCCCTGGTGTCAGTCATGTGTCATCGGTCCCAGCTAGACATAAGGTTTATCCTGGGATCATCCAGGGTTCACCCCTGCCTGAGCACGGGATCCCCATGTAAATTTCCCACAGTGCTCTGGAATGATGCTACGTCCAAGGCAGTGTAGGAAACTCAAATGCTTCCCAGTTGCATGGTACTCATTCCGAGTGGTGTAGCTGTTGGGTAAGGGGCAGAGGGCATTTTGCCAAACCTGGAACCAGGCAATTTGTAAAGCCTCTTTGTGGCTTTTGCAGTTGGATTCTGGGAAGGATTAGTTCTAATTGGATATCCTAAAATGGTACAGGTGTAGTTGATTGGGTAGCTGCACATTGAGAACAGTGTGTTGGTAGGGGAGAATATTAAATATGTGTGCGGTAATAAGGTTTCCTTTTTTATTGACTTACAGGATTCATAAGCAGCCTTTTAGAATAAATCCTCCCAAAGCAGTGTACAACAAGACTTGTGTACAACAAAGTGAGCAGTGTACAACTAGCAGTATACAGCAAAGTGAGAGAATAACGTATTTTGTAACAATAACTGATGCATCTACTGATGCATTGCAGAATTGGCTTCTAACGACTGTCAGAAGACGGAAGGAGGGTTGGGCTGAGAAGAGGGAGAGCACATTTTCTACCCGACACAAAGTGAGATGGGGATTCATTTCCCAGGAAGGGGTGTTTCCGATAGGGCAAGATCTTGCCAATTAAATCCATGTCTTGATTGTTTTAGTGGCCACTCCAGTCTCAACCCTCGGCTGTGTTATCTCCAGAACAGCTGTCTTCAAACAAATGTTCAAAAAGGCCAGATGTGTTATCTTGGCTTATGCTAAACTAAAAGGGAAGGACTGGTGACATCACAGGCATGGATTAACTAATATTTCTTCTACAAAGATAGTGCTTCCAGACATTCCTGCCAAGTCGTGATTCCACCCATGCACCCCCGACAGAAATCAAAGCTTCAATTTTTGGCAGCAAACATGGATTTGCAATAGGGATGGGAGAATCTGTCACTTTTGATTCAATTCAGTTCAAGCTTTAAGTTCGGCACAGACTGATTTCTCCTTGATATCCGAATTTTATTTTTAAAAGTTCACCTGAAAATTTGCATGCATTTTTTTTAATCTCCTTTCCCCTAATATTCGCATTTTAATCTGCACTTTCCCCAAATGTTTGCATTTTTGCTCACAATCTTTGTTAATGCACACATTTTGCAACCTATTTTTTCCTACAATAATTATTGTTACATTTATATCCCTCCTTTCTTCCTTAGTAGGGGGCTACATGGGATTCTCAGAGGATCTCCCTTCCAAGTACTGACCAGACCCAGAGCTGCTTCACTTCAACAAGGTGGCAACTTCATGTAATTTTAGATAATGCATTTCTCTATGTTGTTTTATGTAGTTCATGCTTTTTGCACACACTTTCCCATGGCATATGAATTTTTGTGTGCACCTGTCCCTGGTGTGCACAATTCTTTATGCATTTTTTTAAAGTAAAGAACTGTAGCACTAAATTTGGGAAAGTGCAAATTTCAGTGTACCCCTCTATTCTGGTTCGGTAGTTGATTTGGCAGGTGGGGATTTGGTAAATTCATGGCAAAATGTGGACAGAACAAACTTCTCACCCATTCCTAGTTTACACTAGTGCAGTTGCAGCCAGCTCCTGGACCTGGAAGACAACATACTCATGCTCCTTGCACAGTACCCTGTGTGAGTTATCCTGAAGAAGAGAGGATTCTTTGTGAAGCATAGCAGTGTTCAACATTGTCAGCAATGGCCAGGTGGACCACAGTACATAGCAGCAGCCCACCTGGCTGAAGTCTGGTGGTTGGGAGGGGAAGGCTCAGTAGAAGGCCTATAAAGGTCCCCTCTGCGTGCACATAGTTACATGCATGGCACAATTTGAAGTCATGGAAGAGGCTGAATCATGCCATAGATGTGGGAAGTGTCCCACACTGGCCAGGTGGAAGGACAGTTGCCCTTTCTAACATGTTATATCATAGTCATAGCTAAGTCAAAAAGCAATTACCTTCTGATAATTTCCGGAATGGATCTTGTATACATACTGGCCCAGTTTCTTCCAGTGTTGGGCTATAACTACAACTGCCGTGTTATCCAGCATTGCCCATTGTTGGGATAGAGTTGAAGATGCAACCAGTAGTACTGGCATACTCCCTCTGGAATTGCGCTCTTGCAGTCATGGTGGTGGAATGAAAAAAGACTGAATATACACCTGTGCACATGCTCAGGAACAAAGGTCTAGGTTGGAGGGAGAAACCAAGGGAGCGAAAGGGATGATAAAGATGAATCCCATCTACATCCCATCATGCTATGCCTACTGGTGTGGATGGAACAAGGAGTAAAAAATAGCCAAAGGCAAGGGTGGAACCAAGTAATCTTCAAACATAAATATTAGCAAAAGTTTTATTAAAGAGCCAAGGTGCCTATGCGTTTCGAACGCAGTTGCATTCTTCCTCAGGGCTTTATCTAAAAAACAAAGAAGTCCTTTGTATCATAATATTTACAATTAGAGGCATTTTACAAGTATCTGCACCTTAAATTTTTTAAATATCTAATTAGAAAAACTTTAAAACCGTATGTATAACCCGACATACAAATTGCAATCAAAAAGTTGTAATGTTTTTCAGATAAAGCCCTGAGGAAGAACGCAACTGCGTTCGAAACGCGTAGGCACCTCGGCACTTTAATAAAACTTTTGCTAATATTTATGTTTGAAGATTACTTGGTTCCACCCTTGCCTTTGGCTATTTTTTACTCCCCCACGGGGTTTTCCTTGCTTTTGCACTTGTGGATGGAACAAAACAGGATGCAATGTTTCCTGATAGTGTGAACAGTCAATAGCAATTTACTCATTGCTTACCATGGAAAAACAATGGTTAATCATGCTAGGAGTCTTCTGTCTGGAACAGGTCTGGTAGTACACATGCTTTCTAAGCGTTTCCAGGTAGGTCTGGTGAAGAGTCCTGTATGAAAACCAGGAGAGCTTCTGCCAATCAGTGTAACCCAGGGGTGAGCAACTTGTGATCCTCTAAATGTCTTGGCCTACAATTCCCATGATCCTTCATCATTGGCTATGGGAGTTATAGGTCAAAACATCTCGGGTACCACAAGTTGCCCATCCCTGGTGTAAACAATGCTGACCTAGATGGACCAATGATGTGACGTGGTATGTCAACTTCCTGTTTATTATTGATGTATTTATTTAATTTATATCCCACCTTTCCTCCAAACAAAATGGTGCTCAAGTGGCTAACAGTAATAAAAACCAAGATTAAAATAAATGTAGTTAAAACAATAATAAAAAAACCAAATATATTAAAAACACACTTAAAAAAAGCACATCAAGAAATAAAACAGCACCCTATTAAACTTGCTTCAGCAATAGCTTATACGCCAACGGCCTGCTCAAGTAAAAATGTCTTGGCCTACTGGTGGAAGGACCACAGAAAGGGAGCAAACCTAGCTTTCCTCTGCAAGGAGTTCCAGAATCTGGGAGCTACAACCAAGAAGGCCCTGTCTGGGGTCCCCACCAAACTGTTGGCAGCAGGACTAAGAGAAAGACCTTCCCAGAATAAATTAAAACCTTAAAATCATAGAATAGTAGGGTTGGAAAGGGCCTATAAGGCCATCGAGTCCAACCACCTGCTAAGTGCAGGAATCCACCTTAAAGCATCCCTGACAGATGGCTGCCTCTTGAATGCCTCTAGTGTGGGAGAGCCCACAACCTCCCTAGGTCATTGGTTCCATTGCCATACTGCTCTTACAGTCAGGAAGTTTTTCCTGATATCCAGCTGGAATCTGGCTTCTTGTAACTTGAACCTTGGCAGACTTGTGTGGGAGACTGTGGTCTGTCAGCCTGGTCCGAAGTTGTATAGGGCTTTATAGGCCATTGCCACTTCGAATTGTGGGCAAAAAGAGATGGGCAGCCAGTGAAGCTGTTGTAAGAAGGGAGTTACATTCAGGAGATGCTGTGTGTATGCTTAGAACAGGCTTTCTTTTGAAGTTCTCTAAGGTCTTATGAGAAGAGGCCTTCCTTGAGGAAACAGAAGATGAAAACTCTTTAGGTCCAAGTTTTCTAAACTGACAAAAAGAAGTGAGAAATGGCAGGCCTTCACCAGGCGGAAGGAAGTTGCATCTATTTAGGCAAGGGTTGATCCTGACAGAAATGCTGAATATTCTAAAATCACTGTGAAGGAAAGCAAATTCATAGAGCTATGCTTTTGCCCAAGGAGAGTTTGACATTTATTTTAACATCTTTGCTAAAAAACAGAACCTCTTTTGAGATGTTAATCGTTTTTGACATGGACTTCTCTTGTGCTTAGATGTGGAGAGGAACCTGACTATGCATAATTGTCTCATTAGCTATGCGGAGGATTGGAACCAGCAGAAGCTGATAGTGAACAGATTTGCTGAAAACCTACATTCCTTTCCTCATGCTGATTGTCCTTTTTGTGAGATTTTCTCCTTCCTGCAACCTGGAAAGGAGATGCATTTGGAAAACCACTAGGCCATAGCTAGACCTAAGGTTTATCCCAGGATTGTCCAGGGGTTAAACCTGTTCATCCAAGTGCCACACAGGGCATCCAGCGCTCAGGCAGGGATGAACCCGGGATGATCCTGGGATAAACCTTAGGTCTACCTATGACCCTAGACATGATACAAGGAGATACACAAATAGGTTCTCCCATGAGTTCCTGAAGTGTTAACAGCAGCTGTAGGAGGGGGTGGCTCAGACAAGGAGGGGGTTTAACCCTTTTTGTGCCTATGCCATTTTCACAATTAAAATTCCTTCCCATCTGCTATCTGCCCTCTGGAAGAAACCTTATTGGTTCCCATATGATGCTTGTAGATTTTCTACTATGGGGCAAATAGCAGCTTCACAGACTGGCAATTGTAACTAGGAAAAAAATGGGTGGTGGTGGAAAGGGTTAAATCAGAAGTGCAGAATCTTTTAGTCCGAAGGCCGAATTCCATTTCAGAGAAGCACTCGGGGCGGGGGGGCTGGCTGCATTCCAGTGGTGGGTTAAAGCTCTTACTGTTGCTAACTAGGAGAGGCAGTTAGCAACAGTAGGAGAGGCATTTCGACCTTTTAGACTGGGCAGAAAACTAGGACGCCACCAAATGGCAGATGATTAAAGAAAGGGTGTGTGGGGAAAATGCATGGTCTGAGGAACCCTGGAGAGCCAGTTTGGGACCCCAGAAGGTCTGGATTAGGCCCCTGGACCTGAGCTTCTGCTCCTCTGTGTTAAATTATTATTACCATTTTAAAACATTTTTTTAAAACATGCATCTAATTTGGTCCTGAGGCACAATCAAACACTTCGCTGCATTCCCCCTTCTCTTTTGGCTTTTCCTAATTACTTTGGCCCAGTTTAAAAGAAACAATCCTGGGTCAATAAACCTTATTTATTTATTTATTTATTTATTTATTTGTATCCCACCCTATTATCACTAGGATCTCAGGGTGGCATACAGATAAAATCAAAACAATATAAACATAAATAATTTACCTGGCTAAAAGTGTATTAAATCGTTAACGAATTAAAACCAGTAGAATTTTTTTAAAGCAATAAAACAATTAAAACTAAGTGTAACCATGGAGAATTTAGCCCTTGAAGGCTTTGATAAAAAAACATGTTTTAACTTGGTGCCAAAAAGAAGCCAGTGTCGGCACCAGTCAGGCCTCCAAGGGGAAGGAATTCCACAAGCAGGGTGCCACAACAGAGAAAGCCCTCTCCCACGTCCCACCACAATGTATGTCTCGTGTTGGTGGGACGCAGAGGAGGGCTCCTCCCACAGATCTCAAATCTCGAGCAGGAATATATAGGGAGAGAGGCTCCATCAAGCACTGAGGTCCCAAGCTGTTTAGGGCTTTGAATGTCATTGCCAACACTTTGAGTTCCGACCAGAAGCATATAGGCAGCCAATGCAATTCCATTAAGACCGGTGTTATACGATCTTTATAAGATGTTCTGGTGAGCAGTCTAGCTGCTGCATTTTGCACCAGCTGCAGCTTCCAGGGTCATATTCAAGGGCAGCCCCACATAGAGTGCATTGCAGTAGGCTAATCAGGAAGTTACCATCGCATGCACTACTGTGGCTAGGTTGTCCTTGTCCAGGAAAGGCAGTAGCTGGCGGATTAGCCAAAGCTGGCCCCAAGTACTCCAGGCCACAGAGTCCACCTGGGCCTCCAGTGACAAGAATGGATCTAGGAGTACTCCCAACCCCATCCAGAACAGGTTGTTTGCCCAGTTCCCGGATTTGGGAACCACTAATCCACAGAGCTTCTGATTTATAAGGATTCAGATTCCGTTTATTAGCCCTCATGCAGCCCATTACAGCCTCCAGGCACTGGTCCAGCAACTTCACCACCCCAGCTGACAACAATGACAAGGAGAAATAGAGCTGATTATCATCAACATACTGATGGAACCCAACCCCCAAACCCTAATGACCTCTCCCAGTGGCTTCATATAGATGTTGAACAGCATGAGGGATGGAATAGAGCCCTGTGGCACCCCCGGCTTAATAGTCATGGTGTGGAACAGGAATCCCCCAATACCACTCTCTGGAATTGGCCCTGCAAGTAGGAATGGAACCACTGTAACACAGTGCCTCTTACTCCCATCTCTCAGAGTCGGTCCAGTAAGATACCATGATCAATGGTATCAAAAGCCATGGCTTATTGGGATAAGAATGAACTGTGTGCTCCCTTCTCTCATCTTCCTTCTTCCTTTGTATACCCAGATTTTGACCTGATATTGTGACTTGTTTGAAACAGTTGCTTTTTACACTCAGACCAAGGAACTGTAGGTTAAACGTTGCTTACTACTCTGGATATGAAACCAGGATCTGATCTTGGTTGGCCATGTGTCCTCCTTTACGGAGGACAGCCCTCTATTTGATGGGCAGCTAGAGGATGGTCATCTATTTGAAGGCTGTCCTGTCCAATTCTGGTTGAAAGATAATGAACCTTCAGAAGGAAGAGCTGGACCTTGAAGCTGACCATCAACAATATCTAGACAATGGACATAAGAGTCATGGTGGATCAGACAGAGGGTCCATCTAGCCCAGCATTCTGTTCGTACAGTGGCCAACCGGCTGTCGACCAGGGACCAGCTGGACAACCACCTGTCAGGGATGCTTTAGGGTGGATTCCTGCATTGAGCAGGGGGTTGGACTCGATGGCCTTGTAGGCCCCTTCCAACTCTGCTATTCTATGATTCTATGATTCTATGACCAACAAAGCAGGACATGGTGCAACAGCACCTTCCAACCCATGTTCCCCAGCAACTGGCATATATAAGCTTACTGCCTTGGATATGGAGGTAGCACATAGCGATCTGAGCTAGTAGCCACTGATCATCTTGTCACAGTCTTTGCTGTATTTCTTTTTGCTGTATTTCCATTTGCATCGTCGTCATTGTCATCATCATCACCATCATCATCATCATCATCATCATCATCTAAATTTGCATCTATATGCATAAATTGGCATATGCAAACATTTGCCCTCTTTTTTGTTGATTTGTTAATGGACACAGAAATCTAATCCTGTACCTTTATGCCTTTTATATTTTGAATTCTCCTGTATCTCTGATAATGGGCATTTAAACCTTCTGGAGTGTCTTGGCTTGAACTTGTGCAATCTGAAATGGAACGTTTGGACATAGGACACACTTTTAATGTGGAATATGGGAAAAAGAAAGCAAAGAAATCTCTTTCATTGGTTGCAAATTGGTTGAAAACAAACGTAAGTGCAGCCACTTATGCATTTCCCAAAGAGGAAATACATCACTAGAAAGTGCAAGAAAAAAAAGGAGAAACGTCTTAGGATGCTGTAGACAACTTTATTGTAAAAAAGCCCAACAAGTTTCAGCCTCTTGCTTTCAGCTATTTAGATGTAAAATATTGTTTTATTGTTTATAAGTATGCACAGGCCATGCCTGCCATGTGGTTTTTCAATTGTAATGATGTTAGTTCTGTGTTGTCCTATTCGTTTGTTCATGTAGGTATTGTTGCATCCCCTGCCTAACAGAAAGCAGGAGGCTGAAACATTGTCTACAGCATTCTGAAACATTTCTCCCTTTTTCTTGTTGGTTCCTGGATGTTTCCCCACCTTGTACCATCACTAGAAAGAGGACGCAGATTTGCCTAAAACATGCATGTTTTTATTTTTATGGATAGACGCACTTTAAGAAACAATTTAAATAGAGAAATACAATACATCCCACTCCATAATGGGGATGGCTATGGCCAGGTGATCTTTATGCCTGCTCTGTCCAGGTGCTTATTGTGGATGGGCAAGTGGAAGGCTTTCCTTTCCTATGGCTCTTTATCTTTAAACTGGACTTTACAGCCCTTCAAAGAGGGGACATTTTCAAATAGAGGTCCGCCATCCTAAGGGCATCTCAACACCAGCCTTTTTTCCTGGGGTTGTCCCGAGGTTGTTCCTGTGCATCTATGGCCATTTCTACACCTGCCTTTCCCCCCGGGATCGTCCCAGGATCATCCCTGTGCATCCAAATGACACACAGGGGATTCCAGGGGCAAGCAGCAATGACCCCTCCATTTTGCCCACGGTCCCGGAACCATACCGAGGACCACGGGTAATGTGGTGCCCACTCCCAGCTTCTCCCTCCCTGCGAGTAGCAGGACTGGGCACGGAGCTGCGCGGAGAGGCTCCATGCCCATGGGGTGGGTGTGGGGCAGCAATTTCACCATCCCAGGGATGGCGGGCTGGGTGGGGTCGGGCGTGTGTTTTTTAAAACTTATTTTTTGTTGTTGCGTGCGTGGCTCATCTTTTTTAAAAAATATTAAAAATGGCAGCCACCTCTTCCATTCTCGGACTTCGGGTAGCCAACTAGAAGCTGGGGGATGGTTGCAGAAGCAGGTAAGTCTGTGATCCTCCCCCTCCCTCCCTCTGCGCCCTTAGGTGTAGACATGCTCCAAGTCTCACCTCAATGCATGTACAAATCAACATCACACCAAATAAAAGCAAGGTAACATACAATGCGGATTTGATAAAAAGGAACACTTGTAAAATGTCGGATGCTGGTTTCCAGTACAATTCATGTAGGAAAAATCAGTTTTGAGAGAAAGACTTATCTGTGGCAGGATATAATTTATTGTTTCAACCACCAGCCTGCTTTTATCTAGGCTTGTAATCAATCAATGAAAGAAAGAAAGAAAGAAATACATGGGCCAAGTAGGAAGTCGATCTATTTAAGCATTGATTGGCTGCAGTCCCAGGCTGCAAACCAAGGGGGAGAGATAATGCAAAGATGAAAGCTACACAGTGTGTCAGTTGAAAAATGAAATCTTTTACCCAGGACTGCTAATGTAAACAAACTTTTTTTGTTGTTGTTAAATCCAAAACTCTCTACATGCAAAGAGTTCAGAATGTCTTTGTTGAATGAAAAGTTTTCAAGATTAATCACCCTGGATTGGGTATTGTATATTTACAGAAAACCCAGACTTCACATATGATATCTGAGGTTAGGCTCTTTTGCATAGAGCAACGGACAGAAAAGTTTCCGCACCAATCCAGCTAAGGGGCAATAATGTGCAGGAGAAGACGTCCTCATGCATATCCCAAGTGGGACGGGGAATCAGATGCTAAAGACACAATTCCTCACTCCAATCCTAAAAATATACAGGTTAAAGCAACAGGACAAACACTTGACACCTACATACATAGTGTTGTTAATACGTGCTGTTAAGGCTGAGCCAAAAATGGACCATCCAACTTTGCTACCCTGGTCAAGTTGTGGGGGGCATTTCAGTGATTTGAGGGAGTTGGAAATAAGGGTTGTATTCATGGATGATTAAAAAGCTGAAATTCCATCTATCTGCTAGTACTCTTCAAATACTTGAAAGGTTGTCACACAGAGGAGGACCAGGATCTCTTCTCAATCATCCCAGAGTGCAGGACATGGAATAATAGGCTCAAGTTACAGGAAGCCAGATTCCGGCTGGACATCAGGAAAAACTTCCTGACTGTTAGAGCAGTACGACAATGGAACCAATTCCCTAGGGATGGAGTGGGCTCTCCCACACTAGAGGCATTCAAGAGGCAGCTGGACAGCCATCTGTCAGGGATGCCTTAAGGTGGATTCTTGCATTGAGCAGGAGGTTGGACTCAATGGCCTTATAGGACCCTCCCAACTCTACTATTCTATGATTCTAAGGGGAAGCTCAATCCTGAATTATGTCCTCTTCATCCTCTTTAGCTGATGGGTACAATTCTAGCTTCCTTTGAAGCAGGGACTATTGACCCTCTTTTAGCCCCAGGGCTGAATTCCATTTTGGATAAATCTGGAAACTTCAGCTGGTACAAAACAGGGCAACATGTTTGTTTGTTAACAGGGTCAGGTCAATGAGACACCATCATGCCAGTCCTTTTCCAGCTTCACTGGCTGCCAGTCCAGGTCCAGGCCCAATTCAAAGTGCTGGTATTAACATTCAACACCCAGGTTATCTGAACGAACGCCTTCTCCCATATGTACCTGTCTGGACCCTAAGATCATCTTCAGGTGGCCTTCTACATGAGCCCCTGCCAAAGGCTACCAGGAGGAGGGCCTTCTTTGCTGTGGCACCCCGGCTGTGGAATGAGCTCCTTAGAGAGATGAACCTGGCACCTATGTTATCCTCTTTTTGATGCCAAATGAAGACCTTTTCATTTCCCCAGTATTTTATGAGTTTATCATCTTAGTCTTTTAACTTTGCTGTTTTTAATCTGTATAAATCTCTGCATTGCTGCTTGGTTTTATCCTGGTTATGCTTTTATATTGTACTTTTGTACTGTGTTTTTATACTGTTGTTTGTTTTATACTTTGAATTGTTCTTCATGGGTTTAGTTTTTGTGAACCGTCCAGAGAGCTTCGGCTATTGGGCGGTATAGAAATGCAATAAATACATAAGTATGCTCTCGGGGGATGGATTCCAGGGGTGGGTAGAGCTGAAGGCCAAAGTGGGAGGCTGATGGCAAAATGCGTAGAGCCCAAACACCATCATATTTTAGCTTAAAGCTCTGACTGCCAGTGAGAGCTTTAGGGATGGTGCAAACGTCCAAGTGGGTCCGCACACCCACCTCTCACAGACCCTGTCAGACATGTCCGGGTGCAAGGGTGGACCCATGCCCAAGCACTCATAAACACCTCCGCACGTGCTCGGACATGGGTCCGCTCCGTCTTCCAGGATTGTGCCCTTCCCCCTGCTGCATTAATGTTGGCCGCCAATAATGCAGCGAAAGTAATTGCGCACTTTCCGAAGGTTCTGGAAAGTGTGCTTCCCGCCTTGCTCCAATGGGGGCCTTAAATGCCCTCTTAATGCAAGGGTACCCTTAGTGGAGTAGGTTGGGGGGATGCACACTTTTGGGAGGTTCTGGAAAGGGTGCTTTTCCCTCTGCTCACCAATTTCACCCACCCCTGCCAGTGACTATGGGCTCATCTATACCAAGCAGGATATTCCACTATGAAAGCGGTATATAAAAGGCAGGAGCCACACCACTGCTTTATAGCGGTATTGAAGTGTACTGACAACTGTTGGGGCCCATTGACACATACCACATACTGCTTTCCTACCACTTTCATAGTGTTATATCCTGCTTGGTGTAGTTGTGTCATGGGCCCCACCAGTTGCCCGTGCACTTCAGTACCACTATAAAGCAGTAGTGTAGCTCCTGCAGTGCACTTCAATACTGTTATAAAGCCGTAGTGTGGCTCCTGCCTTTTATTTATTTATTTATTTATTACATTTTTATACTGCCCAATAGCCGAAGCTCTCTGGGCGGTTCACAAAAATTAAAACCATAATAAAACAACCAACAGTCTAAAAACACAAATACAAAATGCAGTATAAAAAGCACAACCAGGATAAAACCACGCAGCAGAAATTGATTTAAGATTAAAATACAGAATTAGAACAGTAAAATTTAAATTTAAGTTAAAATAAAGTGTTAAAATACTGAGAGAATAAAAAGGTCTTCTGCTGGCGATGAAAGGAAGTACAGTGTAGGCGCCAGGCAGACCTCTCTGGGGAGCTCATTCCACAGCCGGGGTGCCACAGTGGAGAAAGCCCACCGCTTTCATAGTGGAATATCCTGCTTGGTGTAGATGAGCCCTAAGTCTTACAAGAGGCATTTCAGTGTTTTAGAATCGGGGGAAATTGCAAAATGTTTTTAGGATGTTTTAATCCTAAAATTTTTGTGAACCGCCCAGAGAGCTTCGGCTATTGGGCGGTATAAAAATGTAATAAATAAATAAATAATAAATCATGTATACTATGTTTTTAATAAGCTTTTGTGTGTTTTATATTTGCTGTTGTTTCCCACCTTGATCCAAGTGGAGAGACGGGTAACAAATAAATTATTATTATTATTATTATTATTATTATTATTATTATTATTATTATTATTAAAAGATGGGAAACCACCAATTGATTGGTAGTTGTGGGAACTGGGGTGAGGCCAAAGGAACCCCAAAGGCCCCCAGGTGGCTGGATTTGGCCCATGGACTTGAGATGCTCTACTCCCACTTCAAAGGGATGCATTCATGCACTGTTGGATTAGGGCCATTGTGTACTACACAAAATTAATAGTTTCTTTTTTATTTCCAAGCAAGTCCATTTTTCCCCATGAGCAAAACTCAATAAATAAATCAGATAATACTAATATCAAAGAAGCAGCAGCAGCAATGACAACTCTCTTCCCGTCAGACTCCCCCCCCCCCCTGTTTGGCTTCCTCATATCCTTGGAGCAGTCTTTTAAAAGCACACATTTAATTATTTAATTTCCCTCTGACCTTCCTTTGAACTAAAATCAAGTTGACTTGCAAACATTGCACAAATGCATACATTAAATGTTATATACCACTCCTCTTGGATTTGATCTGGAATTAGGGCTAAGTTGAAATAGCTTACCCAATATTATTGTCCTCTTCATAAGTGAAATTTTGGGATCAGTTTGGTGATAGGGGGGTGTGTGTGTGTGTGTGTGTGTGTGTGTGTGTGTGTGTGAGAGAGAGAGAGAGAGAGAGAGAGAGAGAGAGAGAGAGAGAGAGTGAGTATTCACTTCACTTACCACTTAGGCCACAGCTAGACCTAAGGTTTATCCTGGGATCATCCAGGGTTCGCCCCTGCTTGAGCACTGGATCCCCTGTGTGTCACCTAGATGAACAGGTTTGACCCCTGGACGATCCAGGGATAAACCTTAGGTCTAGCTATGGCCCTAGTGGCATTGAGTTCCCATTTTGAATTAAAAACATTTCACAAAAGTACTTTCATCTTCCCTCTTCCTAGAATGCGCTCTAATGACCTTCTTTAAGTAAGATAGTTCAATGGTATAGGATCTCTTTTGTATGCAGAAGGTCCCAGGTTCAATACCTGGCATCTCCAATCAAGGCTGGAGAAGACCCTGGTAAAAACCCTGGAGAGGCTTTACTGAGTTAGATGGACCAATGCCATGACTTGGTCAATATAAGGTAGCTTTCTATAGCTAGTTATAGGCAATTAATATGAAACACAAACTTTCCATATTATTCCCTTGAATTTATTCTTTAGGGTTCTGAAACTGATGAAGCCTGCGTGGCCTACATCTGCTCAGAGACCTTTAGGACTTGACTGCATTGATGTTATTGGTATGCACCATCAGGGCAACAAACCTCAGAGATTTCTGTCAGCCTCCTGGCATTGATCAGGTCCTCTCTTTCTCCTTTAGTGTCAACAGCAGTGGTTCAAGTAGGTTTGGAGGCCATGAAAGCATGTCAATGGGGGACAGGTCAAATATCATTGTGGGAATAATAGTTTCCTTGCCAGCATGAACATAAGAACATTAGAAGAGCTGTACTGGATCAGCGCAAGGGTCCATCTAGTCCAGCATTCTGTTCATACAGTGGTCAACCAGCTGTGGAGTAGGGACAAGCAGGACACAAGTACAAAGCACCATCTTGCCCATGTTCCCCAGCATACTACCTCTAATACAAGGGTTAGTATATAGCCATCAGGGCTAGAAGACACTGATGGCCTATTTTTCCAGGAATTTGTTTAACCCCCGTTTAAAGCCATCCAAATTGGCAGCCATCACTACACCTTATGGCAGCAACTTTCATAGTTTAACAGAGATCTACACTGTAGCTTTATAGCGGTATTGAAGTGCACTGATAACTGTTGGGTCACAATCCACATTTCATACACCGTTTTCATAGTGTTACTTCCTGCTTTTTATTCTGCATTTGTAATGATTTGGCACAAGGTGTAGATCTGACCTATGTGCTGTGTAAAGAAGCTGTTCCTTTTATCTGTTCTGAATCTCCCACCAATCAGCTTCATGGGATGACCCCACTGGGTTCTAGTATTATGGGAGAGGGAGAAACATATCTCCTTATCCTCATTCTCCGCACCGTGCATAATTTTGTACAACTCTATCATGAACGCGGATTGTCTCAAATAGGGGATGGAGGACCCAAAGGCACAAGTAGGGCTACATCTGATTCAGAAGCTTTTCTAGAAACTGGTCCATATTGATGACTTTGGATTGGATACAATGCCAAAGTAGGATAGCCTGGTATCCTAGGCCTTAGCTAGACCTAAGGTTTATCCCGGGATCATCCCGGGGTCGTCCCTGCCAGCTCCCAGGATATCCTGTGTGTCATTTACATGAACAGGGATGACCCCGGGACAATCCTGGGATAAACCTTAGGTCTAGCTAAGGCCCTACTTTACAGACGGTGGTCCTCTATTTTGGAGAGGTGGATGAGAACATTGCTCTATTGGAAGGTCTCCTCTATGTCCAACCAAAGGGCTTGTCTACACCTGCCATTTATCCCAGGGTGGTCATGAGGTTGTCCCAGCACAGCCAAATGACACACAGCTGATACCAGGGTGAACCGGAAACAAGCACTCAGTTCTCGCGGGGTAGCTGGGACTGCTTATTTCCCATTTTTTCTGGCATCTTAAGACCATCCCGAGCTCCACAGGCAGTGTGGCTCTCCCTCCCGGGGTCCTCCCTCTTCCCCACAAGTAGCGGGGCTCAGGAAATTTGCACAGAGCTGTGCAGGGGGAGGCCATGGGCATCTTTGGGATGGTGCTCAGAGTCTTCCAGTGCTGAGTTGTTGTTTTTAAACCAAAATTGTTCCTTCACACAGGATCGTGCCTGAGCAATTATATAATTGTGCAAATGTCTCCTCTTAAAAAACAAAACAAAAAACGTTGCCCTGGAACATCCCCCTTTACTTCCGGGACAACTCACTGGCATGTGGTCCCTGGCATGTGGTCCCTGAGGGATGATCCCATAAGTGGAAAAGTCCGTGATCGTCCCTCCCCACTCCACAAAGGGCTGCAGGTGTAGACAAGGCCCAAGTCTGATCTAAAGTTGGAGGACCATGAGGAGGAAGAGAGCAGGGGCTTTGAAGCTGCCCGTCCACAGTGAGTCCCTGGACAGCAGGCTGAGCAGGCACACAGGTCACGGGGTTAGTCTTCTCCACCATAGTGAGATGTATCATGTTTCTATTTAAATTATTTTGTTTTTAAATTTGAACCTAACATTTCCATTTCCATGTACAAATGTTATGCAAATTGGTGTCCTCTTTTGTGGCGATGCAATTCCTCTTTTTTTTGGCAATACATAAATGGCCTACTCCAGATTTCCCTGTGGTGGGCTAGAGGGGCAGGGCCTTTTCAGTTGTGGTGCCAACTCTATGGAATCCCCCCAGAGAAGACCCCCTGGCCCTAGTTCTTTCTTTTTTTAATCCTGGGCCAAGACATGGTGTTTGGGGAAGGGTGTCTGTCTGCTGTTTTCAGTTGGCTCCTTTAGTAGCTCTTTTTTGCCTATGCTATTTTTGACTAGAGGTGAAGGTGGTTTGGTTTGGGGGTTTTTGGAAGTGGGGGAGCTCAAAATGCTATCTCCTTCCTCTTGAATAGGGCAGTTCCAATTTGGGTCTGGCGAACTTTGAGCATTACCAACTCAATTATGGTGCATGTTAAGGTACTAAAAATAAAACATTAGAAGAGCCAGTAAAAAACCCTCTCTGTTCAGTGACGGCCACTAATAGCACAAACCTATACATGTCTACTCATAAATAAGTCCTATTGACTTCAATGGGACTTACTCCCAGTTAACTATGCATAGGATTGCAGCCTAAGGGCACAATACTATACATGTTTAGACAGAAAAAAGCCCTAAAACTCCCAACGTGCTCCAGCTAGCCATGCTGACTGGGGAATGCTGGGAGCTGTAGGACATTTTTTCTCTCTAAACATACATAAGATTGCACCCTAAGTTGTCCAAACATTGAGTTGGATTCAGACATAGTCATACCTAGAGCAAACCCATTGAAAACAATGGAACTTAAGTTAACTGTGACTAACTTAAGTCCCATTGATTTCAATGGGTCTACTCTAAGGAATTTAGAGGGTATGACATGACAGCTCACTGTGGGTTAAATAATATTTAGTTTGAATATTTAACCCATGATGAGGCTGCAGCATATGCAGGGAGTATGCGGTCACCATTTTGAATATACAATCCCCACTTGAGGGTTATCTGGATGTGCAAATCTGCTCATTTATTTTATTTATTTATTATTGCATTTATATCCTGGCTTTTTTCCTCCATGGAACCCAAGGTGGTGTACATAATCCTCCTCCTCTCCATTTTTATCCTCACAATGACAACCCTGTGAGGTAGGTTGGGCTGAGAGTCTGTGAGTGGCCCAAAGTCAACCAGTGGGTTTCCATGGCTGAGTGGGGACTAGAACCCAGATCTCCTGACTCCCAGTCCAACACTTTAGCCACTACACCACACTGCTCATGCATTATGAGAGGGTTAAGCAAACCTTGCATAACCCAGGGTCTGTTTAAGGGTTATGTGACGATTGTTTAAGCTTTGCATAACCCGTGTTTGCTGGGTTAGCACAGTTCCCTGAGGGGGGTTAGATATGTAACCTGGAGCCCACAGTGTGTTGTCGAAATCCTGTCGAAATCTGTATCCAAACGCTTATGACATTTTATTTGTTTTATCATAGGGGAAACACCTGCATTTTAAAATAATATGACATGGTTTTGAAGAAACACCTTTGCAAATTTAAGGAAAACACCTTATGGGCCCCAAAATGAATTTTGCGAATTATACGAACTGGAAAATTAATTGTGCCAAGAAGTCACTTATGAGTGGCATTCGGAGAGATTCCACCAGAGGGCGAAATTGTGTTCCAAATTAATTTTGGTTTGTGGGAAAAGCTGTAGGTTCCAAAATCTAAACCTTTCAATGTGTTAACCCATGTTGCTTGTTGCTATGGAAACAGACCAAAGCAGAGGGTAAATAATTTGACAATAACAAGAGACAATTTTAATTTTCTTCCCAGTTTTCGCTGCTGCAGGGTTTTTTTTTGTATGCTTCTCCCTTTAAAACACTTAAATTTTCACATTCTCTGTTTGCCCGGCTGTAACCGGACACTTCATTTGTTGCCTAATCTGAGAGCAGTTCTATGAAGTCTAGCAAACACAAGACCCTCATTATTGTCAAATGGGATCACAGCACATAGGTCTGTTTAGACACTGTGAGTGATGTGTTCTAAAAGGCCTAGCTGCAGGGATGGCCATAAAAGCCTCCTTT
Source organism: Elgaria multicarinata webbii (assembly GCF_023053635.1). Classification (NCBI taxonomy): domain Eukaryota; kingdom Metazoa; phylum Chordata; class Lepidosauria; order Squamata; family Anguidae; genus Elgaria; species Elgaria multicarinata. Next base: position 98,093,841 of record NC_086177.1, read on the forward strand.
TTTTTTTTTTACCCCCTCGGCCCCTCCAAATTAAAAAAGAGCAGTTGTATTCTTCACATGTGGGCAACTCATAGGACTGCTTGTCTTCGCCTCAGAAAGACTTTCTGAAGTCAAACGGATTTAGGGTCCTTGGCGGGAACTGAAATTTCAAAGCTGTCAAAAGCTTTGCTGGTTTTGTGCTAAAGGCAAACAGCTTCTTTAGCTGGTTGATGCTGGGGTTGCTGTTGGTGATGGTGGACAGAGCAATGTGGTCATGTAAGTATTGCCTGTGCGAAGGGGCTGTCTTTTGAGACACCATCTACTGGAAAGTTCTCTCTTTCTCCCCTTCTCTGCCCTTCCACCAGCTCCTTCTGCAAATGCTCATGTGTAAATCCAGGGACTTCGTGGATCGAGCCCTGTGGGATTCACCAGGCATGATGCCGCACCTGAAATCTTCCTTCCATTGTTGCCATGTTTGCTGGGACCTTTCAAAGCTCCTGTGAAATGAATTGAGGGTGCACAGCCATAATGTCCTGTGGATTGTGCCAATCATTTTTCAGATTTTATCTGGTCAGATCCAGATTTAGGCCATGGTTAGACCTACTGGCAGAGGGGGAAAGATCTCGCGATGTGGTGATTGCAAGATCTACCCCCTCAGTCCACATGCGGCACGTGGCGTTCCAGGAGGAAGAGGAAGTCACACCCACCATTTTGGATTTTTTTTTATTTAATAAAAAATGAGCACTTGAGTGCTCCATCAAAAAGGTAGGCTTTTTTTTTAGGAGCTCGGTGCCGGGTTTTTTGAGGACCTCGGTGTTTACTTGTGAGGAACTGAGAAGAAACTGGGATGGTTGCTCACACGTCCTGCAGTCTCAGGACAATCCTAAAACCTTTGAAAAAGTCAGGATTAAAGCCGTCCTGCCCCCGGGATCCCCTGTGTGTCATGTGGATGCACAGGGATGATCCCGGGGTGATCCCTCGGATAAGCCCTCATCTAGACATGCCCCTGGTTATGTTTAGAGTTGACCTACTGAAATCAGTGGGACTTAGTTTAGTCATGACTACATTCACATTAATTCCAGTGGGTCTGCTACTTTAGGCCTGACTTAAGCTAGATCTACACTACTGCTTTATAGTGGTATTGAAGTGCACTGATAACTATTGGAGCACATTACACATTCCATATGCCGCTTTCATAGTGTTATTTCCTGCTTTTTATTCTACGTTATCGAAAATACTGTAGCAAATGTTGTGTGTCCTACCAGGTATAAATGCGCAAGAGCAATATAGCATTATCATGATGGGATCATAATGGTGTAGATCTGGCCTAAGACTGGAGCTAACCCATTATCAGTGAATGTGTTCTAATTACGAATGTGTGCTAATTTAGCAAATGAGGTTTATTTGTTTATTTAATACATTGCTATCCTATCTTTCAGGAGAACCACCAATATATAAAAAACAAGAGTCAAATCAGGGCCTTTAAATAAATAAATAAATAAATAAATAAATATGATTGTAATAAATAACACAATCAGAACTGGGAGTGAGAATGGGAGGGAGGAGGTTTAGTGGCTCATTTCTTGTGATGTCACAGACATTGTCCAATCGGGTCAGACACAGCTACATTCTGCACAACACAGAGCAATGGATGCTCTTGATGGATGAAAATAAACCCTCCTTTCCCACAGCAAAATATTCTGTTTTAAGTGTTAGAAAAATGAGACTCAATCATTAAAAGGAAGAAAAAAAAATAGCCTAGAGATATTTTCTTTACTTCGGAAAGCATTTGATTGTATCTATAATGCCTAGAACAAACACAATACTCAGTTTTCTAAGAAACTCTTTGCTTTTAGTCGTTCAGAGATCTAAGCAACCTTTCTGGTAGCTCCGGGAAAGTTTTACAGTATAAACACACCTACAGCGTTCTGTGTTTTAGCCCACTAATTAGTCAATAATTATTCTCTCAATGTGTGACACAGAAGAACAAGGTCAGCCTTTGACTGCCTCGCTGCCTCACTTCTTAGCTGAAGAACAGCCCAATTATACCTGTTATAAAGCAAGGTCAAAGCATCAAGTTGGTGATATAAATAAATTAGATCCTGTTTGGGTTCTCAGATGGGGACACATTAATCGCTGAGCTCTGCGTCTGTGGGTTTGTTTGAATGCCTTCCTGAGAGATGGAAAAAGTGGTGCAAAATACAGTCTAGCCAGATCCTAGAGAGCGGATACCTTAGCAGGGCTAAAGCCAGACATTTTATGGGGTGGGGGTGGGGAAAGCTACAAGTGCATTGGGGGTGTCCATCATAAATCAATGTGAAACAGCAAAAAACTAATTCCAAGTCTGATACATTTAAATGCAGTAGTTCATCTTAACTCAGTTAAGGGGCATATGGTGCCCAGGGGTATGTTTAGACGATGCCTTCTCCCAGGGATCACCCCGGGATCATCCCTGTGCATCCACATGACGCACAGGGGATCCTGGGGACAGGGAGGGAAAATCCCTGCATTTCCCCAGGATTACCGGGATGGCTTTTAGCCCAATTTTTCCCGTGGTCTCGGGATCATCCCGATACTGTGGGAGGTGTGGGCAGTCATCCCGGTTTTGTCCTGGCTCCTCACGAGTAAATGCAAGGAGCTGGGAACCAGGCACAGAGCATGGAGCTCTTCAAGTGCTCCGTGCCCATCGGGGGTGGGGTGGGGGAAGCAGGGTCAGGGGATTGTTGTTATTATTATTATTATTATTATTATTATTATTATTATTATTATTATTATCTTTATAGCTGGAGCACAGGTGCACTCCTTTACCTTAAAAAAATGGCAGCCATGACATCCTCCTTCCTCTGGGGTCGTCGCACACCACATGTGGACTGAGGGGGAGGATCTCTTGATCAGCATATCGCGAGATCCTCCCCCCTCTGCTGGGAGGTGTAGACATACCCCTGGTTGCCACTAGCCACCCTTTGGCAATGGCCCTATAGTGTAGGGGGCTTCCAGAGGTCATCCAGCAAGTCAAACAGGAAGCACCTCAGAGATCTTGTTCACACAGTCATATTCACTGCAGCATCAATTGGTGATTTGGATGTGCGAATGAGCCATCCCCGATAAAAACACAGACAGAACGTCCATATGGGCTTATATCAGCTCCAACCAGGGGATGGGAGAATAGCTCAGGAGTAGAGCACCTGGTTTGCATGCAGACGATTCCAGGTTTCAGCCCCAGCTTCTCCTGGTAGCGCTAGGAAGAAATCCTGCCAGTTATGAGTATACTTTTCCATGCACATTTCTCCTAATAAATGTATTTTTGTATGCCATTTTTCTAGTGTGTGCACTTTATGCAAAGGGTTTTTCTCTTACAGAATGCATTTTTGTGTGCACCTTCCCCTAATATGCCCATTTGTGTATGCACTTTACTTTAACATATGCATTTTTGTATAATACCTGGGTTCAATTCCCTGGTCCACCATTAAGTTCACCTTGGGCCAGCCCATGTCTGAGCTTTTCCTACCTCACAGGGTTATGCTGAGCATGAAGTGTCCATGCAAAGCACTTTGGAGAGCTCCTTTTGAATTCTGACTGAAACCCGGAGTGGATTCAATGCCCCATTGACATCGGAGCCACCATCCTCCACTGATGCTGCCCTTCCACTGGTTAGCAAAACCCAGTTCTGCTGCTGCAACTACAAAAACAATGAAGTCCTTCTGCAGGAGAGTAGCGTTAATCCCTCAAAGATGCCCAGCAGTGCTTCCTTAGAATTGATATCTACCTGCTGGCATGTGATTACTGATCACTCTTTAAAGATAGTCACCAACCAAAAAGTCTTTTGCCTTTGGGCAGCTCCACCACATGTGAAAGTACATACCCCTATTGCCACAGCCTCTTCGGCATATGGAGGAGTACCTTTGTGTTACTTTCTAATATGCCTTCAATGTAAAGAACAAAAAACTTCAAATCTGAAAAGACATGGAAAGGCTCTCATCACGAAATCCATAAAATCCATGCTAGAGAACACAAAAAAAGCCACAAGCTCCTACTTCTCATTTCCTTTTAAATAGTAGGCAGCACACAATAGCAATGCACATAAGCCATAGCTAGACCGGGCAAAATCCTGGGGTGATCCCCGGGATCATCCCTGTGCATCCAAATGCACAGGGGATCCCGAGATCAGGGAGGGATGATTCCTCCCTTGTCCTGAGATCTTGCCCTCCCCTTTAGGCCCATTTTTCCATGGTCTCAGGCTGAGCCCGAGACCGCGGAACATGTTGCCGGACACTGCGGTTTGTCCCGGCTCCTCGCAAGAAGCCGGGACCTGCACCCATTGGGGGTGGGGTCGGGGGAGCAGGGAAAGTATTATTTTTTTTAAAAAAAACTTACATTTTGCGCACGAGGATTTGTGCGCTGCTGCTTCTTTAAGAAAAAATGGCAGGCGCAATGCCTCTCTGTCTGAGGTTGTCACGCTCCACGTGTAAACACAGGGGGGATCTCGAGATAAAACCATTGCAAGATCTTCACCCCTCCATCGCAGACTCACAGGTAGGTTTAGCTAAGGCCATAGAAGAATCACATCTTCATGGTTTCATTCAGGTAGGACAACCCAAACAGTGATGAGAGAAACAGGCAGGTCGACCAGCACACAGAGAGATATAAGAGCCACCTGGCTCCTGCTTTGCTGAGGAAGATTGCATGAAAAAGGAAAAGAGAGGGATGTGGCATATCATGAAACAGCACAAGACTCCCAGCTTCCGAGGTCTTTCTTTTCCTAGCATAGGGGAGTCGCACATCATCTCAGATCCCTTCTAGGTGTTTTCACCTCCATCAGGTGCAGATTATTTGCAAAGCATAATTCCCTATTCAAGATCAAGCCAACCCCGAAAACAATATGTTGTTGCTTATAAAATCCAACCCCGTCCAGCTACTGTGAGGATTGCAGTGAAACTCAGAGGGAACCGGGAAGCCTGAAAGGGGTGGCAGAAGATGTCAACGTCCATGCTAATAAAAAAGTACTAATATTTCGACCCGTGGATCCTGGCTTCAACGTTGCTCAACAGGATTAACCCAGTTAGCTCATTGCGTTCTGTCATTGTCTGAGAAATCCTCTTATGTTCTTTTCTTCCCCCTAAATTTGAATTGAAGTTATTTTGGGGTGATAAAAGACAATTGCGGCATGTGTGTGGACAGGAAAAGTGTTGTTAAAGCTTTTCCAGGCTCATGCACCTTTAAAGGGAATGTGTTATATTTAGTTCTGCCTGTTGATCTGGGATTAGGATTAGATAAATAATAGCCTCCGAATTTCCCCTCAAATTGCCCCAATATCAGTTTCCCTTCCCGTTTGGGGGTGGGGAGTTTTAATGATTCATTTCCTCTTTTCTTTTTCCCAATCCATGCAATTTTATTTATTTATTTATTTATTTATTTATTACATTTTTATACCGCCCAATAGCCGAAGCTCTCTGGGCGGTTCACAAAAATTAAAACCACAAAAAACATCCAACAGGTTAAAAACACAATTACGAAAAACAGTGTAAAAAGCGCAACCAGGATAAAACCACACAGCAAAGTTGATTATAAGATTAAAATACAGAGTTAAAACAGGAAAATTTAAATTTAAGTTAAAATTAAGTGTTAAAATACTGAATGAATAAAAAGGTCTTCAGCTGGCGACGAAAGCAGTACAGTGTAGGCACCAGGCGGACCTCTCTGGGGAGCTCGTTCCACAACCGGGGTGCCACAGCGGAGAAAGCCCTCCTCCTAGTAGCCACCTGCCTCACTTCCTTTGGCAGGGGCTCACGGAGAAGGGCCCCTGTAGATGATCTTAAGGTCCGGGCAGGTACATATGGGAGGAGGCGTTCCTTCAGATAACCTGGCCCCAAACCGTTTAGGGCTTTAAATGTCAATACCAGCACTTTGAATCGGGCCCGGACCTGGACTGGCAGCCAATGAAGCTGGAAAAGGACTGGCGTAATGTGATCTCGTCGGCCAGTCCCTGTTAGTAAACGGGCTGCCCTGTTTTGTACCAGTTGAAGCTTCCGGACCGTTTTCAAAGGCAGCCCCACGTATAACGCATTGCAGTAATCCAAGCGAGAGGTTATCAGAGCATGGATAACTGTAGCTAGGCTATCTCTGTCCAGATAAGGGCGTAGTTGGTATATTTTACTATTTACTGTGAGCGTTATTTTGCCATTTAACAAGGAAAATAAAAAAGAATGAGAGTAAAAAAGGCCTTCTGAGTTCTTTAGTTTGCTTGCAACTGTTCAGGATCATGAAGGAGCCAGGGTTTGCAAGAAAAACAAACAAACGAAGAAAGGGGAACAAGAAATAAGGTGACTTTTGGTGGAGATCATGGAATGGACGTGCATAAGCACTATCCTATTTTTTTAAAAAAAAAAAATTAGAGGGAGGTAAGGCAGAACCAGGGCTTGAGATGGAGGACATTGCAGTATATTTGCCACTGCACAAATATTCTGCTTTGAAATCTGGAAATGACCTCAATGGACCAGGAACTATTCTGTCCTAAAACAGGATAGATGAATCTATCAATTTTGTTTCCCCCACCCCAGTTTCTCATTTTTGCAGTCTTAAATTCAATTTATCCTGAATTTTTAAATTCACATGCATTTTTGTGGGCATTTCTTCTAATACCTGCATTTTTGTGCACAGTTTTGCCTAACATGCACATTTTTGCAAGCAATGTTCCCAGTATTGCTTTTACTAATATATGTATTGTTGTGTGCACATTTCCCAAATACATGCAATATTTGGTATACATTTTTGATGGGGAAACTCCAGTGCAAAATTCAGAGGAACTGTGAATTTTAAAGGATAATTGAGTTTCGGATCACATGTTGGTTTGCAAGTGTGAAATTAGATGAATTCATGTGAAGCAAATGAATCTCCCCACCCCCAATCTCTCATCCCAAGCTACTTGTGACACTTCCAGTTATAAATGGCATGAAAACAGGTTGTTGCAGACATATTCTGAGTTTCGGGGTGGGGGGAGGGCAATCATTCCCAAAGCTAAATGGGAGTTTCACAACAGAAGTATAAATCCACCCAGAAACGCAGCTGAGGTTCTCTTATTCCTGGAGCCAGGAGGTGACCTTTACTGAGCATGCCCATGAGGATTTGTCTTTGAGTCAGTTTGTGAGTCACAGCAGTGTTGGATTAATATTTTTTAAAGCAACCCCCCTCTTAGGCAGGCGAGCTGGGAGGCCATCAGGCTGCTTTCTCTCCAGCATCACTGGAAAGCTCAGGCTTTCAAACTTTACTCCAGGAAGAAACTTGACACATTGCGAGAACGTTCTTTGAAACTGATTCTCTCTCCCCCATTCTCCACCCCTCCTGCTTTTAAGGACAGTTGGAAGAAAATAGAATGGGAGGATTATCCTAGTTGGTGGCTTTGTAATTTATGAATTCATATAAATCCATAAAGTGATCCAATTAGTGGGCTTCTTATGGTTCTTTAGTGAGCTTTTTTTCCACAGCTGAGTTTGCATAAACTTTATAAGCAGGATTAAAAAACAACAACCCTACCAGCGATCAATGCTATGAATTAATTTAACAGGAGCTATCCTGTTTAGGCGGGTACATGAACAAGATGATTTAATCATGTCGAACATCTGTGGTTCTGAGCTAATCAGTATTTACATCTGTTCATGCAGTTTGCAAATCCAGCTGTATTATAGCCTGCAATGATATTTGCTTTGAATACAAGTTTAGGGATACAAAAGTTCTATGCAGGTTTTCAGCTTGCTCACATGAATGCTAAAAGTGGGAAGGGGACATAGTGTCGTTTGTGCAAGCCCCGGCCCCAGCACGCCTCCTCACCTACACAGGGCCTTCCTAGATGGGGCTTTAGCCCGGTGTGAGCCCCGGGCTCACCCCTGTGCGTCCAGATGACACACAGGGTATCCCAGGCTCACACAGGGGTGAACCCTCCCTGGGCCCGGGGTAACCAACACTGCTTGAGGCCCGGTTTTTCCTGTGGTCTTGGGCTGAGCCCAAGACCACAGATGTGTAGCCAGGTCCACCGCTTTTCCCAGTTACCTTATTTACTCCCAAGTAGCTGGGAAAAGCAGCGGATGGACCACAGCGCTCCATAGGAGTGCTGCGGCCATCAGGGCTACTGTGGGGACATGGAGGGGGGGAATTGCGGCCCAGGGGACATTGGGGGGAATCGCGGGTGGGGGACATAGGGCGGGGGATCGGGGGAAGGAGAACTGGGCCAGGGGGGGAGATTGCGGATGGAGGGGAAGGAGAATTTTTTTAAAAAAACACCCTACTTACCTTTTCTGGCTCCTGTGCTGCTGCTGCTTTAAAAATAAAAAAAATGGTGGCCGCAACAGCTCTCCTCCAGAGCTTGTTGCGGTTCGTATGTGAATAAGGGCAAGATCTTGCATTATTCATAACGCGAGGTGTCCCCTCCTCTCGCCCGGATTTTCCACGAGGTCTAGTAAGGCCCTCAGTCAGATGGACAAATCTGTCAATTTTGGTTTCTTTCATTTTCTCATTTTTCTAATCTTAAATTTGGTTCATTCTGTCTGAAGTATATGACCTGAAACATATACACCATTATCCCTAAGGAATGAATAATCCCAACACACACTGGATGCTGACCAGGTCCTGTTGGCTTTTTACAGAAGGTAATACTTTAGTTCATTACAACTCCTACTCCTAGTAGCATCTTACAAATGTAACTATATAACGTACTTTGCTCTGTACTTCTTCCAACCAATGTCTGGGATGTCTGCAAGAGGTAATTGAGGAAAATGAGGATGCTTTTCATTTTCTCATTAGACCAAACACCATAGTGTAAAGACATGGCAATTTTGAGGCTGTAGCCAAGGATACCTTATTATATGGGTGGGTGGCTGGACTTGTCATGAATATATAATTAAACATGTTTTTCCTCTCAGTTCCCTGTGGTGGTGCATTATTTTATTTCAAGTATGTAACAGTTACCTGATTCTCAGACACAACTGGCTTTTATTTTATTGACAGGCACTTGTAGTTAGCAACTATTCTTTGGCCAAAACAAGTCCAAGTTCCTGTCACTGCAAAAGTGAGTTTAAGAAATGTCTGTGATCTTGCTATATAAAGTGTCTTTTGTCTACTTTCTAACATCAAAAATGCCGTCGAGTGCCATTTTCAAGTGCACACACATGTGAACCATATTTAGTGGACTTACAAAATAGTGGACTTACTTTGTGTTGCTGTTAGGCCTTAATGCAGCAATGTGGAAAATCAATAGCCCCCCCTTGGGTCTCGTTTTGGTTTATGTGAGGAGAGAATTGTGGAAGACATTCCTTGTTAAAGGCTGCAAAATCCCATTTGCGAGGACATTCATTTTAAGTTGCTTTATCAGTTATAGTGGAAGGTCAATACATCTACTAGCAAACTCAGAGAAGGAGTTTGCCAGGTTAGTGACTACCTTTTCATTACCTGCACCTAAATCATGGCAGAAACATCACGGCAAAAATGTCTCCACACTTATGCAATTGACTGGACATTTGAGTTCAGATGAGATGGGTAACTCTTTCCTGTTCTGTCTGACTAGCTTGTTTCTCAAACTTGAACAGGTGTATCTGAGATACACCAAATCAAGAGAAAATACAATGGCTTTAAAGGACAGACTCCATTCAGTGATAGATTTATGAATCCAGCTGAGCGTTCTGGGCATCAAGAATTAATTTATATGGGTTGTAGTTCTTGAAACTTCTCTCAAGCTAAGTAACGCAAAGTGGTACCACAACATATATTGCTCAAACAGTATTAGAGAATAACAAATTATGCAATCATAAAACAAGCAAAACACATTATTACATACAATGCAATTAGGATGATTAGAAGTATAGTAAAAATCCTGGCTAGCATATTCTTTAGTAAAATTAAAGCAGTCATCATTAAGCAGTCATTATTAAGACCTTATAGTTACCAATCTGGTAAACATGGTTTGCAGAGCTTAGGTAATTGTGTTTGGTGGGTGTCTCGTTCTCCCAGGATCTCTCTTGGCAACCACATTTAACTGTTGCTTTTATAACTCTTTTGTGGATGACCTTATCTTAAGTTTTAGAGGTAGTCATACTACTATTCCCTTTTCTCTCAATGTAACCAGGTCTGCCACTGATACCAGTAACACCCAGCTGAAGGTATGTGCTGCTTCCAGCACATGACCAACCCACTGGCCTCCCTTCAATTCTAAGAATACTGTACATGCTATTCCTCATAGTTATCTCAGAACACACACAGAACACACTTAGAGTCAGAATGTGCAGGTAATTAGGAATAGCACTCCTATGAAATACAATGAGTGCTTATCAACAACACACATTGCAGTCATACTGTGTGACAGGGATGGTGGAGGGATTTGTTGAGTCCAACGTCTTAGGTGAACTCACCTGAGCTGCACCTCCTAGACCAGCTTTCCCCAATCTAGTGCTCTCCAGATATTTGCACTTCAACTCCCATCAGCCCCAACCAGCAAGGGCAATGGCCAAGAATGTTGGGTATTGTTCAAAACATTTGGAGGACACCAGGTCGGGGAAAAGTGTCCTGGACTGAGGTGTGAATCCAAACGCTCTTCACTAGAGGAATCTGCACTGCAACGAATTGTCCAAAGTGGTCCAAGTGCTGCCGTTTATATCTATTCCTCCTTCTTTCGTTAACAATGGAAGCTGTTCATTGGAGCAGCTAGCAAGCACAGCTGCTGCCCCGCATGTTGAAAAGTGGGATCACAAATGCCTCTGGGTCGTGACAGGTGCGATGATGTGCTGTCGCGTGGGACAGGATTAAAAGTGGCTGCCATCAGGGACAGCCATATCCTCCCCCACACATAATGTCTGTGTCAGGGGTGCAGCAACTCAATCTTGCCCTCTGGGGAGGTCCCCAGAAGGCCACAACCTTTCTCTGCCCCCACAACTTCCCCAGCTGCCAATCATTGGGTGGTTTCCTGGCTTTTGTGCAGTCCCCCCATTCTAAAAGGTTGAGATGCCTCTCCTAAGGCTTAAGAGCTGTAAGTGAAAATATGCTGGTATTTCGGACAGTTTGGAATCACCTCTTAGCCTTTGGCCCTGCTCATTACTGGAACTTGGCCCCTGAGATCTTCTCCTAAATGAAATTTGGCCTTTGGATTGAAAGAGGTTCTGCACCCCTGGTCTGTGTATTTGAAGGAGTCCTCTAGTTGCCTGGCTGTCCAGTCCAAGCCCAGTTTAAATCCCAGTCCAAGTCTAGTTTAAAGCCCAGCCCAAGTCCAGTTTAAAGCCCAGCCCAAGTCCAGTTTAAAGCCCAGCCCAAGTCCAGTTTAAAGCCCAGCCCAAGTCTAGTTTAAAGCCTAGCCCAAGACCAGTTTAAAGCTCAGTCCAAGTCCAGTTTAAAGTCTGGTCTATGTCCAGTTTAAAGCTCAGTCCAAGTCCAGTTTAAAGCCCAGTCCAAGTCTAGTTTAAAGTCTGGTCCAAGTCCAGTTTAAAGTCCAGTCCAAGTCCAGTTTAACTATTGGAAAGGAGAGCTGGGGCCTTGAAGTCACCCATCAATAGTTCCATGTGGACAGGTGACTGAGCAAGGCACACAGGTCAGCCAGTCACAGTCCTCTACACTATGGTGAAAAATATTGTATTTCTATTTAAATTACAGTCATTATTCTGAATGTGGATTATGCCAACACATTCTTTTATGCAAATCTGCGCCCTCTCTTGTTCTGCTCTTCTGGTGAAGCATTTCATCTTTTTTGGCAATGTTTCAGCGCTCACTATAAATACACCACTCCCCCCCCCCTTTTCCATTTTCATTTGAGTACCTCCAAGGGCAGGCTTTTGAAACCTTGCTGTGAATCCAGACCTTCCACCTGCTAAATTCCTTTTGCCTCCTCCTTTCTATCCAAACCTGAAATGGCGCCCATGATTAAGTGACTGATTAAACCAATTAAAGCTTGCAGCCCTGGCTGTTTGGCAGCATCGGAACACATTTTAGGCCAAACTTTAATTGGGTGTAATTAGTTCATCTTTTACTGAAATGGAGCAATTAAAAAATAAAAAGTTGTCACATGGGGGGGAAAATGGAATGCTGTCAGATGGAGAAGCCATTTTAATTCTATCCTTAAAGAAACCTGAATAAATTGGTAAAATAAAGAATGAAACTGTTTTGTCGAAGTGCTTAAATATTGTCTTCTTTTCACCTTCTCACTGTTTTGGAAGAATTAATTCTCATTTCCCTTTCTCACATCAGTAGTGCTGAACCTTCCCTTCCACCTTGATTGAAATGCCTTGATATCCAAACACAAATATATACAATTTGGCAACTCCCCTCGTATTTGTCTTTCATGCCAAGATTAAAGGGTCTGCCGGCTGTGCTCTTTTGAGCTTTTCAAAGTGAGCAGAAAGGCTCCAGAGTCTCTGATGACTGGGCTCACTATAGCTTTAATTCAAATCTGAAGCTCCTATGGAGTTCACGTTTGACGTTTTCCTATTCGTTAACCTCTTCAATGAACCGAATATTCCTCTGATTCTCTAATTAGGTACAGTCTAAGCTTTAGTAACATTTGGAGTTTCCTCTTAGAGAGCTCAAGGGACCACGGTTCAAAGAATGGGCTGGAAAGGATGGCATATCAGTCCCTATCTAGCCCCGGTTTGATTAGAGGACAAGACCCCCACTTTGGTGGGTGAAATAAGATAAAATGTGTAAAAGGTCTTTAAAAGCTTCATTTAAATCAGGTTCCTCCAAGCTGGTGCCCTCCAGATGTCATGGACTGCAATTTCCATCAACCCTGACCATTGGACCTGCAAGCTAGGGCTGATGGAAGTTGGGGTGAAAAACATCTGGAAGACTCCAGATTGGGGAAGGCTGCTTTAAACAGAGGAATAGACTCCCATTCAGTATAGTTTTCTTTTCTGAAAGTGCTTGTGGCCACCAAGAGATTTGATTGGCTACAGAGGCACATTTCCTTTTCATAGTTTATGGCAGAGCTACACCACATGTGACTCGCCACCACGTAGGGATGGATGAATCTGCCACTTTTGTTTTCTCACACGTTTGTATTTTTCCCGCAATCTCAAGCTCTTTCCATCCTGTTTACGAAGATATTTGTGAACGTCTGATCAAACAATAAACTGAAGAAAATTATCAGCCGTCTGCATAGGCGCAATAATTCCTAGCATGGAAAGTCGATGATCTATCTGCCCATCATGTAACTGTTAAAATTGAGGAGCCTGTTGGGAAAACAAAGAGGTGGCAAATCAGATTCAACACCACAAACATTACTAGGCACATAGAGGGCATGATCCAATACATTACAAATGCCAATGGGACCCACTGCTTGAGCAGTGGGGATTTAGTGCTTCAGATAGGAATTAGAAATGAGTGGAAATGCTCATTTCTGGATTGGGGCGGGTCAGAGGAGGTTGCATAACCAAGCTCCGCTTAGCTGTCCCAATCCGAAACTAGCCTTCCCATGCATTTCTTTATGAAGCACTATGCCCGCGTTGCACGAGCAGTGAGTCTCACCTGTGCAATGGAATGGGCAGGAGTGCAGCCGCCACATTGGATATACTATCCAGGGGTTCCTTCCCAATCTTTTAAGAGTGAAGCACTCGAAGTCCTCTGATGGGCTGGATGAATCTGTCAGATTCTCTTTTTCCTCCAGTTGCATTTTTTAATCTCACATCTTAACCTCACAGTTTCTAGGGATGTCCGTCATGTGCAGCTCTGCCCCCTTTCAGGACTGATGGATTCCTGCTGCTCACCTGGCTCAGCTGGCATTCTTGAGCTGAGCCGTGGGTCCTCCCCTCACCCCAAACATCAGGAATGTGTTTCTTTTTCTTCTTTGTAAATAGAAATTTGGGCAAATTTTTATTTGCAAAAAAGCCCCCTGAAAAACCTGTGAGCTGGCCCAACGTGATGCAGATTGATTTGGGGAATGCTGGGAACTGTAGGACTTTTTTCCCCCTGCCCAGACATGCATAGGATTCCACCCTTAGACTATTATGTAATTTTAGACTCTGGACTTAGTGGTCTTACTCCCCCTGCCCTCTTTAGATGGTAATGTGTAGGGATGTTGTGAGCAGCAGTTGGGGTTCAAGGCTCGACATTTTCTTGTTGGCTTGGACCCCCAGACTGGAGTCACAGACCCTCGCACTTGCCCGACATGGTGTTGTTCTGCCAAGCTACAAAATGACAGTTCAGGCTTTTCCAAATGGCGGCCATAAAGAAGCCCATTTATGCAAAATTACAGGCATGAATGGTCTAGGTCCACCTGTAATTTTGCATAAATGGCCTCTTTACAACCACAATCTGTACTTAATGGTTCTTTAAGGAAAAGCCTGAGTTGCCTTTTTTACCCAAAATGTCCTGGGTTCAGACAACATGCTAACTCATGGTTCAACAAACAACCCATGGTTCAACAACAATCCACACTCAACTGTCATTTGTGTCTGTGCCTTTGCTTTCCAAATCGTTCAGACGTAGCACTCCCCATCCAACAAACTAGGGTTTGCTGGAGGAGGAGTGAGTGCTGAGCTTGAACCGTGGTCCCTAAAACCAGGATTGCAAACTAGTATCAGACTGTGAAGAGATCCGTGTGTGCAGTCACAACCTATTACACCCTTACATGAGGGTTCCATGCAAACAGCTACATGCAACATGTGAAGTGGAACATTGTCTTTGGGGTCAATTGTTTCTTGGGGTGGATACCTGGTGGGCGATTCGGACCACCAACTTGCCTTTGTGTCCTAAGCCACTGCATATGGATCATATGGTAATTGTGTTTGTTCACTACCTAGCGGTGAAAGGCCTTATATCTTATTACGGATCCCTTGGGCTGTACAGTCTACTTGTTTAGAATTCTGTCAAAAGAAATCAGGGATGTTTTTACAACAGGGAGTGCAGAGAAGGGGGGAGGAGGGTGGGTCTAAAAGAAAAACAGAAGTGTGTGCAGGGACAGGCATGTCTGTTCCCCAAGCTACTATTAGTTTTGGAACAAGGCCAAGAAAAGGAGAGGTTACCTACTAACTTAACATCTGTGAACAAGAGGTCATACTGGGCACAAAAGTGAGATGCTAAATCCCAGCACTCTCTATCCCCCACCCACCCCCTGCCCCGGTTGATACTTTAGGTATGTTTGCCTGCTGGTTTTAAGTGAAAACTGGCCATTGCAGATGTTCCTAACTCTGATTTGGTCAACAGTGGTTAACCAATCAGCCAGCCAGCATCAGGAAAGTGCACATCCTATTGCTTTAATCACGTGTCAACACCACCATCCCACAAACAACCTCCTAAAAACACTAGCTAAGGACACAATCCTATGGCTGGCTGGGGCATGCTGGGAGTTGTAAGACTTTTTTTCCTGTCTAAACATGCATAGGATTGTGCCCTAAAGGGTCCATCACAAAAATTAAGGGAATTGGTCCCCCTGTAGTGTACTAGTGTATTTTCCTCATTGCCCCTTCCCTCCCGTATTTAACCAGGAATAAACCGTTGGTTGTAAGAACATGGTAGTACATGTTACTGTTGCCCCCCACCCCTCAAAACTAGGGTTGCCAAAAAAGAGGAAATGCATTCTCTGAGAAGAGGACAAAAGAGGATACCAATTTGCATAATATCTGCAAATAGAAATTTGTATGTTTAGGTGCACCTTTGGAAATATCAGCTATAATTAAAATAGAAATACAATACATCTCACCAGAGTGGAGATCCTTACACAAAGTTCTTTTTTGCTTTGCTGCTTTTCCATGTTTTCTGCTACATAACCTCTAGGTGGCACTGTGGTACAGTTGAACAAAGTATACCACAGTGTAGAGTTGTGCTTTCTTTCACAATTCCCCCAAATACTTCATTTTCCTTGTCACCATAAACCTGCAAAAGTTGTTGGACAGAAATTAGAGGATGGAGTAATCATTTAAAGCACCTTCAATCATCCACGACTGAGGAATGGTGAGCGCACAATAAATGCCCATCTAGAAAACCTCAAAGATGCTGTCTAGGCCAGATGCCAGGTTTTTCCACCCATCTTGCTCCTGTGCGTTTAAAAATCACTGTTAACCTAGAAAGGTAGCAGTGAAGAGTTTGTTTGTTTGTTTGTTTATAATGCTTGGTTTTGGTTTTCCGTGAAGATAAACAGCAGAGAAAGTTTTGCTTGCTTAATTGCTGTGTATCAGGGCCAGTATTAATTATTATTATTATTATTATTATTATTATTATTATTATTATTATTATTATTATTTTTAAAGAAGATATCCATTTGAATTGTGTAACCATACTCTGAAGTGCAGATCACGTACAGCTGTTTGTTGCACAGTTTTATAGCTTGTTGTCTCTCAGTTTGTTTGTAGGTGCTTATTTGTGCTGTTTTTGTAGGATACTACTTGTTATTTTGGATATTTATGTTTTCTGCACCAACCTAGAATCTGTTTGGATGAAGGCTGGTTTAGAAACATTTAAAATCAATCAATCAATCTTATTACTTCTTCTTCTTCTACTTAGGGTGACTATATGAAAAAGAGGACAGGGCTCCTGTATCTTTAACAGTTGTCTTGAAAAGGGAATTTCTGCAGGTGTCATTTGTATACATGGAGAACCTGGTGAAATTCCCTCTTCATCACAACAGTTAAAGCTGCAGGTGCCCTGCCCTCTTTTAAATCTAGTATAGCTCCTGCAGCTTTAACTGTTGTGATGAAGAGGAAATTTCTCTTCATCACAGGTTCTCCATATATACAAATGACACCTGCTGAAATTCCCTTTTCTATGCAACTGTTAAAGATACAGGAGCCCTGTCCTCCCTTTCATATGGTCACCCTACTTCTGCTATATTTCACTTCAGGTGAATACATGCATGTTTTATATTATTAGGGATAAATATAATTAATTCCTATATATTATACACACACACACACACAGAGTCTTTTGACCAGGTGGCCCTCAAGGTGTCTTAACAATAATTCTTCTTCTTAGGGTGCCTTCTCCTGTCAGAGGTTGGCTATCATTACAGCTATTTTTTGTTTTTAACACCACTGCTCTAAATAATTGTAAATTCAGCTATACCATTCTCTCAAGTCCTTTAGCCATGATGTTCATCCTTCTTCCCACTGATCTTTCCCCTTCAATTTTTCCTTTTATAATAAGTTGGAGTATGGTGTATTTTTCTCCTCGATTAATATGACCAAGATTTACAACAACAAACCAATATAATAATTTAAAGTACAGGTATGCCACATTTTTGTGCCATGTGCACATATATTATGGTTTTATACTGTTGTTTTATACTTTGAATGTTTTTAATTTTTGTGAACCGCCCAGAGAGCTCTGGCTATTGGGTGGTATAGAAATGTAATAAGTAAGTAAGTAAGTAAATAAATAAATAAATCTAGCAATTTGAGAAACTGTTCTGGGTACATCCACAAAATGGCTGCCATGGGAGGCATGGCAAAGAACAAGTAACCTCCCCAAAAGTCTGAGTATAAGGCAGAAGAATGGTCTGGGGCCATGTCTACACAGCATTCCGAAGGCGCCCCGAAGCCCCTTGAGGGCGCCCTGAAAACGCTCGTGTAGTACGCACCTTAATCGTCCCCAGAAGAGGCGGAGGAGGAGGCGTGCTTCGGCAGCGCGGACTGTGGGCGGGCTGCTCCAGGCTCCGTTTCCCTTTAGCCAGTAGGCCCTGCGAGAGCTCCCAGCAGCGGGGCTGGGTCGTGGGAGGGAAGAGAGCGGACGGGCAAGGAAAGGGGCGGCGGCGGCGGAGGCCCCTGCGCAGTCCCGGGGGCATGGGAGGTGCCCTCCCCTTTCCTCGCCCGTCCGCTCTCTTCCCTCCCACGACCCAGCCCTGCTGCTGGGAGCTCTCGCAGGGCCTGCTGGCTAAAGGGAAACGGAACGCTGTGTAGATGTCCCCTGGGTCCCAACGCACTAAACAACCCTTTTGGACCCCATTTTCATCCCAAACAGAGACTTATTTCACAACAATCAGTTGCCGGTAAGAAAATGTGTCCATTTTTTTAAAAATATAAAGCAGGTTGGGGAGGGCATCTTAGCAGGTGATAAGAAAGATGTTCAGGGGAGTATTGGGGCCTGTGGACACCATGGCCAGATCGACACCAAGGAGGATATAACACTTTGAAAGCAGTTTGAAAACGGCATACGGAGTGTGTCCTGGGCCCCAACAGTTGTCAATACTGTTAAAAGCAGATTTATTTATTTATTGCATTTTTATACCGCCCAATAGCCGAAGCTCCCTGGGTGGTTCACAAAAATTAAAACCATTCAAAGTATAAAACAAACAGAATAAAAACATAATATAAAATACAATGCAAAAGCACAACCAGGATAAAATCAGCAGCAGTGCAGAAATACAAATTTAAAATACAAATTTAAAACAGCAAAGTTAAAATTAAATTTATAGACTGTTACAATGTTGAGAGGATAAAAAGTAGTAGTGTAGATCCTGCCCCTGTTGCTCACTCCTGATTTAGAGCAATCAAGAAATCAAATAGTCACTGATAAAACCAAATCAAACTATAGCAATTATACAGCAGATCACCAAGGGGTGTGGGGTGGGGAAAGCCATCCCGTTTAAATGCTGCCAAAAGTGCAGCCGAAGGATTTCAAGTGGTGCCTAAACGCTAACAGAGTTATAGATAAAATCACTGACTATCAAAACAAGCTAAAGCCAGTAAGCCAAAGTCTTCCTTTCTCGGGAAATTTGGCTTTCAGACCTAATACTGCCTCATATGTTCCATGGCCCTTTGGCTCCTGTATTTACATTCCCCCCCTCTTTGTGCTCATGTATCTATACATCTGTCAACTGAACACAACACTTTTACGCATCTGACAAAGTGGATATGAGTGCCGCAATAAATCTGACGCCACCCAGTCCTATGCATGTTTCCTTGGGACAGGTCCTGCTGAATTAAACCAGATTTATTCCAAAATCACCTTTAAGGATGCATAGAATGACATTCTTCCCTTCACAACCCTATACAGGATTACTCAGAAATGAATCTCATTGTGTTCAGCAAGGTTTACCCCAAGGTAAGTCTGCATAGCCTTGCAGCCTTACAGTGCCTGCTCCTAAGTGTCTCCCACTGAATTCATGGGGACCCACTCCCAGAGAAGTGGGTACAGGGGTTGCACAAGTGAAAGATAGTTCTTGCTGTGAGTCACTAACTTGGGTGCTCCTCTGCAAGGTCGCTAGAAGACCCAGATGTTTGCAGATGTTTGCAGGGTGAGTCCCTGGCAGCACATTTCTTCGCAGAATAAGGTCATCAGCACAGCTGGAGTGGCTTGAAGGCCAGTGTGCATGGGTGGCCTAGTTGAGGAACAGAAGGCAAAGGTCAGGAAAGGGAACAGCGGCTTGGCCAGCAAGAGTTGTAGAGGGAAAAGATTCGGAAGAGGCTACTCTAGAAGGACACTGTGGACTCCTTGAGAGGCCTTTGCCTGCCAGAAGGACCAGACTTTTTCGCACCTAAAATCAAAACCCATCATGACGCTTCACCCCTCCCAGCCCACTCCGGCTTTGCGCTGGGGCTCACTTTAATTAAAGACTGATGAATCTGCCAGTTTTGGTCTCTCTCTGTTTCTTATCTTCCCAATCTTAAGTGCGGTTTGCTCTGAGTTTTGGTAAAAAAAAAAAAGATTTGCATGAAATTTGTATGCATTTTTGCGCACATTTTTTCTATGCACGAATGTATGCATTTTTGCTTAATATACACTTTTGGTTTTTTGCAAGCAATTCCCCTAATATTCTGCCACTGACAGAGCAATTGTATGGTCCCTGGGAAGGCATCCCAGAGACTTTGGTCTGGATTCCTCCCTCTCCCTGAGGCCATAGACTCAGCTATGACTTCGGGTGGAGGAGGAAGTCCAAGCAGGGATTGAACTCCCATCTCTTCCCAGCACATTCGGAAAGTTCCACAGTGGCTCCGCTTCTGACCCTGGAAGGGGAGGGGGGAAGGGGACATGATGGTGGGTGGGTGGGGTGGGGAGGGGAGAGGAGAGGCCGTGGGTCCACTGGGCCCATGTGCTTCTCCATTCTCATCTCTCCCCACTGAGAGTTAAGGTAGCTAGATGGGCTCAGGAGCCTGTCTAGTTAAATATGCTAAAAAGCAGGAACAGGAGGTGAAAACTCCTCTTTTGTTCCTCCCACACTACCGGCCCTGGCTTAGGATAAACAGAGAGCTCTGATCTAATGCCTTCAATCTATAGCATGGCAATCCCATAAGATTTCACTCTAACATGTGCAGCTTCCTATGTACATCCCCCTAATATACAATTCTTGATTGAAAAACTCCCTTGCAAAGTTTAGAGACGTGCAAATTTCAAAGGGTCACTGACTTCCAGTTTGCACATTGGTTCAAAAGTATGAAATTAGTGTGAATGAATGTCTCCCTCTTGCCTGGATTGAATGAAACAGGTTAGAAGCAGGAAAACGGATGCTCCCATTGGGATCTGCTGCCCCAAAGAACGGCTTCACATTGCTTTCTAATAAAGGTGGTACCACTGCCTGGCCACAAAGAACGATTCACACATTACGTGATGGTGAAGGCATGTTTGCCGCTTGCGCATGTACACACTTGGCCCAGATCTACACCAAGCAGCCTTGAAAGCAGTTTGAAAACGGTATATGGAATGTGTCCTGGGCCCCAGCAGTTGTCAATACAGTTATAAACTATTATAAAGCAGTAGTGGAGATCCTGTCCTGAGTTGCAGCCAAACTGCATGGGTAACTATATAATATTTTTTTAAAACTAAATCACAAACAAATAAAAGACCTTGTTGGCTAGTGTGACCATATGAAAAGGACGACAGGGCTCCTGTATCTTTAACAGTTGCATAGAAAAGGGAATTTCAGCAGGTGTCATTTGTATATATGGAGAACCTGGTGAAATTCCCTCTTCATCACAACAGTTAAACGTGCAGGAGCTATACTACAGTAACCAGATTTAAAAGAGGGCAGGGCACCTGCAGCTTTAACTGTTGTGATGAAGAGGAAATTTCCCCAGGTTCCCCATATATACAAATGACACCTGCTGAAATTTCCTTTTCAATACAACTGTTAAAGATACAAGAGCCCTGTCCTCCTTTTCATATGGTCACCCTGTTGTTGGCTCCTTCCAGACTAACATCTGATGATGTGGGCCCCAATCCACCAAAAAAAACCTCTGTCAGTCTTTTACAGTGCAATCTACAGTGCAATGTTGACGAAATCTGCAATAGATTCAAATAAGTTTGGTAGGGTGACCATATGAAAAGGAGGACAGGGCTCCTGTATCTTTAACAGTTGCATAGAAAAGGGATTTTCAGCAGGTGTCATTTGTATGCATGCAGCACCTGGTGAAATTCCCTCTTCATCACAATAGTTAAAGCTGCAGCAGCCCTGACCTCTTTTGTAGAGTGACGAGATACAAAAGAGGGCAGGGCTCCTGTAGCTTTAACTAGTTAATATTATGTTGCTGTGTGTACATATAACATAGTACAAGTTTAATCAATGAATAGGATCGAAAGGACTGCAAATGGAGTTCCACTTGCACAATGGGGATTTTCTGGCTCTTCAGTCCCCCTACGTTCACTAAAATAAACCAACGCTAACAGTTGCCTCCTGGAATAGCATAGAATGTGGTGTAGGAAGTTAGCACTGCAAGTGAATTGGTGAAAATCCAAGCCACCCTTTTCTGCTTGTGCAAGGGGCTCCTTGGAGTGCATCTCACATGTTTACACCTATGCATAGCCAACCCCTTGCAACACAACATGGCCTGGATCCATATTTAGTCATACTTAGAGTGGGCAACTTATGGGGTGGGTATCTCATGGCTTTCCAGATGTTTGAACCTACAACTCCAATAATTCCTCACCACTGCCTATGCTGGCTAAGGATGCTGGTGGATGCTGTAGGCCTAAACATCTGGAGAGCCACAAGTTGGAGGAAACTCATTGAAATGTATCTTTGTGTTGATTCTCTGCTCTTCTTCCTACGGAACCAGCAGATGTTCTGTATAAAGGATTTTTGCAGCACTTGAAAAGACTGACAGATTTCTTTTTTGGAGTGCGGGGGCATCATTTGCAATTGATCTGTCTGTCTTAAAGGTGCCACAGCTCTCTGCGTTATTCTTGCTGCAACTGCCTAACATAGCTGCTGACACTTCTGGAATATATAAAGGATAGGCCTAGTTGAGATAGGACCTGGACCCTTGCCCTTGAAAAAAAGGATTCTCCTCCTCCTCCTGGTATGATGTGAAAATGTGATAGCAATTCAAGTACTCCTTTTGACCTTAGCGAGAGGTAAAAGTTTACTTTATGAAGGTATTCATGAAGTTGGGAGGTGTTAATGATTGCTCAAGCACTGGAGCCCTTTGAGTTTTCTCTGAGCCTTCCCCCCCCCACAACCATCTGTTTTACTTTGCTTTGTTAACACAGCTGGAAAAAATTCATATGGAAAGGGGGGGAATGTCCAGTTGGTCCTAAACTCTTTAAAATCTAATCACTGTTCCCAGTGGTGCAGCTAAAACAATTAGAGAATGTGTTGTCCAAGAAACAAAGGCAATAAATGCATCCTTTTTGGAGGGGTGGGGTGGGGAATGCCTTGAACCTCTTGTGCGATCAATCCTGGTGTACTTGGAGAGGCAAAGAGGCAAGAAGACTGATGTTGAATAGGGTTGGAGGGGAGGAGGAAGAAAGGGTATTTGGGGAGACCCTGATCCCTGCAGAAATTCAAGATTAAGCAGCTTTATATCCCTGCTGGACTTCGAGATAACATTTAAAAATAAAATAAAAACAATGCCCTTTGTTTTCAATAAGTGCAGCTTCTACTAGCTGTAGGCCGGGTCACACCAACCTGGATATTAAGGCTGGCAGTGTGTTCATTTGCTAGTTAACTCTTGTGGTGGCAAGCATGAAGTTGAAGCTGCCATAACAAAGGTGAGCATATGGCAAGAAGGACAGGGCTCCTGTATCTTTAACTGTTGTATTGAAAAGCGAATTTCAGAGGATGTTATTTGTATGCATGCAGCACCTGGCAAAATTCCCTCTTCATCACAACAGTTAAAGCTGTAGGAGCTCTGCCCTCTTTTGTATCTGGCCGCTCTAGTATAGCTCCTGCAGCTTTACCTGTTGTGAGGAAGAGGGAATTTCGCCAGGTGCTGCCAAGCTTTGGAATTCTGAATCTGAATCTTACACAGTTCATAATATCAACTTATTTTTGTCCCATTTATGCCAATTTTGGTAAATGCTGACCTAATAATGGAATTGAAGGAAATTCTCAGCCATCCATAAGAAAGAGTGAGATGATGGCATCACAGTTGTTCAGGGATAGAGCCACAGGCTTAAGGGGCAGAGAGGAAGAGAGGCATCACTGAAGAGAACAGGAGACGTTTGATGGCTGAGGGTTGTAGATTAAGGAAATTCTTGTAGAAATATGACTCAAGCCTGAACCATGTTCAAGTTGTTATTGGAGGGTAATGAACTGCCTGAGGGCAGGAAGGGAGGAGGTGCAGACCTAATTGTCATTGCTTAATTAGATTTTGACATGAGAGAAGAGTTTAGCTTTGAACCTGGTCTGAGAAACCATGTGGATCTGAGACCATATTGTCTGTTTCTCTTACAGACAGATTCCCATGTTAAGAACACACACACAGAGAGCTCAGGGGAGGATTAGTTCTCATCCCGTTGTTTAAATCATGATGGCATCCAGATTTATTTGCCTTGTTAATTAACAACTATGATACTTGGGTTTACATCCATCTGCGTGGACAAAAGTGTAGCATTGCCAACTGACTGCACATGTTCACATCTGTTGGCTTGTGTGTGTTGGTCGCTGGGAAAGCATATATTCAGTATTTACTACTCTGTGGCTTGAGAGATGTGTGGCTGTTAAAACAGCTGGGGGGATTGTGACACCCTGAACCACATGATCCTTATGTTCCAGTTATAAGTTGTTCCCTTGGGAAATCATGGTATCTTTGGGACAAAAGAAAGCATGGTAAGCAAAAGAGCAGGAATCAGAAGCAGAAAAAGGTGAGTTGGAAAACTGGTCCATTTTAAAATCAATTAAAAACACATTATTTTGCAATGAGTTTTATCATTTTATCAACTGGTCCATTTTAAAAACAAACAAAAACACACCTTATTTTTCAATGATTTTTATCATTTCATCAACTGATCTATTTTAAAATCAAACAAAAACACACATTATTTTTCAATGGGTTTTATTTAGAATTTATACCTCTGTGGCAGGGAGTTGCTCTTTTATTGTTTTACCCTTTACAGTGCCATGTGCATTGATGGTGCTATCTAAACAAATAAACAAATAAATAATCTAGGGATGTGCGATTCTTGGAATTCCATTCCATTTAAATCAAATGCAATGCTGCAGCATTTCCATTCCAAGAAGTGGTGGTGGACTGCAGTGATTTTTTTTTCTAATTCTGGAAATATTTGTGCTTTTTTTTTCAGGTTCTGATTTTGTTTCCAGGAATTTGTGCAATTTTTTTTTTTGAAGGGGTGGGCAAGGTTCTTGAAATTTGCACAAATGGTGCCATTTTTTTTTAAAAAAATATTGGCTATCTTGTGCAAGTGCACATGATCGCAAGTCTGCAGGTTTGCTATGTAGCCCCACAGAAGCATATTCCCCTTTTGTCAATATCCTTATTCATTTCCTCCTTTCCATTACTTCATGTAGCTCAGCGGAGTCATATTCCATGCCTGTCAAAGAACTTGTCAATTTCATCCTCCACTACAGCTCTTCCCAAGTGAAGTGGGGTGGGTGGAAATTGGCAAGTTCCTTCACAAGTGCAGAATTTGGCTCTGCTGGGTTAAAGGAAGTAGTGCCTGGAGAGGATGAAACTGACAAGGATATTGACAAGAGGAGAAATATGCCTCTGCAGGGCCACATAGTGGACAGGTGGACTTGAGATCATGTACAATTCCGCAAGATCACAAATCATTTTTTTAAAAATGACATAATGTGCACAAATTTCAAAATCCCTCCCTGCAATAAAATATTTGTGCAAAATGCCACCATTAAAACAAAACTGGAATCCATGTGGAATCAACTTGCTACAGATCGAGTTGACATCAGTGGAGGGAAGCGGAACAAAAGCTGCACAGTAGAATTGGAAAAATCCATTCAGTTTTCACCTCCCCCAATGGATTTGTCACACACCCTTAGTTTTATCCAATATAAATTACTTTTAGTGACAGGCAGAATTGCCCCCATCCAAATCACAATTAAATCAGTTTAACTTGGAAAACATCTTTTGGACATTCAAAATTAACATGGTAATTCCACGAACACCCCATAAAAATGGAATGAAAACTGTATTAGAACAATGGCTGAACTTGCACTAAGTTTGATCCAACTTGTTTTCCACTGGTGGGAACTTTTCCTGAGCAGAATTCCACTTGTAGTTCTCCCGCCACTCAGAAAGGGCTGGGGGAGGTGATCTTCACTGACTGGCCCTCTCTCTGCAGCCCCTCACTGCTCTGGAGGTTCCCCCCCAATCCTTTAGAACAGATTTGGGGGTTCAGTGGGAATAGGGAATTTCTGGGGGAGGTGGAAATTGACAAAAGTGGGAAATCTTCCAGTGGGATTTCTCCACTCAGTCGGAAGCCTCCATGGTCTGAAGAAGCCCATCAGTTTGCAGGAGACCCTCTGATTCTATCCAGTGTCTTCTCTCCTGTTTCTCTATTGTATCCAGTCACTTTAGCAGGCTCTTGCAGCTTTAACTGTTGCAATGAAGAAAGAATTTCACCAGGTGCTGCATGCATACAAATGACACCTGCTGAAATTCCCTTTTCCACACAAATGTTAAAGATAAAGGAGCCCTGTCCTCCTTTTCATAGGGTCACCCTAGTTGCCACCTCCTTTTTCATTTTGTTTTGTTTTGAAAGGCTCCTCATCTCTCACAGCTATATGGCAGGCAGGTAAAACATGGTCCTCTCCATGCTGGAGGCTGGTGGCTCCTATTTCGGTGGGGCTGTGAACCCATTCAGTCCAAACCAGCTAGAACTCTAAAGAGTTCAGCACCTTGAATAGCTCCTGGAGAGTTCTAGCTGGATCTGACTGGAACCCAGAATGGAGCAACCAGTCTCCACTGCTGGGAATAACTGTACATTGGAGTAGAGGAGCGCCCCAATATACCTATTGAATTCAGCAGCTGCAAATAGGTGAGAATTTCATTTTGGCAAGTTTTTGATAAGAATGTATTAAAAATCCACAAATTTCTTCATAAGATGGGAAGACCTAAAAAAATCGAAGTTCGATTTTAAAAATTCAAATGCTGATGAAAGCAAAACTGATAGGTGCTTACATTCCCAGTTCACACCACTATCCTATGGCTTATTTAGCATACTGGTTAAAGTGGACCTGATGTTCTTTATAAATGTTTGCTTTCTCTCTCTCTTTCTTTCAGACATGAACTCCTCCTGCCTGGTGAAACCCTTCCAGTTCCATCAGGTACAGCAGCAAGCGTTAGCTGACGAATGTATAAACAGAGCCATCCAATTCATTGCTGCATTCTGAATGAGCCAGGCTTTTAACATGGAGGACACCGGCTTCTTTCTTTAATGCCCTTGTCTGGTCTGTACTGACATGTCTAAGCCAAGGAGACACCATCGTAGCATTCAGACTCAAGCCAGCTTCCACAGTGCAACAAAGTGCCATTTCATGTCATCCTAAGTTCTTGTTGTTCTGTATAAGATCTATCAATTAAGGAAGAAGGCCTCCAAGAGTCTCACTTCTGAATGCAAGCATTAATATATACTCAAATGCTTTAAAATGAGAAAAGAAGCCACAAGAGAAAATGCTACTGTGTGCCCGTCATGAAAAATAATCTTTGTTCCTTCCATTGCTGTCTGGCAAATGAATTTAAAAAAAAAAGAAAGAAAGAAAGAAAGAAGAAGACATAGAAACCAGAGCCAAATTTGTATTTGTGGAGTTTTGTTTTGTGACATAAGTAAAGGGAAAGGCTAATTTAGGTGAATCTGGGGAGGTGAATCTGGGGAGGTTCCTACCTTAATAAGACTTAAGGGTCCCTCTTGATTTGGAAGGGAGAAAAAGTTCTCTGCACGTTCTGATACCTCTGCTTCTGGCAGACAGAGAGAGGGGAAAGCTTAAATTGTCGTCTTGTAAGTTGGGCAGATCCAGAATGACAGATCATGGCTTTCCCTGCTTTGATATCTAGGATGGAGGGAGGGGGAGGAACATTCTGATAGACAGATGTGAAGGGGCTGATGCCACAGCTGGATTGCATTTTGCAGCAAAAGGTCTTGCTTTTACCCTTCATTGTTGAGGAATTACGAGTCAGAATGCATCCTCAGTAATAACGTCATAAGTTGGGAGTAAATCCATGGAACTCAATGGAGTTCCTCCCATATTACTAGAGTGCAAAACAGCCCAGGAGCTGGCATGCAGCGAGAAGGGTTGGACTGAATAATCTACGGATTGTGCTATTCATCAAAATTTGGAAACCAAAGCCCTCTGAGC
Organism: Elgaria multicarinata webbii; assembly: GCF_023053635.1. Taxonomy (NCBI): domain Eukaryota; kingdom Metazoa; phylum Chordata; class Lepidosauria; order Squamata; family Anguidae; genus Elgaria; species Elgaria multicarinata. Next base: position 98,121,265 of record NC_086177.1, read on the forward strand.
TGGAGCCAAGAACCTGACGCTTGTACGTTTCCTGCATTATTTCAGACTACACTGATTTAGTTCTGCATGTCTTAAAATATTTTGTAATTAAATATATCAGCCTTTTCTGATTTGGGGGAAATGTTCTGATATATACTGGATGCTTTATGTTCTTTTTATGCTGCCAAATCCACTGGTAGCTATTAGCAACACGTTTTGTCTAGTCTAGTGCAATCCATGAATGGTATCAACAGTAGCCTTAGCTGCTGCCATCCTTTGTAAATGGTTGTTTAGTTTTGTCAGTTCTGAGTAGGGATGTCCATCACTGTGGAATCCAGCACTTTTTGGGCATGGCAGGCTCCTGGCAAGCACCTGACACAGCTCACATTTGTGGGCCAAGCTTTCTCCAAAATCCTGGAACTTTTTCTGTTTTGTTTTTTTAAGGCAAAAAGAAACCTGCTCAATTCGTGTGATTCATACAAATTCCAACCAGCTACAATTTGCATGATTTATGCAAATTATAGTGATGAATCGCATAATTTATGCAACTTATAGCTGCAAATTGCATAATTTATGAAAATTGTAGCTGAAAATTGCATAACATGCAAATTTTAGCTGCAGATTGCATAATTTATGCAAATTGCTGCTGCAATTTGCAGAAATAATGGCCAAAATTTGCATAAGCCATGCAAATTGCACCCCACAATTTGTGCACATTTCTATGTATATAAAGTTTGAAAACTCCAGAAATATCTGTGAGCTGGCCCAAGTCAATGCGGATTGAGTCAGGCAGCCCGAGGGGAAAAGAACCGAAGTCCAGGGGGCGGAGCCAATGAAAGTTCAGCAAGCTCCACCTACTGGACAGAGTCCTCCGACATCCCTAGTTCTGAGACCACAGGTCTCTGGATTGCACGCATCAGTCCTACGCTGACACTGTTCTCTGAAGTGTACCCATAACACCTTAGCTATCACAGGGCCAGTTACTGTGTGAATATAAACATCCTTGAGTTTACAAGATTGGAAATTAAGCCTTAAACTTTTGTTCTTGCAGCAAAATTGCATTTAATTCCATTTGTTGTATTTCCATACCGCCCCTTAGCCGAAACTCTCTGAGCAGTTCACAAAGATTAAAAACCGTTAAAAATACATTATACAAAGTGCAGAGCCATTTACATAAAAACATATCAATAAGACAGCACTCAGACAGACAACATATTTAAATGTCAGACTGGGAATCGGGAGATCCGGGTTCTAGTCCCCACTTGGCCATGGAAGCTAGTTGGTCTGAGAGTCACAGACTCTCAGCCCAACCTACCTCACAGGGTTGTTGTTGTGAGGATAAAATGGAGTGGAGGAGGAGGATTATGTTTGCCGCCTTGGGTTCCTTGGAGGAAAAAAGGCGGAATATAAATGCAATAATAAATAAATATATCTAAAAACATTTTTAAATAATCAACCAAAGACAATCCAGGACCTGATTAAAAACCATTATAGGCTGCCAAATGCCTGAGAGAAATGGGAAGTTTTAACTCGGCACCGAAAAGGTTATAAAGTTGGCGCCAGGCAGTCCTCATTTGGAGATCATTCTATAATTGGGGGGGGGGATACCACCAAGAAGGCCCTCTCCCTTATTGCCATTCTCTGAATCTCCCTCGGAGGAGGCAGCTGGAGGAGGGCCTTAGTTGCTATATGTAGTGTATGGGTTGATTCATGCCGAAAGAGGTGCTCCATCAGGTATTTCCATGACAAAATGTCCTAGAAATACCAATATGCATTGCACGGTCACCCCTTCTCTTTCCGTACCATAAGACATGATGTGTTGGTACAAAATATCTCTTATGGCTGAACCCAAATTGAATTTATATGCTAAAATATCCTCTGCCTGGGTAAGGAAAATTGGCTTGCTTAAGATGCCATTTTATAGTTATATTAAATATATCGTTTAATTATCACAGTATGCCTATGTATGCCAGTTACTGGGGAACATGGGTAGGAGGGTGCAAGTGTGAATTTGTGCAAATCCCCCCCAAAAGGGTTCTGTAAGTCTACAGAATCCACGTGACTCAGAAAAAGGCGGCCTACTGCAGAATCTTCAGGCTGGATTCACAGAAAACTGAACTTACTTGAATACATTGAAAATTTCTCTGACATCTCTACACTTATTTCAATGAATTACGAATGCACAATTTTACCGGAGAACTCAGGCTACTGGTGCATGGTTCCAGGGTGTTCCTTGGTGCCAACTGCTAGGGTATTTCTATCTCCTCCTCTCAAAATGAATTGCGCCCCTGAGATTGGTGGGCATATTGTTAGCTACAGAAGGGGTTCTTGAAAGGTCTGGGTCATTCAAGCTCAGCCTCCGTTACCAACTTTGCATTCTTCTCTCTCCCACCCCTCCACTCTCTTCCAAACCAGGGTCGTGCCCTTTGCTATCTACTGAAGATGTTTAAAATTGTCTTAATTAACCCGAACGTTGCTTATCTGAAACCACTCTTCAATATCAGCCTTCCATTCAAGATAATCATGCAGGAGCATTTGGAATGTGAAAAGCGGAGGGACGGTAATCCTTCATCTCCGAGGAAGGCTTCCTCAGCTTGTCTCCTTTTAAGTTGTCAGCGCTTTGTTCAAGCCACTAGCCCCGTCACAAAGGGGACGTGGAGGAAGACAGGTTAGGAAGTTAAAGAAAGGACAAAGAGATGATTAAGGCTCTGTTGCTTGTGTGAGGTCGCATGAGGTCAGCAGGCCCCTCACGCTGACTTTGGAGTGAGGCCACTGGAATCTAACATGGGATGAATTTGGGACACGGGACGAGACCCTCGCAAGCATAACCCAACCAAAAGCATCGGAAGTGTTTGGTTTTCCGTACGGCCCAATAGCTGTTTCCCCACTGGGGCAAATGGTAGTTTTAGAGCTCATCTACACCAAGCAGGATATTCCACTATGAAAGCGGTATATAAAAGACAGGAGCCATACTACTGCTTTATAGCGATATTGAAGTGCACTGACAACTGTTGGGGCCCACTGACAAACACCACATACCACTTCCATACCACTCTCATAGTGTTAGATCCTGCTTGGTGTAGATGTGTCATGGTCCCCAACAGTTGTCAGTGCCCTTCAGTACCACCACAAAGCCCTAGTGTAGATCCTGCAGTGCACTTCAATACCGCTATAAAGCAGTAGTGTGGCTCCTTCCTTTTATATACTGCTTTCATACCACTTTCGTAGTGGAATATCCCGCTTGGTGTAGATGAGCTCTTAGAGATAGGGGCATTTTTTGTTGGGACTGTGGGAACGGTTAACGCCTATCTGCCCTAATTTTTCAAAGTGAAAGCCATGTCTTTAACTTAGTGACCTGGTCTCCTCAGCCCACTGTATCTCATTTAAGCCATTGCAGTGTGTGCTAGGTGACTTTTGAAAATTTGAGCCATGACCGCAGCTTGTCATGTCATCTGAACCCAGTGGGGCTGGCTTGTGCATGGGTTAAACAACCCTTGCATATTCCTAAAACAAGCCATGAGTTATGTGAGGTTTGTTTAACCCTCACACAATCGACCCCTGCGAGATTTGGGTGGCATGACAAATTGCAGATGCAGTTTGAATATTCAAAACGGCTGCCCACCTGTGCTGCCCACCACTGTGGCTTTAATAATAATAATAATAATAATAATAATAATAATAATAATAATAAGTGTGATCATGCAAACCGTCCCAGTGTGTAGCTTGGCTCTGGATTTGGAAGTGGCCACATTCTATTTATTTGTTTATAATTCTTTTATACCACTTAGTATTTGTAAAAAAAAAAAAAAATCCTAAGTGGTTCACATTAAAATGTATGTATAATACATTATAAAATAATAAATAATTAAAAACTTGTCAGCAAGAATAACAGTGAAACTGGACAGTGACATCATCCATTACAGGTCGGGGAAAGCCTGTGTTGTCAAGTGGTGTTTGAAACTTACCACAGTTTCTGCCTCTCAAAGCACACATGGGAAAGTGTTCCAGAAGGTGGGTGCCACTACTGAGTAGGCCCTCTTATGTGCTGTTATCTGCTGACATTCTATTGGTCATGGAATCCTCAGAAGATCTCAGGGGTCAGCTGGGTGTATATAGGGGAAGGTGGTCTGCTAGGTATCCTGGTCCCAAGTTATTTAGGCCTTTCTGTGTTAATAATAGAAGATGGGCATGGCTCAGTAGTCAATAGGCAGCAAGTGCAGTTCTTGTAACACAGGTGTAATTATGTACAGTATATATAGCAAGATGCTCCACTGAGCCCCATAGCTGCTGCATTCTGCACTAGTTGCAGCTTCTGAACCAGCTGCAAGGGCAGCCCCACACAGAATGCATCACAGTAGCCTTGCTGTGAGTTTACCAGCTACCAAAGCCTATTCTAGCTTCATTATCTCAGCAATTCAAACACAGGAAATCTCAGACGTAGAAGGACTCTTCCGCATGACTTGCTGGCTGGAAAAAACTAACCCTAATTCCTAAACACACCACTGAATCCAGGAGAAGATGAAACAGTGCAGACATAGTGCTGCAGGCATTATCCCAACCCCAGCCAGTGATATAGTGGAGCCAAGGCTCACAGGTCGAAGCACTGGGACATTTTGCTAGCAGGGATGATGATGTCATCTGCCACCCCCCTCAGACTTCTCTGTTTCCTCTGAGCTTAGCAGCAATTCTCACAATAGCTGATGGGAAAATGAATTTTCCCAGCAAAAATAAATTGTTGTGAACTATCCCTACGCACATACAGTACGTATAGATATGGATCAACGCACCTACCTAAATTTTTGGACTCTTCTTGGGGGGCATGGCTATGGGGACTGACCTTGTGGGTACCTTCACTTCAAAATGCAGCACTATATCACTATCGTCATCCGAATGGGCTTGGGCAGGGGGCCTACATGCTCCCTCCCACAAAGATGAGGGGAAAAGCTGTAAACATTGGGCATTGGGCATTCCTCCCGGAGGGATGCAATAGTCGTGCTGGCCTGTTTGAAAATGGTGGTTTTCAACTGTTTGATTTGGGACTCATAATTGGGTTGCAGTGTGAGCGATGGTCAATTGTAGAAACGCTGGAGAGGTAAAAGAGGATGTTGTCCCCTAGACAACATCACAGGGAGGGCACAGGATTGCTCAGTTTCCGGGCTCTGAGCTCGTTGACAGGATTCCGAGCTTGGAGCCAGGAAACTGCGCTCCATTCCCCATCGTAGCTGGCATGAAGAGAACCATGCTGGCTCCCTCTTTGCGTTTGCAAAATGGAGCATGGAGATGGGGAAAAGGAGGCATTCCTGGAGACTGGGGTGTGGCAGCCATATGAGAAATACGACAATGAGAGCAGTACGACAATGGAACCAGTTACCTAGGGAGGTTGTGGGCTCTCCCACACTAGAGGCCTTCAAAAGGCAGCTGGACAACCATCTGTCAGGTATGCTTTAGGGTGGATTCCTGCATTGAGCAGGGGCTTGGACTCGATGGCCTTATAGGCCCCTCCCAGCTCTACTATTCTATGATTATATGAAATCCTGAAGGCTGCACTAGATGGGCAAAAATGCCCATCTAGCTGAAATGGAGAGAGTGAGGCACAAGGTGCCTCCCACTCTGCATTAGATACATCTAAGTATCTGAGTTTGAAAACGTATGAGTACACAGGGAGCATCCCATAGTGATGGGCGAGCTCAGCCAGGGTCCACCCTGTGAACGCTCGTACCCTCCACTCCAAGGTTGCACTAAGAGGGCCTTTAAGTCCCCAACTGGAGCAGTGGGAAGAAAGACAGGAGGGGAGATTGCACTTTTTGGAGCCTCTGGAAAGTGTGCAATTCCCTTGGGTATGCTAATGGCAGTTGCGGGCGCTTGTGAGTGTTTGGACATGGGTCTGTCCTTGCGCCAGGCATGTCCAGCTGTGTCCCTGCAGGCTGGACACAAGGGATCCACTGCCCTCACTGACCCAGCCAGATGCTTGTGCCAACCCTAATAGGGTTGTCCCCTAATAGAAAGAGAGGCAGTGTAAAATAAAACTTTAAAAGTGGGGCTCACATTGCAGGCTGAGATTACATATGTCACGGATGCCCGACAAGGTCCATGAGTCTGGCAGACTCCCCTGCACCTGACCTCCAGACCCCAGCTTGTTGGGCTGCATCATGTATGTGGGCCGGGTCTTTGACCACTCTGTGGCTAGGGTGACCACCCGGCAGCCATCCACCATTGATGCCTTTGATCTTGCATAAATGAAGCCTTTACGGCTGCCCTTTATGCAACTTGGGAAATACACAATTTCCAGAGCCACCATTGCTGCACACAATGGAGACTCCGGATGAGGGCAGCCAGCCAAGTGGCTTCATTGGGTGCTTGCTGAGCCATGAAGAAGCTCACGCAGCACAGCGAGCTTAGGCAGGTGGCAGTGTTCAACAGATCTGGATGCGGGTGAGTCCATCCATCCCAATGTATGGGTGTTGGAAAGCTTGAAGGCCATTTTTCTAGGGCACACAGAGTTCATGTGGGGCAATGGTGACCCTCAACAAGCTTGACCGACACACTGTGTGAACTGGGTAACACCCTAGAACATTTTCCCCATCTCCCAAATCCTCTGCAACAAGTGGGATTGTTCCGCAGATGTGCAAGGCTTCCTCAGCAGACAAGCTGATGTGGGAAAGTTCCCTGATGGTGGAAACTTGGAAGAAAACCATTGCACTAGAAGAAGCAAACTCAAGGAAATGACTTGCACTCTTTCCACCCTGAGAGAAAACCAGCCACAAGACCTTTCTTGCTCATGTCTTAGCCAGCGCTGTGCTTACATGGACTCCTCAATTTTGGCTCTCTCCACTTCCATCCAGCTGTGCTAGTTCACTTCTAAGCCAATATCGTTAGGAAGACGTTAATCCTTTTCATCATCTTGCATTTCAAGATGGGAAAGTGAAAGAAGAAGAGAAAAGACTTCTACAGAGCGGCAAAAAGCCCGAGGATTTGATTAGTAAGTTTAGAAATGTCTGAAAACGGATCTCCAAAACAGTAGTTTACCTGGAAGCAAGTTCTATTGAAATCAAGGGCCTTCCTTGCAACTGAACACAGGAGGATTAGGGTGTGAATTTTGTTAGTGCGGTGAGAGAGAAATGGCAACTAATTCCGGAAAGGGGTTGACTTGTTTCTATACTGGATTAAGAAGTTCGCAAACATAGACACAACAAAGAACAAGGAGGTGTAGTAACTATTTGCATCCGTGGCATCAATGAAGCGTGCAGAGAGGCAGTAATGACATGTAGTCAGCTTCTTGAGTAAAATAGGTCACAACCTTTATTGGCTACAGCTTACATCACTTTGGCAAACTCTCGGGCCTGGACTCAGTCAACAGCCACTACTGGCAAACTCCCTGTCCCTACTCTATCATAGGATTGCATCACTAAATAACAAATAAAATAGCAAGAGCAAATTAAATAACAAATAAAATAGCAAGACTTCAGTTAAAAGCACAGTGTGTTAAAACTAAACAAATGCAGACTGGAATAAATACAAATCCTAGCAAGGACCAGAAAGGATACTATTCCATAGATCAGGGGGATGAAGCACAGTTCTTGCGGGCACCAATGTGCCCTCGGACACGTTACATGGCACCCATGAAGGTATTCCATCACTAGGGATGTCACAGAAATCTGCAATGGCATCAAATGCATTTGGACTTTTGTGACTCCACTCTGTGGATTCCAAGGCGGACCAGCTTTACCCCAGGGATTCTGTGGATTTGCGAACTGTTTTTCTAATTTCCCAATTTTTGCACAAATTTAGTAAGAGAAGAATATGCAAAATTACAAAAACAAAAAACACTCAGCTGAAAATGTGCATCTCTCATGGGCTAAATTGAGAAAATGTGCATTCTGAGGGGAATTTAGACATTTGGGGGAGGTATTTGAGCATTTGTGCAAGGGCAAATTTGAACAAGTGCAAATTTGCACACATTTGAAAATATAACAAATCTGATTCTGTTGTTGTGTGGATGATGGAACTAATGGTGCCCTGACAATCTGTGAAACAGAGATGGAATGGACTTTACACAATCCGTACATCCCTATCTATCACTCCTACTTTTAAAAAAGCTGGGATTCATGTGAAATAGATTTCAGTTGTGCTGAAAACTGAGGGTTCAAAGGAGTTGTTCAGTGGGTTGGGGTTCAGAAGTCACCTTTGCCTTGTACTCAGGCTTTTGGGCAAGTTGCTTGTCCTTTGTTCTACGTAACACGGCAGCCATTTTGTAATGTTGCCAAAGATAGTTTCTCAAATGCCCCAATGTGCCTGTGGCCCCAAAAAATCAGCTGCTCCTTCTGTAGATTCTATTCAACAGCTACTAACCCAAATGACAATTTTAGAAGTTGCTGTTCCAGTGATATATAATGATTTGGTAGTAGTACTGAAGGGTGTTTTGAGAAGAAATCATATGGAAACTTATTTCAGACCTATTTGGTGGAAATGTAAATATGCAGAACTGTTCTGGAAAAATATTACCGTATTTCTTCGACTGTAAGATGCCATCGATTGGAAGACGCACACTAATTTCAGTACCACCAACAGAAAAAAAAAAACCTAAGACACACCCGCAAGTCTAAGACGGACCCCATTTTTAGAGATGTTTATATGGGGAAAAAAGTGTTTCTTAGAATCGAAGAAATAGGGTATTAAGAACATTGTTATGATTAGAAATGGAAGTACATAAACTTTTCAAGGCTACTGTAAGAACACTCTTCAGGAAAAATACCTACAGAGAGGGATTTGGTCAGGAATTTATTAACTGCCATCCCAATCTTGCTTGCTAAATACTGGAAACAGAAAAAAGTACATGGATTAAGAAACTATGCTTGAGCAGTTTAATGCTTGGAGTAAAGCTGGACTTGTTCTGGAGATCCCCTCTTCAAACAATGGAATCCTTTAGTGTGTACTGGAAATGAGATAAGCCAGAAGAAAAAGTTTGACAGGAAATTCTTTGTATAAGTGGCATTCGGCTATTAAGGATTAGTTTGCATTTCTTGTAGTTACTTTGTTGTATCATTTTATTACAACACATCAGTAAAACTGATTTTAAAAAAGAACACAGAGACACTGTATTAGGATGCATGTCCTATGTTAGGACATGCATGAGATTTGACTCTACGTCTTCACCGGATGACCCTGGGTTCTAGCATTGTTGTTCTCTCTATCCACTTCCTCCACACCATTCATAATTTTTATATGTCTGTCATGTATCCTCCCCTTACTCATCAATGTGCCTGGAACAGATAATTGGCCTGTAATTTCCTGTGATCTCTGGATCCCTTTTAAAAAACTTGTGTTACATTAGCCACTTCCCAGTCCTCAGGTACAAAGGCTGGTCTTGAGGACAAGTTACATATTTTTATTAGAAGACGAGCAATTTTGCATTTAAGTTCTTTTAGGATGTTTTAACAATGTATATTATGTTTTAATTCAGTTTGATGTATTTTATATTTACTGTTGTTCCCCACCTCGATCAAAATGGAGAGGTGAGTAAGAAATAAATTATTATTATTATTATTATAGAAATCTTGGGTAGTTACCATCTGGACCTAGAGATTTGTTAGGGCAGGATCCAAGCCTGCCTGTGTGCCAGGAACCGCTGCTCGTTGCTGGAATAGAGCAGGTCAGCAGCTATTGCAGAAACCTGTCCTGATCTGGAAACAATAATTTTGGGTGGGGGGAAACTGTGGCTCATGTCACAAACATGAACCAAATTGCAGGTGCCATGGAAATCCTGCGAGTCAAAAAAGGGACAGATTTCCTGGTGAAGGACATCCTTACTAGATCTTCACCTCTTGTCTCTTGCCTCAGTTCTTCAGATTCCCCTCCTGAAAAGGTCCATTCAGGAATAATTATCTGCCCTATTTGTTCTGCAGCAAAGAAAGACATTTTTTAAAAAGTCATTCAGCTTCTCTGTAATCTCCTTATCTGCCTTTAAGTAAACCTTTAACTCCCCTGTCATCCAGAGTTCCCACCACCACCACTCTGGTTAATTTGCTGCTTCTGATGTACTTAAAGGTTGTTATTGCTATGTTTTGTTTTTATTGTCATGGGGGTGTAAGGTAGCATATAAAATAGATTGTGAGAGGTTTGGGAACTTATGAATTTCTGTAATGTTTTCCTGTATTGCTATCTTAGGCCTTAGCTAGACCTACCTTTCATCACGTGACGGAGGAGGGAAGATCTCGTGTTGTGTTTAACACGAGAGCCCTCCTCCGTTTACACGTGATGCGCAACGACCTCAGGGGCGTCGCGTCCGCCATTTAAATTTTTTTGTTAAAGTGACGGGAGCGCATGAACGCTCATGCACAAAAGGTAAGTGGTTTTTAAAATTAAATGAATTTGCCTGCTCCCCCCCACCCTACCCTTGATGGGCGCAGTGCGGCTCCTGGCTCCACGGCAACAGGCCACACCAGACAGTGGAAAAACTGGGCCCAAACTGTAGGGCTTGATCCTGGGGTTCGCCCTGGGTTAAAGCCCTGTCTAGCTAAGGCCTTAGATGCACTACAGGTTATTTCACTGCTTTGCAATTACTCTCTATGAACTGTTTCTCATGCCAGAGACATTGGGTTGGATTCAAACTTTGTCGCTCGTAATGTAGACCCATTGGAATCAAAGGCCCATTGATTTCAATAGGTCCACTCTAAGTATGATTAGTCTGCTTCCAACCCATTATAAATTATGAATGCTGTTTAAAAACAAAATGAAAAATCAGTATAAATATAATTCTACTTGATCTAAACGTTTACTCTTCAAATTCTATGGCTGAAATTCCATGCACTTTTATTTTGGCGTGTCCTTCATTGCAGTGGTTCAACTAAAGCTGCCCTCTCTGTAGCCACCACGCTTGCGAATGGATCCTGAGTATTTTATTGCTTCAGTTTAATGGACGGAATTTTAAGAAATTGGATTGTTAACCTCCTTGGGAGCTTTTGCTGAAAACTGGGACAGAAATCTTTTAAATAAATAAAACAAATAAAATAACATGGTGGTCCATACATTCATCAAGCTGGAGATTAATTTTAGGGGACACACATTTGTTACAAAATCAAGCCCAATCTACATCAAGCATATCCTGGGGACCGTCTTGGGATCATCCCTGTGCATCCACATGATGCACAGGGGATTCCAGGAGCAGGGAGGGATGATCCTGTTGTTTTTATACTGTTGTTTTTATATTGCTGATGGTTTTTAAATTTTGTATACTTTTTAATGTTTACTGTTTTAACTTTTGTGAACTGCCCAGAGAGCTTCGGCTGTGAGGTGGTATATAAATGTCATAAATAAATAAATATTCTCCTGGATATCGGCCGGCCCTTTTTTCCTGGCTTTTCACACAGTCTCGGGACGATCCCAAGGACCGTGGGTGGTGTGGCCGCCCATCCCGGCTTCTTCCCTCTTCCCTGTGAGTAGGGGGGTCATCAGAGGGAAGGAGCCGGGACGGGAAGAGTCCAGGGCCATTGGGGGTGGGGTGGAGAGCAGGGTCGGGGCTTTTTTCTTTTCTTTTTTACCTTAATTTTTTACCTTAATTTTCTCACTTAAAAAAAAAAAAAGCTGCCATGATGGGTGCGATGCCCAGGATGTCGCGTGGCCCATATGGACTGAGGGGGAGGATCTCGTGATCAGCATATCATGAGATCCACCCCGCTCCCTCCCAAAGTGTAGACATGCCCTATGAAAGCGGTATGAAAGCAGTATATAAAAGGCAGGAGCCACACTGCTGCTTTATAGAGGTATTGAAGTGCACTGACAACTGTTGGGGCCCATTGACACATGCCATCTACCGTTATATCCTGCTTGGTGTAGATTAGGTCTCAATGGAAGACTAATTGGGTTAGTGTTACCAAGTGGCTTCCATAGTGTTATTTAGTGTTACCGCAGTGCCTTCCACAGAAGTAGCTGGAGGGTTTCCACCACAGTTGTGGTCCCACAGTTTGTGGTATGGTTCCAAAGCACCCTTCAGTACCAAGGAAGCGGCCTATGGCTCTTATAGAACATCTGGAGTTCCTCAGTGCAATTAGATTTAAGAGTTAGGGCAGGCAGAGACCAACACAAACATTTTGACATTAGCAAAGATCCCACTGAGGTAATATGAAATAGCAAGAGTTGTTTTGACTAGATTTCTCTAATGAGCGGAGGGAGCAGGACACATTTTAAAATAAGAATGTTTGGAAAATGTCTGCCATTTCTATTCAATTCTAAACAGGGGGAAAAGCAACAATGGCCAATGTGGTTAGGTACAGATGTAAAGAGTAGGAGAGGTTTAAGATAATGTAAACACTTCGGTAAGGAGGCACTTTGGGAAATCTATCAAAATAAGCCAAAAGGAAGCTAAAAGGATATTGTATTTAGAGAAGCAAGGAGAAATACTCAGCATTGAATTTTAGTGGATATCTCCAGCAGCTGTAGTGGATTCATTATACATACATATATAACCTATGCAGTAGTCCAGAGGGAACAAAGAGAAAATTGCTCCATTAAAGTAACAGAACAAAACAATGGCAGCAGGAAATTGAACTGCACTAAAAGAAAAGGAAACGAATTGTCCATTTTGTTTCTCTCTACTCTTAGTGTGGATTTTGCTTTGTTTTGTTCTTTAGCTTTTCCAAGCAAGGCTTTTATTGTGCACTAGACATTCCTAACTCATGGTGTTTTATGGGTACTTTAGACAATGTCACCATTCAGTTTTGCTTCTGGTTTGTAAAAGCAATTTCACGGGGTCTTTTGGAATGGGGAAAAATCTAGTTTTATTTGTGAAAGTGAAACAAAGCCTTAGTCCCCACTAGTGTAGTTGTGCTATTCTGCTATACTACAGTGCCACCTACAGGTTATGTAGTGGAAAAGGAAGAAAGGAAAATAACCCATGTGGAGCTCTGATCTTATCTCCACATTGAAACTAGAAGTAGAAATAGTGGATTAAAGAACATTGTCTAGAAAAGCTCACTAACCATTTATTTCCCTCCTATTTTTCAATACAGTCACTAAACACTTCGCTCATCCTGCTTTACTTTCCTCTGTTCTTTCACATGAACATGCCAATCCTTCCTGGAGATGCTGGGGACTGAACCTGGGACCTTCTGCATGCAAAGCAAGTGCTGTACCACTGAGCCACAGCTCTTCCCATGCATTTATTTTGTATAAATAAATGGTTTTAATTTTTGTGAACTGCCCAGAGAGCTTTGGCTATTGGGTGGTATAAAAATGTAATAAATAAATAAATAAATAAATATATCATTTTAAAAATGTATTAATGTTTTAATCTTTTGTAAAACACCCAGACAGCTTCAGCTATGGGGTGGTATAGAAATTAATTAATTAATTAATTAATTAATAATAATAACAATAATAAGTTACATGGGATTGTTCTATTCAAGAGATGTTAGATTATTGCAGAAAGACAGAGGGCCCTTTTTAGACATCACAATAAGCCATGGTGCTTAGCGTTTTTGAACAAACCATGGAGGCCTGGTGGCTTGTTTGTGTGTGTGTGTGTGTGTGTGAACCCCAATCATGATGGCTACTTTAACCAGTCCGGGGACCCGCTCTCTGCAGTGGGGTTAAGGGCCCCTGGGGTGCTTACTGTGTCATGCCCATGTTTAAAAATGGAAGAGACAGGAGATGGGAAGACCTGTGAAATGTAAGCATGCATTATAAATGGGAATCGGGAAAATCATACCATTATTATTATTATTATTATTATTATTATTATTATTATTATTAAACGTTTTAATTAAAAGTCTTGACCTGGCATCGAAAAGATAATAATGTTGATGCCAGGCAAGTCTCATCGAGGAGAGCGTTCCATAATTGAGGGGTCACCACTGAAAAGGCCCTCCCCTTGTTGTCATCCTCTGAGATTTCCTCAGAGTAGGCACGCGGAGGAAGACCTTAGATGTTGAGCATAGTGTACTGGTAGGTTCATGTCAGGAGAAGCACTGTGTCAGGTATTGTGGTCCAAAGTCGGTAACCTAATGTCCCTGTTAGTGAGGGACACATCTACCTCTCAGTCCTTCTCCATTTGAAACCTTGGAGATCTGGCATGGCCTTGAAGCATCAGGGGCTTCTGAACATCTTAGCCTAGAAGCAGGGCCAGTGCCAGGCTTTTTTGCGCCCTAGGCAAGGTGAGCTGCTTTCACCCCACCCCACCCCACCCCACCGTATTCCCCCCACCCCAAGTAGGCGGAGACAGGTTACCTGTCCCTCGCCCAAAGTCCTCCTGGCTTGGCAGGACGCTGCGGTGGGGTGGGTGGGCAGCTCCACTTCCGTCCGTTCGCCCCCCCCGCGTCCCGGCTTGGCTTTGGCTGGGAGCGCCCAGCCAAAGCCAAGCTGGGAAGCTGGGGGAGGGCAGTCAGATGGCTCCACGTTCTGACTTTCAGCACGTGCCAGAAGTCAGAATGTGGAGCCATTCCTCCCCCCCCCAGCGTCCTGGCTTGGCTTTGGCTGGGAGCCCCCAGCCGAAGCCAAGCCGGGAAGCTGGGGGAGGGCACGTTCTGACGTCTGGCGCATGCCAGAAGTCAGAACGTGGAGCCGCCCCCCCCAGTGTCCCGGGTTGGCTTCGGCTGCTGGGCGGGCACCCAGCTGAAACCAAGCCAGGGATACGGGGATGGGGGGGTGGAAGGCTTTGGAACGGCACGCCTGGAAGCTGCCCTCACTCGGCCAGAGTGGCTCTGGGAGTGGGAGGGCGACTTCTGGGCGCGCCGTTCAGTGCCCCCTTACCTTGGCGTTCTAGGCAGCCACCTAACTGGCTTCTATGGAAGCGTCGGCCCTGCCTAGAAGGCAGACTAGAGGGGCAGTAAGCTGAAATGAATCGCAGCTGCAAGAAGGGGAAAAGGTCTTGGAATCTCCACTTGGAATATTGTTACGTTGGCAGCAACTGAAACTTTCCCTTTCCACCTCCATCCCCTCAAACACTTCCATACCTTGCTCACTCTCTCACACTTGCCTCAGACGGAATGTGTGAGAGACTTAGTAGGAAGTGGTTTGGCCCTGTTGCTGAGACGTCACTTAGCAAAGTCCCAGCAGTGCCTGGAGGAAGCCATCTTGACTAGATGGAATGGAGGCAGAATGATCTGGAAGGAAAGTGATTCTTCCACAGTCTAGAGTTCAAGGCAGCAGCCAAGAGAAGCAACGTGGTTGGGACATGCACTGTGCCACAGAAGTGGGGAAATAAGCGGCCACACAGTGTTCTGGGTGGGCATTGTCCTACCCTTCACTTTCTCCCTGCCCCCCTCACCCTGCCTATGTTGGTAGCAGGTCAATCTAGAAATGAATTTATATGTCTTTCAGTCAAACGTTCAAGTATAGCTAGTGTTATTATTTTGGGGGGATATTAAAGAGATCATGCAAAGAAACTGAGACATTTACAGCTGAAAAAACATCCAGGCCATAGTGGAGTTGAAATTATTTTTTAGGAACCTATTTCCTAATCCAAACTTGCTTACAAAATTTCGAATCTATATTACCTTAAATGAAATTGTTCAACATTCCCTGTTATGGATTCTCTGGGATGTAGGGGTTTCGAAAAAAAGCAAAGGGGGAACCCTCCCCTAGAGCAGCAATGCAGAACGTCTGGCCTGGGGTTCTAATCCAGCCCCCTGGGACTCCCCAGAAGGTCACGCCCCTTCCTTTAGACCTGCCCCCTTTCCCACAACTACAGTGGTATCTTGGCCTTTATGATTTCTCCCCCCGATACTGCAAGGTTGGAATACCTCTCCTAAGGTTTAGTAGCTGGTAGTAAGATCTTTAAATTAAAATATTCTCGTATTTTGGTCTTTTAACCCCACCCTTTTTTGCCTTTAGCCCCACCCACTGCAGGAAAGCAGTCCCTGAGAGTGTCTGTGAAATGGTCTTTGGTCTTTGGTTCTGTACTCCTCCCCTTCAGCCACAGTGACAAGGATGGGATGAGAAAGAATTGTCTTTTGTCCCTCCCACATCCCTCAACCCAGCTGGCCCTTAGGGACAGGGGAGTATTTTGTTCAGTTCACATCTTGATACCAAATTTGAACTTTCTGGATCAATATACAAACCAGAACACAGTTATTCTTCAGTATTCACACTTTTCAGAATTTTGCAGTGTAGTTCTCCAAACAAAGTGCATACAACAATGTGTATTTAATGGGCAAATTGCATACACAAATGTGTATATTATGGGGAAAGTGGGCACAAAAATGTGTATATTGGGGAAATGCACAAAAATGTGTATATTGGAGGAAAGTGCACACAAAAATGTGTATATTAGGGGGAAGTGCATACAAAATGTGTATATTAGGGTGAGTGCACTCAAAAATATGTATATTAGGGAAAGTTCATGAAAATGCACACATTTCAGAAACATTCACAAATATTATAAATGCCATGTTTCTCAGAAAGCCCCTGCTTTCGATGGGAGACAAATGACAAGGATTGCTAGGTAATCTATAAAGCTTTTATTAAGCAGCAAACATCTTTTCTACCTGAAGAGAGTCTAAGCTCTTGGAAACTTCCCCCTAGGCAAAACTATGCAAACTAAGCGAGACAATTGTCAGACCAAGAAGAACAGGAAGCCCCTTCCTAAATGCCCATAACTTCAGACACCCTGGTGTGGAGGCAGGTTCTGGCGCAATTCTAGTCGGACCGACTTTCTTACGCCTTCCTTCCGCTCTGTGCGTTTTAGCTTCCAGCGGACCCTAGTATCAGCTAGCTTGTTGTGGTGCTCTCCTCTGGAAGAAAACTCACTTCTTACTGAGTGTGTAGGATTTGGCCTTGAGGACATAAGCTCTGGAGAGGGCTGACTCCCAGCTGGTGAACCGCCCAGAGAGCTTCGGCTATTGGGCGGTATAAAAATGTAATAAATAAATACCTGAAACACCGTCTCTCAAAACAGGGGCACTGGGTTAGACATGACAATGTTTTAAAGTTGCAAATTGATGGATAGAACAAACTTAAGATGGGAAAAATGAGAAACTGGTCCTCATCTACACATGCACTATAGCACACGGGTCACTACATTCCAAGGCAGGGGCTGTATGTGCCACTTTTTGACACGGTAGATTTTCGTCCCAGCCATGAATTTTTGCATGTTGTTTATATCAGATGCTCAACAATACATCTATGTTTTGCAGAATGCGATCTCTGCTTACACTCCGTCACCCAACAATAAACATTATCGACATATCCAGACTTATTTTATGTTACATTTTTCATGCAGACTATGCAAAACAAGTGTGTGTTTGTATATGTGTGTGAGGTGGGGGGAGAAGTGGAGGAATAAATGCCAGAAACTTAATAATATTTTAATACATCATTCATGAAGGCAAACATAATATTATTAATTTTAAATCTTTATATGTAAAATTTAAAGTGGGCGAGCTCAGACTGTGTGTGTTTCAGCCAAAGATAATCACTGACCATTTTTAATAAACAATGTGACAGAATAAAAGATTAGCTTTCTTGCAGCTGAAAAAACTATATAAGTCTATTAAATCTTTCAAAAAATGTAACATTTCCAGTTAGCTTACAAGTACAAGCATGTCTAGGGCAACAGCTGCACTAGCAGAATATATCCAAGAAGTAAATCTGTCTATTGCTATTGTTGAATGTTATTTTGGTTTTTTTGGGGGAGGAATGAAACGTGTGTTTGCTGTTCTACCTACATTCTATCTTAGCCTTCCCCAACCTGGTGCCCCCAGTATGATGACTGGGGAAGATGGGAGTTGTAATCCAAGAGTTACAAAAGAGTTGTAATCTTTTGTAAACTGCTCAGAGAGCTTCGGCTATGGGGCGGAATATAAATGTAATAAATAAATAAATATAAATAAAGACACATGGAGGGTACCTGCTAGATGGGGAAGATGGGAGCTGTAGTCCAACACATCTGGAGGGTGTTGGATTGGGAGAGTCTATACAGTGCAATAAATCTTACTGTATTTTAACACAGTAACCCTAGTCATTTCTCATGACTTGGGCCTAATCTACACCAAGCGGGATATTTCACTATGTAAGTGGTATATGAAAGGCAGGAGCCACACCAAGCAGGATATAGCACTATGAAAGTGGTTTGAAAGTGGTATATGGTCTGTGTCAATGGGCCCCAACAGTTGTCAGTGCACTTTAATACCCCTATAAAGCAGTAGTGTGGCTCCTGCCTTTTATATACTGCTTTCATAGTGCAGTATTCTGCTCGGTGTAGATTAGGCCTTAGTCTCTGATGGACACCGGGCACTATGGCCTTAGCTAGGCTGGGAAAAATCCCGGGGCAAACCCCGGGATCGTCCCTGTGCATCCACATGACACAAAGGGGATCCCAGGATCAGGGAGGGATGATTCCTCCCTTGCCCTGGGATCTCGCCCTCCATTTTGGGCCCACTTTTTCCACGGTCCCGGGCTGATCCCAAGACTGCGGAATGTTAAAAAACCCTTACCTTTGTGCATAACCGTTCGTGCACTCCGTCTTCTTTTTTAAAAAAATGCCGGGTGCGACGCCTCTCCTCCTGAGGTCGTCGTGCCTTATGTGTAAACAGAGGAGGGATCTCACATTAATCACAACGTGAGATCTTCCCTTCTCCGTCGTGGGATAGAAGGTAGGTCTAGCTAAGGCCTATGTTAGGCTTGTAAACTATTTAAGATAAAGGGCCTCAAGCCTTCCTTTGTATTTGGTCACCTTTTCCCTCTCTTTTCGTGTCTTCTTCTCTTTAAAAAGAAAGCAGAGGAACAAAGACTAAAACAGTGGCGTGGTCCACCTTAGGTTGGGGTGGTAACAAATTGTTTGTTGGATGCAACTCTCCAGTTGGAGGCCAGTGCATTAAAACCAGGCTTGGTGTCTGTCCTAGGCCACAGCTAGACCTAAGGTTTATCCTGGGATCATCCAGGGTTCGCCCCTGCCTGAGCACTGGATCCCCTGTGTGTCACCTAGATGAACAGGTTTGACCCCTGGACGATCCAGGGATAAACCTTAGGTCTAGCTATGGCCCTAGTGGAGTCCAATCGGTTTTTAGTCCAGGAGCATCTGCAGCCAGAACTGAGCCTGGGATCAAGTCCTTGCTGTCAGTTCTCAGATAAGTGGTCCATCTCTAGGGTTGGGGGACAAATTCATATAGTTCGCATAAAATGTAAATTTGCCAAATTTTGCACTTTCAAACCACTCTGTGAACCGAAACTCAGTGATCCTTTGAATTTTACCCTTCTCTGAATTTTTCAATGGAGTTCTCTAATCAAAATGTCTGCACAAAACCCACATATATTATGTACGATAATATTAACATGCATTATATTAGGAAAACTGCTTTCAAAAATGTGGTTTATTAGGCAAAAATGCAGACATTTGGAGAAATGTACAACCTCTCCTAAAAGCTTATGAATTTTCACTGAAATAAAAAATAATAATCATAAAGTTCGGGAAAAATCAAAGCTAAGGCTGGAAGAATGAGAAATATCATTTCTTTTCAGATGGACCAAAAAAAAAATCTCACGTCTTTATGATATGACCAGAATTGCAATATGCTTAATTGCTTGAATCATTTTCAGCTTGTAAGTCTGGAAGATGCAGAGTGCTGGTGACTAATTTGCACCCCTTTTCATCTTGTGCCCTTAATGACTTTGCAAAGCCCTCGCATCTGCCTTATACCAGGTCATGCGATTGATTCATCTTACTCAGGACTGTCTCCCCTGATTACCAGCCACTCCCAAGAGAAGAAATTTCTATCACAAATTGGAAGAGGCCATTTTTATTAGTTTAACCATGCATTTATGCCCAATTTTAATTTTAAGCTGCTTTGAGCTTCGGTTGTTCACGGTGGGAAGGAGCAGGTTATACACTTCATAATGGAATAAGTATTCTACCCAAATTCCAGATATAAAGAAATTTGGCAGCACATCTAGATAAAACCAGGATTTTCTTCCTTTTCCCAAAGCTTAGTAAAAGAATAGAGCATTTCATAATTCTGCCAGAATCAACGTTTCCCCACCAGGCTTTCAAGCTGAACAGTTACCAGGAAAGGTTGATTCTGGCAAAGCAACCGACTGCGTAAACCTGTCAGCTCTTCCCAACATGGCCCAAATACGAGTGTGCGCCAACCTTCCAGTTGCACTAGCTCATCCCACCCCACCACCCTCTCCCTGCTGGCAATGCTGAATGCTCAATCTCAAACCTACTATAACAGACATCAGGAAATGTGCTCATTCCAACGTCTGGATAATTTTGTTTTTGAGTTATATGCAGGCATCACCTACATGGGGGGGAGCTTTCTTTTTTCTTTTTGTACTTTAAGAAGGTGCTCTAAGATAACAGCAGTATGAATACATACACATAAGAACATAAGAAGAGCCATGCTGGATCAGACCAAGGGTCCATCTAGTCCAGCACTCTGTTCACACAGTGGTCAACAAGTTATTGATCAGGCATCCACAAACAGGGCACATGTGCAATAGCACCTTCCTGCCCATGTACCCCAGCACCAGTGTCTATAGGCTTACTGCCTCTGATACTGGAGGTAGCACATAGCCATCAGGACTAGTAGTCATTGATAGCCACCTCCTCCTGGAATTTATCCAGACCCCTTTCAAAGCCATCCAAATTGGGGGCCCTTGCTACATCTTGTGGTAGTGAATCCACAGTTTTACTATGAGTTGTGTGGAGAAGTATTTTATTTCATCTGTCCTGAATCTCCCACTAATCAGCTTCATGGGATGACCCCTTTGGGTTCTAGTATTATGTCAGAGGGAGAAAAATGTCGCCCTATCCACATTCTCCGCACCCCGCATAATTTTGTACAGCTCTATCATGTCTCCTCTTACCCTCTTTTCCCCCCAAGCTAAACAATCCCAGCTGTTGAAACTCTCCCTCAAGGGGGATGATCCAGCCCCTTGATCAATGGCAATCTAATCCATTATAGGGAGGTTGTGAGCTGTCATATAAATCAAAATCAAATCGTAATAGTAGTAATAATAATAGCAATGAATAAGCTGCTTCTATAACAGTCAAACAGTACCAGACCACAACAAGAAATTTGGGGATTTTAACTTCAATTTTTGGCAGGTTTCAGAGTCTAGGGCTCTAAATGGAGACATGGAACTCTGCAGAAGCAGGAAGGGATTGATTCTTTTTAGTTTTGGACTACATTTCACAGGCACACACCCTTTTTGCATGGAGCTCTGTGTGTGCATTAGATTCTCTGCATGCACACTGAGAAAACTTAATCGCGGCAAAAACGTGCATTCCTCCACTAGAGAACATGTGTTTTAAAAATCTGAATACTGCTAATAGTATTCAGCATATTCCACAAATCCAGCTTCCAAAAGTAACAGGGTAGACATATGCCCTACAGGGGTCGATATGAAGAGTCACCCATCAACACTTAACCGACTAAGCAGGTACACATATGTTGAGATGTATGGTATTTCTATTTAAATTATAGTAATGAGCTCAACATTATATAGCCACATGTATTGGCACCCTTGTTTTTGGAGCTATGTAAGTGGCCACCCTAAAATTTCAATGCACTGTGTATACTAGATATAATGGAGAAATTCTTTTGGATTACATTGGCTGCAGTCCAAGGGTGTTCCAGGATGCTTTGGGGGGGAGGGAGAGAGGTCTGACTACAGATGTGGAGAAACAACTGCATAACCCTCCCACCCAGCCACCATGAAAACATATATCAGTAGAAGGGATAGATTTGGGGGCGGGTCTGGGGAAGGTTTAGATCTGCAGGACACATAGATTGGGAGAAATTTATTTCCCAATACAGCTGATAGGAGGGAATAATAAAAGGAAAGGTAAACAACCTGAAAAGAGAGGATGGGTAGAGAAAAACACCACTCTTCTCTCCTTTCTTCTCTGTCAACATGAGACTGGCAAGACTTTGGATAATGCCATTCTTCCACATTTGGCCGTCCTCCTCCTTCCTCAGTAGGGATGCCTGTAATTTGGAAATCCAGCCCTTTCTGGGTTCAACGGATTTCTACTGCCTGCACAAATAGGCTTGCATTCGCGAGCCAAGCTGTGGGTTTTCCCCAAACTACGTGGACCTTTTACAGCTTTCTTTTGCGGGAGGGCATCTGGGTGGTGTCAGACTGCAATTTGCACAAATGTGCATAATTTCCACATATTATGGTCGAAATTTGTGTCGTTTGCACAAATTGCAGCCGAAATGTGCGCAATTCACTCAAACGGCATCCGTAATTTGTGCAAATTGACAATTACAGAAAATCCGCTAACAGGCCCGACTTATTGCAGACCAAGCTGGGCTAGTTAGCAGAAAGTGAAATAAAGTCCAGGGAGATGAACTCACGAAAGCTTGTTGAGCTCTACCCCATAGATGGATTCCTCCGACATCCCTATTCATGTACGTATGCTTAAACAATCCTAAATATTGTATCTCTTGCTCCAGAGATTCTCAGCAGGATGCTGAGATGGTACAATTTATGCCATGAGAGACTCCAAAACACCCCCAAACAGATGTCAGGGACACAGTTGGAAAAGCGGGCTGTC
Source organism: Elgaria multicarinata webbii (assembly GCF_023053635.1). Classification (NCBI taxonomy): domain Eukaryota; kingdom Metazoa; phylum Chordata; class Lepidosauria; order Squamata; family Anguidae; genus Elgaria; species Elgaria multicarinata. The sequence goes on from NC_086177.1 coordinate 98,143,736, forward strand.
CAGAAATTTAGAAATAAGTGGTGGTGGTGGGAAAGTTCAGAAAGTTGGTAATAAACAGGCACTAACTGCTGGAGATATATGAACATAATCCTTATCTAATGCAGTTGACCTTTGCGAAGGGCGATTACATCGTGCATTTTAATGGAAGGAGTAAACCAAGGCACAGGAGAATGAAAGCATTGGGCTGCTGCTACCTCCTTCTCTCCCGGCATGAAACAACCATCTTCTCTAAACTAAGCCGGTGGCTTTATGATTCCTTGCATTATTCTTTGAATGTCACGACCTTTGTGTCAAAGTGAGAGGCTGGATGTGGATTTTTCATGTCCTTGAAAGCTATACTTTCACCCGAGACAAAGAGCCTCTTTTATATCAGCATTAGGGCCTGCCTGCCATGAGGTGGGAGCAGCAACCCGTGCAAGTTTGGGCAGTGTGTGTGTGCTGACATTTTTCATTCCTCATGTCCCACAAGTATTTCTCTTTCAACGGGCCTTCTGTGTGAGTGGCGGGCGAGGAGGGGGGGAAGGAATGGGTTTTTTCTTTCTTTTTTTGGGTTAGGTCTAGTACATTTGAAAATTCCAACTAGGTTCCCAATTTCCCTTTTCTAAAAAAGCGGCTTGTGTCATACAGAAACATTTTTCACACACCCTCTTTTCCCTCTTTTTTTTTAACAGTAGAAAATATGTATTGTTTCTTTCTGCCTACTAACAAAAAGGACCATTAGGGTGAATTTCCTGTCTCAGCTCCCCAGAGAAAGACACACAAGCTGTTTTGCCACAAGTGACAGCTTGTGGCCATGATCCTCAGCAATGCTCAAGTGGGAAGATCTGCCCCCCCCAAATGAGGCATTTCAAAGTCCCCCCATTTGTAAACATTAATGACCTATTCATGAATAGAAGGGCAACAGTTTTGCACAAAAGGAACATTCAAATTCGTATCAGACTGCCAAAGTCAGCAGGAGAAGTGATGTAAATCACTTTGAGAGGAAATCAAAGACATTTTGAGGAAGTAAGAACATTCTTAGCAATGATAGGGAGACTAATTTTATTATTTATGGTCTTATCAGAGGCATCCCAGGGAGACTACCTGATTAGTCAATGTAAGCCTCCTTGAATTCAGTGGAACCAAAGCTAGATTATTTATTTATTTATTTATTTATTTATTTATTTATTTATTTATTTATTTATTACATTTCTATACCACCCAATAGCCGGAGCTCTCTGGGTGGTTCACAAAAATTAAATGCAATTTTAATGCAATAAAATAAATTGCTTACTATATATAGTTCCCAATAAAGGGATTTGTATGGACCTGCTGGGGAAATCTCTGCCAATCAGGTGGCCATGTGTCCTACATCACTGAGAACAGTCCTCTGTTTGAAGGGCTGCTTTATCCAAGTCTGGTTTCAAAATAAAGAGCCATAAGAAGGGAGAATGAGGGGTGGGGCTGAAGTTGACCATCAACAATTCCATCAGGACAGTAGAGTGAGCAGTTACACAGATCACTTGCTCCATCTTCCTCACTACAATGAGATGCATTGTATTTTTATTTCAGTTATAGCTATTATTTCTAACTTTACATCTATACATATGCATCTATAGCATATGCACACTTTATGCAAATCTGTGTCCTCTTTCTTTGGTAATACATTGCCTCTTTTTTGGCCATGGGTATAAAGCAACCACCCTGCATCAAAGTGCAAAGAAACTTTCTCTTTTACCAGGTTCTGATGGAAAACACAAAGTCCATTTGGAATGTCCTTCAGGTATGAGACAAGAGTTAAGCTTGGAATCCTTAAGCATGTTTAAATGTGTGTTGGATTGTATGTTTAGTAACGGGTGGACAAATCTGTCAATTTTGGTTTCTCTCCATTTCTCATCTTTTCAATCTTAAATTCAATTCATCCTGAACATTGACATGATGATGATGGTAATTAAGAAGTTTGCATGACCATTCACACACATTTCTGTGTGCATTTCTCTTAATACAAACCCTTCCAATGTATACTGTCTGTTTTGGATCACACCACGCAAGGCAACAATGCATGATTTTGGAAAGCACACCGCAGGGAGTGCTAGATGGAACTGTTGTCTCAGCAAAGACTCCGTTAAGGTCTTTCAAAGGCTCTGCCCCTGCTGGATGCTGACTGCCATTCTTAAAGTGGTGGTTTCTGCAGCCTCATGCTCCTGCATGGCTGAGGGACAGGAAGAGATGTACAGAGTCAGAATTAGATGAAGGGAGAGTTCTGCTGAGAGTACCCCATGAAGTGGGTGACCTCTTACCTATCTGAATCTGAGGTCATAGCTAGACCTATAGTTTATCCCAGGATCGTCCCAGGGTCATCCCTGTTCATGTAAATGTCACACAGGATATCCCGGGAGCAGGCAGGGACGACCCTGGGACGATCCTGGGATAAACCTTAGGTCTAGCTAAGGCCTGAGTCTTCCTCAGGATAATACAGAGCTTCAGAGCCAAGGGGCATGACCAGCATTGGGGCTGACAAAAGCCCACTTAGGAGCCAACACTGCAAAATGGATGGACCCATGAACCAGCCCAGTACAAGGTGGCTTCCTATATTATTGCATTACATTTTTAAGCTCTGCAGAATTTTTCCTTGGGCTGGATGTTAGTTTGCAAAAGCTCCCCTTTTAACACAAAAGAAGCTTACCAATACCATTTGTAAATATGCTTCATTCCTCCCCAGTGATCTCTCCTATTGTGATTTTCATTCTGCTCAGTCCAATCAACACATAGTGGATGTGTGTCCCTTTTGCACAGTATACAATTCCCATTTATGAGCGCAACACTTGTAAATTGGACAAGGATGCATGTCCGGATATGATGATTCAACTCCAGAGAATTTTCTTTTGGCTTTTGCAGTTTTTGAAATGTCAGGGCCTATAAGGACTGTCATATGGTATTGTTATATCAGAAAAGAAACTGCTGAACAAAAAGCAGGAATTCAGTATGTCTCTCCACAATGCAGGAGAACACAGGACAAGATATTCTTTAGTTACCTATTTCTTGTCTCATCCCCTGCCCTCAGAAATATTTAAATCTTCTTGGCCAGGAGGATGCCTTATAAAATCAGTTATGAGCTTCAGATTCGTTCTTTTATTAACCACTTTATCAGTTCTATATTGTAATGTATTGAGGCATTTTGTAGCCATCGTGGTGTTAAAAACTCTGACAGTGATTGGCTGAACTGCTCATATGTCACAGAAGGTTAGTTCAGGCAGACATATTTCTAGCTGACTACTCTGACCCAGAGAGCTTCGGCTATTGGGCGGTATAGAAATGTAATAAATAAATAAATAAATAAAGGGGTGGGGCAAATAGAATGGCCAAAAGCAGGGGCGGGCAAATTGTGGCCCTCCAGATGGTTTGGCTATGACTCCCATCAGCAATAGCCAGCATTGCTGATGTTGAGGGATCATGGGAGATGTAGGCCAAAATATCTGGAGGGCCACAAATTGCCTAACTCTGGCCTAGGGAAAGAGGGTGGAAGAAGCATGGGCCTATGAAAAGAAGGGTGAAGGAGAGAATGGGCCAAAGGAATGAGGGGAGGGTGAAACAGAGGAGTCTGAGAAAGAAAATGGAGAGAGAATGGGCAGAGCCAGTAGAGAGGCACACGTGATGGGCAGCACACCTACATGGATCATGAAAGCTGATGTTTGTTTGATTGAATTTAAATAAGCAGTGGGCCAGATCTTTGACTGTGGGCCTCTGCCTGGATTTCAAGACAAACGTATGGCCATTGATAAGGATAGATGAATCTATCAAGCTTGATTTTGCTCAGGTTCTCATTTTTCCATTGTTCAATTCATTCGAACCAGTTTTCAGACTGGATTGCACATTTTCTTTAAAGTCCACATAAAAATGCATACATATTTCTGTAGGGATTTCCCCCCCACCAAATGTATGCATTTTTGTGCGTACTTTTCCCAATGCTTAATTTCCCCCCCAAGTTATTTCTTGCCATTAAATTAAGTGGTTTGGGGACACATTACCCCAAATATACACATCTTTGTATGCACTGTTTAAAATGTACACATTTTTGTGCACACTTCTTGTGTCTGTGTGTGTGTGTGTCTGCAGACTTCGGAAATGGAAGGACCTGACCACGTCTCGCCTTGTGTTTAGGTTTGGGAAGTATTCTCACACTCTGTATACTTGCGGAAAATTGCACTCACACTCCCAAATCCAAACACATTTTCTTGCAATAGTAGTATTCTTTTAACTGTATTTTGACATCAGCCACAGCTATCTTTAGACTGGTGGTTTCTCAAACTGGTCTTTAGCTGCGGCCACAGATAAAGTTTCAGCACAATTGTATTCTGTACAACTAAACGGAGTAAGCCCAAGCCTTGGTGGCCACAATTAAAGTCCCCGGTGGCTGCATGAACCCACATGGCTGGCTGCATATGAGAAGCACTGCTTTAGGATCCAGCTATTAACTCCCATTCAAAACAGTAGACATTTCCAGCAAACGGCATTCTGCTAGCTACAGGAAATGGGACGCATTTAGTACGCCTATAAAGATTAAATGAATGGGGTGTGTGTGTCTCTAGCACAGGGGTGTTGAACCTCTTTCAGTCCAAGAGACAAATTGAATTTCAGAGAATCTCTTTGGGGCCTGCTTTCCAGTAGAGATTGGGGCTGAGGGAGTGTGGCCAAATATCATCCTATTTTAGCTTAAAGCTCTCATTGCCAGCAACTAAGGCCTCATCTACACCTGCAGCCCTTTCGCAATGGAAGAGGGCTGCTTCTGAATGGGCCTGGCTTCCATGATTGGCGCTCATGGGGCACACGTGACCGATGTTTACCGCAATTACAGGAGTGCCATTGTGGGAGCACGTGTGTCCCATTACAGGGCTTGTGCATGTTTATTGGTGGAAGTGGGCGAGCCTAGGGTGATGGGTACAGAGCAGAGGTTTTTTTTTACTGACTTGTGAGGGATGCGCATGAGCACAGATGTGCAACAACACATGGGTGTATATTAGAGTGACCCTATGGAAAGGAGGACAGGGCACCTGTACCTTTAACAGTTGTATAGAAAAGGGAATTTCAGCGGGTGTCACTTGCATGCATGCAGCACCTGGTGAAATTCCCTATTCATCACAATAGTTAAAGCTGCAGGAGCCCTGCCTAGTGTGACCAGCTACAAAAGAGGACAGGGCTCCTGCAGCTTTAATTGTTCTGATGAAGAGGGAATTTCACCAGGTGCTGCATGCATACAAATTATACCTGCTGAAATTTCTCTTTCTATACAACTGTTAAAGATACAGGAGCTCTGTCCTCCTTTTCATAGGGTCACCCTAGTGTATATGAACTCTGTCAAATATGCATTCCTGCACAGAGATATGTTTGTATTAAAAAAGAAAGAAAGCATGTTTTGAGTAGAATAAGTGATAAAGTAAAATGAATAAATAAATAAATAGCCATGTGCTTATAATATTTTTTAATCTTTTTGCACCAGGACATCCATATTCCTTCTGATCATTAACTGTCTGGTGACCAGTCAACTTCATTCTGGTGAATAAAACATGCTTGCCTGAGAAGGACTAAAACCTTTAGCAGCCCTAAGACTATGGCCACAGCTAGATCTAAGGTTTATCCTGGGATCATCCAGGGTTCACCCCTGCCTGAGCACTGGATCCCCCGTGTGTCACCTAGATGAACAGGTTCGACCCCTGGACAATCCAGGGATAAACCTTAGGTCTAGCTATGGCCTATATTACCCATGATGTGGTGTGACTGTAAGTGAAACTACCTACATGAACATGTTTGGGTCTTTGAAGTGACATGAGCAATAGGCTCTATTGAAGCCATGGCAGCACAACCAGAACCAACTGGCATGTAAATAGGGAGATGGAATTTCTTTGGGGATCCGCTGTTTTGGGGCAGTGAACATGGAGCTGATATGCACATCCTGGCTGCACGTTTTGCCCAGCACTGCTTAGGATGAAGGAATGAGGGAGAGTGCAATAAAATGCTGGAGTGCAACTAAAATGTTTGTGATTTGTAAGGTTCGGCTAGAACTGTATATGATCCCGCATTTTTAGAAGGTCAAAATCCTGGCTCATTTGAGATCTTTGGGCATTTGCCACTGATCTTGGTTGGACCAGAGTTTGGCTGAAAAGGTCAAATTTGTTTACCACTTAATGTTAAATCCCAGTTCAGTTAAAACCAATGGCAGACCTCCCAAGGCCTCCTTTGAGATTAGGATTTGGCCCTTACTAGACAAAAATCACTCCTTTGTTAAGTAAGCGGTGGATGTGCTTTCCACATCTAGAGTGACTGATTTATGTGCCACGGATATTAGCTTGGGCTCCACCCTTCAACATCAGCTCTGGCTGCAATATTTATAAGGCTCAGAGGTGGGAGAGGACAGGCGGAAATCATCAGCATGACACACGTGCAACTGGGGGGGGGGGACGTTTTAATCAAGCTCTGCTGTGCCTTCAGCTTCACTATATACATAAAAGGGGCAAGTAACCTTTCTACTTTTTTAAACAAGCACCAGTGCATCCGTGTGAGAGATACACATTCACATAGGAATATAAGATCATAAGAAGAGCCATGCTGCATCAGATCAAGAGTCCATCTAATCTATTGTTCTGTTCACAGAGTGGCCAATTAGCTGTCCACAAGTAGGGTGACCATATGAAAAGGAGGACAGGGCTCCTGTATCTTTAACAGTAATGCAGAAAAGGGAATTTCAGCAGGTGTCAATTGAAGAGGGTGAAATTCTCTCTTCATCACAACAGTTAAAGCTGCAGAAGCCCTGTCCTCTTTTGTATCTGGCCACTCTACTATAGCTAGTGTAGCTTTAACTGTTGTGATGAAGAGGGAATTTCACCCTCTTCAATTGACACCTGCTGAAATTCCCTTTCCTACATTACTGTTAAAGATACAAGAGCCCTGTCCTCCTTTTCATATGGTCACCCTATCCACAAGAAACTAACAAGCAGGACATAAGAGCAACAGCATCCTCCCATCCATCTTCCCCAGCAACTGGTGTACATAGGCATACTGCTTCTGATATTGGAGGTAGCACATAACTCAGGAATAGTAGCCATTGATGTCTTTCTCCTTCAGGAATTTATCCAACTCCCCTTTAAAGCCATCTAAATTTGTGGCCAACCCTACATCTTGTGGTAACAAGCTCCATAGTTTAACTATGTGCTGTGTGAAGAAGAAGGTCCTGTTCAGAAGACACCTTAGAATCATAGATCATAGAATAGTAGAGTTGGAAGGGGCCTATAAGGCCATCGAGTCCAACCCCCTGCTCAATGCAGGAATACACCGTAAAGCATACCTGACGGATGGTTGTCCAGCTGCCTCTTGAATGCCTCTAGTGTGGGAGAGCCCACAACCTCCCTAGGTAACTGGTTCCATTGTCGTACTGCTCTAACAGTCAGGATGTTTTTCCTGATATCCAGCCGGAATCTGGCTTCCTGTAACTTGAGCCCATTATTCTGTGTCCTGCACTCTGGGATGATCGAGAAGAGATCCTGGCCCTCCTCTGTGGCCACAGCTAGACCTAAGGTTTATCCTGGGATCATCCAGGGTTTGCCCCTGTCTTAGCACTGGATCCCCTGTGTGTCACCTAGATGAACAGGTTTGACCCCTGGACGATCCAGGGATAAACCTTAGGTCTAGCTATGGCCCACGTGACAACCTTTTAAGTATTTGAAGAGTGCTATCATGTCTCCCCTCAATCTTCTCTTCTCCAGACTAAACATGCCCAGTTCTTTCAGTCTCTCCTCATAGGGCTTTGTTTCCAGACCCCTGATCATCCTGGTTGCCCTCCTCTGAACACGCTCCAGCTTGTCTGCATCCTTCTTAAATCACAGTGGTTAAGGCTGGTTTAAGGTGACTTCTGAACAGGGCTGAACTTTCTTTTATCTGTCCTGACTCTCCCACCAATCAGCTTCATGAGATAACCCCTTTTGTTTTCAGGATTATGAAAGAGTGAGACACATGTCTCCCTATTGACATTCTCCACACCCTGCATAATTTTGTACACCTCTAATGAAGATTTCTGTAATTGTGACACCCCTTCTGATACTCTACAATAGCAATAGCAACTTTATCTAAGCTGCTGTGATTGGCACAATAAGGGATTTGCCTACAACATGTCAGACCATTCCTCCATCCAGCATTATCTCCACCAACTCCATCCCAGTGGTGGGAGAGGCCATAGGCAGAAGGAGGAGAGGGCAAAGGTAAAATGGGTGAGGCCATATTTTAGCTTAAAGCTCTTAATGCCAGTAGCTTTTGTCCCCTGACAGCCTTTCAAATACCCTGCCATGTGCATTGCTGAAGGGTCTGTTCTGCCAAGTGTATGCTGCATTCATTTTCTCTACAATACCTTCACCTTCCCGACTGAAAAGCCAAGTCAGCATTTTTTTATTTAGAGTATTACTTCAGGAAGTAAGAGAGAGGGACTTCAAGCTGTGACTCGGAGTCTTACACTTTTCTATTTTCTATCTGTTCCCCCCTTTAAAAACTCTTTTTAAAACTAATGGGTTTGCCAGCGTCATGACATTTGCCCATTCTGACTTCCTGGGCATTCTTGGAAGAGCTAGAGGGCCAAAAGGCACTCTGGGAAGTAAGAACAGTGGTGGGTTTGGAGATTTCTTTGAGTTGGTTTTCCCCCCCATGCTGCTGAACCAGGCATCTTTTAACAGAGGCCTCATCTACACCAAGCAGGATATTGCAGTATGAAAGTGGTATGAAAGGGGTATATAAAAGGCAGGAGCCACACTACTGCTTTATAGTGGTAATGAAGGGACAACTGTTGGGGCCCATTGACACATCCCATATACCACTTTCATAGTGCTTTATCCTGCTTGGTGTGGCTCCTGCCTTTTATATACCACTTTCATACGGCAATATCCTGCTTGGTGTAGATGAGGCCAGAGTTGCAGGGGAAATTAAGTAAAGGAGAAAAGTGCTTTCAGATTGCTTAACTCTCAAGTCCTTTCTGTCCTGAATGGGAAGAAGTTTGTGAATTTTGCTACAGAAAATGAAGCAAAAGTCACACTCATCTGTTCTAGCCAAATTCCATAGGCACAGCTGTTCCAACCATGAAGAGGACCATGAGGAACCACGAGGAACCTGTCTGCTCATTAAATACGACCCTGTCAGAAAAAAATGAGGTAGTGGCAACCCGAATTGAGCACTCACATGGTTCAATACATAGGGATTCAAACCAAGGCTTTTAAAGAATGAAGCACTCAATACCCTGGGCCTGGACGGAAGAATTGATCAGTTTTGGTTTCTCCCACATTTTTTTTTTAAATCCAAGCTCTTTCAGAATGTGGGAGGATGGAGAGAAAGGCCGTTTCTACACCTGCCTCCCTCCCCCAGGATAGTCCCTGGATCGTTACTGTGCATCCAAGGGGTCATCTACACCAAGCAGGATATTTCACTATAAAAGGCAGGAGCTGTACCAAGCAGGATATAGTGGTATGAAAGCGGTATATGGTATGTGTCCATGGGCCCCAACAGTTGTCAGTGCGCTTGAATATTGCTATAAAGCAGTAGTGTGGCTCCTGCCTTTTATATACGGCTTCCATACCACATTCATAGTGGAATATCTTGCTTGGTGTAGAGGAGCCCCAAATGTCACACAGGGGATCCTGGGAGCAGGCAGGGACGATCCCTCCATTTTCCTGGGATAACCTTTAGGTATAGAAAGGGCCAAAGGTGCAAAATCCAGGAAACCATTAAAACCAGGGTGGGGCTTGAGGAATGGCCATGGCCATCTGGGGATTCTTGGAGGGCTAAATTAGGACCACCAGCAGGCCAGATTTGGCCTGCGGGCCTCAGATTTTACAGCTCTGCTTTAAGGTGACACAAAACAAGGAACACTTTCCACACTGGCTTATCGAGAAGGGAGACCGTGAATGAATGCCACAGAATCCCCATACATTGTAAAGGGTTCTGAGGCATACCCTAAGTCACATGCTCAATTCACTCAGGGCAATAGTGGCTGCTGCATTTCTGTTGCCCACAGGGATTGAGCGTGTGCCCTAGGATACACTCATCCCTCTCCAGTGCTAGTACTTTGCTGGCAAAGATCAGACGCCATGGGGAGAAGAAGCCATCCTTTAGGGGTATTTCTCTGCCATTGTAAATCCTCCCATTGAGCACCCCCTGGTCAGCTTCCAAGGAACCCCTGGGGTTTCCCAAGAACATACTTTGCAAACCACTGGTTGACATCAAATTGAATACAGCAGCTAGTGAGTTTCCCAGATTCTGAGCATGTCTGTGGAATGGGTCCAGGTGCAGCACGGAAGCACAGCTCTCAAAGCGGATATCGATAGCCCCCCTTGCTCAGCACTTTTCAAGATCCCACAGACAATTTCCGAGTCAAAACAACAGTTTGTATACAGCTGTGCTAATAGCTGCAGCTTGCTGTCAGAGGAAGTCCGCTTAGATTCCAACCATCTGGAGCAGAAATCTCTTTCCCATTTCTCAAAGCGGGGACAAGTAGCATGTCTTTGTGAGAGCTGGGCTATGGGGGGAAAACAGATGTCCTCGTTTAAAAAAGGGGGGATCAGGAATATTATATGCGAATGGCCTTCAGCATTCCATTAAAGAGGACTGAACCTGCCCTCCCTCCCAGTTCTCCTCAAATTGGCTCAGATTAAGCCAAGCAATAGCTTCCCAAAGTTGGGAAATACTTCAACTGATTTCCAAACCAATAAATCAGAACTTATGTCCCTGTTGGTGTGATGATTGGGCCTGATTCCTTCTGCCTCTTCCCCAGCTCCTCCGTTGGTCTCCCAGGCCATAGCTAGACCTAAGGTTTATCCCTGGATCGTCCAGGGGTCAAACCTGTTCATCTAGGTGACACACAGGGGATCCAGTGCTCAGGCAGGGGTGAACCCTGGATGATCCCAGGATAAACCTTAGGTCTAGCTGTGGCCCAAGTCTTCTCCCAGTCAAGAGCTGGCCTGCCTTCCATCCACCAACCTCTAATCTCCACTCTTGCCTGCCCACTTGCCTTGGGACTCCTGCTGCTGCAGTGCCTGTATGAGGAAAGATGGAGGTCTGTCTGTCTGCCTGCCTGTCTCTCTTCCTGGCACAGTTACAGCTCAGAAAACGGCATTCCTCAGAGCTCCTGGCACCTGTCTCATTTCTGCAGCACACGAATAGGGATGGGCGGATTCACCCGCGCTCGGCTTCATAGGGTGTCCGCTGAGCCGCCCCTGCTGTCTGTCCCTGGTTGCAACACCATGGCTTGTCACCCGCCCGATGAAGCCGCAGGGCCATCCATCGTCTTACTGAGCTCTCATTTTGCGCTCAGCCATTTCCAGAAATGTAATGTTGTGCCGTAAAAGGGCCGTTTACGCAACATTGACGGGCGTGAACGCGCCATTCATTCCTTTAATGTTGTGGAAATGCCCCCTTCGCAACCGCCATTGGCACATTACCTTTCCGGAAATGGCCGAGCTGCTATTGTTGTGTAAACTGGCAGCTCGCGCGAGTCCCCGTCGCTGCTCATTGAGTCCTCATTCTCTCTTTGCAAGGCTTCCTGCGCCTGCCTCCTTTTAAACGCTTGACAGAAAGAGGGGATGAAAAGCAGCGGAAAACCATGAGCTTGACTGACTTGCCGCACAATGAGTTGGGGAGGCCTGGGGATTCATGGGCTAGAAACTGGGGGGAGGGGGCTGACCTGAGAATATCTCGTTGAACCTCGAGCCCCAAACAGATGCCCACATCATCCCTGCACAGGGATGGGGAAACCTTTTACAGCCTGGAGGCCAAATTGCAAACTAGCAAAGGTCTCAGGGGCCACATTTCATCTGCAGGTGGGGACAACGGCAGAGTAGGCGGAGCCAGCTGTGATTATTGCTGTTGAAAGCTGACTCAGAAGTAAGGGCAATGGGTGGTGTGGTCTCTAAGGGCCTTCCTAGACGAGGCCTTAGCGTGCCTTCTGTTCCGGCTTCCCTGCTGTGCGTCCAGATGACGCACAGGGGAATCCGGAGACAGGCCGCGCTGAGGCCTCCTCCAACGCGCCATAAGCGAATTCGCTTATGGCGCGCCTTTTCCCCAGCTCCGGCCTGAGGCCGGAGCTGGGGAACGTCTAGGGACTTCCGCAGCTTTTCACGGCTCCTCGCTTACTTGCGAGGAGCCACGAAAAGCCGCGGACCTGGCACAGCGCCTATAGTAGCGCTGTGCCCATCGGCGGGGGGGGCGAAGGCTGGGAGGGTGGGTGCCAGGGTGGGTGGCACGGGGGGAGGGCGGGTGCGATCGCGCCGCGCGCCACCCGGGCAATGCCTGGCATGGGGCGGCATTGCAATGCCGTCCCATGCCAGGCATTGCCCGGGCTCAGGCGGCGCACGGCGCGATCGCACCCACCCTCCCCCCGTGCCACCCACCCTGGCACCCACCCTCCCAGCCTTCGCCCCCCCCGGGTACCCCCCCCAAAAAAGCACTTACCTCTCCGGAGTCTTCGGGCCGCACCCGGCCCCTTTAAAATTAAAAAAAAAAATGCTGGACGCCGCAGGGACGCGTCCCTGCGCGTCGTGCGTCTAGTAGCCTGGGGGAGGCGCGCTAACTTCAGCGCGCCTCGGCCCCGCCTCCCTGCCGGCGTAAGCCGGCAGGTCTAGCAAGGCCCTAAATCTCAAAAACCAAATACATAAATCATGCTTGCCTTGCATTTGAACCCAAGTCCCTATCCCAGTTCAGACATTTGCATTTGCAGTGCAACGCCAGTCGGGGAACTTAGGCCATCTGGCTTAACTAGGAAGGAAGAGACCTGAAGTTCTCCGAAGGCTGACTTACACATCTCATGAAGATCCTTTTGGAGAGGATCTGATGCATGAGTTTTGCACTGCAATCACGCTGCAATTAGCAAGCTTGTGTTCTAGAAGAATGCCCCTGAAATACGTTTCCACTTGTTGCAGCAAGAGCTCCCAAAACACAAATAACCTATATGAATTATTGAAGTTGCATTATTGCCCTGCTTCCAAAGCAGCCATCTACACTAGGCCTTAGCTAGACCTAAGGTTTATCCCAGGATCGTCCCGGGGTCATCCCTGTTCATATAAATGACACACAGGATATCCCAGGAGCAGGCAGGGACGACCCCGGGATAAACCTTAGGTCTAGCTAAGGCCCTAGTTTCTACAAGTTTCAGCACCCGCAGTCAGGAGTTGATTTAATGGTTTTAACTGATATTGGGAATTGTTATCCAATATATCCAGAGGGCACCAGGTTGGTCAAGGCTGCTCCAAATCAACATTCTTTCTTTTTCTTGCTCATATAATGTGCGTACGCACACACACACAGAATTTAATTTGCTATAATTATGTTTTGGCCTTCCCTTTTCACAAGTATGTAGAAGGATAATCCCCTCAAATGAAAACGTCCCAACACATTGCTATGGGATCCATTTATTTTTGCATTGCTAAAACTTTCCAAATTACTGCCAGCCAAATGTATCTTGTTTCGTCTTTCTTCTGCTTCTGCTGTGCTCTATACTGGGCTGGTTTTTTAGAAGAAGGCATGCTTTCTGAATGCTTTATGACTTACAGTCACAAACACAAAATGGTAAGATGAATTAGCTTTTGCCACTTCCATTCATCAAAACTCTCCCCCTACCCCCACCCTGATGTAAGATTTAAAGTTGGCTGAGGAAACTTTGCTGATGGTGGTCTTGAGGAATGTGGCCCATGGGGCTGTCCCATGGGCCAGTGCCTTCTTGGTGGTGGCACCCCAGCTAGAGATGGATGGAATCACCCACATCCAATTTGTCAGATGCTCACCCTACCACTCTTTGCCCCCACTCATGGTGCCATGCAACCTTCTTTGAAGCTTGGCGAGCATCCGAAGATGTTGTGAGCCCATCCACCCTCATCTGGAGACTTCATTGTGCACAACAATGGAGGATCCGGAAATTATGTATTTTTCCCATTGCATAAATGGTGGCGGTAAAGGCCCCATTTATGCAAGATTAAGGGTGTTAATGGAGCATTCACATCCTTAAACATGCGTAAATGGGGCCTTTACTGGATCTCTTCAGATGGATGGGTGAGCTGTGTTTCCTTACCATTCCTATTTTCCTGGTTCTGTTCTGAGTTTGAAACTAGCACAATTACACAGAGAAGACAGAAGTGACTGCGTGGCCTGTCAGTTTCAATGGGACAGCGCTCTCTAGTGGGCATTTTATAGTGCAACCTAAGAAGACTCGGGTTTTCTGGGGTTTATTTTGTGAAGGTAAAACTGAGAAAAGGAGCAGGAGAAACGCAGGAGGTTGACTGTTTCATCAAAAGCACCAGCAAACATCCGTGAGTAGCCAATAACGAGCATGCTATAAATTGCTCATTTAAAGAAGCTCACTGCCGCCATTTACGCAACAGAGAAAAAATGTAATTTCCAGAGCCTCCATTGTGTGCAGCAATGGAGGCTCCAGAGGAGGGCAGACTGGGTGCTTATTGGGCTGTGCCTGTGAACATGCTGCGTCTGATGAGCTGGGTCCAGGGGAGTGGATGCGGGGGAGTCCGTCAGACTCCCAGACCAAGTGGGGGGCTGCTCATCCCTAGCCCCAACTATGGACCTCCCTTCCAGTATTTGGCTGCCCCCCATGCTGATGGCATCTTTTGGAAAGCCTTTTGACCTGGCTTTTGATACTGACACTCACAAGTTTCTAGCCATGCCTGTCTTGACACTACCTAAAGCAAGACATCAGGTAAAGGAAGTGCCTCCTATGCACTGGAGAAGGACAGGAGTTCTTCTTTCTCGTTGTAGAACACTACTCATATGATCATGACATACGTGCATTGTTTTTGGCCACTTTCAATACTTTCTTCTCGAGCTGACAGTATGTTTCAATGCAGTCTCCAGCATAATTTGGACTTTTAAATTCACGCTGACCTTGGCCATAGCTAGACCTAAGGTTTATCCCTGGATCGTCCAGAGGTCAAACCTGTTCATCTAGGTGACACACAGGGGATCCAGTGCTCAGGCAGGGGCGAACCCTGGATGATCCCAGGATAAACCTTGGGTCTAGCTGTGGCCCTTGTTGTCTCAACCGAATTAGCTCTTTGGTTCAGTCTGCTAAAAATGGGCTCTTTTGTATCTGGTCAAGAGGGGCAGGGCTCCTGCAGCTTTAACTGTGGAGATGAAGAGGGAATTTCACCAGGTGCTCCATGCATACAAATGACACCTGTTGAAATTCCCTTTTCTCTACAAGTGTTAGAAATACAGGAGCCCTGTTCACCTTAGGCAAAACTCCATTTGAAGGTCTGTCCATTTAAAATCCAGTTTAAAGATAAAGAACCATAAGAAGAAAGAGTAGGAGCCTGGAAGACGTCCATCCTCAGTTAGCAACTGTACTGGCACACGGGTGACCTGGGTGTTACCTTCCCTGCTAGGGTGAGATGCATTGTATTTCTATTTAAAGTACAACCCTCCTTTTCACATGTATACATATTTTCTGCAGATTGTTGGCTGCTTTTATCCTCTTTTTGGGCAATACATTTCTTCTTTTTGGCTTTTGGGGTGTTATAACTGTCTATCCTATCCATTTGTAAAATATTTGATGGTATGTACTTTCCAGGTTTGATTCTTTCATTATGATCACCTGTTTTCCAGAGATTGTTCAACCCCCTAGAAATTGCAGATCTATTCAGAGATTTCCTCCTCTCATTGTACAAGCCAAGCACCTTCATAAATATTCATAGAGCACCAAGAAATGCCAGGACTAATATATGATGGGGACAACACGTAAACAGGAAAGCTTTTAATAAATTCTGCTCTTCACGCCCATCTATCGATCAAGCACCATGATATCGGCTTGGCTTTTCACTGGGTCTCTGTACTGAAACTAAAATGTCATGTAGAAGCATTTAATAAAAGTCACAGCATGGTCATTTCAATGTGAGGGCTCTAGTTCTGCAAAATTGTGCAGGCTAGTTTAAAGAGAATGTTTTATTTTTGACAGAAATATCAAGGTTTATTCACTTAAGGCTTGATATTTTCAGGATCTTTTTTTTTTGGAAGCTTTTGTAGAGTAGTAAAATGCACACGTTTTCTGTGCAAGTGCTAAGCAACAATTTCGTAAAAATTAATGTGAAATTCAGGGTTTAATTTATGGCAGGATGCAGACTCTTTTCTTTGGTTCTGATGATTCATGCTTCTTGGCGGGGCTTTGATTGAGCAATTGCTCTGCCTCAATCCCAGAATTTTATGCGAGGTAGGGGCAGACAACCGTCCATATGCAGGGTGAACATACGAAAAGGAGGACAGCGCTCCTGTATCTTTATCAGTAGTATAGAAAAGGGAATTTCAGACCTGCCCTCTTTTGTATCTGGTCACTCTAGTATAGCTCCTGCAGCTTTAATTGTTGTGATGAAGGGGGAATTTTACCAGGTGCTGCATGCATATAAAGGACACCTGCTGAAATTCCCCTTTCTTTACAACTGTTAAAGATACAGGAGCCCTGTCCTCCTTTTTGTATGGTCACCCTATCCATTTGTAACCTTCCTATATTTTCCCACCACTTCTTCCATCTTTTTTTAATACCAGAGAAAATCGGTTAGGAAGGGAGAGGCACAATAGCAGGAGAAGGTCATTTGATTGGTAGTGCTAGGGGTTGTCCATTTCTAGGGTGACCATATGGAAAGGAGGACAGAGCTCCTGTATCTTTAACAATTGAATAGAAAAGGGAATTTCAGCTGGTGTCATTTGTTTATATGGAGAACCTGGTGAAATTCCCTCTTCATCACAACAGTTAAAGCTCCAGGAGCCCTGCCCTGGAGTCACAGCATGGCCATTTTAATGTGAGGGCTCTAGTTCTGCAAAATTGTGCAGGCTAGTTTAAAGAGAGAGTTGCATTTTTTCAACAGAAATATCAAGGTTTATTCACTTAAGGCTCCTTTATCTTTATCAGTAGTATAGAAAAGGGAATTTCAGTCCTGCCTTCTTTTGTATCTGGTCACTCTAGCTATAGTCCTATAGCTTTAACTGTTGTGATGGAGAGGGAATTTCACTAGTTGCTGCATACATGCAAATGACACCTGCTGAAATTCCCTTTTCTATGCAACTGTACAGGAGCCTTGTCCTCCTTTTCATATGGTCACCCTACCATTTCTCAAAGCCCTCCATGGCACAGTCCAAGAGTACATGAAATATTTCAATGGATCACTTTCTGGCCATATCGTTTGCACATGCGGTAGCCCTTATCCAAATCAGGAGCCCAACAAGGGACAACCACCTTCTTCTCCCCACACTAGGGCCCCAATCCAGATGGGGTCCCTTGTGCTTACTTTAGAGTGGAGAAAAACACAGCTGCCACCTCTGTTTAAAGCAGGCATGGGTGTCATGGGTCCCTCCAGATATTTTGGCATACAACTCCCATCAGCCCTAGCCAGTAGAGCCAATGGGGATGATGGGAGTTGTAGGCCTAAAAGTCTGGAGAGCCACAAGTTGTGCATCCTTGCTTTAAGGTAATGTGTTATTTGGGCCCCAGATTGGAAACTCTGCAACTAAATAATGGAATTGCTCAGTTCCCATCCTTTCTGCCAGTGCCTAATGTCGTCGGGCAGGCTTCATTGCCACGCAGGACGAGTCTCAGCAGTTTCCTTTGGTATTTTGCAAATACAAGTTATTCAGACAAAGGACAAAGGATTCCAGTAGAACCTACACAGTCTGGGACTGCATGAAGAACCCAAAGGACACCCCACCTCTGTTTGGACAGATTCCATACATTATGGTGACACCAGCATATCTTATGTTTGGAAGATATAGATCTTTTCCTAAAAATCTAAGACCCAGCCTAGCATCCACCCACGGCAGACTACACAAAAAGGTTGTTTCTATGCAGCTTTCTTACTACCCCCCTCAACTGCAATACAAGTATTTAACAATACAGATAAATTGAAATTTTGTGAATTGTTGTGAACTGCCCAGAGAGCTCCTGCTATTGGCCGGTATAGAAATGAAACAAAACAAATAAACTATCTTCTCTGGATTTAAGCAACATAGCTTATTTCACAATAAATCTATTGGTTGCTCCCCCTCCCATTTTTCTTACACCCAACTTTCTTTTCTACCCATTCAATGGCTGAGGCTAGATCTATACTACTGCTTTATAACAGTTCTGAAGTGCACTGATAACTGTTGGGGCATTATCCGTATTCCATATGCTGCTTTCATAGTGTTATTTACCCGCTTTTTATTCCACACCATTGGCGTGCGCACAGGGGATGCAGAGGGTTCCATTGAACCCCCTAATGTGCTGCCGCCGCCATGTTTGAACCCCCTCTGAGGCCGCTGCGGGCCAAGCCAGGCGCCGTCACTCCAGAGATGGGTCAGAGGGAAATGTGCAGCGCCGCCTGTCAGAAGCCGCTCCAGCGGCTGCGCCCGCCCCACTCCGGTTCCTGCTCCTTCTCCGGCTCCGCGCCTCGTTGTGGCCGCAGCTGCGGTTCCTGCTGCTGGGCCTGGCGGGGGCGGGGCCTGGCTAGGTGTATGGCGGGGCCAGTAAGTGCCGTTTGGGCTTCCCTGCGGAGCGGAGACCTTTGTGGGTGCGTTTCTCCGCTGCTTTCCCCAGTTACCTCCTTCTGCCTTTCTCTTTCCCCGGGAAGGGCCAGAGCAGGGAGAGTGGCCGGCGTGCGTGCGTGCGTGCGAGGGGCTGCCGCGCTTCCCGCAATTCACTCGTCGGGCACGTTCCTTCAGGGGCAAAGACAGATGTTCGGGGAAAAGGGCTGCTCTCCCATTTCCAATTCACAGAGACCACTGGAAGAGACCTGCTGCCAGCTCTCCTCACAGAGGAGAGCTGGCCTGGCAGCAGCAATGAGGAGGAAGAGAAGAGCACCACGTGCGAAGGAGGTGAGGGGGAGAAGGCCGGCCAGCGGTGGGGCTTACAGTCAGGGGCCTACACTGTTCCTAGCTCTACAATATTTATTTTTCAAGCCATTCTTTTGGTAAATATGGTATGTGTGTCTCTTGTGTCACTTTAAAACAGAGCTGCAGCACAATCCTATGTATGTCTACTCAGAAGTAAGCCCCACTGAGATCAATCAAACTTACTCTGAGGTAAATGTGCACCGGATGCAGCCTGAAAATGAAGAGACGATGAAGAAAGGACAGGAGAAAAAGAATTGTAGAAATAGAATAGCAAGGTAACTGTGGGATATTTAACCATATTTAAAGACAATAAGTACATCCCACACTGGGATATTTAACCATATTTAAAGACAATAAGTACAGGAAAATTAGTGCCCTTCTACTTCAGTCCCAATCAAATAATTACAACAGTGAACCAGCCAGGTCTTTCATAGGAAAACTCTGTACCAGGTGATAGTTATTTTTAAATTTTAATTAAAAATATATTATCCTTTCCTATAACAAAATGGTACTTACTCCTAAGTAAGTGTGTCCCACTGAAGAAGGAAATCCTATTTGATTCCTGTATTCCTGTTAGTGTGACATGATAAGTTAAAGGCACAATTTTATGCATGTTTAGACAGAAAAAAGTCCTTCAACTCCTAGAATCCCCTAGCCAGCATGGCTGGCTGGGGTATGCTGAGAATTGTAGGACTTCTTATACAGTATGTGGGTATGTGGTGTGGTTTGGCTTGAATTGTTTGTGTCTGGATTTCCTTTCTGGACTGGACTTGCTGGTTACATGACCCACAAGGCCAGGTTGTGGTATAGTCCTCTTCTTCTTTTGTGTTTAAAAGCTGTAAAGTATCCTGTGAGATCTGGAAGACTCACAACTTTATTATGGCATAATAAGCTGTTGTCCACTGGCCTCAAGTGCCAAAATGACTTTACTGGCTTTGCACTGTGAGTTTGGGGGTGGGGTGGGGGGTCATGTCATTTGCTATTCCGCTTTGGGCAGCAAAATGTCTTGGGCCAGCCCTGGCAAGAGCTGGCTATTATTTAGATACTGAACAACATGCATTGGGTTTCCTAGGTGTACAGGGCCCAGGTGTCTCAGGCAGGATCTACACTACTGTTTTCATAGAATCATAGAATAATAGAGTTGGAAGAGGTCTATAAGGCCATCAAGTCCTGCTCAATGCAGGAATCCACCTTAAAGCATCTCTGACAGGTGGTTGTCCAGCTGCTTCTTGAATGCCTCTAGTGTGGGAGAGCCCACAACCTTCCTAGGTAACTGGTTCTACTGTCATACTGCTCTAACAGTCAGGAGGTTTTTCCTGATGTCCAGCTGGAATCTGACTTCCTGTAACTTGAGCCCATTATTCCGTGTCCTGCACTCTGGGATGATCGAGAAGAGATCCTGGCCCTCCTGTGTGTGTCAATCTTTCAAGTATTTGAAGAGTGCTATCATGTCTCCCCTCAGGCTTCTCCTCAAGGCTAAACATTACCTCTGTTTCCTTTCTCATACCTCTCCTGTCTGCACCCTCTCTCCCTCTTCTACCCCACACATAGGGGCATTTCTCTCTCTTCTTTCCCCAGGGCTCCCCCTACGCCAATCCTCTTCTTTTGCCCTTATTTTATTTAGAGTATTTTTATTTAGAGTATTTT
Source organism: Elgaria multicarinata webbii (assembly GCF_023053635.1). Lineage (NCBI taxonomy): Eukaryota > Metazoa > Chordata > Lepidosauria > Squamata > Anguidae > Elgaria > Elgaria multicarinata. The sequence continues at coordinate 98,164,247 of NC_086177.1, forward strand.
TATCCCGTACCTCAGCCTAAAAGTCTCCCGGAGCGGTTTACAATTGATCAGTAAAGAAGACTGATGTGCCCTTGTGACGGTTTCCCATCCTCTCTTTTCTCCTTCATCTCCTGTCTTCTGCCAATAGCCCCTTCGCGGCCTTCCAGAGATGCCCCTAGTTCCAGATCTCCTACACTCCCCCAAGTTTTCCAAATCTTGCCAGCCAGCCCTCTCTTACGCTAGGCTCGCCACCCCTCGTCCTCACTATATTCACCCCAGAAGTCTCTCTCCTGGACCTCATTCCAAATTCTTTGCTCAGCAGCACACAGGGTAATCTTTTAAAATCATTATTAGGGCATTTGATGTATGGTGTATTCTCTGTATGGTGCTGGAATTTAAGATGACACTCATTGTTGTTAATGTGATAGAATCTGTTTTAAATGTGAATCTGTTTTAGTAAGTTTGGATTAGGTCATTATCTGATTAAATTTAAAGATGGTGAAAATTGACTGTATCTTTATATATGCCTGGTTATCACTACAGCAAAAAATAGTATTCAGAGTCTCCATTTTAAAATGTGTATTTTTAAAGTACAGATTACTTGTTAATTAAAAAAAATACAGTTTACTTCAGTTTTCATTTATTTTGTTTGTTTGATGAATGGAAAAAAGTCCTTTATTACTATATATTTAATCAATGTTTACCTTAAAAAAAAACAACCCCTGGCTGAACCCCCTAATGAAATGTGCTGCGCACGCCTATGTTCCACACTCGTAATGATTTGACACAAGGTGTAGATCTGGCCTGTGTCTCTCAGAGAGTCTTCAGATGAGTGTTTTATAGCACGCTCGTGACTGGCCACTCACAGAGCTTCATGAGTCATGTTGACGTTGCAGCAAACCTCATGTGCCTTCTGTTGTTTCCCCGCTACAAAATAAGACCCACAAAATCCAATTCTTCTCAGCTATAATGATAATCTCCACTACTTCCTGCCATGTGCAGGAGAGGTTGTGCTATAAAAACACCCACTTAATGGGCCATGTGGTCGCTGCTTGCTTCCTCTTTCTTCCCCATGTGATTCTGCCTGGTCTGTATTGTGGAAGAGAAGCAGGAAGCAAAGTGACAGTAAGGAAATACATCCTGCCTACTCCATTAAAAAATGCTCTCAATCTGTGTCCCTCCTGATTTTTCTCTGTCTTATCCCATCCCTACTGTCTTCCTAGGAGTTGTCCAAAACACTCGTTGCTGGGAAATACCAGTCCCTCCCCTCCCGGGCCCCAAATCCATTTTTTACATGTAATGGTTCCATATCATGGGGCTGCCTTGCTGGATGACAGAATGAAAGGGCACAGGGGAGTGTAAAGAAAGGCACTTAAACAGCACAAATCTATTAAGAAAGGAATGAGCACCATTGCAGACTTCATCCACAGGTTGGTCCCAGGTTTGGAAAGCTAGATGATGAGTTTTAATGTTGACGTTTCACAGCAACAAAGAGAGGCAGCAGTGATACTATGACACAGGGCTCCATCACACATGGGAAAACATGCTCCCCACTGTCACTTCTCTGCTCCTGCTTTCGTCGCTCAGTTACTTCCTATTTCAAAACAGGAAGTAAACAACGAGCATGAGGCCCATTCTTTCGGGGGTTCTAATCACGCTGCTTCTCCTGCCCACAGCAGGAGAGAGCAGCAACTTCCAGTTTTAAAAATATTTTGGACTGTCTGTGGTTTTTCTTGTGGTGCAAGGCTAGAAGGGGCAAAAAGCATGCAGGAGGCAGACAACCTCATGTGAGGGACCTGTGAAAAATCCGTGAGTGCCCAGTAATGAGCGTGCAATAAAACGCTCGTTGGATGGAGCCCACAATGCAATCTCTCCCTCATTGTGGCCATCTGCGATGCCATAAATTGGGTTGTGCAAACTTGTCTACAAACAGAAAAGCAAACAATTGAGGAAAGTGGATCCACATCCAGTATATCACCTGTCTTCAACTTTTTCAGTCCTGGGATACACTTTTAGGCCAAACATGCATTTCGGGACCCATTTTCAATATTTGGTTTCACCTTATATTTGTATGGGGATAGTCCTGCTGTTGTGACCCACCTTGCGAACCACCTTAGGCCAAGCTACAAACTATTAGTGGCTCCTGATCCACCAGTTGAAGGTAGTACTATGTACTACGGCTGTGCAAATGAGCGCTCCCACCAAAGCCTTTTGCTATCTCCTGAATGTGTTGAAATCTTCTTTTTCACTTATTTCTTTTATCTGTAAGGCAGCATAAGCCCTTTGAATGGAAGGGAGCCCAGAACTGCAGTTCTTGTCACTAACCTCCAGAAGACAAAGATTCCCAGATCCAAAGTGGAGGAAGAAGAAAAGAGTATTCTTAAATGCATCCTGACAAAAGTGTATTCTTTGGGTGTTACAACCCACAATGGCTACAGCCTTCTCTGTGGTGGCCTCAGATTCATTCTCCATTTTTTGGAATGCCCTTCCCAGGGGGAGCTGGCTGGCACCTTCGCTACATACATAGTGAAGTCAGGTTAAAACCTTCCTTTACCAGCAGGCGTTTAATCTTTAATCTGTTGCTCTGGTTATGAATTTTATTGCTGTTTTTAATGTTTTAATATATTTAATGTTTAATATTACTTTGATACTTTTATTCTTGTATTTTTAGTTTGGTTATTGTTGTTGTTATGTTCCCATGGTCAAAAGACATCATATTTCTGCTCATCAGTCTAGAAATCATTTCTAAGGATTTGGTGCTCCACCAACCCACTGTAAGACATAGCCTACAAACAGAGAAGGTTCAAGACTATACTCACTCTACCCAGGAGCTGTCATCCTACCAACATCCCTCCAAAAACAAACCAGTGCATCATGCAGGAAAGTAAAAAAGAACCCTAAATAGGGTGACCATATGAAAAGGAGGACAGTGCTCCTGTATCTTTAACAGTTGCATAGAAAAGGGAATTTCAGCAGGTGTCATTGGTATGCATGCAGCACCTGGTGAAATTCCCTCTTCATAACAAGAGTTAAAGCTACAGGAGCCCAGGTGGGAATCTACACTGATGTTATTCTAACATTTTGAATGGGTTACTGTGACGCACAGCGTCACGTGACCCTGGGTCTCCGATGTTGTAAATGAGTCGTACTTACCGGTTCTATTTCTTAGTTCCAGCGTGGCTACAGATTCATGTGCCTCGTCCTACCGGTAATTTTCCTCTCCCTTTCTCAGAGCTGCTGGGTTTGCTCCGCCCACTTCCTGTTCTCCTTCCTTTGCCCCGTTTGCTATCTTATCTGCTACAGCAGATAAATCACAGCAGCCTTATACTGTGCAATCACTGACAATTGCATGCAAAGGACTCAGAAGTTTTCCACCTTAGAATCTGCTTTGATTGTGAAGTAGTCCCATGCATCCAGCGTTAATTGTGCTCCTTTTGCAAAAGACTCGCCCCAGCCACTGCTGTGGGCGCAGGAGCAGGATTTTAAACAAATGCTTACATCTGCGTAAGCTTTATAGATAAAGACACCAAAATTGGCACAGTAATTCAAATACCAAATTTGAATCAAATTGGGTCATTGGTTGATTTTTTATGACTTTTTTTTTTTTAACATTTCTCCCCTCTTTGCAAAGGAGCTGAGGAGCCCTCAAATGATCACTGCAGCTCCCTGCAGGAAAATTAACAAGGGTCCAAAGTCCAAAACTCATGACCAGCGGGGCTTAAATGGGGCTGTTGCTAAAACTTTTCAATCTGGTCTCCCATCCAAACTCTGACCAGACCTGGCCTTGCTTAACTTCAGCAAAGTAGCTGGCTCCTATGCATTCAGGCAATTCCCTGGGACTTACATTAAGGTGTTTTGGGAGGAGTTTTGTGTGTGCTTATGATGATTGCCTTGCCCTGCCCTGCCCTGCCCTGCTCTGCTCTGCTCTGCTGGCTAGTAATGAGGCAGGCAGTGGGCGGAGCAAACCCAGCAGCTCTCACAGAAGAGGGAGAACAACGGAAGGATGGAACCATGTGCCCTGAAGTTCCGTTGCAGCGAAACGTAAGTCATGCTAGTGTGTCCCGTGATACAGAGAAATGATACAGAGAACCACGTTAGAAAGGGACACTAGCAACGTTATAAGACTAGTGTAGATCCGGCCCTGCCCTCTTGTGTATCTTATCACTCTAGTATAGTTCCTGCAGCTTTAACTGTTGTGATGAAGAGTGAGTTTCACCAGTTGCATGCATACAAATCACACCTTCTGAAATTAGGGTGACCAACTGTCAGGATTTCCCCGGATTTGTCCTGGTTTTTGTTCTTTCCATGGTGTCAGGGGGGATTTTCTATAATTTTCAATAATGTCCTGGAATGATACACCTTCCTCTTTAAGGCTGCCATTAGCATGGCAGGAGGGAATGACATGCTTTCTTGAGGCACATCATTCCCCCACCCCGAGCTCCAATTGAGGTCTTAAAGGGGAAAGTGGGTCATTCGTGGACATTATAGAAAAGGCCCCAATTGGAGTGGATGGTGGTGGTGCAGAATGAAATAATTTCCCCTCCTCCACTCCAATCGGGTTCTTTAAGGTGGCGGGGGAATAACATACTTTCTGTAGGACTCAGAAAGCTGCTTCCCCCCCCCCACACGCTAGGTGTCCTCTTTTTTGGTTTCCCAAATATGGTCACCGTACTGAAATTCCCTTTTCTGTGCAACTGTTAAAGGTACAGGAACCCTGACCTCCTTTTCAGGGTTCCTGTACGCTAGAGTAACATCCCAGGATCTGCAGGCCACTCCCGCCTTGGCTGATGTGAGTGTTCATGACTCAACCAACAGGAAAAGACTGATCAAGAATGGTGTTCATGGGAGGATAGCCAGGAGGAAACCACCGCTCTCTAAAAAGAACATTGCTGCCCATGTGAACTTCGCTAAAGATCTCATAGATGACTCCCAAGACTTCTGAAACAACATATTTTGAGTTTGGTTGTTGTTGTTATATTGTTATGTTGCTGTTTTGATTTTTTATTATTGTAAATCACCCTGAAAGCATTTGTCATTTGGATGGTATGCACATTCAATAAATACGTAAATAAATACCTTCTCATCCTGAAATACTTTGGCTGCTGAATTTTGAAGAATTAGTGTATCTATGATCTCTAAGGCTATTCTGTTTTATGTCATCTCTCTGTTTTAGTTTATATGTTTGATCTTCTAGTATTATATGTCTGTCTTCCACAATGAGGAACTTGGAGCAGATCAGTAGAAGGAATTTTACTGTGACGGGTGGCTAGAAGAGACATCGACTGTCCTGCTTGCCATAATGAAATCTCTAGAAACAATTACTGTGCAGAATGAACATAAACCCAAGTTTCAGTTCAGAACTGTCTGTGGTTTGAAATACATGTGCTTCAGTCGGAGAATATCTTTCTGTGGGAGTATAAGTGAATTATGCCATTGCAAACATGTTTTGAAAAAACTTTGCGTCATCACTTAATTTTAAGTGGCCTCCAGTATAACTGTCATAATCTCTGCTAGATTTTTATTGTTACAAAGTTTTTTAATGTTTAATACATAGATCTTTTAAAGTACTTAAAAAAAGTTTGCTAGTTGTATTGTATGTTGAATTGCTGTTGATTTCTTACATTCCCTATCCTGCATCCCCAAACAAACATTTTTCAATTAAAATAATCACTTCTGTTTTATGTTACATGAGAGGATAGCATAAAGTAAAAAAGTGAACATGCCGATACAGATACAGCTGTCAACTTTCCCCCCTCTTTTGGCTGGGGAATCCTGGGAGTTGTAGTCAAACACATGTGAGGGAACCAGGTCATGGAAGGCTGGGTTAAGGGGGATAGTGTACCAATAATTCATGGTACCTGGACAAAACACATGTTATTGCCTTGGGCCACAGCTAGACCTAAGGTTTATCCTGGGATCATCCAGGGTTCACCCCTGCCTGAGCACTGGATCCCCTGTGTGTCACCTAGATGAACAGGTTTGACCCCTGGACGATCCAGGGATAAACCTTAGGTCTAGCTATGGCCTTGGTCTGATCCAGCAGGACTCCTTTTATGTCCTTATACAATGGACAACCTATCAGTTCCTATGCTTGCTCCATTATCTCTGCTCCTTAATGCCCCAGTGTCCTGCCAGTTTCCAGATCCTCCTTTTGAGATCACACCTAGCTATTTCATGGCCGCCTCTCCCTTTCTGGTTAGGAACATAGGAAGCTGCCTTTTACCATATAGGACAGTTGCCCCATGAGAACGTAAGAAGAGCCATGCTGCATCAGATCAAGGGTCCATCTAGTCCAGCATTCTGTTTGCACAGTTTGTACCAGCTAACAAGGGAAGCCCACAAGCATGACATGAGTGCAACAGCACCCTCGTGCCCATGTTCCCCAGCAACTGGTGTACATAGGCATTCTGCTTCTGATTCTGGAAATAGGATAGAGCCATCAGAACTAGTAGCCATTGATAGCCTTGTCCAATCCCCTTTGAAAGCCACCCAACATCTTGTGGCAGCGACTTGCATAGTTTAACAATGTACGGTGTCAAGGTGTCCTTCCTTTTATCTGTCGTGAATCCAATGGGGTCATCATGACCCCATTGGATTGTAGTATTATGTGAGACGGAGAAAAATGTCTCTCTACCCACTTCCTCCACACTATGCATGATTTTGTACACCTCTACTGTGTCCCCCCCTTACTCTAGCTAGCCCAGAATTTTCTACACTAGAGTGGGGAAACTGTGGCCTTCCAGATGTTGCTGGACTACTCTTCCCATCATCCCTGACCATTGGCCATGCTGACTGGGGCTGATGAGAATCCGAGTCTGACAACATCTGGAGGGTGACAGGTTGCCCACCCCCTGGACTTCACTGACTGGCTGTGGCTTTCCAGGGTTTCAGAGTGAGATATTTCCCAGCTGTACCTGGAGATGCTGGGGCTTGAACCCAGGACCTTCTGCAGACCAAGTATGTGCTCCACCACCTAGATATGGCTCTTGCTTGTTCTTTTCCAGTTGCTCCTGACTGCTTGAGAAACATCTCACAAGTGGTTCTGGGTACCTCTGAGTTGCGGGGGAGGATAGGGTTGAACACCTGATGGCCCTGTGGTTACCTACCCTTTCCATGGGCCCTTTCCTTTCCTTGCTCCCTCTGGGTGAAATCCAGTGACAGAGATGACTCCTGGGTCACAAACGCTGCAATAGCAAGCCGTAGATCTCAATTGTGTAAACACTCCTTCATTTAAGTGATGGCTGGAGCCCTGAATATCCAATGTGATATGGTCTCCCTTGCTGAAAATAGGGTTTGGATTTGAAAGACCTCAATTACTGAAGCTTTCAGAGCAAAACAGTTTATAGAATGGCGCTGAGTAGTGAAAGAAGCAGTCCCGGTGTTTTGCAAATGGAGGGTGAGCTCATACTTTGACTTCCATCCCAACGATTTTTGCACTGTAATCAGGTATTTTGCATAAGTTTTTTTCTGTTGGCAGTGAAGAATATCAGTCGACAGAAAGCAGTTCGATATTAGTCTAAGGAGTGTGAAAAAAAACCCCACCCCAGTTAAAATAACAAAATTTGGAAGATGTTGCATGTACTTTGGCAAAAACAATCAACCTTGGACTTGGTCTTAGGCTTGGGTACAGAGCGAATGAACGGCACAATGTCCTTTTTTCTTGTCTTTTTGCCCAGCGAAATGGACTATTTGTAATTTCTCATGTGTCTAGATTATAGGTGCTAATGAGATGGATTTGACATGGGAATGGTGAACTCTGACATAACTTGGGACATTACTGCAGCAACAGGCCAAAACCTTCATTGTCTTTTCTTTGTTGTGGAGCGAAAAAGTGCCAACAGGATAGGGTTACCCAAGGGAAGACAATGTCACGGCCAAGCTGAATTGTCGGGCGCCAGTACCAGACCCGGAATCAGGATTGTGTGTTCTCCAATCCATGGTCCCTAAAGTCAATTACTGGAGCTGGAATTGGAAAGCAGCTGGCAGTGGCAGAAGACAACACCCGTTTGCTGACTAGGCAAGGAGTGAATATTTTTACTTAATGTTTATACGAGTCCTGGCCAAGCCAAGAACTTCACACTATTTTCTACCTAGTGTTGTCAGCCTTCAAGCATTGGCCCTGAGCAGTGGAGAATACAAAAATATTATAAAATACATAAAACTGATCAAAGCATATAAAATGAATAAATTATTAAAATAACAGCCAGACATCTTAAAATTCGACTGGGTAGGCCTGCTGAAAGAGATCAGTCTTTATTGCTTTTTATATTCAGAAAGACTATTGAGTTGGTGGATCCCTCCCAGAGAGCCATTCCGCAGTCTGGGAGTGGCAGAAGAGAAGGTCCTCTGGGTAACAGTTGTTAATCTAGTTTTTGCTGGCTGAAGTAAATTCTTCCCAGAGGACCTGAGTGTGTGGGCGGATTGCATGGGAGAAGGCAATCCTGCAGGTAGGGCTTTAAAGGTAATAACCAACGCTTTATACTTGACCCAGAAACTAATTGGCAGCCAATGAAGAGATTTTAAAGCTGGTGTAATATGGTCACCCCTAGATGTACCGGTGACCATTCTGGCTGCCATATTTTGCACTAGTTGAAGTTTCTGGACTAGGCACAAAGGTAGCCCTATGTAGAGCGCATTGCAGAAGTTGAGCCTCAAAGTTACCAGCATGTGCACTACCATCTTTAGGTCTCCCAAGTCTAGGAAGGGACGTATCATTCGAAGCTGATAGTAGGCACCCCTTGCCGTCGCCTCTATCTTTAAAAGGGGGTTGGATAAATTCCTGGAGGAGAAGGCTCTCAATGGCTACTAGCCCTGATGGCTACCTCCAGTATCAGAGGCAGTAAGCATATATGCATCAGTGGCTGGGGAACATGGGTGGGAGGGTGCTGTTGCACCATGTTCTGCTTTGTTGGTCCCTGGCTGACAGCTGTTTGGCCACCGTGTGAACAGAGTGCTGGACTAGATGGACCCTTGGTCTGATTCAGCAGGGCTCTTCTTATGTTCTTATGTACTTATGTTGGTGGCTCTGATATCAGTGGGGCTGTGAATCTGTTCTTATGGTTCAGTCAGAACTCTAAAGGAGCTATCCAAGCTGCTACCCTATCTCCAAAACAGGTTCAGACCCTTGGATAGAATCATAGAATCATAGAATAGTAGAGTTGTAAGGGGCCTACAAGGCCATCAAGCCCAACCCCCTGCTCAATGCAGGAATCCACCCTAAAGCATCCCCGACAGATGGTTGTCCAGCTGCCTCTTGAATGCCTCTAGTGTGGAAGAGCCCACGACCCCCCTAGGTAACTGGTTCCATTGTCATACTGCTCTAACAGTCAGGAAGTTTTTCCTGATGTTTAGCCAGAATCTGGCTTCCTGTAACTTGAGCCCGTTATTCCATGTCCTGCACTCTTGGAGGATCGAGAAGAGATCCCGGCCCTCCTCTGTGTGACAACCTTTTAAGTATTTGAATAGCTCCTTTAGAGTTCTGACTGAAGCCTAGAGTGGATTCACAGCCCCACTGACTATAAAGCCACCTGCTTCCACTGGTCCTGAGATTTAGGTTTTACCTTAATTTTCAGGGTCTCAAGGCAACAACTTCAATGCCAGGACTGTCAGCTAATGTGGGACATTTGTCCACTTCTCCTAATGGTGCAAGTGTGCAAGATGTTGCACACCTGCCTGCCTGTGATAACGATTTCACAGATAACTTACCCATGCAGCACCATGCATTGATTTATTTAATGCACTTGCAACCTTCATTAACATCCAAGATGTGACCAGGACACTCAAGAATATAAAAAGATAGGTAGGGATGTTATGGGAGTCTGAGAGTGGCGGGTGGAGTCTGGCAGGCTCCCCCTTGCCCAGCTTCCCGGACTCTTGTCTGCAAACTGCCATCACTTACCTGCCCTGTTTGGCTCCTATTGTAGGGTGACCATGTGGAAAGGAGGACAGGGCTCCTGTATCTTTAACAGTTGTATTGAAAAGGAAATTTCAGGAGGTGTTATTTGTATATATGGGGAACCTCGTGAAATTTCCTCTTCATCACACCAGTTAAAGCTGCAGGTGCCCTGCCCTCTTTTAAATCTGGTCACTCTAGTATAGCTCCTGCACCTTTAACAGTTGTGATGAAGAGGGAATTTCACCAGGTTCTCCATATATATAAAGGACACCTGCTGAAATTCCCTTTTCTATGCAACTGTTAAAGATACAGGAGCCCTGTCCTCTTTTTCATAGGGTCACCCTATCCTATTGGGACAGGGTGCAGCTGCCCAATGAACGGACGCAGGTGCCTGACTCCCCAGTGAGCTACCATTTTGTGTAGAAATGCCAGCTCTTGGTTTTCCATAAAAGCTGTCTTATGCAAATGGCGGGCGTGGGGTGGTTTGTCCATCCCTAAACATAGGGCGGTATCCAATCCTGCCACTCCGCTTACCATAGGTGTGCAGAACCTCTTTCACCAAGAGGTCCAAAGTCAATTTCAGAGAAGCTTTTGGGGGCTGCATTCAAGTGGTGGGCGGAGTCAATTGCAAAAGGGGTGAGACCAAAGGCAAAGGGGGCGGGACCAAATATGCCATCATATTTTAGCTTAAAGCTCTTACTGCCATTTACTTAAGCCTTATCTGATTTATGCCAAAGGGCTTATTTTCATTGTCCACTGAAGTGACTCTGTCCAGGTTATGCCTTTCAGACAAGCGTTTTATAGCAGGCTTGCTACTGGACACTCATGGATGTTTGCGGGTCCTTTTGACAATGCTGTCTGTCTCCTGTGCATCTCCTTCTCCTTCTGCTCATTTTTACGTCACAAAAAAAGACCAGGAAAATCCGATTTTGGGGCTGTAATGAAACTTGCCGCCATTTCTTGCTGTGTACAGGAGAATCTGCGTGATAAAAACACCCACTGCATGGGCCATGTGGTCATTGCTTGTTTCCTCTTTCTTCCCCATGTGAAGAAAGAGGAAGCTGTTTGTCCCTATCGTGGGACAGAAGCAGGCGGCAAAGCGATGGTAGGGCAACGTGATTCCCCCCACCCACCCTCAGATGAGGCTCTTAAGAAGATAATGATCAGTGCTGATGCAATGTTCCCCAAGGAGCAGATCAAGTGAAGCATACAGAATGGTCTCCTTCAACTTGGCAAAGACAGAGGTGTAGATGGCCCTCCTCGTTCATGGTATTCATGGGGGAAGAAAAACATTGCTCTACTTGTCTGCTGGAGCAGGCTGCATAAGAGTAGCTCTCAGCACGAGATTGGAGGAGATAAATCAGTCACAATATCTGGAAATCACAAGAAGGGACCTTTATAAAATTGCATACAAAGAACATTTTCCAACCCAGGCCCAACATGGAGATGTACAATGGACTATTTGTTATGTTTCTAAAATATGATTTGGAATCTCTGAATAAATTACTTTCTGTTAGGCAATAAACAAAAAGAAAGAAGCACATGGAATTGATTATCTCCCCCTTCTCCACCCCCAATGCTTGCAGATTCTTGACTTGGCCGCTGCCTGGCAACTTTCATCGAAACTGTGCCAGCAAGGACCCAGCTGGGTTGGCAATAGCCACCATGTTGGGCCTGGGCTGGCATATGAACAACGGGCTCCCTTGCAGAATTTGGACTTGTCCTTCTTGTTCGTGGGAGCGTTGGGAGATGGGAAGCCATGGCAAAACATTCTCTAACCCCCTCATTTTTTTACAAGGGAGGGGGAAAGTGTGTGTGTGTGTGTGTGTGTGTGTGTGTGTGTGTATGAGAGAGAGAGAGAGAGAGAGAGAGAGAGAGAGAGAGAGAGAGAGAGAGAGAGAGAGAGAACAGCTCTAAGAAAGATGTGGAGAGATTACGGCATGACTCACAAGGAGACAAACTAATCATGGTGCAGAAAAGGGCAACCAAAATGATCCAGGGGCTGAAGCAGCTCCCCTGTGAGGAGAAGGTTACAGCTTCTGGGACTATTGAGCTTAGACAAAGGATGAACAAGGAGAGGCATGATAGGGGTGTACAAAATTAGGCATGATGTGGAGAAAGTGGATAGGGAGACACATTTCTCCCTCTCTCTCATAATACTAGAACCCAGATGGGTCATCTCATGAAGCTGACTGGTGGATTCCGGACATATAAAAGGATGTTTTCACACAGTGCCTAGTTAAAGTATGGAATTTGGTGCCACAACATGTAATGATGCCCACCAATTTGGATGGCTTGAAAAGGTGATGACACAAACCCAGGGGGGGATATGGCTACTAGTCCTGATGGCTATATATTTCCTCTAAGGTTGGATACAGTTTGCTTCTTGTTAGCAATACCTGGGGAAAGCTGTGTTAACTACTTCCCCCCACCAAATCTGGTACCCCCTCCAAATTTCTGGCATCCCTGATTTCCCCCTTTGTTTTTGTTTTTTTAATTTGCTGAGCAATTCTTTTCAACAATGAACATTACTAAGAGTACTGAGGGAGAGGGAGGAGAATATATATATATATATATATATATATATATATATATATATGTGTGTGTGTGTGTGTGTGTGTGTGTGTGTGTGTGTGTGTGTGAACAGCACCTAGTCCCTGAAGTTTGCAGGTAGGGTTTTTAAACAAAGAGCAGTTCTTATGATGGGAACATAAGAACATAAGAAGTGCCCTGCTGGATCAGACCAAGGGTCCATCTAGTTCAGCACTCTGTTCACACAGTGGCCAACCAGCCACCGGCCAGGGATGAACAAGCAGGACAGGGTGCAACAGCACTCTCCCAGCCATGTTCCGCAGCAACTGGCATACACAGGCTTATTGCCTCGAATACTGGAGATAGCACACAACCATCAGGGCTAGTAGCCATTGAGAACCTTCTCCTCCAGGAATTTATCCACCCCACTTTTAAAGATAGATGTGACGGTTCATCCAGTCCAGCACTCTGTTCACAGAGTGGCCAACCAGCTGTTGACCCAGGGACCCAAAAAGCACAGGGACTCCCAGGGGCAAGGGAGGGGGAATGAGCGCAGGTTTTCCCAGGGATAAATAATGCCTGGGAAAATCCAATTCTTCCCCCAGTCTCGGGATCATCCTGAGACCGCGGGAGGTGTGGCCACCCATCCCGGCTTCTTCCCTCTTCCCCGTGAGTAGTGGGGTGCAGTAGAAGGAAGGATTCGGGCCGAGAGGAATCAGGGGTGGGGGGAGAGGGGTCGGGGCTTTCCACCCCATTTACTTTTCATTGGAGCATGAGTGCACTCTAGCTCCTGTCACTTTTTTTTAAAAAAAAGGCCACCTCCACTCACGCAACGTCCCTCCTCCCATCCTGGACATCGTGCTGGCCATTTGGACATGAAGGACAATCCCAGAAGGAGGTAAGTCCGGGATCACCCCCCTCCCTCCCTCTACACCGGGCTGTTATAGAAATGGCCTGTATTTACTTTACAGCAGCCATGTAAATAAAAACAGAGTAATGACTAAGGGTGCAATCCTATGCATATTTAGACAGAAAAGAGTCATACAATTCCCAGCATTCTCCCGCCATAACCTGCAAAAAAAAAAATTTTTAAAAAAAAATTACCCTGAGGATCGAACAGATGAAAATGCTTTAGTCTACTTTATTCACTGGGACTAATCCTATGCATTGTTTACCCAGAAGTAGGTCTCACTTTATTTGCTGGGGAAAAGAAAGGCACCACTGGCCAAAATGCAATCATGAGTGAGCATCAGAGCTTAGGTAAAGGGTCCTCAGAAGATAATATTAGAGCTTGATTAGAGCAGAGCAATGACTTTAGAGGGAGCAAAAACTGGGGAAAAGAGGCCTCCCCCCCCCCCCAGAGCGTTGTGTGCTTTTTCCCCTGGCAGGAAGAATGACAAAACAACATTTATTTGCTTATGGATGAAGAAGTATGTATTGGCCAAACTCCATCCCTTGCAATTAATCTCGTAGAAGCATCTTCCCCTTGAATCGCTGTCTATCTGACTAAGGGGAGAAATTCAAATCAACTAAAAAAAACCCTGTGCAGTGATGTCCTAGAAGTAACCAGCAGTTCAGAATAACGTGTTTGAATATCATTGTAAAGACCCTTTCCGTCCTCCCAACTCTCTGCTTCGCTCACTGAGGGCTGATTGGCAGCACATGGGGGAAATCCAGCCCTGCTCCAAATCTGCGCAGTCCCACCACCCTCTTTGCTTGGCAGGCCTGTGCAAAATGAGAGGAGGAGGCAACGGCCACACAGGGACTCCGTCTCACTTTGCTTTCAGAGGGCCTTCAAGATGCTCGGGTTCCCATCCATATGCACATGCCATTGGCCTAATGGCCTCTAGCTGACCCACGATTTCCTTCTTCCATATTATTTTAATATCGGGACCACTCTGTCATCCACCCCCTTACAGGCTCACATCGCATAGTTCAGAAATACCTTTCCCTGGAGATGAACTGTTCATGTGATGTGAGGCATCTATGGGAACTACATCTCCCATCATCCCTGGATGCTTTGAATGTCCACAGGAATGCCTGAAGCTCTCCTATGCCCCTTCCAGTGGGTCTGATTCTCTTGCTGTCACTTCCTGCCTCCAATAAGGAATGAAAAACAGGAAGATGAGAAGAGTCCCTTTCAGGACAGGTTAGGTGCAGGTTGGAGGTCTAGTCAGGGGTACCGTCCTGATGATGTAATTAGGAGCACAATTGGGCCTGGAGCTTTTTCAGTCCTGTTTTGACCCAATTCAGAGTCAGCCACTTTGGTGTGGTCTCTGAAATGGGGCTGGAAAGAGTGCCCCCAACTCCTCAACTCAGTAGCCTCGGTTTGTCCCATCAATAGTTTTTAAAGCAGCATCACCCCCGCCCGAAACAGTATCAAACCCTTAAAACTGCACAAGGCCCCTCCTTGCCATGCTGTGGCAAAACCCCAGACTTCTGTCTCCGTCACTGGCTAGATTAAAAACTGGCAATTTATTTTTCCACTGGCGTGTGCATATCTGTGCGCCTACCCACAGGCAAACAGATTACAGTTACAGGCTTATGGGGCATGTATAGAGCTCCATCAGCTGAGCGTTTTATTGCACACATTGCTGGGCACTCATGGATTTTCGTGGGTCCCTCTCATGATGCCATCTGCCTCCCACATGCTTCCCGCCCCTTCTGACCTTCCTCACATCCCAAAACAAACAAACACCCAGCAAGTCCGATACATTTTCTCCATGCGAAATAAAAGCACCCTTTCATCCCGTGTATTGCTGTCCTTCCGCTATGTTGCTTTTGTTGGGGGGTGGTCCTGCTGACGAAAGAGGAAGGCGGGGAGGTCTTCCAGCTTGCTGAGTCTGTCGGTTGAATGGACGGACTTGTGTTGAGCTGGTGGAACAGACTTTTGCTGCTCCGACCTCACCCTTGTGGTCCGCAGAAACGGTGCCTAGCCAATTAAATGTTGAATCGGTAAAACCCTAGCCAACAAAACTAGAGTGTGTGGGGGATGGCAATCATGTCCGTCACCTGACAAGAACCAATGAACTGGAAGTGGAAAGAGAAGGGTTGGGTTGGGTTGGGTTGGGGTGAGCACAACAGCAGGAGAGCAAACAAAAGCAGCAAGCGTGTAAGGGACCAGTGCTTGCCACGCTAATGAAACGGAGGTCAAAATTGCGGGTGCATACCGGGGGGAGAAAGTAGGTGTGATGGAGCCCATAGTCATTATCGGTAGCTAGAAACCATCAGGTATCAAAGGCCGTTAAGCATGAATCAAGCTATACAAAAGCAGAGAGAGGGGGGGCATGTCTAGGCCTAGGGAGGGGAGGGGGAGGATCTTGCGATATGGTGAGTGTGAGATCCTCCCCCTCAGTCCACATGTGGTGCATAATATCCTGGGAGGAAGAGGACGTAGTGCCCACCATTTTTATTTTTATTATTGTTGTTGTTGTTGTTGTTGTTGTTGAAAATGACCGCATAAGTGCTCCAGCGATATAGGTAGGTTTTTGTTTTGTTTTTAAAGAAGATCCCGCTCCCCCCTCCCACCCCCAATGGGCATGTTGCTCCTGAAGAGCTCCGTGCCCCATGCCCAGTTCCTGGCTCCTTGCATTTACTCGTGAGGAGCCAGGATGAAACCGGGATGGCTGCCCACACGTCCCGCGGTCTCGGGATCATCCCGAGACCGAGGGAAAAATCAGGATTAAAGTCATCCTGGTTATCCCGTGGAAAAGGTTATCCCTCCCTGCCCCCCGGGATCCCCTGTGCGTCATGTGGATGCACAGGGATGATCTTGGGGCGATCAAGGATGATCAGGGGCCTGGAAACAAAGCCCTATGAAGAGAGACTGAAAGAACTGAGCATTTTTAGCCTGGAGAAGAAAAGATTGAGGGGAGACCTGATAGCACTCTTCAAATACTTAAAAGGTTGTCACACATAGGAGGGTCAGGATCTCTTCTTGATCCTCCCAGAGTGCAGGACACGGAATAAGGGGCTCAAGTTACAGGAAATCAGATTCCAGCTGGACATCAGGAAAAACTTCCTGACTGTTAGAGCACTACGACAATGGAATCAGTTACCTAGGGGGGTCGTGGGCTCTTCCACACTAGAGGCCTTCAAGAGGCAGCTGGACAACCATCTGTCAGGGATGCTTTAGGGTGGATTCCTGCATTGAGCAGGGGGTTGGACTCGATGGCCTTGTAGGCCCCTTCCAACTCTAATATTCTATGATTCTATGAGTCCCCGGGATAAGCCCTTATCTAGCCATGCCCAGAGAGGGAGAGGCAGTATTCCTTGATACAAATCTCTTTATTTGATACCAACACCCACCAGGGCTGGCCCTACTATAAAGCGGGAGGCAGCAGGCACAGCAGGCGTTGGAGTATGAGAAAAGCAGCACTCTCCCCCTCTGCCACTTCTGGGTCCTGCTGGCTGCCAGGACAAAGAAGCAGCCGCTCGCTTGCCTATGCTGCCCATAAGGTGTTTCCGCATTCAGGCACCATGTGGAGCCTGAGCGAAGTTGGGCAAAGTATCATGAGAAATCCTGAAAGTTCTGGGATTTTTTGGGATGCTTTGCTGGATGTGCAGCTGCCCTGTGGCTTCTGAAGGCACAAACGCCTTACAGGCAGCGTGCTGGCAAGGCGGACGTCCGTATCCGCATCAGGAAAAATAAGTTAACTGGCGGACAGCTGCGCTGATCAGAAGCGAGGGCGGCAGGTCTCCGCTTCAGGCTGTGACTTGCCTTGGGCCGGGCCTTATACCCACATAACAATATTTAGGATCTGAGCATGAGCTGTTAATAGAGAAGAAAGAACAGAATTTTCTATTTTATTGTTTGCAGCTAAGAAGTAAAAAAGCACACACTCCTATTCCCATATTGGCTCAGAGTTTGACTCTCATAGCTTTCATTGTCAACATCCCGATAATCTGGGAAAGAGCATCAGAATTTCTCTGGAATATGACCGTCAGTATTTGGCAAGATTCGTAAGAGCAAGTTTGCTCGTCTTCACAATTTTAGACAATCAATTCAATTCGTCTTCTTCTTCTACAAAGTTTCTACAGATGGCATAGCGGCAATTTCATCTTGGAAGAGAAAAAAAGGGAGGCAGTAGCCTTGAAAATATCGGCAAATTCCTGTTCATAACTTCCCCATGAAATGCACGCTTGTGGCTGTAACGTCTAGTCTATGACGTTGAGATCAAGAATCCGAGATGAGCAGATGCGCAGGCATCTAAATGAAATGCTGAGAAGCCCATAATCAGCCCAAAGAAACAAACAGACAAACAAAGCACCCAGAGACAAACATAAACTTTATTCCAGGTGCTTCCACTTTAATGACATTTGCAACATGCATCTTTTTGATAACCTATATTTTAGTAAATTCTGGGTGGTGCCGAATCTGGTGCCAGTCCTGCTAAAACGATCAGAGGCAGCACCTCTTCCATACAGACTTCCCAGCAGTTTAAGGTCAGCTGAAGAGGCCCTGTTTTAGATCCCATCCTATTTAGTGGCCAGAATGGCCTCTGCAGGAAGAAGCAGGGCCTTTTCGATGGCTGCCCCAGAGCAGTGAAATGTCCCTCAGCTCATTTGGACCCAGGCAGGGGGAACCTCTTTCAGCCCGAGGGCCACATTTGATTTTGGACAAGCTCTTGAGGGCTGCATTCTAGTGGTGGGATGGGCTGAAGCCAAAGGGGTGGAGCCAAACCACAAAAATCAGCATATTTTAGCTTAAAGCTTTTACTGCCAGTAACTGAGCCCCATGGGAGGCATCTCAACCTTTTAGAATGGGGAAGAAACTTCACAAAAGCTGGGGGCTTACCCAATGACTGGTGTTCAGGGGGAAATGGATGGGGGCAGGGAAGGGTAAGTGTTCATCTGGGGAACTCCAGAGGGCCAGATTGGGATCCCTAGAGGGCTGAATTTGGCCCCAGGCCTGAGGTCCCCCACCCCTGCTTCTTTCCATCTGGCAAGCTAGTTAAGACACTTTTGTTTCAATGCAACATGCTTTTCTTTGGTAATTTCTTTTCTTTTCTTTTGCCATTTAACAACTAACATCTGTTCTTTGGTTGTAGTTTTTGGCTTTATTTTGATTGTCTTTAATTGTTTTATTGTAGTTGTGATTTATTTTATTTCAAACTACCTTGACATTGTTTCTTTGGGATGAAATAAAGTCTACAGACTTAGGATGAGGAAGATGATAATGCACTCTACTATTAGTTTAAAAAAAATAACAGGGAACAATGGGAGAAGGTCTTCTGGTTTGCCCTGACCTCTTGCAACTTCTAATGGGTAAGAATGTTACACTCTTATCAAAGGAACCCAAGTTTTAGTTCCTTTCTACATGAGGCATTTTTTGTGTGCTTGTGACGTCTCAATTATTGTAGTTTGTGGGTTCTTTACATGATGCCATCATCCTCCAGGGCTTTTCCCCTTGCTTTGCAACAATTATAGCATTTTTTTTTCTGATGAAGAAAGTTGGTATTTCAGTGAATGGTGGCAGGAAACTCTGGTGTATTTGCATACTTCTGCTATACCACAGTGCCACCTAGTGGTCGTTTAATGGGACATATAGAACATCAGAGAAAGAAACCCCCCAGCAAAAAACACATGTAATGGAGCTGATCTTAATCCCACAAAGTAGGGTGACCATATGAAAAGGAGGACAGGGCTCCTGTATCTTTAACAGTTGTACTGAAAAGGGAATTTCAGCAGGTGTCATTTGCATATATGGAGAACCTGGTGAAATTTCCTCTTCATCACACCAGTTAAAGCTGCAGGTGCCATGCCCTCTTTTAAATCTCATCACTCTAGTATAGCTCCTGCAGCTTTAACTGTTGTGATGAAGAGGGAATTTCACCAGGTTCTCCATATATACAAATGGCACCTGCTGAAATTCCCTTTTCTATGCAACTGTTAAAGATACAAGAGCCCTGTCCTCCTTTTCATATGGTCACCCTACCACAAAGAATCCTGAAGCACTGGAGCTCTGCTCACGGAAAAGGAACTCTCTATGGGTGCTAGCCACCTAACCACATAAGGTGGAGGACACCCAAAGAAAGGCCTCAATAAAAATGCTAGAGAGTAGACCAGTTCATATGGGATCAGGTGGGCCTTCAGATACTCTGGCTGTCCAAATTATAAGGGTCAAAACCTGTACCTTGAATTGTACCTGGAAACAAATTGGAAGTGAGCATAGATTGTTTTTAATACAACAGCACCCACCTTGTGTGAATCAGGTGATTGAGGTTTTGTTGACCCGTCAAATTAGCTGATATCATTGTTTATCCTGCCCCTTGTTTGTGGATTTGTTATCTGCCAGCATTCAGCCCTCATGACTTTGAGGAAGGGGTGGTTACCCCAACAATCGAGATAAAATCATCTCTCAAGGGGGCCATCTATGTAATCTACTGGGTCCCCACCCCCATTAATCTGAAAGTTTGTAGAAATAAAATGGAATTGGCGGACTCTCCTGAAAGAGCATTTAAGGGCTGGATACAAGACATCAGCTTATGCCTGGGAAACATTTTGCTCAGGCTTTTTGGTTAAGTGTAAACATATTGTTGGCTAATTAATGGAAACAGATGTTTCTGCAGTTCAAGGAAACCCATTGTCTGGCTGATTCTCGCGTCACTGGGAATTGACAATCTCATCTCTGCCAGAGAAAGGGAACTCTGCGGAACGGGAAGGCGGAAAGAGAGCTCCCAAATCTAACAGGTTCACCTCCAGAAAGAGATTTGTTCCCCAAAAGGTTAAAAACCCACCTTGAGAGCAAAGCAAACAATTCACCTAGGAGCAAATCATACTCTAACTAATTCAACTGATAGAGAAAAGAAAGAAGGAAATATAATTTTCTATGTACCACCCACTTTTTTCCATAATGAAAATATAATAATAATAATAATAATAATAATAATAATAATAATAATAATAATTTATTTATTTGTTACCCGCCTCTCTCTCTCTGGATCGAGGTGGGGTACAACACGAATAAAAACACCATAAAATACATACAACTAATTCAAACATTTAAAACCAGTGCATCATTAAAATATAATGGAATCTCATAGGTATTTTTTTTTTTAAAAAATAAAACACTAAATTATATTTTCATCATGGAAAAAAATGGGTGGCATAGAGAAAATTCCCTGCGGGTTTTCTCTGTCAGTTGGATTTGGTTGGCCTAGTATGAAGGCACCTAAATTCGAGCCCACGGCTAGGCAGTGGGAGGAGAAGTAGATGAGAAAAAGACCTTCCTTGTTTGTCTTTTTTGATCTTTTTCTCATGTACTTTTCATCCCACTGCCTAGCCGTGGACTCGAATTTAGGTGCCTCCGTACTAGGGCCCGTTAGTGCTGAAGAGGCATTGCACAGATAGACTAAAGATAAAGAGGTGAACCTCCCTACAGGGCCCAAGAATGAGTAGGGGGGAATTGGTACACTTTGCAAGGTCCCACGGATATAATCCACCCTCAGCCAAGGGCGGAACCCCTTGCCATGAGGGGAAAGATTGATGATAAAGTGTAGAGCATTCTTCACGATAGTTATGGCAACATGCTTCCTTGTATCTGTTCAACTGTTGCCTGGATTTTGTGACATTTGCTGCCGCATAACCAGAAGCAATGTTAAAGCAGAACATGTAATGTTCTGAACAGTCATTCACTGGTTCAGGTCCTTCTCTTGAACATAGAGAGTGTGTTCAGGTTTCCTAGGAGTTTGATGTGCTCTCCTTTATTTATTTATTTACAATATTTATATACCGCTCCCCATTGAAAATTTCGGAGTGGTGTAGAAGATAAAATGAAAATCAAAACAGAATAAAACACTTAAAACAGATCTTAAAAGAAGCAAATACAGTGACTCCTGGCTGGACATTAAGGAAAGGCTTCCTGGAATAATGATGTTTTCAGGAGGTGCCAAAAGGACCTCCAGAGGCAGGGAATTCAACAGGAGGGGAGCCACCATGTTGAAGGCTCTTCCCCTGGTGGACTACAATTGGAGGATGGATCTATGTGGGACCACCAGGAGCAGACCCTTGGATGACCTCAGTGACCGGGCAGGTTGGTAAGGGAGGAGGCGCTCTCTCAGGTATCCTGGTCCCAAGTTGCTTAGGGCTTTGTACACAAGTACAAGAACCTTAAACCTGGCCCGGTAGCGAATAGGCAGCCAATGCAGTTCCCTCAACAGAGGAGTTACATGCTGGAAAAGGGCAGCTCCAGACAACAGCTGAGCTGCAGCGTTCTGCACTAGCTCCAGCTTCCGGAGCAGCTTCAAAGGCAGCTCCACATAGAGTGCATTGCAGTAATCCAATCTGGAGGTTACCAATGCCTGTACCACTGTGGCCAAGCTATCCCTGTCCAGGAGAAGCTGTAGTTGGCGAACCAGCCAAAGCTGGTAAAAGGCACTCCGAGACGCCATGGCCACTTGAGCCTCCAGTGACAGAGATGTGTCTAAGAGTACCCCCAAACTACGAACCTGATCTTTCAGAGGCAGTGCAACCCGATCCAGAACAGGCAATAAGCCTGTCTCCCGGACTCGAGAACCACTCACCCACAGGGCTTCCGTCTTGCCAGGATTCAGTCTCAGTTTATTGGCCCTCATCCAGCCCATTACTGAGTCTAGGCACTGGTCCAGGACCTGCACAGCCTCACCTGATTCAGTTGTCACAGGGAGATAGAGATGTGTGTATGCCACAGAGCCTGCTGGCTCTTGTTCAAGGGGAGCTCTTTTGACAGTTGGTATGGTTGAGCAGAAGGACTTGACTGCAGGGCTCCATTTTCCCCAGTTGCTCTCCCCCACTCCAAAAGGAGGAGGCGAGCCAGGCAGGAATCGAACCTGCAGTCTTCTGATCCGTAGTCAGACGCGTTATCCGTTGCGCCACTGGCCCCTGCAGCCACCTGGCAAAGAATGCATATTTCCCCTCCAACACCAAAGAAGAAGTGTTGAGAATGAAAGAAGAGGGCTGAAGGACACCACATGAAGATAGGGGGCACAAGGTGAGGAGGCCTTTTGAAACTTGCCCTCCAAGATTTGTGATTTCTCCTTTGGCGGCTCTGCTGGGAAGTCAAGCCTTCCAGCATGGGAGGTTTCTGCTTTGAAGCCTCCTCCTGCCTGGTGCCATAAGGCCACTGGGCCTGGCACCCCTCCATTTTTCTGCCTTTCACTCTCTGTACTATCACCTTACATGGCAATTAGGGATGTGTGTCACTGGGAAACCTGCTTTTTTTGGGGGGGGGAGTTTCAACAGAATTCTGAGGCGTTCATCACTCAATTTGGGTTTGTGAGCTAAGCTGTGGCCTTTTCCCTGGACTCTTGGAACTTTTTGGATTTTTGCACATTCCCCCCATAGCTTCCACAATTTGCGCAAATTTCTAAGCAGTCTGCACAACTCTCCACAAAATGTGTGCAAATTGTGTAGAAATTCGCAGAAGTTGCAGAAGCCGCAGTGGGGGTATGTGCAAAAAATGCCCGGAAAGTCTACGATCTGGCCCGACTCTGTGCAGAGTGAGTGACTTGCTGTGGAGTGAGTCGGGCACTGCAAAGGGAACCGGAACGAAGTCTGGAGGTTGGGGTGGGTGGGAGCGCAGAACCTAGGAAAGCTCTTCGAAAGGCTTTGGCCGACATCTCTAATGGCAGTGCTGGAGAAGAAGGACAGCACTTCTGCAGGGCAAAAGGGACTCTGGCAGGAATCAAAGCCACAGCCTTTGAATCCCCGAGGACAGCCTACGTCGGGCTGTGGCAGGCTGCCTGGAAGCCCATCCTGCTGTCCTTTGCACCGCAGGGCCTGCTGATTTTGCTTCAAGGGGAGCCCTCTGGTGCTCCAAAGGATGCTGACGTAGCTGAGCAAAGGGAGGCCATATTCCCGAGAGGCTCTCCGTCACTCCAAAAGGAGAAGACAAGCGAGGCAGGAGCTAAAGCTGCAGCCCCGCCCTCCTGCGTTAGACATGTTATCCATGACGTCGCTGCCCCTCTGCCCCGGCTTACCTATACTTCCTTTATGAGGGAGAGAGGAAAAAGAGGTAAGAATGAGAGAAGGTGGCCCCATGGAAATCCCACAAAGGGGCTTGGCCGGGGGGTGCCGGGGGGGGGAGGCAATGATCTCCGGAGGCTCTCCGCCACACAAAAAGGAATGAGCCAGGCAGGAGTCGAACCTGCAGTCTTCTGATCCGTAGTCAGATGCGTTATCCATTGCGCCACTGGCCCTGCTTTGACCTGAGCCAGCAACGAACACCTCCCTTCTGGCAGGAGGAGAGCTGAGAATGGAACATGGCCCAAGGACATCCCCTGAGGAGAGGGAAGCAAAGGGTTTTGATAAGCACAGAGGCATTTTGAATGCTTGCAAAGGACCTTTGTACCTTTCCCTGTCGCTCTCTACTACAAAATCCAGCATTCCTGTGTATGAGGGTCTGGGTTGGAGGCTGCCAGCTCTGGCACTTCTGAAAAAGTCACCTGTCAGCTTTCAACTTTCCCATTGCAATGGCAATGTGGGGGAACAAAGATGGCACTTATGCAGGAGCCATGCTCAGGTCCCCTGGGCGTCCAACACATCCTCCATTATGCCACAGGGACTGCTGGGACTAGTTCAAACAGACTCCTTTGGCTTTCAGGTATTATTATGCAAAGGGTCTCAGCTGAGGGGAGGGGGGCAATGTTCCCTGGAGGCTCTCTGGCACTCCAAAAGGAAGAGGCAACAAGCCAGGCGGGAGTCAAACCGGCAGTCTTCTGATCCATAGTTGGACGCGTTATCCATTGCACCACTGGCTGTGCACCAGGCTAGCTCACGATATATATCTTCCTTCTGATAAAGAAAGGAAGGAAGTTCAAGAATTCAAGGAGTGCACAAGATGAGAGAGAATTCTCAGGATGATAGAGAAAGGTTTATTGTACAAAAGCCCGACACATTTCGGCCTCTTGTTTTTTAGGCCTTCTCCAGGGGGTTGTTAGAATGTCTGCAGAAATTATTAACAACAAATTGTCTTGTGATGGTGACTAAGAGGCCAAAACGCATCAGGCTTTTGTATAATAAGCCACATGCTGAGACTTCTCTGCCTTTTTGTGCACGTCTTGGATGTTTATCTGCCTTGCACCCAAGAATGAAAGGAGACACCATAGGTGTGGTGTGGTGTGGTGTGGATCTTTCCCAGAGGCTCTCTGGTACTTGAAAAGGAATCAGCCAGGAAGGACTTGAACCTGCAGTCTTCTGATCTGTAGGCAGATGCGTTATCCATTGTGCCACAGGCCCTGCATTGGCTTAGCCAACAACAAACACCTTTCCTCTGACAAAGAGTGAAGAGATGAGAATGAAAAAAGATGCAGCAGCCCAAGGACACCCCATGGGGAGAAGGGGTGCAGAGTTTTGATGAACCCTGGGTGAGGAGGCATTGTGATGTTTGCTAAGCCAGAGGCATGTACCTTTGTATCTTTCCCTTTGGCTCCACTGGGAAATCCCAAGCGACTCCCATGAGGAGAGGGAGCAAGGAGTTTTGATAAGCACGGGGGCAAGGAGGCTTTTGAATGCTTGCAAAGGACCTTTGTAACGTTCCCCGTGGCTCTCCCAGGAAGTCCTGCATTCCTGTGCATGAGGTTTTGGGCTCCTGCATTGAGCAGAAGGTTGAACTTGATGGTCTTATAGCCCCCTTCCAACTCTACTGTTATATGATTCTGTGGCTGGTCTGAAAATGTTTGCCTTTTACTCTTGAAACTGAACTTGTGATGGCCATGTAAGAGAAGGAAGATGGCTCTTCAACAGTGGAAAAGTGACTGTGGTGGGACTCAGACTCACAGCCTTTGAATGCCTGATGGAGGAGCCATGCTCAGGCCATTTAGGAATCCAATACACACACACACCCATCATGCCGCAGGGACTGCTGGCTCTTGTTAAAAGGGGCTCCTTTGGTGTTCAGAATAGTGTATGCCTTGTTGAGCAAAGGTGCTTGGCTGTGTCAGGAGTTCCCCAGCGGTTCTCTCCCATACCAGCAACTACGGACCATCCTGTCATGCTATGAGGGGAAGATGGAGACTCTGGGAGAGAATGAATATTTCAAAGTGTTCATGGAAAACCTGAAGAAAAAGACAAAACAGACTATCAGCCTCTTCAAAGAAGGGAAAGAGAGAATGTATGAGGGGAATTCCCAGCTTAGGTAACACAGTTCTGTATTAGTATTTGCTTGTATGGGAAGTTCCTTGTTCCAGTGGTTCTTGTATACTCCTGGTTTCTTCCTTTATATATGTTTATTTGGCAAACTTACCACAATTGCAATATTTTGTAAACTGCCCAGAGAGCTTCAGCTATGGGGCGGTATATAAATGTAATAAATAAATAATAAGAGTTGAGCCAGGCAGGAGTCGAACCTGCAGTCTTCTGATCCGTAGTCAGACGCGTTATCCATTGCGCCACTGGCCCTTATAGCCACCTGGCAAATAGTGTGTACAACTCAAGAATCAAAGAAGACAGTCTAGGGAACATTGACACTTCGTCCATTTTCTTCTGCTGCCCCTTATGCCTGGAACGCTCTTCCAGAACATTTGAGAACTACAAGCTCAACCGCAGCTTTTAAAGCTCAGCTAAAAACTTTTCTTTTTCCTAAAGCTTTTAAAACTTGATTTTGTTCTGACTTTATACTGTTAGTTTTACCCTACCCAGTGCCTGTTTACCCTACCCTGTGCCTGTTTGCTTTCTCTTCCCCTCATTGTTTTATCATGGTTTTATTAGAATGTAAGCCTATGTGGCAGGGTCTCGCTATTTACTGTTTTACTCTGTACAGCACCATGTACATTGATGGTGCTATATAAAATAATAATAATAATAATAATAATAATAATAAGAAGAAGAAGAAGAAGAAGAAGAAGAAGAAGAAGAAGAAGAAGAAGAAGAAGAGGAGGAGGAGTGAGGGAATTGCAGTCAGGCCCTTTCTACACCTAAGGGCCTTTGGGGAGAGAGAAGGGAGGAAGATCCTGGACTTACCTGCTTCTGGGATCATCCCTGGGCATCTAAACAGAAGTGTGACATCCTGGAAGGGAAGAGGGACGTCGCACCCATTGCACCTGCCATTTTTAAAACAACAACAACACAGGAGTTGTAAATAAAAACAAAACAAAAGCCCTGACCCTGCTCCCCCCTCGATGTCCCTGGACTCCCCCTGGCCCGGCTCCTTCCCTCTGCTGACCCCCACTACTCATGGGGAGGAGGGAAGAAGCTGGGATGAGCACCCACACCACCCACGGTCCTCGGGATCATCCTGGGAAATGCAGGGAAAACCGGGATAATCAAGGTCTCGGTTAACCTGGGAAAATGGAGGGATTGTCCCTGCCTGCTCCCGGGATCCCTTGTGCATCATTTGGACACACAGGGACGATCCAGGGATGCTCCTGGGAAAAATCCAAGGGGTGGGCTGGCCTTAAGTATGGGGTGGGGGGTGGGGGAAGGCAAAGAGGCCACTTGATGGTTGCAATCCCTGAGGAGCTTTTGTGTTATTCTCTGCAGGGATGTTGAGCCTTCCTCCAAACCAGTGCCATGGCCCTGGTACATCCAATTTTATTTTATTTTGCTTTGATCTTTTGCTCTTGGCACTACCATTGCTATGGCAATGCAGGGCATGGCTCTTCTGCAAAGTAAAAGTGACTCTAGTGGGATGCCAACCCATAACCTTTGAATCCCTAAAAGGCGCCTAATGCAAGGGCTGCACTCAGTCAGCCTAGGAGTTCAACGCGCTCTCCATTGCGCCACAGAGCCGGACTGCTGTTGCTGAGGGGTTTAGACTGACACCAGAAATGGGAGTGTTGAGAATTAAAGCAAGGACAGTGAACTGGAAGTTGTGGCAAGCCTTTTTTGAGCTTGCCATCCCACTGTGCCTTTGTGTTTTCCCATTTTAATGCTCGGATGTCCAGCCTTCTCCTGTGTTCCTAGGGATGGGAGAATCAGCATGGTTCAAGCTCACTTGAGATTCTCCAAGTTTCACCTCGAAGCTTGGTCCACCTTCCACCCAAATGCAAGCTTTTGTTGTTGTTCTTCAAATGGGGAAAGTGCGCATTTTGATGTGCATTTTTAAAGCATGCATCCAAATGTGTACTTCCCTCTGTTGACTACACTGTGAAACTGTGTCCCCCACCCCCATGCGTATTTTTAAGTGTGCATTAATATAATGAACACATTTTGCAAACGCAATTGCAAGCTCAGGAATATGTGAACTTTGCCCAAAAGACCACTCATGTTCAGGGGTGCAGAGGAGGCAGGTTCTGACATTTAATGAACTGAAACTAAATTCTTGTACATCTCCACCGGCAACCCTGGGTTGTGACGCTGCTGCTCCCCTGGCACTTTGGTAGGGCAAAACTGACTCTTGCAGGACTTGAACCCATAGCTCCTCAGTACTTGAGTTAGGCCCTCTGTAAGAGCAGCTCTTGAGTATGTATGAATGGAATGGGCTGGGCCAGTTGTACAGCTGTTAACCAATTTGGAAAAAGTGCAGAAAAGGACAACTGAAATGATCAACAACCTGGACAGAAGGCTACAACAGCTGGGATTGTTTAGCTTGGGGAAACAGGAGGCTAAGGGGAGACACGACAGAGGTGTACAAAATTATGCATGGTGTGGAGAATGTGGATAGGGAGACATGTTTCTCCCTCTCTTATAATACTAGAATCCAAAGGGGTCATCCCATGAAGCTGATTCAGTTCAGATAAAAGGAAGGACTTCAATACACAGCACATAGTTAAACTATGGAAGCTGCTACCACAAGATGCAAGGGGTTAGACAAATTCCCAAAGAAGAAGGCTATATCAATGGCTTTTAGCCCTGATGGGTATATGCTACGTCCCATATCAGAGGCAGTATGCTTATGTACATCAGTTGCTGGGGAACATGGGTGAGATGGTGCTGTTGTACTTGTGTCCTGTTTGCGGTTTGCTGCTCGACAGCTGTGTGAACAGAATGGTGGACTAGATGGACCATTGGTCTGATCCAACATGGCTCTTCTTATGTTCTTATCTGGCTAGGGTTCCAAAGGCTACTTGGGTGACTCCTACCTGAATTGTTGCATTGTTTTGGTGTAGCAGGCTTCCAGTTGGAAGGTTGTCCTAACAGGCAGGCTTTCCTGCCTAATGATGTCATTATTGTGCTCTCTTTTGCCATTTCTCTTAACACTGACAGAGCAAAGGGAGCCAAAATCTAAACATTTTCAGAACATCCCAGCTGTTTGCAGAGACAAATGATGAATGCCGTCTCCCCTGGACACTGGATTAATCATTGTAAACTGAAAACTGTCTTGAGAGCCGTTTCAGTGTGTCTTCTTTGGAGGAATAATAACCCCATGAATCTACCAAAACTTCCCGCTGGGAAAGCTAATCAGTGCCTGCTGCAAACATGAGGGCGACAAGCCAGTGTCCCATGTAGACAAATGTAAGTAGATCATGCTGATCAGGCGAGATGGAGTATGAAGGGTTAGAGAGAGAAACGCAAGGCAAAACCACCCTTCCCAGTGGAAGCCCGGAAATTGGGACCAAATGCAGATATATAACAAATTGTTTGTAAAACACATGGCAGTACTGACATGACAAATTTCATGATGCTGAGACACAGGAGAGGTTTAAATTAGCCAAAGGTGTACATTCCTTTTGTTTTCTGGATAAATCCATGAAAGATAAATGAATGATGAAACAGATCCTGTTAAAAAGAAAAGGAAAGTTGCCTGGATTGTCCTGGGGTTAAAGAGTACTTCCAGCAGCTGCAATATGGTGTCTGTAAGAGAGCCAGTATGTCCCTAAACAGCAGAGGAAGAAACAACTAGAAGCAGGTGTTTCAAAGTGGAATTATAACTGGGGAGCCCTTTTTCTTAGAACACATTGTTCATTCGTTGGGCAATGAGCATCCATGAGTCTTGTAATTCTTAAAGTATCCTGCAGCTCTTAGGAGCCACGTAGGTGAGAAAACACACATGTTTCCTTTTAAGGAAGAAGGGTAGTTGCTCATGGACTTGAGCCACAAGGGCCACAGCTAGATCTAAGGTTTATCCTGGGATCATCCAGGGTTTGCCCCTGCCAGGAGCACTGGATCCCCTGTGTGTCACCTAGATGAACAGGTTTGACCCCCTGGACGAGCCAGGGATAAACCTTAGGTCTAGCTATGGCCAAGGATTCTGGGCTCCATGCAAGTTTGCTAGGGACACAGACCTGTTCTGTGATGGAGCTGAAAGTAGATAGAGTGGATTAAGAGTTTTATGTAGGAAAGTTCCCTGTCTACAGGGCTTTGATAGGGTGGAGGGCTCTGATCTTGGACCCCTTTAAATCTTGTCAGATTGCATTCTTGAAGAGTGATACATCATCATCATCATCATCATCATCATCATCATCATCATCATGCTTTAGAGTGGATTCCTGCATTGAGCAGGGGGTTGGACTCGATGGCCTTGTAGGCCCCTTCCAACTCTGCTATTCTATGATTCTATGATTCATCATCATCATCATCATCATCATCATCATCATCATCCCTTTTGTTGCTCATGGCGGTTTTTCTAGATGGACTTGACGGGCTTTGCTAAGTCTTTTACTGATTCAGGAATTTTCTGACAATTGAGCATGTTTTAAGTATGACTGCTTTCTGGATGTTGGTGTGGATGTATTTTTTTGTAGGCCCAGTTTCTGAAGGGTTTCTGTATAGTTTTTTGATGTGATGCCAGTGACTGATGTGACTAACAGGATAATTGTGACCTTTTCCTGATGCCATAGTTCTTTAACTTCCATAGCCAGTGGTGTATATTTTTCTCTATTCTCCTCTTCCTTTTCTACAACATTTTTGTCATTAGGTATTGCTATGTCAATGAGGTACAAGTTTTTTGTTTGTCTATAACTGTTATGCCTGTTCGGTTGCAAGTTCTTGTCTTGTCCATATGAATTGTTCTGTCCCAGTATATTTTATGATCTGTATTTTCCAAGTTTATTATGCGTGCGTAAGTATAGTATGGTGTAGGTTGTTTGATGAGGTTGAATTTGATGGCCAGTTGTTCGTGAATTATTTCTGCAGCTGTATTGTGTCATTATTATTATTATTATTATTATTATTATTATTTTCCACTGGCAGTCTTTGAAAGCTGCTCTTAAAGTTAAAGAGATATATACTGCAGGAGTGTGGAATACGTGGCCATCCAGATGTTGTTGGATTGCAATCCCCATCAGCCCTAGCCAGCATAGCCAATTCTGAGGGATGATAGGCATTGCAGTCCAACAACATCTGGAAGGCGAGACATTCCCCACCCCTGTGCTAAAACAGTAAAATAGTATAAGAACAACTATGGAAGCTGAAGCCTAGCACAGGAATCATAAATAAAGGGGCTACTGAAACGGTATATGTACTCCTGTAGTTTTGGCACACATTCGTTATGGTGATGCCAAAGGCTATAACTGTTGACCGCATAACTGTAAGCTATATTAACTGAGGCCAGCAAAGAAGTTGACATTAAATGCTGAAGAAGTTGGCATTAAATGCATTTACTGATTTTTCTTTTTCTCCTCTGAACTTTCCTCTCCAAAGTCTTAGACTTGTGGAGAGTCAAGAGCTTGTTTTTGTGAAGAATTGCTTCACACACACAAACACAAATTCTGTCTGGAGGGGGACAACATGTAAGTGGTGTTTTGCTTAGGGCTGTGCTCCGCTCCGATTCGGATCACGAATCCGGAGCGGAGCGACCTGATCCACCTCCACCAAAGGTGGATTCGAATCAGGTCAGGGGAGCTGCGGATCAAGGCGAAGTGATTCGCCTCCATCCGGAGCTCTGAATGCAGGTAAGGGGGGAGGGGGGCTCACCTGGCACTGGTGCCAGTGCCACAGTCCATTCAGTGGTGGAGGCAGGTAAGGGGGCAGGGGGGAGGGGGGCTTACCTGCCTCCAGCACGGTCTGGCACTGGCTTCAACTGAGGCCTGGCCCTCAATTGAAGCTGGCGTCGGACCACGCCAGAGGCAGGTAAGTGGTGCTGGGGGCTTACCTGGTGCCGGCGGCACCGCAGTCTGTGCGGCAACGGCGGTGGAGCCAGGTAAGGGGGCAGGGGGGAGGGGGCTTATTCGGCCCCCATTTTGCCCCCCTTCCCCACTTACCTGCCTCCGCCACCCACTGCGGAGGTAAGTAAATAGGGGGGGGGAATCTCAATTCGCCCCTCCGGATCTCGCTCTGTGGAGTGGAGCAGGGGAGGGTTGGATCGACCCAACGTAGATTGGCCCGATCCAAAAGTTCCAGATCGGGCCATGAAGCGGTTCGGGGGTTCCGTGCACAGCCCTAGTTTTGTTATAGTCTGCTAGCAATGGAGGTGGAGTTGTGGCCATTTTGCAAGAAAACGGTAGTGGACCTTTAATCTATGCAAGATAGATGCCACCCTTCTGAACACCCTGCTACCTAATTGTAGGTATGTGGAGATCTTGCAAGGTATAATCGCTCAATGGTGAAGAAACAGTATTCTGCACATAGTATGGTGATGAGCGGGGCCGAAGGCAAAAGGGAGCAGGCAAAAGGGTAGGACAAAAAAGAAGAAGAAGTTTATTTCAGCTTAAAGCTCTTACTGGGCCTGTTCAGACAACACACTAAGCCATGGTTAGGCTGTTAAGCCTTTTGCAGCAAATGGTTAGTGAACGTGTTTTGTAGTTATGTAGCCAGCATGGTTAGGAATGGTTTACACGACACACTAAGATCCTGTTTAGACGACGTGTTAAGCCACGGCAGTTAAACATTTTGAGCTGAGTGGTATAGCTTAGCATGTCATGTGAACGATACCTAACCAGGCAGCTGGAAATGCATTGCCAAAAAGGAGGACAAAAGAGGGCACGCATACATGGACAGATCTACACCAAGAAGGATATAACACTTTGAAAACATTTTGAGGACTGTATAGGGAGTGTGTCCTGGCCCCCAACAATTGTCACTACTGTTATAAACCATTTTAAAGCAGTAGTGTAGATCCTGCCATAACATTTCCACATGCTGATTTGTATGTATAGGTGCAAATTTGGAAATCATGGCTATGTTTTCAGTAGAAATACAATACATCTCACCATAGTGCGGAAAGAAGTGACCTGTGTGCCTTGCTAAGTCTGCTGTCCAGGTGCTAACTGTTGATGGGCAATGTCAAGGCTCCTGCTGCTCTTCCTTCTTATCATTATTATTATTATTATTATTATTATTATTATTATTATTATTATTTTATTTATATAGCACCATCAATGTACATGGTGCTGTACCTTAGTCTGGACTTGGATTGGATGGCCTTAAATAGAGGACTATCTTCTGTAAAGTAGGATATATGGTTGTGGGGGGCACCTTTGTCCATCAGCCCATGCTGCCAGGTTGCTAAACTCTAGACATAGCCTCATGCACCTGGCCAGGAGCATCGGGAGATTTCAGTTATGGGATGCTGGAAGGTATGCAGCAGCCTTGCTCCCAAGGCTGAAGAATGTTCTGGGCCATGACCTTTGTGGGATACATTTGTGGGACTACACACTTCCCATAATAAGGGCTGAATCTACACCAAGCAGGATATTACACTATGAAAGTGGTATATCAAAGGCAGGAACCACACCACCGCTTTATAGCAGTATTGAAGTGCACTGACAACTGTTGGGGCCCATAGACACGCACCATATACCACTTTCATATTGCTATATCCTGCTTGGTGTGGCTCCTGCCTTTTATATACCGCTTTCATATCTCTTTCATATTGCAATATCCTGCAAGGTGTAGATTAGGCCAAGATGGCCACTTACAAATCACACCCCAAAAGAGGAAATACAGCACCAAAAAAAGGACAACAGGGGATAGCAATATAAAATTTCCATATGCTAATTCATATGTATTATTATTATTATTATTATTATTTATTTATATAGCACCATCAATGTACATGGTGCTGTACAGAGTAAAACAGTAAATAGCAAGACCCTGCCGCATAGGCTTACAATCTAATAAAATCATAGTAAAACAATAAGGAGGAGAAGAGAATGCCAACAGGTACAGGGAAGGGTAAGCAGGCACAGGGTAGGGAAAAACTAACAGTAGAAAGTAACAGTAGAAGTCTGCACAACATCAAGTTTTAAAAGCTTTAGGAAAAAGAAAAGTTTTTAGTTGAGCTTTAAAAGCTGTGGTTGAACTTGTAGTTCTCAAATGTTCTGGAAGAGCGTTCCAGGCGTAAGGGGCAGCAGACGAAAATGGACGAAGCCGAGCAAGGGAAGTAGAGGCCCTTGGGCAGGCGAGAAACATGGCATCAGAGGAGCGAAGAGCACGAGCGGGGCAATAGTGTGAGATGAGAGAGGAGAGATAGGAAGGAGCTAGACCGTGAAAAGCTTTGAAGGTTAACAGGAGAAGTTTATATTGGATTCTGAAGTGAATTGGAAGCCAATGAAGAGATTTCAGAAGCGGAGTAACATGGTCGGAGCGGCGTGCTAAGAAGATGATCTTTGCGGCAGAGTGGTGAACAGAAACCAACGGGCTGATGTGAGAAGAGGGAAGGCCAGAGAGAAGAAGGTTGCAGTAGTCCAACCGTGAAATAACCAGTGCATGAACAAGCGTCTTGGCAGAAGAGACAGACAAAAATGATCGAATCCTGGCAATATTATACAGGAAAAATCGACAAGATTTAGCTACTGCCTCAATATGAGGAATAAAGGAGAGCGAGGAGTCGAAGATAAAGCCAAGGCTACGAGCTTCCTTGACCGGAGTAAGCGTAACATCATTGACAGTAAGAGAGAATGAGAGATGAGGAGAAGGTTTAGGAGGAAAAACAAGCAATTCAGTCTTTGCCATGTTAAGCTTCAAGCGACGATGAAGCAGCCAAGCTGAGATATCTGAAAGACATGCCGAGATACGATCGTGAACATCAGGAGAAAGTTCCGGAGATGACAGATATAGTTGTGTATCATCGGCGTACAGATGATATTGGAGACCATGAGATTGAATAAGCTTGCCCAAGGGCAACATGTATAAGGAAAACAACAACGGGCCAAGCACCGAGCCTTGCGGAACCCCTACTGAAAGGGGAAAGGAGGAAGACGAGCTGCCATTAGTCAACACGCTGAAAGAGCGACCCGCTAGATAGGAGGCAAACCAGTTATAGACAGAGCCACAAAATCCAAGGTCATGAAGGGAATCTAAGAGAAGATCATGATCAACCGTGTCAAAGGCTGCAGTTAGATCAAGGAGAATAAGAATGGAATAATGGCCTTTAGACTTGGCAGTAAGGAGATCATTGGTGATCTTAGTAAGGGCTGTTTCGGTGGAATGCAGAGGACGGAATCCAGATTGAAATGGATCCAAAGCAGAGTTACTAGAAAGAAAGTCAAGACAGCGAGAGTAGACCGCACGCTCCAGGATCTTTGAAACAAACGGCAACAAAGAGACAGGTCGGTAGTTAGACAGAGATAGCCTATCAAGAGTAGGTTTCTTGAGAATGGGAGAGACTGTAGCATGTTTAAAAGCAGAAGGAAATGAACCAGAGGACAGAGAAAGATTAATAATATGTAGCAAGGAAGGGAGGATAGCAGGAATAAGATTAATAAAGACGCGAGAAGGAATCGGATCACGAGAACAAGTGGAAGGCTTCGAAGAGCGCAGTATTGTAGACAGTTCATCCGCAGAGACCGAAGGAAACGCAGAGAAATTTGCAGGAGGAGCTGACAGATGAGGAACAGGAACTGGAAGAGGAGCAGAGCTGGCCAGATCAGAGCGGATAGTTTGGATTTTAGCATTGAAAAAAGAGGCAAAGTTATTAGCAGACAGAGAGGCGGGGAGAGATGGCGGATTAGGCTTCAGAAGAGAATTGAAGGACGCAAAGAGCCGCTGAGGATGCCTAGCATTTGACTGGATCAGCGTTGAGTAGTACTGCTGTTTGGCCAGTGAGATGGCAGAAGAGAAAGAGGAGAGTACAAATTTGTAATGGACAAAGTCTGCCCGGTCCCTGGTCTTACGCCAAAGGCGTAATATGTATATAAGCAAATTTAGAAATAATTATTATAATTATAGTACATCTCACCATAGTGTGGAAGAGTGTGACCAGGTGACCTTTATGTCTTGCCTGTTCAGTCTGCTGTCCAGGTGCTAACTGTTGATGGACAACTGTTCATGTGGTTCTTTATATGGTAATTGGACAGGACAGACCTTCAAATAGAGAAGCCCTTCACAGTCGTCTTCAACCAGTGGGTCATGTGACCCAAAAGTGGTCCAGATGGGTCACGGCATTAGGACTATTAAGTATAACTCAAAAGTAAAATTGTGAAAGTGGGTCCCATACTGCAGGTTGGGAGTCTGAGCTGGGTCTCGGGTCTGGACCAGTTGAAGACTATTACAATAGGGGGCACTTGGTCATCCTGCGAGGGCCTTTCAAAACAGCCCTCTGGGATTTCCCATAAGCAATGCAATGTGGGAATCGTTTGGATGAGAGAGAACAAAATTGTTTTGGTTTCCAAACGTCACTGTCATACCTGCTCAAAATTCTTTCTGTTGTCTGTTTCATGAAGATGGTGGAGTACTTGAAGCCATCAAGGTGGAGGACGAAACTTGCATTGTGTTCAGCAAGCCATGGGGCAGAGGGGCTGCTTCCTGACACTGGCAGCCCAAGGCTTCCTGGTTCCTTGCAGAGAGGGGAAGTTGCTGAGTGTCTCACTTAATTCCATAAGCTGCGATGTACTGTCAAAAATGCAAGTGTCAGCATAAAAGCCCAAATTCACACAAACATGAGTCAGACCTAATCTTGTCTAATTAAAGGCTTGCTCCTGTTGATGCTTAATTGCCCTCGGTTTCCTAATTACTTGATGTATGGCTTGATGTATGTTTCATCCTGCTTAGATGGGTAATTCAAGAACAACCCTAGAACCTAAATGAAACCCTAAACAAGACCAAATCTTGCAGTCTGAAGTCATAGTTCCATTATGGCAAAGACGACACTGGATGGATTTGTGCAGTGTTTGCTTTATGGTTCATTCAGGGACGTGTCAGTAGGAAAAGGGCTATAAACGCAACAACTTTGGCTACACGATGCAGTCAGCCTGATCCAGCCAACTCCCACAGAGGTTGTGTCTATGAGAGCTTGATGTTTATTGGTTATTCTAAACAATTTTTAAAAAACAAATCTGGGTAGTTTTATTTTTTTTACAGTTGGTGGTACAAATCAGTGCAATATTAAACATACACACCCACCCTGTGAAATGAAGGGCAAATGTTCTCATGACATCACGAAAGGCACAAAATGATGCATTTGTTTGTATTTCCAGTAAGGTTTCCTCCAGCCTTCCTGTGCCTCTGGACGGGCAAACATTGACATGTTATTCTCGGAGAGCTGTTTCTAAAACACTGAAAGACGGTTGTTAGAAAAGAGGCTGTACCAAAGCCACAGAAAAAAAAAAGTGTTAGAGAACTCTGGACATACAAGGGCTTGATTGTTTTGATGGTTTGCTCCACGATGTTCTTTGACTTTTCACATTGCTCACTCACAGGTATGTTGTTTTAGGAAAACTAACGTTGCGCCTCTCAACTGGAAAGTGTTTGCAATAGCAGCAGGTTGGGCTTAATATTGCTTTGGTGGAGGGAAACTGCTGAAGTCCACAGAGAGGAGAGGAGAGGAGAGGAGAGGAGAGGAGAGGAGAGAAGAGAAGAGAAGAGAAGAGAAGAGAAGAGAAGAGAAGTGAAGTGAAGAGCTATTTGTGTCTTGCATTTCCTCAATTAAAAGAACTGGCTCCAGAATAAAGGAGCATTTGCTGTTACCTAAAGCTAGCGAAGAAGGAATATGTCAGGGTCTTAGGTGGAGTCTACACCAGCCGTTTATTGCAGGACTGTATCGCAGTCATCACTAATGGGCCGCATGACCTTCACCTGCACCCGCAGTGATCTCAGCTCGACCTCTCAGTTTTCCCGGAATATCCCTGATGGCTTTTGTCGTGGTTATTCCGGCTCTCTCATGTCCATTCCGAAGAATGCGTGTGGTGTGCCCCACCCACCTTTGCAAGGTTGTC
The DNA here is from genome assembly GCF_023053635.1 of Elgaria multicarinata webbii. NCBI lineage: Eukaryota > Metazoa > Chordata > Lepidosauria > Squamata > Anguidae > Elgaria > Elgaria multicarinata. Next base: position 98,201,603 of record NC_086177.1, read on the forward strand.
GCTGTTTACCACGAGTTCTGAGCTCAGCGAACAGCCAATCAGCTGTGAGGGGCATGTGCATGGGTATCAGAAGTGTGTGGGAGTGGACCTGTCCACCATTTTGCCACATGTTTTGGATGGGTATCGTCGTGTTTTACTGCTGAGTGTGCTTGGGTTTTTTTAATACAAACATATCTCTGCACAGGAGCACATATTCAACAGAGTTCCTATTTCCCCATGTATTGGTGCACGTCTGCAGTCATGCGCATTCCTCAGGAGCCATTAAAAAAACTCCTCTCCTGGGTACCCATCTCCCTAGCCCTGCCCACTTCTACACATATACATGCACAAGTGCTGTTACGGGACATACGTGCTCCCACAACGGCACTCCTGTAATAGCGGTAAACACCGGTCATGTGTGCCCCGTGAGCGTGGATTGCAGAAGTGGAGAACATTCGGAAGAAGCTCTCTTCCATTGCGAAAGGGCTGCAGGTGTAGATTAGTCCTTACGTTCAGAAACCCACGGTTTGAATCTAGGGACTGGGAATAAGGGTTTGCAATATCAATCCCTACAACCTGCAAGCCCTATGAAGCCTTGGATTGCCCAAACCGTCTGCCTTTACCATGTTAACAGAACAGTACCTTTTGCATTCTGGACTTTAGCACTGGCTCAAGAGTGTGCTATCCCTGTGACAGCCTTCCCCAACACGGTTCCCTCCAGATGCTTTGGCCTACAACTCCCATCATCCATAGCCATTGGCTATGCTGGCTGCTGCTAAGTGGGAGTTGTAGTCCAGCAATTTCTGGGACAACCCAAATTAGCAAAGCCGCTCTTTGGTCTACATCTCCAGATCATTGATAAAATCCAACATAAATCATACTTAGAAAAGACCCATTGAAATGAATGGGATGACTAACCTAAGCTCCATTCATTTCAATGGGTCTACTCTAAGTAGGGCTTATGTTGGATTTTTAGGCCAACGTTTTAAGTTGCAAACTAATACAGATATGAGACAGCACAAATGTAAGATGAGGGAAATGAGAAATTAAGAGAAACCAAAATGGACAGATTTGTCTAGAAGTGGAAGGTCTTGAGTTTGGGCTGCAGTGCGCACTTCATTCTCTGAGCCTGAACACAACACAGGGTACAGCCACTATTGACCCTGATCCCACTAGAATTGTTGAAATGGGCCATTATTAACAAATCCCATCTTTGTCCTTATGGGCTGACTTGCCCAACTGTTACGGTAGCAAGAAAGCAATGAGGAAAGTCTGGTGACCCCCAAACCAGTGATGATCCTCAACCTCCACTCAAGCTCTGCCCATCCTCCCATTTGTCCTGCCCTTAACTCTGCCCAAATAAGCTCCTCCTACTGTCTGCTCTATCTACCACTCCAAAATTATACGTAGAGCAAATACACCAGTCACACAAAGAAAAATAAAATAAAAAGAGAGGAAGTAAATAAATCAAAAGGAATACACTGAATTTAAATCTAATTATTGACAGAGGGTAGTATATTTAACTTCTATTCATATTTTTCTGCTTTACGTTGCAAGCCGAGATATATCTGAAATCCGTGGGCTGCTTAGAACTTTTCTTCATAATCCTTTGCTATATCAAGCTTATATTTAGTCTCGTTAGGAAAGGCTTGGAGAAATACTGCTGTAGATGTCCCTGATCAGAATATAGAATAAAATCCTGCCATATTTTATAAAAGTCAGATGTTTTGCCTTTGCCTTTAGCTACTTTCAGTTGGTTCATCAATTTTTCTGGCATGGCTATTTGCCACAATTCCATATACCATGATTTCAGGGTTATAAATTCTGCAGTTTTCCAACTTTTGGCTGTAACTCTGTGACAACAATGCCCCCACACCACTCTGAAATGGAGGGAACCAATATTCTGACAGTGATGGGGACACTGTCCTACATGCAACACACACAATGAAGTCAATACTGCCCACCAATTGATGAGCTCTGTTGGCACAGGTTGCATTGACCCAGCAGCTATGAGTCCCTGAGTATCCCTGCAGGAAGTGGCCCAATTCCCCTTATACAACACACTGCTCCCAAGGACCATTTTGGACCACACAACACTCAAAGGGAACATTTCAGCCACATAACAGAGCAAAATGGTTGGTGAACTGGAGGTGTTCGTTCAAGCACCATCATGGAAATGAGAGAAGCATGGTCCCACTCACTTTCTGCTTGCAAGACCAGAAACTGTGGGCCTTGCTAGACGAGGTCTTAGCGCGCTGTGAGGCCCGGTTTCCCTGCTGTGCATCCAGATGATGCACAGGGGAATCCGGGGTCAGGCCGCGCTAAAACCTCTCCTAATGCGCCATAAGTGAAGTCGCTTATGGCGCGCTTTTTCCACAGTCCTGGCCTGAGGCCGGGGCTGCGGAACGTCTAGCAAGGTCCGTGGCTTTTTGTGGCTACTCGCTAGCCGGGAAAAGCCACGGACTGGGCACAGCGCTCATACGAGCGCTGTGCCCATTGGGCCGGGGGGATCCCGGGGGGAGATGGGGGGGAAGGCCGGACCGGCAGGAGAGGGGGATGGCGGAGGGTGGCACAGATCGGGGATGGGGAAGGAGGGTGGGGAAAGAGTGGGCAGGAGGCATGGGAGGGGATCAGGAGCGGATGGGGGGGCTTAAGTAAAAAAAAACCACTTACCTTCTCCGGAGTCTTCGGGGCCCACGTGGCCCCTTTAACAAAAAATAAATTTAAAGAAATGGCTGACGCTGCAGGGCTTCCGGAGTCCCTGTGTGTCGTGCGTGTAGGAGGCGGGGCGGCGCGCGCTAAAGTTAGCGCGCCATCGCCCCGCCTCCTTGCCGGCTTATCCAGCATCGTCTAGCAAGGCCCTCTGATGCAAGGGACAAAAAAGAAGCAGCTCTCAGGACTCAAACCCAGATTGTAAATGACACAGAGAGCCACTCTTACCTGTTCAGCCACCTGTTCAGTGACATCGGGGGCCACTTGTCTCTCTGCAAGTCACAAATGCCAGGAAAGCATGAGCTGTAGGGCAAGCGCTAGCCCGGTGGAACCACTCAGGCTTTATGTGCAGGGGAACAGTGTGGTGTAGTGGTTAGACTGCTTGATTTCAAAAGGGGCATTGTGGAGAGGGAAAAAGTGCAGAAAAAGGCAACTAAAATGAGGAAAGGTTGCAAGAGCTGGGACTATTTAGCTTAGGAAAAAGGAGATGGAAGGGGAGACATGATAGAAGTGCACATTAGGCGTGTTGTGGAGAAAGTGGGTAGGGAAACAATTTTCTCCTCCTCTCATAATTCTAGAACTTGGCATCATCCCATGAAACAGATTGGTGGGAGATTCAGGACAGATAAAAGGAAGGTCTTCTTCACACAGTGCAGAGTTAAACTATGGAATTCACTTTCACAAGTAGTAGTGATGGCCACTAATTTGGGTGGCTTTAGAAAGGATTGGACAAATTCTTAGAGGAGAAGGCTATCAAAGGTTACTAGTCCAGATAGCTAAATGTTACTTCTGATATCAGGGCAGTATGCCTATGTACATCAATTGCTGGGGAATATGGGCATTCATGTCCTGCTTGTGGGTTTCCTGAGGGCAGCTGGTTGGCCACTGTGTGAACAGAAAACCGGTCTAGATGGCCCTTTGGTTTGATCCAGCATGGCTTTTCTTATGGACTGGGACTCAGGAGACCTGAGGATTCTAGTCCCACTTGGCCATGAAACTCACTGGGTGACTTTGGAACAGTCAGTCTAACCTACCTCAACAGGGTTGTTGTGAAGACGAAATGGTCTACACCGCTTTGAGCTCTTTGGAGGAAAATGTGTGTCAAGCATAGCATTGCACCCTGGGTGTTGTACATAATAATAATAAAGAGACACTCTTGGAAATAGGGTGTTGACTAAAAGCAGGCATAACAGTTAAAAATAAGCCAGCACCCAGCTCAAAAGAAATATGTGCCCATTGTCTTCCCAAGAGATGGAAGGTCCTTGAAGTGTTAGCCAGTGTTTATAATAGCTTTCAAAAGGATCGAACCATGCATTTCAACTTTCATAAAACACTTCGATAACCGCTTGATTGTCAAACATTGCTGCAACTGTTGCTTTTCTTAGTGTTAACTAAATGCCAAAAAGAGCCACATAAGTCAAACTCAAACTCAGAGAAGTAAATATAAACTGAATAGGTGCAAAGTCAGTTTATTCTTTCAGAAGGCTTTCAAAGCAAAGGATATCTGGAGGTTTATGCTATTTTCTGCTGCTCTGCAGTTTTTCTTGCTCACATGTATTTCCCAATATATATTTTTGATATATTTTTCTTTTCTTTTTTTGTTAACCACCTTGGATATCCTTTGGGATGGAAAGGCAGGATATAAATATTTTAATAAATAAGCAAATCTGTAACAAAAATCATAGCACAAATCCTAGTTTCTTATCTGGAGGGAAGCGCAAATGATTCAATGCATATAGGTATAATCTTTAATTCTCTTTTCTTTAGAGGAAACGTTTGCTCCAAGTTTTCCGAAAACCCCAGGAAGGATCTTATTTAGTTACAAATAGATAGGTAAGATGCTGACTTTATACCTGTTTGGTTTACTCCATCTGTGGTATCCTGTGCTTTTCTTGAAGCTACGATTCGCACCTCCAGGCTCTCTGAGGGCAGGTCTAGATGGGGTGCTATCCCGGGGATCATCCCGGGATCGTCCCTGTGCATCCACGTGACGCACGGGGGATCCCAGGAGCAGGGAGGGATGATCCCTCTCTTTTCCCGGGATATTGCCCTACCCTTTAATCCCGACTTTTCCCAGGGTCTTGGGATCATCCCAAGACCACGAGATGTGTGGCCAGCTGTCCTGGTTTCATCTCGGTTCCCCCCACCTCACCCCATCGGGGGTGGAGTGGGGGGAGTGGGAGGTGGTTAGGTTTTTTTTAAAAAAAACCCTCAGTTTTGCGATGGGGTGCTCCTGCACTCTTTTTCAATTAAAAAAACACAAAACAAAATGCTGGGCATGATGTCCTCTTCGTCCCGGAACGTCGCGCACCGCATGTAGACACCCTGGACGATCCCAGAAGCAGGTAAGTCAGGGATCGTCCCACCTCCCTCCTACTACAGCATATGGTGTAGACATGCCCTGGGTAGCCAGATAGGGAGACATTTTGTATACACAAGATGCAAAAACAAAAGAACTGAAACTGTGTACTACCAAATGGGCTTTGGCTGGACAGATGAAGAGCTGCTAATTTAGGCCAGAACTACGTTAAGTAGGACATGACACTTTGAAAGTGGTTTAAAAACTGAATATGGAGTGTGATATTCCACTATGAAAGCAGTATGAAAGCGGTGTATGGTATGTGTCAATGGGCCCCAACCATTGTCAGTGCACTTCAATTCCGCTATAAAGCAGCAGTGTAGCGTCTGCCTTTTATATACTGCTTTCATACCAGTTTCATAGTGGAATATCCTGCTTGGTGTAGCTGAGCCCCATGCATAGTATTGCATTGTAAACAACTTTAGATCTTAACTCTCAGTTAAGATCAGGCTGTTAAAAGATATTGTAATTGCGAAATACCATGTCCGCATTGCCTATTTTATTCCTTTTTAGCTGCCATTATAAAAAGAGTGTGTATACCGTGATCCTATCCTCCATATGTGCAGGCTTTTGAGAATCATAGAATAGTAGAGTTGGAAGAGGCCTACAAGGCCATCGAGTCCAACCCCCTGCTCAATGCAGGAATCCACCCTACAGCATCCCTGACAGATGGTTGTCCAGCTGGCTCTTGAATGCCTCTAGTGTGGGAGAGACCACAACCTCCCTAGGTAACTGGTTCCATTGTCATACTGCTCTAACAGTCAGTAATTTATAGCACCTTTGGATGTTTTCCTCTTGGGAACATATGTATGTGCATGTGTGTATAGATAGATAGATTTATAGCTTAGTATGTCTATGAATGTGGCAGAAAGAATCAGATAAAGCTATTGGACTTAATTGCAAAGGCAATTTACAAAAAATGTGAGGGAAATTCTGTCTTAGGCTCAAATTTGAAGTTGCCTTTAAATTAATTGCAAGTGTGCACTTAACTCCCCCCACCCACCCCCACACTACTGAAGTGCTTATCTTTCCTTTTCCCTCCTCCTCCTCACTGCCTGGTAGGCCAGGGATACTTTCTAAGTAGCCTATTGTCAAAATAATTCATTGCCCCTGGGGAAATCTGAGTTCAGAAGCAGCGGCCTTCTCTGGTTCAACAGGGGTCAGCCACATCAAAGGGAGAAATAGATGTGTTCATTCTCAGGGGTGGTATTGGCGTGTAGGCCCCACTCTTGAAGCCGCCTGTTTTCTCTTTCAACCCAGGGCAGGAAATCTACTTGAAGCTGGGAAGCTGGCAAAAGAAAAGCAGGGCGAAAAGATAAAGGGCTATGTGAGCACATGCAAGTTGCCCTCATTACTCAGTAGCTTGCCACTGAAGTTCCACTAGAGTCAATGGGACCAGTGTCTTCCTGCAGCAATAGAATAAATATGGACACCTGTTGTATCTTTATAGTTATAGGCACTTCCTTGTTTTGAATTGTAGAAAGGTTTGTCCTGAGAGGACCCTGGTAGAAGAAGGGGGAGGTAGGACAAGAGAGAGATAGAGAAAGAAGGAGGAAGTGAGTGGAAAGGGAAACAAAGTATATAAGGGCGTTGCTAGACCTACCGGGTGTTCCGTCGTTGAGGAGCGGTGAAAGCGGCTTTTCCCGTTCAGCCGTGACGCCTCATGATCCACACCTGCCTTCGATTTATGGCGGAAGTTTGCGCCGGTTGTGCTGCTGCCGCCGCGAGAACGGTTGCGCAGCCACACCGGCCTGATTGCCGCGGTTTTTTTTTTCGCTCGCTGCACGGTTTGCGCACGTCCGAAAGACCGCAAACTTGCGCAGCCGTCAGCGATGCCGCCGCCGGCCCTGGCGGCGGCAGCGGCGGCAGTGCCAGTGCCAGCTGAAGTGCTGCTGGTGCTGTTGAGGGTCAACATTGATGCGCTCACTTCCTGATGGGGGTCGTGGCGGGTGTCATATGACCCGAGGTCAATCGTCTGCATGGCCACTCTGTGCCTACATCTCCCATCATGCCTCTGAGGTGTCGGCGGCGATGACCGCCTCTGTGCCCTGTGCCCCATCCCAAGGAGCCAACCCACATCTGGCCGTAGCCATGGCAGCAGCCCACAAACAGCTCTGCCCTCTGCCAGCCTGGTACCCACACTAACAGGCAGCGTACAGCACCGCCATTATGCGGCCACGGTAGCTGCCCACCGCAAGGAGTCACCAGCCACTTTTCCGGTCCTCCGTTCCTGCGCAAACTGTCACTGGGGAAATAAAAAAAAAAAGCCGCTCCGCCGCGCTGCCCCAGCTGGCGGACTGCGCGCAAATGGCGGAGGCGGCTTGACCGAAGCCGCTGACCACTCCCCTTAGCACGCCTTTTCCTGACCAGTGCCGACCGCAGTGACCTCACATCCTCCCACACGTACTCCGAATTACCGCGGGACAGCAGGAAAAGGCGCACTACAACTCACTTTTTTAAAGTCGGGAGAAAGAGGCTTCACCGCGGGATAACGGCGGATCCTCGTGAACGTCATCTGGAAGCCTCGACGTGGCTGCGGAAGGTAACGCGCGCTAGAGCCTCGTCTAGTAACGCCCTAAGAGTTTAAAAATAAAGTGAAGACCAATTTGCATTCAAACCTTGTTTTGGGGTTCTCCTTCAGATATATACACACAAACAAATAAAACCACATGCACACACACATACACACATACTGGGCCTGTTCAGACCACACACTAAGCCATGATTAGGCTGCTAACCCTTTTGCAGCATATTGTTATTGAGTGTGTTTAAACCATGGTTATGTAGCCACCAGGTTCACACGACACATTAAGGCCATAGCTAGACCTAAGGTTTATCCCTGGATCGTCCAGGGGTCAGATCTGTTCATCTAGGTGACACACAGGGGATCCAGTGCTCAGGCAGGGGCGAACCCTGGATGATCCCAGGATAAACCTTAGGTCTAGCTGTGGCCTAAGTGATGGTTCACATAACACGCTAAGCCATGATGTTTAGCTCGAAATGCTTAACCACCATGGCTTAGTGTGTCACCTGAACAGGTTCACACACAGATATGTGTCCAATGATGCTGTTTTATGTGCTGGTGGTACTTTCTCTGAGAGTGGGGAAGATCCACACAATCAACCAATCCTAGCTGTTGCAGATGCTCCAAAGAGGCCTTGGCCAGATCTACACCTTGTGTCAAATCATTACAAATGTGTGTGTGTGAGGGGAGGGGGAGCAAAAAGTAACATTATGAAAGCAGTATATGGAATGTGGCTTGTGCCCCAACATCGGCGTACTTCAATACCTCTATAAAGCAGTAGTGTGGTTTGGCCCTTACTGGATACAGATGCCTTTGTCATGTAAAGGTTAGCTGAAATGTTCGAGATCTCTGAGCTCTTTCTTTTTTTCACTCCTATAGATTCACTTTGCAGAATTTCCCCTGAATATTCTCTACTGTGGGGTGTGTGTGTGTGTGTGTGTGTAGCTGCCGTTCCATGTCTGCCCCCACAGACAATATCCTGTAAGTCCGGGGCATTGTGGAAGATGCAAAATGGTGGTCAGGCTGCCAGTGCAGTTGCTAGTACTGTCACTGAGGAAAAACAGAGAGATTTTGAGAGGCCATTTGCACACAGCATTGTGTTACTTTTTAAAAAAAAATTCAGGAAAGTTTCCTTTTAAAAACAAACAAACAAGGTCCTTCCCAATTGATATATACTGTTCTGAATGGCTGACCTTTAGGAATGTTTACGTCACACATCCGCACAATGTTCAAGGCAGCTTATGATTAAAATCACCATAAATACAAGCCACCTATGGTCACACACAGCAGCAATTAAACTTTTCCTCCTTTGCCATCCATTTAAAATAATTGTGTTTATCTAATTGAATGATTGCCCAAGCCCATACGAATGATTACACAAGACACTGTTCTGCTATTTGGGTTTCTAATCTGAAGTCCTTGCAATACCCTGAGGCAGTTAGTGCTATGGTAAGAAAAGCTGTTTAAAACACACACAGAGAGATTTCGTACCTATTGCCATAATGATGATGGCTAGTATCTTAATTTCGCTGTATACTGTAAATGGCCTGTCATGTTACCAAAAAGGCTAGTAGAGAACTCTAGGAGAAACCTCTATATACATATCAGTAGAGTTACGAGCAAACAATCCACATTAGAAGACCTTGCTATACGTAACATTTGTGCCAGAATAAAGCAATCCATTGAACTAGTTAAGGGCACTTAAAACCCTGTTCAAATATCTGGTGCTTAATAGCGCTTAGCTGTGGACTAGGTTAAACTCTTGTTTATTTTACCAACCTGATTTCATCAGACAAACCAAGGGGTGAGTGGAGATCTATCGATATAACAAACCTTTTCTGTCCAGGGATGTTTCTCTTTCCTGTACCCGGTTCTACCATTCCTAGAGGTTGGCTGAATTTGCAGGAACAAGCTTAGACCTCTGGAAAAGAGCATTTGCACTGGTGATGTGCTGTCTAAACCATTTAATCTCAGTGATCTGCTTGTATGAGCAGTGTAATTGTGGGTGGGTGTGGGTGGCATGAGACCATGGCCCTTTCTACACCTAAGGATTATCCCAGGCAAATGGAAGGATCGTCGCTGCCTGCTCCCGGGATCCCCTGTGCGTCATTTGGATGCACAGGGACGATCCCGGGGGGAAAAGCAAGTGTAGAAATGGCCTATAGCTAACCTTCCCTAACATGCTGCCCTCCAGATGTGCTGGACTGCAATGAGTTGCAGTAGAAGACATAAGAACATAAGAAGAGCCCTGCTGGATCAGACCAAGGGTCCATCTAGTCCAGCACTCTGTACACACAGTGGCCAACCAGCCGTTGGCCAGGGATGAACAAGCAGGACATGGTGCAACAGCACCCTCCCACCCATGTTCCCCAGCAACTGGTGCACACAAGCTTATTGCCTCAAATATTGGAGACAGCACACGACCATCAGGGCTAGTAGCCATTGATAGCTTTTGCCTCCAGGAATTTATCCAAACCCCTTTTGAAGCCATCCAGATTGGTGGCCATCACCACATCTTGTGGTAGTGAGTTCCATAATTGGAAGGAACATCTGGAAGGAAACAGTTGGGGGAAGGCAGACTGCTATACAGTCATATTCCATGATTGGCAAGGGAGCCCTGCCTCCCATGCGTCCAAATTGAGGCATGCCACAGTTGCTGAACACATATTGAGAGGATTGCAGTGGTGAATGAAACTGCAGATTCCCCTACATGATTTATTAACCATATGACAAAATGTTGAAATATATATAATAAAAACTTTTAAAAACTACTTTTGGGCCATGTGTAGTTTTTAGAGGAGATATATATATATATATATATATATATATATATATATATATTATAAGCTTCTTGTCACGTGTGTCCTTTTATACTAATAATAGAGAACGGACCTAGCTTCACATGGGTTGGGAAGAGCCCTTAGTTTGGTACGACAAAGACTTAAGTCCCTATCAGAGTTGGAGACATTGTGCCAGCCCCACTGAGTGAAGACACGCCCACTGGAACCCCTAGGCATGGTCTCTGCCATGGAGGCCTTAGCTAGACCTAAGGTTTATTCTGGGATCATCCCGGGGTCATCCCTGCCTGCTCCTGGGATATCCTGTGTGTCATTTACATGAGCAGGGATGACCCTGGGATGAACCTTAGGTCTAGCTAAGTCTGGAGTTCACCTGTGTATTGCATTTATGTTATTTTTTATCCAATTTGAGTGTCTGTTTACTAACCGCCATTGATTTTATAGTGCTTTTTGTATGGTTAAAAATTGCATCTCTACAGCACTGAATCATCATATCAAGTTTGGTTGAAATAGATCAAATGGTGTTGAAGCTATAAAGATTAAAAACAAATTCGATTAGCCATCATTTTGTTTCAAGATGGTAGACACAATTTTGTATAGCTAATATCTGTTTGCTGCAGTGCTGTATCATGATGCAAAGTTTGGTTGGAATTGATTAACTGGTATTGAAGAAGTAAATCTGTAAAAAAAATTGATTGGCCACCATCTTGTGTCAAGATTGCAGATGAAATGTTCACTGTGCTTTAACCATCCAGACAGAAGTAGAATAAATAATAAAAAATGGCACAAAGGCAGTAAATATCTCGATGTTTTGACTGGCCACCATCTTGTTTCAAGGTGGTGGTCGAAACATTCAGTGCCTAAAACCATCACAGATAGAGGTAGGGTTTTAAGGACCAGGTCTGGAAATAGCAGATTTTGCCCCATACATGCTAATGGTGCTATTAGCGTGGGGGGGGGGATGCACAATTTCTGGACCCTCCAGAAATTTATTTATTTATTAATTGCATTTGTATACTGCCCCATAGCTGAAGCTCTCTGGGAGGGTCACAAAAGATAAAAACACTTAAAAACAGTATACAAAAAATTTAAACCATGCAAAATACACATATATTTAAAACCACTATAACAATTTTACAAACGATGAGCCAAAAAACAGACCCAGGTTCATTACATATTACTAAATGTCTGGGAGAAGAGAAAAGTTTTGACCTGGCACCAAAAAGATGACAATGTCGGCGCAAGGCGGGCCTCGTCAGGGAGATTGTTCCACAGTTGGGGGGCCACCACAGAAAAGGCCCTCTCTCTTGTTGCCACCCTCCGAGCTTCCCTCAGAGTAGGCACCTGGAGGAGGACTTCTGGTGTTGAACGTTGAGTTTGGGTAGGTTCGTATTGGGAAAGGCGTTACATCAGGTATTGTGGTCCCAAACCGTTCAAGGTTTTCTTATTTCTGCCAATCTTGGGGGTTCCTCAAGAGACAAGACCTGTTGAGATAGGGTAGCCACTTGTAAATTGGCCAAAAAGAGGTCATGCAACTCCTGAAAAGAGAACATGAGAACATAAGGAGAGCCACAGTGGATCAGACCACTGGTCTATCTAGTCCAGCATTCTGTCCATACAGTGACCAACCAGCTGTTTGTGGGAAACCTACAAGTAGGACAACAGCACTCTCCTACCCCTGTTCCTCAGCAATTGGTGTACATGGGCATAGGTAGCAGATAGACATCAGGACTAGTAGCCATTGATAACCTTCTCCAGGAATTTGTCAAATCCCCTTTTAAAGCCATCCCATGGGGTGCAGTAATACTGTAGCTACAAAGGCTCTGTGAAAGTTTTTTCTCTGAGGTGCTCTCTCACCTTTCTGTGGTGGACAAGATGGCCTCTTTCTTCTGAGGCAGTCGCTATTGAAAATCAAAAGGAGCTCTCCCTGTGGGATAATTAGTCCAGGACAGCTTGGCTCAGGCTGGTAAACAATGCGAACGAAGGGTTCAAAGAAACCTTTTTTGATATGCTTCAGCATGTTCTGTTCTCTAATGTTTTGATGTACACAGAGGCCTAGAAAGTTGGATTTATATTCTTCTTCCTTTGTAGACGGAAGCTCACATCGAGCTGGAACATTTTGGACTGAAGCTTAAAGGAGAGGACTGTTGCTACAGTGGGATTTTACTGTGAATTTGTTTCTTACAATTCATCTTCATTACTGTAATTTGAATTGTAGAACTGGTTAAACAAACAAATGTCTGATTTGTGCGCTCTTTCTCTCTCTGCACATTTACATACATGCTCCCACTAATAAAAATATATAATGCTCTGTTAATATAAATATTTGCCCTCTGGGGCCACAGTTAGACCTAAGGTTTATCCTGGGATCATCCAGGGTTCGCCCCTGCCTGAGCACTGGATCCCCTGTGTGTCACCTAGATGAACAGGTTTGACCCCTGGACGATCCAGGGATAAACCTTAGGTCTAGCTATGGCCTAAGCATTCTTTGAAGAGAGTCCCATTACAGGCTTGGAGTAAAATCCATTTTAAAAAATGAATCTTAATAGTGGAGAACAAATTATTAACAAACCTTACCTTAAAAGTGTGTTTCTTAACCCAGAATGTGAAATTTAGCAAATTTAATCAGGAGTTACAGCTAAATGCCACTTAAATGTGGTTTTTAAAAAATCTCTTATGAATTAGTTGTACTTTCAAAGAATTTTGGCTCCCAAATAATGCTTTTTTGCATTGCATGTGTCAAAATAAAAAATTCTCTCTCTCTCTCTCTCTCCTTTTCTTTTCATGGATCCTTTTTACATAAGCCTGATTTGCATGCTCTGCCCAAGTTTCTTCCTACTTTGGAAAGGATATAGATCAGAAACAAACACACAGAGGCTTATAAGTGATTGCACACTGGACCAGTTTTGGCAGCCAATGAATGATGGCTTATTTGCCCTCCTATTAAAAATGCCTGTTTAGAAGAGACGTTCTCTTTTTTCCAAGGCTCTTTTACATCATCCTAAACTGCAGCTAAATGAAAGCGCACTGCAATCTGGTCTGATAGAGCTCCTCCCTCCCTGCTGTGCCTTACATCTGTTGTCCTCCCAGCTCAAAAAACAGGGCCACATATACGGACACAGCTATTTATGACACACTTCTAAGCATACGAAGCTGGCTTTTAATGGGGCTGCTCACACAGCACACTAACTCCTACTCAATTGTTTTGAACCATGGGTTGTTTGTTGAATTATGGATTGGTGTGTTGTCTGAATGCGGCCAGGGTGGCTTGTTATTTGTGCAGTGTGGCTTATTTTGCTCAACAAGCCATCCTGAGAACCCATGATTTGTTGCTGGGTTGTTCAGGGTGGTTAACATAAGAAGAGCCATGCTGGATCAGACCAAGGGTCCATCTAGTCCAGCACTCTGTTCACACAGTGGCCAACCAGCCATCGGCCAGGGATGAACAAGCAGGACATGGTTCAACAGCACGCTCCCACCCATGTTCCCCAGCAACTGGTGCACATAGGCTTATTTCCTCAAATATTGGAGATAGCACACAGCCACCCTGGCTGCATTCAGACAAGATGATACCCTACCCTGCAGAAAACGTGCTATGTTCCGACAACTTGGTAATACACAGTTCAATAAACAATTCCATGGTTCAACGCAACCCACACATTGTATGACCCACTGGGTCAGGTCGTCTAGATCAGTAATGTGTGTTGTGACTAGCAACACTTCTTCAGAGTTTCAGACACCTGGTCCTGTTACCTGAGAGCCTTTGGGATGGACAACATGCGGCCCGTTTGCTGCATGAGTCTGGCCCTCCTGCACCATCACTGCTGAATTTGACTTTCCTTGCAAACAAGGCATACTGGGATGATGGCCTTAGCTAGACCTACCGGTAAGTCCGCGATGGAAGACGGGAGATCCCACGATGCGAGTATCGCGGGATGTCTCCCTTGTTTACATGTCAGGTGCGACGATCTCCGGAGGAGAGGTGTTGCTCCCGCCATTTTTTTTTTTAAGGAATGGAGCACACGAACGCTCATGCACAAAAGTAAGTGTGTGTGTGTTTTTCTAAAAAATTAACTTCATTTTCCTGTTCCCCCCACTCTAGCCCCGATGGGCGCAGCTCCCGACTCTGCGCGAATAATCGTGCGGAGTTGGGTAAAGCCGCGGAAACGGGCCACACGCTTGCAGTGGGCCCAAAGTGTAGGGCTTTATCCCGGGGCCAGGGAGGGATGATCCCTCCCTGAGCCCGGGATCCCCTGTGCGTCATCTGGATGCACGGGGCGATCCCGGGTATCAGCCTGAGATAACCTCAGGTTTAGCAAAGGCCTGTGACTCTTGTTTGCAACAGAATTGCACTCCCAGGAACTTCCTGGGGGAGTGATGCTGCTTGCAAACAAAGCGCTGATGTAACTTCTACTCGTGTGGGTTCTATGGGGCTTAATTAGAATAAACTTGCAAAACAATATAAATTGAAACAAATATGTCTTTAGTAAACATCAGTTTACAGAAATATGCCACAAACTGTCCTTCTGTGTGCAATATATATGTATATATATATCTCGGATCTCTTGTAACCCAGTCCCATGTGGTTCTGTATCTCCAGGCGCCGAGTATTTTGGAAGTCCCTTTTGTAGATTTTTTTTAAACTTTAAGTTCACAGGGCAATCCCCAATCAGTAATGCAACATTGTAGTTCAAAGTATTAGCCCTGCAATAATATAATTAGGACAAATATCGAGGATGCAAAAAAAAAAAAAAGATTCCCCATCCCCTTGAAATTCTACTGTACGCAATTAACAGTTCAGTTTTACCTTAAACAAGGTGATAAGAGCCCATAATTAAACAGCAATGTTCCAACATGCAGCTTTCAGCAGAACAACTAGTTCTCTTTTTTAGTTGTTTCTTCTCTGGCCCCCCCTCTGAGTGAGAGCCCTGCCCAAGGAACTAAACCATCTACCGCATAGGGGTTACACTTATTCTTTGCATATCTTGTATGCAAGGAAAACCACTGCTTTTTTTTTTTAAAAAAAAAAAAACCCACCACAGCAAATTTAGCATCAGTGCCAGAGGGGTGGGTTCTGGGAGAGAGCAGCCAACGCATCCCCCAGACTACTGAAGTTTGCCCACCCCTGTTTTAGATGAAGGTGCTACCCATTGATTTTGGGATTTTATCCATTGGAAGCGCACTATCTTGTCCCTGAGCTACAGGCTGTTTCTAAAGCATCATATTTTTAAAGGTATTTTTTTAAAAAAGGAAAGAAATTGGAAGAGATGGGCAACTCATGCTCCGCATTTTGAACATCAGCTCAAAAAAGAAGAAGAAAGAAAGTAAAATGCACACAGTGCGAAATGAACAAACAAACTAGAAAACTCCAGTCAAATTAAAATTATCCCATGACCGCTTAAGCTGTTGAATGCCAGCCCATAGAGGAAGGGAAACTATCTATCTATCTATATTTATTTATTTATTTATTACATTTATATACCGCCCCATAGCTGAAGCTCTCTATATCAGAGATGGTTACATAGGTGCTTTGAACATTTTCGGATGATACTTTGACTGACATCTAGGGCATCGTCTTTTTCACCCTAACCTTATTTGGACATTCAAAGACATACGATTAACCTTGCATGCAGATGGAGAGCAGAACTGTGCCTGCTGGCCCCACTCTCTCCGTCCTTGCCACTCCACCCGTTCCAACTGTCCATCTGTTGGGAGAAGAGGGGACCCCGTTCTACGTGCTGGACTCCCCCATGGTTTAGAACCCAGTCATGGGGAGATTCAATGTATGTAGAGCAGTCTTCCTTCTTCACACCGCCCGACTTGAAGTCAGCAGGGAGCAGGGCAAGCAAATGTTGGAGGAGGGGCAGGGGAGGCCCCACTCCTTTTTCACACGCACATTCTGAAAACCATTTTGGTTGGTTTGTGTTTCTCTTGAGGGCCTCATTCCCTCATGGGTCATCTGTTGGAGGCCATGTGTGTCAGTGGTGTGTGGAGCCAACACCAGCAGGGGGCAAGACCAGAGGCAAAAATGGGTGAGTGTTCATCCCTTTTCATAGAATCATAGAATAGCAGAGTTGGAAGGGGCCTACAAAGTCCAACCCCCTGCTCAATGCAGGAATCCACCCTAAAGCATCCCTGACAGATGGTTGCCCAGCTGCCTCTTGAAGGCCTCTAGTGTGGGAGAGACCACAACCTCCCTAGGTAACTGATTCCATTGTCATACTGCTCTAACAGTCAGGAAGTTTTTCCTGATGTCCAGCTTTCCTGATGTCCAGCTTTTCTCTTTCTCTGTCTCTTTCCCTTCTCTCCTCTCCTCCCCTGGGCAAACAGGCTTCCGGGGAAGGAACCAATCACCAATGATAAGGCAGCTTCATATGTTCAGCTTGTGGCTCATGAAGAAAAAAAAATGTTCCTAGCCAGAAATCGGACCCGATGAGCATGATTGATATGGATGGGAATATGGATCCAGGTGGACAGTTTGGATGGCTTTAAAAGGGGGTTAGACAAATTCCTGGAGGAGAATGGCTATCAATGGCTTCTGGTTGTGATGGCTGTATGCTACCTCCAGTATCAAAGGCAGTATACCTATGAGTACCAGTTGCTGGGGAACATGGGCAGGAGGGTGCTGTTCCACTCATGTCTTGCTTGTGGTTTTCCCGTGGGCAGCTGGTTGGCCATTGTGTGAACAGAATGCTGGACTAGATGGAGCCATGGTCTGATCCTGCAGGGCTCTTCTTATGTTCACATGTTCGCAGGTGCATTCAGAACCTGCTTCTGCATTGCTGATCTTCCTTTCTAGATGGTGGCTCCATACCTTTTAAAAAACACATGCGACGCCACACAGCACTGTTCAGAAAAGAACACAAAATGCTCACAATCGTATCAAAAATATTTTATTTATTAAAGTAACAATTGTACTAAACAACCTATACTTGAAAGGCGTTGAATAATTGCTAGAATAAATACAGGCAATTAATTCAATCTTTTATAAAATGAGAGGATCTTTATTTGACACTTGAACGTTATTTCCCCAAAGCTTTAACTTATACAATATAAATAGTTAAAAGGCAAAGTCAAGTTTCTTTTTTCCTATTTGTGTCATGTGCTTTTTTCGTCTTTGTTTGTAGAAGTGTCTAATACTGATCCACTTGGTCACCAAAAAGGATCGACCCCCAACCCCCAGTTGTGAGCGTATATAAAGGCTAATTTGCAAGCAAATGTGTTATCTCCACATCATCAGACAAGTAATAAAAGGTAGCCGGTGTGTTGCACATTCCACAGCAGAAGGGAGCCCTATTCAGGCATTAGTAAAAGTGACATGCGAACAAGCAAAAGGGTCGTGGTGAGTAGTTCTGTCCCATTGACTTGTGCACCAATTATTCCCTCCTCAGGCGTCCGTGCATACAGCACAGAAGTCTGCCAGAAGGGAAGCTGTGCTATTGGAGTTCCAGCTCATGTGGAAGTCTTCACCCATACAGCTGTATGCACACACAAAAAACACCCCTTCCTGCAGATGTTCATGCTGTATGCGCAGATGCCAGGAGGAGGGGGTGGAGCCATTCTGCACGGCCCCATTCCTTGCTCTCATGTTGCTTTCATCAGTTTAGATAATACCCGAAGAGGGCTAAAATCAAACTTATATTTGCATTAGAATGACAAAGACATAACCAGATGGGCTTCTTCTTATTTTATTCTTTTACCACAGTGTATGTCCATGAAAGAATCCAAAAGGGTATAGATCAGTATGGTGCTGAGATTGTCATTCTTTACTAAATATGCTTAGGGATTTCTATTACATCCCTTTGGCTATGCAGGAATTGGGACCCAAAGTTTCCTTTTATCAAAACCAGAATTGTATTTATAGGTGCAGTTTAAAAACACATGCACACAAAACATCAGTGTGTACAAATGAACAGGCAATCTGCTACTGTATAGAGTCTACACTACCCCGCTTACCTGGGAGTAAACCCTACTGAACACAATGAGACTTATTTATTGTTTATTATTGTTTATTACATTTCTATACCGCCCAATAGCCGGAGCTCTTATTTTTGAGTAGACATGTAGAGGACTGTGCTGTAAGTTGGGTCTTAGCTAGACTTAAGGTTTATCCTGGGATCGTCCCAGGGTCATCCCTGTTCATGTAAATGACACACAGGGGATCCCTGGAGCAGGCAGGGTATGACCCGGGGACAAACCCGGGATAAACCTTAGGTCTAGCTAAGGCCTAGGTCACACTTAGTCGCATTGAAATAAGTCATGATTAACTTTCATCCCATTGATTTCAGTGTGACTAACATAGCCTGGATCCAACCCAATAAACTACTCAGGAAGGTAAGGAATTGCCATGAGACTCCACCTCATACTTTATAAACCTTGCCCATTGTTCTAATCTGGGAAGAACTTCTTCATGAGATTGGTGTCAGCCAATTTGAATAATTAGCCTGTTTAATATTTAGTTGTATTGCCAATTCTGAGCATTCAAAAAGGATGTGTCACTTTCAACTAAGCATTGGTTTGATATGAACATGCTGTGATTTACTTTTGAATCTTCTAATTCTGGATCTAATTCCTGCTTCATTGCTCTAAAACTCAGAGAGCTAGAAACTTGGGGCTACTTTTTGCTTTACGACTGCAAGTACAGAACAACTCCTACATGTCAATTCCATATTTGAAAAGATGCAAGAATAAATCTGATGTGGTTCAGCTTGTTCACAGCTAAGCCTGCACAGCTAGTTGCCAGACTGCTTCAAGAGCATCATCCTGGTCCAGTTTTCTGCTGGTGCAGGAACTGCCTCCTAGTCACACACAGGGCTCGCCCACCTGCAAATGTTTCACCATGCAGTACAATGAACACAAGGAGTTACCCTGTCCATTGAAAAGAATGGGGAAACCCACCTGTGAAGGGAGATGTGAAGGGATGGATCCAGACTTAGTCCTACTTAAAGTAGACCTACTGAAATAAAGGTCCCTTGACTAGGCCGTGACTTATGTAAATCATGTTGTTTTCAGTGGGTCTATTCTAAATAGGACTACCTTTGGATCTAACTCCAAAAAGAGTGCCATTGAACATGCCATTTGGCTCAGCAGTAATTACAAGTAGAATTAAAGCTTCCAGTTCAGAGAGGGTAAAAGTTTTGATGAACTTGAACCCTCATTTTATAAAGTGTGGTGGTAGAATTCTGGGTTGTACCACTTATGGGGTGGGGGTGGGGAGGCACGTACCATTTTTGAGAGCTCCGCAATATAGGAAACCTCCCTGAAAGTTTGTATTAGTATTAAGTAACATATCACTAAAAAGGATATGCTAAAACATCGAGCATCAGATGAGCATTTTATCGCATGCTCGTTACAGGTCATTCACGATTTTTGCGGCTGCTTTTGACGCGCCGTCTGCCTCACGCACATCTCTTGCACCTTCTAGTCTTTTTTCCATCATAAAGTAAAACAGGAAACAAAAAACAGATTTTGGGGGGCTATAGCGAAACTTGCCGCCATTTCCTGCTGTGTGCAGGAGAAGCAACCCGATAAAAATGCCACATGGCTGTTGCTTGCTTCCTCTTTCTTCCCCGTGTGAAGAAATAGGAAGCTGTTCGTCACTATTGTGGAACAGCAGCAGAAGGCAAAGAGATGGTAGGGAAATGCAATTCCACCCTCCGCATCTGATGATGCTCATTGTCCCTGTAAGCTGAGCAACTATATACAGGCTGTTATTGTTTTTTCAATGCAGGAAGATATTTATAGAGGGAAAGAAATTAAACATTGATTCCACCCCTGCACTCTGGAGTGGGAGAATCCTCTCCCATGGCTGCCTATATCTAACCAGGCCTAAGAAGTAGCCTTTCAGGTCAAACCCTGCACCAAATGAAGCCTGTCCAATAGCTCAGCGACTCCATATGTAGGGTGACCATATGAAAAGGAGGACAGGGCTCCTGTATCTTTAACAGTTGTATAGAAAAGGGAATTTCAGTGGGTGTCATTTGTATGCATGCAGCACCTGGTGAAATTCCCTTGTCATTACAACAGTTAAAGCTACAGCAGCTCTGCCCTCTTGACCAGATACAAAAAAGGACAGGAGTCCTGTAGCTTTAATTGCTGTGATGAAGAGGGAATTTCATCAGGTGCTGCATGCATACAAATGACACCTGCCGAAATTCCCTTTTCTATACAACTGTTAAAGATGCAGGAGCCCTGTCCTCCTTTCCGTATGGTCACCCTATCCATATGTATTCAAGATTTCACCCAAGTTCACAGGATTTCTCAAATGGAAGGCAAGACAAGTACTCCAGCAACACTGTTCAAGTAATGGGAGTAATAAGAAAAATGACCAATACCGGGAGACATTTCATTAAAATAAAAATAAAAATAGCAACATTGCATTATGCACATGTTTGTGCGGGAGGGAAGGGGCCTATTGAGGCACATTTTTAATCTTCAGATGTGCACCATTTGCCAGAAGTTATGTTTCCTCTTACAAGATTTCTGGGGGCTGGGGGTGGGAAGATTGCACATATCTATCCCTTTGGCCTTAAAGAGCACAAGCCCCGAGGAAACTGTTCTGCATAACCAGCATAGAAATGAATAGGAGTTGTGCATGATGACCATTTGGGTGTGTGTGTGTGTTTGGGGGGGGACCTATATGGCCAAATGAGGACTAAGCATACTCAGTAGGCATTTAATGCTGATGATCTGTTGGAAGAAATAATGGTAAACCAAGGAATGGAGTATCCTGGTCGAGGGCATGGCTGGCTGGCTGGCTGGCTGGAGCCCTGAACAAGAGAACTCCATGCTGCAACATTCTGTGGCAGCTCCTTGTTTTGAGCAGCTCCCATTCATTTCAGTGGAGACTATGCAGAAAAAACTTCCAGGAGGAAAGTGCTCTTCTTTGTGCACAAAGATTTTGTTCTCCAAAAACTGACAATGATGTTGGCGTTTGCAAATAAAATAAAAATAAAAAGCGCACATTTTAAATACTTTCACAGAAATAACCATTCATCAGTTTAAAAAGTACAGAGAAAGTTTTATTCTTTCCATTGTGAAAAAAGAAGAAGAAGAAGAAGAAATCAAATCAGCATCTGTTTTCACATTGTGGGCAAGGTTTTTTTGTCTCTTTGTTTTGAAAGTAGGGATTCTTCAAAGCCTATTTAGAAAAGGAGAGAGGCTGTTAAGAATGGGGAGGGTCGGAAGAGTGTACTTTTTTGGCAAAAATAGAAAATGAGATTTAAAAAAGAACTAGTGTAAAAAGTAAACAGAGACAAATAATTACAATTATATAAAAATACAACTTGGTCACCAAACCTTATAAAAATTGACTTTGGAATTACATTTGG
The DNA here is from genome assembly GCF_023053635.1 of Elgaria multicarinata webbii. Classification (NCBI taxonomy): domain Eukaryota; kingdom Metazoa; phylum Chordata; class Lepidosauria; order Squamata; family Anguidae; genus Elgaria; species Elgaria multicarinata. The sequence goes on from NC_086177.1 coordinate 98,223,305, forward strand.
CAGCCTGACACACACACACACACATCCACACACGACACACACATACATGCACACCCGCACATCCCTTCCTAGAAAAATCACAGAACAACGAGAAGTTCATAAATTAGGTTGCAAGGGGTTACCAGATCCTTTGCTTGTGTCTCCAAAACTCTCTTTCTTCCATGTCCGTCCACATGAGCATGACCAATGAGGTATATAGGACGCTAACACTTTTGGGTGTACGCACAACAGAAGAAAGTGCATCATTGGAGACCACCCACAGGAATGGGTTGAATCCATGAGATTTTGTCCCCCACCCCCCCAAAAAGGCACAATCACATTTTAATTATTATTATTATAATTATTATTCTTTCCTTTTTTTTCCTTTTCCTTTTTTTTTTTTGCTTTGGCATGTTCACGAAATTGTTAATGTTCAAGTCCCAGCAGCAGTGATCTTTTCCCCTTGATGATATCAAATTCAGTGCCACAAACGCTAGAAGGTTCGTCATCAGGTCGCTTAAAAAACTTTCCACGGGCAGCAAAAACGGACAAAGATGCAGTGGTCAAATCATACGTCCAGCACCATGTCATACTGTTGCTCTTTCTTCCGTCTGCCACATTTGGTGATGAGAACCAAGTACAAAGTCAAAAGCATCACCCAATAGCACGCGTAAAGTATCGTACCGATGATCAACACTGTCTGTTTCGATTCGGAAAATGGCTTTTTGGATTCCTTGTATACTGTGAAAATAACACCACCTAAGAGGATTGTAAACCAAACGGACACTGGGATGAGTCCTATGAAATTGACTACAATTGTTTTTCTGCCCGACGTGCCCCACCCTGCCTTGTTTATCGTTGCTATTGCAAACATCTTGGCCGGAAGTAAACTTGACATGTACAACACTGAGTAAAGGGACATAAACACCATGACAATGTTCCCTCTAAGGCAGCTGGCAAAGGAAGACTTTATGAGACCCACAAGCTGGACTGTCAACAGAAAAAGGAGGATGTTCCACAGCTTCCCCCGGTAGAAAAGCTGAATGACAGTGGCGATAAGAAAAAAAGGGAAAAACCCAGTGATGACAGCCTCGTAGGTCATCCACAAGTGATGCTTGTGGAACCACATTGCGTTGTATAGCCACTCTCGGAAATAGGACTTACTCCAACGGGTCTGTTGGTTCAACCACCTGAGATATTCTATGGGTGTTTCAGTAAGGCACTTGGATCGAGCTGTATATTTCGTTGCATAGCCAAGGCTCAGGACCCGGTTTGTGAGATGTCTGTCATCTCCAAAGCTGCACTGAGATCCCATGAATTCTTGATTGTACCAATCTTCCACAAATTCGTGGAGTAAGGAGTTCCTGTACATTCCCAAAGGTCCGCTGATGCATTGTACACAGCCAAAGTAGGATTGGCAGGCTCTTTCGATATTAAATGCCATCCAGTATCTTACGCTGCTGAGAAAGGAGATCCACGAATCGTACTTGTTCAGAATCTACAACCAGCAACAATGAAAAGAAAGTTTTAACATTAGTTCCTAAGGAAAAGAACATATGATTTTTTTTTTTAAAAAAAGCCATAAAGGAAATGTCATAAAAATAACGCTGCCAACATTATTTTTAAAAAAATATTTTGACCTTTTATTTCTCTTTTTCTCTCTCCTCACCCAGGCTATGTTTTCACACACTTTGTATTGGTTCTCATATGCATAACACTCACTTCTAGCATTTGGAATATCCTGCATGTGTAGGAAAACGTTTTCCTAGGAAGAGCCATCAACCCATGGGAGAAGTCAATCTGGGGCTACAGTCAATTGTAGCCAGGGCCAAAAGTGGGCAGATGTTTGCAGCATTACCTAATATTCTCTCCAACCCACATGAAATTAAGAACATAGGAAGCTGCCTTCTACTGCATCAGGCCATTGGTCTCCAGGGTTCCACTTTTCCTGCTCCCCTACTTGGAGATGTTGGGGATTGAATCTGGGACCTTCTGCATGTAAAGCATGTGCTCTACCACTGAGCTACAGAGCCTCTCCTAAGTGCCTCATCCAGGCCATAAATTCCCCACCCCACCATTAAAGGTGTTGTCTCACTTACTGCTGGTGTTCCATGGTGGTGTGCTCAGGGGAGGGGGCAGCATAAACTGTAAAGCATTTGCTGCTGATCATGAATGAAGGAGAAGAAGGGGCCAGAGTGTTCACCAGTTGGTGCCACTTGGTAGCTGTGGAGGAAAGGGCATGACCAGGACAGCATGGTGCAGATGTCCTGGGGAGCTGCCATCAGGACTCAGAACAGAGTGCTTATGGTGTTACCATGCATCTATTCTGGGCACTGTTACTCACTCCTAGGTTGTCCCTAAGCAGTGTGTTTCACCCCACTTATCACCCACATTGCCATATCTGTGTTATGCTTTTGTAATCTAGTTATAGTCTTCCTATAAGATAGGGCCTATATAATTTTGAAAAATGAAGGTTGCCTGATGACTCTGGCCTTAGCTAGACCTAAGGTTTATCCCGGGATCATCCCTGTTCATGTAAATGACACACGGGGGATCCCGGAAGCAGGCAGGGACGACCCCGGGACGATCCCGGGATACACCTTAGGTCTACTTAAGGCCTACGTCTCCTGAAATACAACCATTAATTCCAACTTTTAAAAAGTTAAACTTCATGTGGAGTAGGTCTCATAAGAATTGGAGTTGACTTAAAAATAATGTAATTAGCACTCTCTGGCCCCCCTGACCATCAGTCATCATTTCAAGACCATTTGCAAATACATTTGGATGCATTTGACACAAACAGGCCTCTGGAGTCAAAGCTCAAGGAGGTTTTTCAGATTAACAGAAGGGCTGGTTCATGTAATGCAAACTCCTGCGCAGAAAGAAATAGTGTATATATTGTAATGCATAAACAATGGCAACACATTCATGACTCTCTTGTTGGAAGTGTGTGTGTGTGTGTGTGTCTTTGTGTGCCTGTGTGTGAGGGGCAAAAACACAACTTTGCGGGTGAAGGAAACTGTCCCCACTTGACGTCCAGTGCTTTCTTGACCTGTGCATTCATAGATGGAGAAAATATATATTTGCTATTTCCTACATGGGGAATCATCTTTGCTTGCGAAATTGTAAGGCAACACATTAAAGTGGTCCTAAGTGAAGCAACAGTCTTTGATGTCAAGTCCATTAAATGTCAGAAAAGTTGTTAGATTCACCTGTACATCTCCCCCAACGCCTCCAACCATTGGATCTTCTTCTAAAACCTTTACCATTTCCACTGATGAAGCTGGATCAAGCATTGTATCAGAATCACATACCTGTCCATAAAGAAGAGACATGTAATTAAGGAAGATACCAGAGTTAGGATTGATAGAAAGTAAAACTGGAAGCAAAACTAGAAGTGACTAAATATAATTCTGATTGGATTGTTGATTCAACGTTTTATGAGTTTCACAAATACTGAATTTCAAAACAAATTCAGTCAAGTTACTGTGACTTTTTAACAGAGAATCATAGGATATGGGTGGAAAAACTTTTAGAAAATTGGCAAAAGGAATTTAACTTCACATTAAAGCATAGAGTTTATGGGAAAATTTGAATTCTGAATGGCACATTTTAAAATATTCACATTTTCACAGTGTAGGATTCAAACCCACTCCTTCAGAGTTCAGTTGAGTTTTTCACATCTCACTCAGCTCACTGTAAAAACTCCCCTCAATGGAATTTGTATTGTTACTTCTTTTCAAATTGTACTTGCATCAGGCTAGTGGGCATATTATTTATTTATTTATTTATTTATTTATTTATTTATTTATTTATTTATTACATTTCTATACTGCCCAATAGCCGAAGCTCTCTGGGCGGTTCACAAAAATTAAAACCATAATAAAACAACCAGCAAGTTAAAAGCACAATTACAAAATACAGTATAAAAAGCACAACCAGGATAAAACCACGCAGCAAAATTGATATAAGATTAAAATACAGAGTTAGAACAGTAAAATTTAAATTTTAGTTAAAATTAAGTGTTAAAATAGAGAATAAAAAGGTCTTCAGCTGACGATGAAAGGAGTACAGTGTAGGCACCAAGCGGACCTCTCTGGGGAGCTCATTCCACAACTGGGGTGCCACAGCGGAGAAAGCCCTCCTTCTGGTAGCCACCTGCCTCACTTCCTTTGGCAGGGGCTCACAGAGAAGGGCCCCTGTAGATGATCTTAAGGTCCAGGCAGGTACATATGGGAGGAGGCGTTCCTTCAAATAACCTGGCCCCAAACCATTTGGGCTTTAAATGTCAATACCAGCACTTTGAATCGGGCCCGGACCTGGACTGGCAGCCAATGAAGCTGGAAAAGGACTGGCGTAATGTGATCTTGCCGGCCAGTCCCTGTTAGTAAACGGGCTGCCCTATTTTGTACCAGTTGAAGCTTCCGGACCATTTTCAAAGGCAGCCCCACGTATAACGCATTGCAGTAATCCAAACGAGAGGTTATCAGAGCATGGATAACTGTAGCTAGGCTATATCTGTCCAGATAAGGGCGTAGTTGGTATATCAACCTAAGCTGATAAAATTATTTAAATGAAATTGTGGTCCTGTAAGTACTGTGATGATAAGTGAGGAAGTGAGGCAGGTGACTACCAGGAGGAGGGTCTTTTCTGCTGTGGCACCCCGGCTGTGGAATGAGCTCCCTAAGGTGTTTTGCTTGGCACCTACATTATATTCTTTTAGATGCCAGGTGAAGACCTTTTTATTCTCCCAGTATTTTAATAGTCTATAAATTAATTCTAAGTTTGCTGTTTTAAATTTGTATTTTAAATTTGTATTTTTGCATTGCTGCTGTTTTTATCTTGGTTGCGCTTTTATATTGTATTTTATATTATGGTTTTATTCTATAGGTTTGTTTTGAATTGTCTTAAATTTGTAAACCGCCCAGAGAGCTTCGAGCTTCAGCTATTGGGTGGTATAGAAATGCAATAAATAAATAAATAAATAAATAAATAAATAAATAAATAAATAAATAAATAAATAAATAAATGTCTGTTCCTAGAATTAGATGTATTTATTTTATTAGCACATTGGATCAACTTGGAACAAGGAAAGTGCACTTGAGACGGGGCACAGAGAAGTGTGTGTGTGTGTGTGTGTGTGTGTGTGTATGTTTGTGTGTCTTTGTGTGCCTGTGTGTGAGGGGCAGGAACACAACTTTGTGGGTGTTCTGCACTTTTCCTGATCCCAGTTGACAGAAGGAAACTGGATGTATTTAGTGCCCCCAGTTCAAAAGTTTCCCACTGTCCTAAGGGGGGAATGAATGATGAGTGAACCTACAGATGCTTATAAAAATTGGCAGAGGAACTGGGAAGAAATATGATAGCTCTTTTTTTTACTCACAGAAGGTTTAGCCATTCGTGTGTGTGTGTGTGTGTGTGTGTGTGTGTGTGTGTGTGTGTGAGAGAGAGAGAGAGAGAGAGAGAGAGATTGGATTCCAGAAGCTGATTCTGCCATCCAGATCCCTTTGAACTTGTGTTTCATGGGGCGCTATACTTCAAAACACTCATCCAGAACTGTTTTTTGTAATCACTTACTCCTGTTTCTAGCATTTAATGTTGATCTGTTTGTTATTACAGGCATTATCATATGCTCATGTTGTTAGTAAAGGTTTTCCTGGTCTCACTTCTAGGATGTTTAAAATGTACCCCAGGTATGGCTTTCTCTTCTTTGAAGAGTTCTTGTAAATATAAGTAAAATGTTACACATTTGTAATGATTTGACACAAGGTGTAGATCTGGCCCCAGTCTTCCTTCAAGGAGCTCAGAGTGGCATACATAGATTTAGCTACTCTCCCAACTTCCAACCCCATTATACTCACAACAACCCTGTTAGCTTGAGCTTCACAACCCAAGCAGGGATTGACACCCAGGTCTCTGCAGGCTAAGACCTTAGCTAGACCTACCTGATAGCCCGCAACGGAGGAGGGAAGATCTCGCGTTGTGTTTAACGCGAGATCCCTCCTTTGTTTACACGCGAGGCGTGATGACCTCAGAAGGAGAGGCATCGTGCCTGCCATTTTAAAATTTCTTAAAGGGGAAGCAGCGCACGAATGCTCATGCACTAAAGGTAAGTTGTTTTTTAAAATTTAAGTTATTTTCCCCGCTCCCCCCACCCTACCCCCGATGGGTGCATTGGCCCTGAGGTGTGCTGCGCCCCGTGTGAGTCTCCCGGCTCCTCACGAGGAATTGCATGGAGCTGAGTCAATGCGCGGCACCCGGCCAAAGGGCAGGGCGAGATCCCAGGGCAAGGGAGGGATCATCCACAAGATGCACAGGGACAATCCCGGGTATCACCCCGGGATTTTGCCCAATCTGGCTAAGGCCTAAATCTCACCAAATAGGTACCAGTGCACAAAAAGGTAACAGTGTCCAGCCCTATGCCATGGAAAGCTTCAGCAACTGTTTTCTGCATGTTGTATTTCTGTTAAAGGGAGCAGGGTTGGCCGGCAGTGTTCCTGGACAGTTGGCAATCATAGCTTTTCACACATAGCTTTTCCTGGGATTGGGGAGAATAGGGCAGCCACGTGGATGCCTTGAGGGCCCTCACATCCTATGCCTTTGAATTGTTGGTTACAGGATGGAGGACTAAAATTATGAGTGGGAGGGCAAGCTCATCATTCCTTTGCCCAAAGAGAGTGTGGTGGCCACTTAAGCATTGCCAAAGGAGGGGCAACACATCAACAAAAAAGAAGGTAAAAGAGGCCCCCAATTTGCATAGCTTTTGCATATGCTAATTAAAGTGCACATTTAGAAATAATAGCTAGAATTTAAATAGAAGTACAGTACATCTCACCATAGTGGAGAAGACTGACCAGGTGACTTGTGTGCCTAGCACAATCTGCCGTCAGCTAACTGTTGATGGGTAACTGTTCTGCCAACTTCGTATGGTTCTTTGGTTTAAACCAAACTTGGACTGGACACCTCTTCAAACAGAAGACACCTTCAAATAGAGGACTGTCCTCTGCCAGATCTCCATACGACAGGACTTTCCTACTTAAAGCCTAGCCATCCTGAAAAAGAATCTATTGTGAGCCTGTCTTCCCCCATGACACAGCATATGGATCTGCTGTCATGATGCAGTAAATGGTAACCAAGAAGATGCATTTTGAAGACCAGGGTTGACCTGTAGGCCAAAGCCAGCCAATGAAGTAATTTTATTTGACTTCTTCTGAAGCATCTGTCTCTCTTGCCCCCCTAGAATCATAGAATCATAGAATAGTAGAGTTGGAAGGGGCCTATAAGGGCCATCGAGTCCAACCCCCTGCTCAATGCAGAAATCCACCTCAAAACATACCTGACAGGTGGTTGTTCAGCTGCCTCTTGAAGGCCTCTAGTGTGGGAGAGCCCACAACCTCCCTAGGCAACTGGTTCCAATGTCCTACTAGGGAGGCTGTGGGCTCTCCCACACTAGAGGCCTTCAAGAGGCAGCTGGACAGCCGTCTGTCAGGTATGCTTTAAGGTGGATTCCTGCATTGAGCAGGGTGTTGGACTCGATGGCCTTTAGGCTCCTTCCAACTCTACTATTCTATGATTCTAGGGGGGCAAGAGAGATAGATGCTTTAAATTAAATTTCATTGAACCATTTCTGTTAATATTGCAGCAGTACCCTCCCTGGATATTCCATTCCCCTTTAATGACTCCGATCCAGCAAACAAAGAAGTGACTTCTCTACTCCTTGCACTCTTGTGTGATGCAGAGAAGACTACGCTTGAGCTTGTTGGACAAAGACTTGGACAGAATAGGCCTATCCTATGAACCTATCCAGTGAGTTAAGATCTTACACACACATCCAGAAGCCCAAGTTTGACCCTGGAAGTGGTCTGTGGGTACATTATACAGCCACTTTGTTGAATATAGGCTGTTTTGATCTGCAGGGAATCTACACTTGTCTAGATGAAACGTAACAAGTTGGCAGAGATGACGTCAGCAGTCACGTGATGCTGTTGTTGTTACGTTTCTTCTGACTTTTAAAACCGTTCCACTTTCCATTAAAATCATTTTAATACTAACAATGTGCCCCAACCTTTCGTTGTTTTCAACGCCGTCTTTCAAAGTCTTTCAAGTGAGGGCTTTGCTAGACGAGGGGAGGGAGAGCTGGCACAACGCGACGAGGGGGAGGGGGAGGGAGGGCGGTGAAAGAGGGGACAGAGGCTTAATTTTTTTAAAAAACCGCTTATCTTTCGGGGCGCACGTGGCCCCTTTAAGACGCTGCAGGGCTTCCCTCGTCCCTACGCGTCGCCCCGCCTCCCTGCCGGCTAGCAAAGCTCAGAGTCACAGGAAGAAGGAGGTTTACTTCAGAGACGGTATGAGCATAATGAAGAACGTTCTAAAGAAGAGTGTGCCGGGGTAAAACGATAGAAGAAAAGGTATTTCGGTTGACTGGGCTCAAGTTGCATTTCGTAACGTAGCAAGGAAGGACGCAACAATGCACTTAAACAACGGTGTAATGAATAGTGTAGATCCCCTCCTGGTCATTGCATGGATGGACAACTTCCTGGGAACTCTACGTACAATATCTTGAGCTTCACATTGAAAGAAAAGTAGGGATGTAAATATACTAGAATAAGTGCTTGTCATTGGATTTCACTCGACTTTCCTGTAACTAGGGATATTAGAGAAGAGTGCTCTGTTCCCTTCCATTTTGATACTGCATTGGAACTGCAGTATCAACAGTTCTCCTACTGAATTTTAATCAAGATGTGATAAAGGTTAAATTTGTTGAGAATGTGGGAGGCGTTTCAGGTGAAAGGTATAGGAAAACACTGAAAGCTAAGAAAACTAATGTCATGGGACATTTGTATCCCTGTCTTTCTTTCAACATGAAGCTCAAAATGTTGTACATAGAGTTCCCAGATGGTCAATCATCCATGCAATGGCCAGATCAGATCAGTTTATATTCAGCAAGGTGGCTGCATAATGTGCCCTCAGACTGTACAGGAATCCACACTCTTTCTCTGCCCAGAGTGTAGAAAACAATCCGAGGCAAGTCTGGCATAATGGTGCATCAGAGAATCCCCACAGGAGAAAAGTCGTTTTAGGTGGTGTAACTCTGGAAGAAGTTTTGGGGGTGTCAAAGTTTCTTCTGTGTCCTAGACCTCCTGAGCAACTCCTTAAGGATCTCTTGCATCCCTTAGAGACCCATCTTTCTTCTTTTACCTTCCCCTTCTAGGGTGACCAACTGTCATGATTTCCCTGGATTTGTCCTGGTTTTTGCTCTATCCTGCGTGTCAGGGGAGATTTCAGTCTGTAATTTTCTGTAATGTCCTGGAAGGGCATGATTTCTCCTTTAAGGTCCCCATTAGTGTGGTGGGGGAGAATGATGCACTTTCTGCAGGTGCATCATTTTCCCCCACTGCTCCAATCGGGGCCTTAAAGGGGAAAGCGTGATTCCTGAACATTATAGAAAAGGGTCCTATTGGAGCACTCGGGGTGGGGGAATGACAAATTTTCCTCTTCTCTGCTCCAATTGGGGCCTTTAAGACACTGATTGGAGTGGAGGAGGGGCCCCAGGAAAACACATCATCTCCCCTCCCACGCACACTGGGTGTCCTCTTTTCTTAAATATGGTCACCTTCCCTTCCCAATAACAATTTACTAGTATATCACAACAACCAAATTATAAATAAAGTCAATAGAGCTGAGTGATACAAAGGCATTTAAGAAAATAAAAGTTTTTTTTTTTTAAAAAAAAAAAACCAAGTCCCCCTACCGTAGCTGCACTTAAACTTCCCCAGGCTGCTGTTTCTCCATGCTCCTACATTGAACGGGGGGTTGGACTCAATGGCCTTATAGGCCCCTTCCAACTCTAGTATTCTATGATTCTTTGTCTCTTTGGCTGGCTGTTCCTGGCTGGCTCTCTCTTTTTATCCCCATCTCCCCAAACAAAAAGGGAAACAAAGCTACTCCTCTCAGGGATACCGTCTCCCAACAGAAAACCTCAGACTTTTAACTTGCTGCTGCAGGCCTCAAACCTTCACAGGGAAAAAGGTACATCTCAGAAAACACTCCTGAATGACTGTGCAGGGACTATGGAAAAAATGTTTACAAAAGTAGTCTCGCAATGTATCTCAGCAATCCTCAATCTGGTGTCCTCCAGGCGTGTTGGACTGCAAGTCCCATCATTCCCATCCGGTATGGCCAAGGGCTTTGCTTGTTGGGAATGATGGGAATTGCAGCCCAGGTTGTGGAAGGCTGACATATCCCATTACCCACATGGCTCTGTCACTGCAGTGACTGCAGGTGATGACTTAAGCGCAGAGAAAATACATGTGAGGATTGACTCAGGTAAATTCTCAACCTGTCCCAACATCATAATAGCTCCCTGCACCCACAACACTTCCCCTGTGTTCCTATCCAGCCTATATATGATGGAATGAATACATTCCATGCCGCTTAGTGGAGAGTGTAAGGAGAGGAAATACAGTTGGATAGAGTCCAGAGCACTCAAGATTCTGCTTTTGTCACTAATAAGAACACAGGAAGCTGCCTTATAATGAGCCAGGCCATTGGTCCATCTAGCCCAGTATTGTCAACACTGCCTGGCAGCGGCTGTCCAGGATTTCAGGCAGAATTCTTTCCTTGCCCTACCTGGAGAGGTCAGGGATTGAACCAGGGACCTTGTGTGCTCTACCATTGAGCAACACCCTCTGTCCTAAGGGCCTCATGCAGGCTACAGTTTCCTCAACCCAGGATTAAAGGTTTTGCCTCACTTACTGTTCAGTGGTGGTTACTCAAGGGAGGGGGCAGGGTAATATAAAACACTTGCTGCTGATCATGAATTAAAGCCAGGGTGTAGAACCTCTGGCCCATGGGTCTAATTTGGCCTTCAGGAAAACCTCACACACAGCAAAGACTGGTGCCCGGCCCAACAGAGTCCTGATCTCGGGAGAGGAGCCACCATGGAACTTTTCACGGCAGGGGGAGGAGCAGTTGGGAGATCTACAATTGGAGTTCTGTCTCTGGCCTCAAAGTGGGGAGATTTGTTGCATCTTCTGGCACTTCAGATGCTGTCCAGAGGCCATAGCATTGTGCTCTAAGCTCAAAAGAGGAAGGCTGGGATAATACAAATGCAATTAATACAAGTAGCTTGCAGGAGTGAGAAGCAGTTCTTTGTGTAAGCCTTTGGGTTTGTGGTTGTTATTTTTTGGTTCCATTTTTCAGGCCCTTGTACAGGGGGCGGGGGGGAAATGTCCGTCAGATACAGCACAGCTGGTGAATAATCCCAGCCTGCAGCTTGTGCTTTGGAAACGGGGGAGTGGGCCCTGCCTAATTCATTTTTAAGTGAACGGTGTCACAGAGGCTTTAAAGGCCAAGCTTTTGCCTTGAGTGAGGTAATGCAGCTGTAAACGATGAAGCCAACACTCCTTGGCTGAAGGATCTCTCTTGTTTGTATTTCTAAGCTCCCCCCCCGTGCCCCCCACTCCTCCCCACCCAGGCCTCTTCCCCTCCCTGCTTCTTAACAAGTTTTTATAGGACTTTAAAATCTCTCCATCTTCGTGGACTCTTCCAACACTTTGAGAGACGCTTTTTTGAGCAGCAAGAGCGTATGTACTCTGAGGCCTCTGAGTTTCTCACAGAAGGAATGGCGGCCTTCGGAATCCCAATGTATGTCGGGCAAAATGGTTTTGTTTTGTAAGGTGTTTTTTTTTAAAAGCAACAACAGGAGAGGCCATTTTTAAATGAGAGGTATCTGTTGTAAAAATTAGGGAATATGGCGACCGGAATTGCATGGATCTAACATTTAAATGTGAGCACACAGGTCCTCTCACACTATAGTTGCCAGCAGCAGTCCTGAGATTCCCCTCCCCCAATACCTTTGAACTTGCTGATTTGGGGCGATTTGGCCCCTGCAACATCTCTTGTTCATTTCCACAATGGCAGTTTGCCCATGCCCTCTCATAGAATCATAAAATAGTAGAGTTGGAAAGGGGTCTATAAGGCCATCAAGTCCAACCACCTGCTCAATGCAGGAATCCACCTTAAAGCATCCCTGACAGATGACTGTCCAGCTGCCTCTTGAATGCCTCTAGTGTGGGAGAACATACAACCTCCCTAGGTAACTGGTTCCATTGTCATACTGCTCTAACAGTCAGGAAGTTTTTCCTGATGTCAGCCGGAATCTGGCTTCCTGTAAATTGAGCCCATTATTCCGTGTCCTGCACTCTGGGAGGATCAAGAAGAGATCCTGGCCCTCCTCTGTGTGGCAACCTTTTAAGTGTTTAAAGAGTGCTATCATGTCTCCCTTCAATCTTATCTTCTCCAGACTAAACATGCCCAGTTCTTTCAGTCTCTCTTCATAGGGCTTTGTTTCCAGACCCCTGATCATCCTGGTTGCCCTCCTCTGAACCCCCTCCAGCTTGTCTGCATCCGTCTTGAAGTGTGGTGCCCACAACTGGATGTAATACTCTAGATGAGGCCTAACCAAGGCTGAATAGGCTGGGCCACTTATGCATCACAAGAAGAAGAAGAAGAAGAAGAAGAAGAAGAAGAAGAAGAAGAAGAAGAAGAAGAAGAAGAAGAAGAAGAAGAAATGCACCGCAAAAAATAGGACAAAAGAGGACACTTGTTTGCATAACATTTGCATGTGCTGATTTATATGTACAGATTCAAATTTAGAAATAATAACTAGAATTTAAATAGAAATACAATACATCTCACCATATTGGGAAAGATTTACCAGGTGACCTGTGTGCCTCCTCAGTCTGCTGTCCAGATATTTTAATGGTCAACTTCAAGTAAAGGTAGCTATATAAGGCAGAAGCCTGAGTAAAAAGGGGGACTAAAAGGCAGGGTGGTGGAGTGGGCGAAAATGGGTGGCTATGGAAAAACCCGTGCTCACATCTAATGGTTCTTTAAACTGGACGGTCCTACAAAGGGAAGATACCTTCAAACCAGTGGAGGCTGGTGGCTCTGATGTCAGTGGGATGGTGAATCCGCTCCGGGTTTCAGTCAGAACCAGTCAAACCTCTAAAGGAGCTATGCAAAACACCTTGGATAGCTCCTTTAGAGTTCTGACTGTTTCTGAGTGAAACCCGGAGTGGATTTACCATCCCACTGACATCGAAGTCACCAGCCTCCACTGCTTCAAAGAGCGGACACCTTCAAATAGAAGACTATCATCTGACAGCTGTTCAAATAGAGGGCTGTCCTCTGTAAAATAGAATGCTTGGCCACCGTATCTCTCCTACAAGCTATGTGGCATAAATGAAGTCTTGCTTGCTACAGCAGACAAAGTGGAAAGGCAAAGAAAACGAAGGAGCCACAATTTCAGATGAAGCAGTTATGTTAAAGGCATCTCCGCCTTGTGATGTACTAACTGGTGCTAGTTCTTCCTCTGTTAGCATTTCTATGGTGTTTCTGTTTTCACAAGGGATATTAAATACACCCCTTATCATCTCTTATGATATCTAAGACCATGTAGAAATGGTTGTAATTGGGTTCTAAACCAACAAGAACCAGATTTGTAAGTCTAGTGAGGGTTGCGCAGAAAAAGTGGATTCTCATTCACATTTCAGCCATCATAGGCTTTTCATGTGGCTGGCCAGCCAGAGGGAAAAGGAGGACACAGAACTGCATGAAATTTCCACGTGCTAATTTATATGTATAGATGCAAATTTAGAAATAATTGCTGTAATTTAAATAGAAATGCAATGCATCCCACCATAGTAGAGAAGACTTGGCCCAGGAAACCTGTGTGTGCTCTTCAGTTTACATCCCAGGTGCTGTGGATGGGCAGCTTCAAGTCCCCTATCTGCTCCCCTTATTATGGTTCCTTATCTTTAAACCAGACTCGGATTGGACGGCTCTTCAAATATAGGACACCTTCAACCTGTGGTTTTGACAGGCCTTCAATAGAGGACTGTCCTATGTAAAGTATGACAAGTCTCTAAGCCCAAAGGCAGAGAGGCCTATGGCTGGGGGGTATAGCATGCAGGATAATGAGAAACTAGAACCTGAGGTAAAGGTAGTTATATAGGGCAGAAACCTGAGGGAAAAAGGGGGGGGGTTAAAAAGTGTGTGTGAAAATGGGTGGCTGCAGAAAAACCTTAGAAGACAAGAGCTTTAAGGCTATTTTCTAGAAGAATTGTGACATGGGCACCCTGGGGTGGCAGGCAGGCAGAGAAGGTAGCTCGGAGTTGACCAAAAGTGGAGCTACAGAGAAGTTGAATCAGGGGCAAAGCTTCACTCAGGGCTCAAGGACAGGAAGGACCATGATGGCAGGAAGTGGATTGTCAGGGCAGGCCAAAGATATTTCGCTGCCTGAGGAGTCAAGGTGGACAGTATCCAAACCGCCTGAGGCAGAAAATCCCACAACCACCTCTCCAATAGTAATAATGACAATAATTTAAATAACTAACAATTTATTGCTTTTTCACGACACTTGAAAAAAGCTTCCCGAGGCAATCGCTCTTCCTGCCAAATGGTCTAGCTGGTTCTGTGGATTGTGGATGACAGGGAGTGGTTAGACACTGGATGGCTGTGGGCCAAGTAGTCATGGGAACACTGATGTGCCAGATGCTTCAAAACATTAAGGGCTGCACTGAAGGGAGAATTCTTCCAGGTGCAACTTTCCCCATCGTTGTAGCACTATGATGGGGAATCTAACACCTATGAGTGGCACCAAGCAAAGCTGGCTCTTTGATCTTTCTGTAAATCACCCTGGAAGCTCTGCTGAAGAGTGGTACATAAACCTTTATAATAAATAAGTAAGAGCCCTGCTGGATCAAACCAATGATCCACCTAGTCCAGCATCCTGTTCTCCACAGTGCTCAATCAGATTGCTCCGGTAAGGCCAGAAGGAGGGCATGAAGTCAGTAGCCCTCTTCCACAGCTGCTCCCCATCAACTGGGTGTGACATAATACTGCTGAACATGGAGTTTTCATAAAGCCACTGTGACTAGATTGCCATTGACAAGCATCTTCCATTAATTTGCCTAATCCCCTTTTATCACTATCTGATGGCCAGCGGCCATCGCCACATCTTGCGTCAGAGTGGATTGTCTACAAATAATGATGCACTACGAGAAGAAATACTTCCTTTGGTCTATTTTGAATCTCCTGCCAATCCGTTTCATCGGATGACACCACATTCTAGTACTATGAGAAGGAGAAAAACTTCTCTCTGCCCACTTTCTCCACATCATGCATAATTTTATACACCTCAGTCATTTTACACACACACACCAGTTGTCTTTTCCCCCCAAGCTATAAAAGTCCCCAAACATTATGGGCAGGATCTACACTACTGCTTTAAAGTGCTTTATAACAGTTTTGACTAGGGTGACCATGTGAAAAGGAGGACAGAGCTCCTGTATCTTTAACAGTTGCATAGAAAAGGGAATTTCAGCAGGTGTCATTTGTATATATGGAGAACCTGGTGAAATTCCATCTTCATCACAACAGTTAAAAGTGCAGGAGCTATACTACAGTGACCAGATTTAACAGAGGGCAGGGCACCTGCAGCTTTAACTGCTGTGATAAAGAGGAAATTTCCCCAGATTCCCCATATATACAAATGACACCTGCTGAAATTCCCTTTTCAATATAACTGTTAAAGATACAGGAGCCCTGTCCTCCTTTTCATATGGTCACCCTAGTTTTGACAATTGTGGGGGCCCAGGACACACTGCATATACAGTTACCAAAACTGTTATAAAGCACTTTAAAGCAGTAGTGTAGATCTGGCCATGGTCTTTCCTCACACAGAAGGTGCTCCAGCTGTATATGCTGAAATGTTCTTGTTATGCAATGGTTAGAGGTACAATGATTTATAAATCCTAAGAAACAGGGAGCCTAAGAAGGCTTTGAGTGTTTGTATTAAAGAGAGAGGAGGGGAATTAATTTCACAAATTGATTAGAGCTAACTAGCCACAGCAGAGGGTAAGAGGAGACATGGAAACTGGGTTGGATTGCTCTAGCAACCTGGCGCCCTCCAGATGTGTTGGATTGTAACTCCCATGCTGGTTGGGAATGATGGGAGTTGCAATCCAACACATCTGGAAGGCCCCAGGTTGGGCAAGGCTGCTCTAACCAGTTATCTGTGAACAATGTAAAATTGAAATGATGCTCAGCAGGATTTATTGGCTTCCTTTTTATTCCACCTTTGCTGCAAAGAGCTCAGCAATCAAATACAGACAATCTCCCCTGGAGTTATTATGCGAGGCAAATAGTAATCCATCCCCCCTGCTTTCCTTTAGAGCAATAGCCCGCTGAAAGGCTTCAGCTGCAGGCTTACACCCCTTATTCATTTTGTAGGTGCTGATGTTCCTGGCCATAGCACAGCTTAATGAGTGACAGTTGTGTACAGTGATGAATGAAGATTTAGAAACAACCACTAGTAGACAGATCTGGTACTAGCTTTGCATGTGTATACATGGGTAAAGACACCCCCATGCCCACACACACACTACACACAAATAGAGTGGCTGGATCAGAGGAGCATTAGGTGGGGAAAAGGACAGTCTTGCTCAGTCCATGATGGCATATGTCTGTTGCTATGCCTATGCCAACTTAAAGGTAGGAGATCCAGGCAATTATAGATTTCATTCACCAATTTGAGGGTGATTCTCTAAGGCTCTCTTTGGTGCATCAATTCATTGCATACTGTTCCAGGAGTTAACAGAGCCTGGGGTTATCTAAACGCTTGGAAAGCGCCAGGGTGGGTGCCCGGTGGCACGGTGTCGATTAAACGATGCAGCTGCCATCACACGCACACCCTGGGCTTTCCACTGAAGTTGTGGAGAAAAGAAGTTGGGGACTTACCCTGACTTTTTTCTCTGGAGTAAGGCAAGGACATGCAAGATGACGTCAAGACAACCTCTTGCCTCGCTCCAGAGTTGCAGTGGAGGCATGCCATGGTGGTTCGCAAATGGCTGTCCAGAAACCCTGCGTCCCCTCCTTGGTGCCAGGATTACCTGGTGTCCCCCCACCCCGGGGAGGGAAGCCACGGGTTTCTGAGGGACATGATGCCAACCCAGTGCTGGGAAGACATCTCCCCCTGTTGGGGTCCAAAACTGACTCAAGTTAGTCTACAGCCTGCTTTGGAATCTCTAGTCCTGACTCCCCACTGTGTATTCATTATGCAACTGGAATTACACCAAGAGCTAGGAATATTGGGAAGAATCATAGCTTGGTAGTAGAGATGCTACTTTACATGCATAGGATGTCAGGTTCATTCCCCAGAATCTCCAGGTAGGGTTGGGAAAGACCCCAGCTTGACACCCTGGAGAGCCTCTGCCAATCAGTGTAGACAATATTGAGCAAGGTGGCCCAGTGGCCATCAGTTTCCACTGAATTCCAAGCAGGACAACGCCTCCTGAACAGCAGGCAGGCATGTAGCACTTGCAGAGTCATTCAGGTAACTGGGGTAATAGTAAAGACATGATGGGAAGAATACCATGGATGCACCAAAGCAGTGAATTTGGATTCTGCATTGCTATCTGAACTATTTATGGTTTGGAAACCCTCATTAATTAAATGAGAATATGTGCAGAGCTTAGTGGACGGTTCTGCCCTTCCCTATTTAAGCTTTCTTTGCACCAGTGTGACACGTCATTGCGGACCATCTGACAGCCTTAACTATTTAAGGAGTTAAACCTTTTCAACAGCCCTGCTGTTTTCAGGCAGGGAGTGAAAGGGGCACTCTGTTCATAGAGGGACTAGGATGGCCTATGCAGTATCCAGCACAACATGTACAAGACCTTCTTTCTTTAGAGGCATGTTTTACTTGGCAGCGACGGAGGGCTTTTAATACCTACCTGCACATAATCCACGCTTCTCCCCAGCGCTTTGAATGCTGTGTACATTACTTCTCTTTTCCCACCCCATTTTTGCATGATGCAGACACTTTTGTTGGACAGGACCAGTTGAGTGACGTGCTGCATGCTCTCTTTATGGGACTCTTCTGTCTCATCGGGGCCTCTCTGGTGAAAGTTATTCCTCCAGATGTACGTAGCAGATTTATCCCTGCCCATGATTTCACTAAAAATGTCCATCATGTAAATATCGTCTTCAGAATTCCCATCGATTACCATAATCACCTTAATTCCAGGGTAGGTGAGCCTTTTCACTGAAAGTAAACATTTCTTTAAGTAGTTGGGGTCCTCTTGGTAGGCAGCAATGCAAAGGGCAACAGTTTTGTTCAGCTTGATTGGCGTTTCAAGAGATCGTTTCATTTTCCTGTGTTCGAGAAAGGCAAAGAGGCTTTGGATGATGAGATGAGATGCCAGAATAGCACCGTAGAGTCCAAATGAGAAATAATAGTTGTCCGTTTGGATAAACTGGTAGCCAACAATGTAAGCGGCCGAAATTCCGAGCAGAAGGGACACCCCAAATAGTGTAGTTCCAAGTATCCTCAGGATACATATAAACCTCTCGCAATGCATCTGCAACAGATCAAGAAAAAGCATTGTAACTTCCCCACTGCAAATTCTCCAATAAAAGTAGACAGTTACAAGCTACAAGTTACAGCTTTCAAATTTTGATAGAGGGAAAAATGGGATAGAAGGTTGAAAAACTGGGAGCGATCCAATAATGCAGAAAATTATTGCCAACATTCATTTGCGAGCTGGTTATAGTTCTACCCAAATTAGTTCTACCCATCACTTCTCCATCTATCTTGGGTATTAGCAACAGGCCAAATGAATCATGTTTGAGCTAAAACAAAAACAAAAAATGAATTCCTTCACCAAGGGAAATATAGCTCAAAAGAAACTCTTAAAGAAGTTATTCTCTCCTGAATCAAATATGCTTTATTTTGCACTTAAGAATTAGTCCTGTTTGATAGCTGTTGATTAGATTCTACCTTCTTGCTGTGCAACAATCAATGGTGTATTTTCTGGAGTTACCGTCTAGGTATAGTTATGATTAATGGAAGCTTTCTACGTTTTCTTCTGTCCACATTTGCAGAATTATAATTAATGAAAGCCTTCTATGTTTTCTTTGGTTACAATTGTTAAGGCTTTTTCAATTCATGTTTGTGTGTTCTACTCTTGTTATAATTAATGAAGGTTTTACTTAGATTCACAACTGTAAAGGTTTTGTCCAACTGCACATGTATTTAACTCATGGTACTACACTGTGCAACAAGTCCTAATGTTATGTTACCATCGGATATTAAGGCAGATGATTATTGTCTGAGGTGGAATTTAATGTTATTATAACTCACACTGATTTATTAAAGGGCTATTTTCCTTTTGATCTAGCATATTCCACACTAGAAAATATCTGATACAGTCCTGTTAGCACAGATTGGTAGTATAGACCTAGAGTTTTCTTACAGGATCAATTCCTTGTTTGTGCTACAAATCCAGGCAAAAGCTGCCAGATGCTCAGCTAAAAACTTTTCTTTTTCCTAAAGCTTTTAAAACTTGATGTTGTTTGGACTCTATACTGTTAGTTTACCCTACCCTGTGCCTGTTTACCCTACCCAGTGCCTGTTTGCATTCTCTTCCCCTCCTTATTGCTTTACTATGATTTTATTAGAATGTAAGCCTATGCGGCAGGGTCTTGCTATTTACTGTTTTACTCTGTACAGCACCATGTACATTGATGGTGCTATATAAATAAATAATAATAATAATAATAATTCGATTAAGGGCTCAATAGTAGGACGCAGAGTCACTCCACATGTTAGGCAAGTGGAAAATATGTCTTTGCAACCACGTATACACGTGGTAGGGAAACATAGCAAGTCCAAGATCCCTGCACTTGTACTTAAAATGCTTTACAGATACCAGCAAAAATTACAAGTCAATGCTAGTTCCCCCCCCCCCCATTTGATATGCTGTTGCCCTATAAGCGCCTGGGCTCCAAATTACCTGGGTTTATTTCCGGATCAGCACCACAGTGCCCTGCATTGCATTGTTTTCTTGGGTCAGCATAGCCTGGGTCATGTAGGGTACAATTGGTGGACAATTGAAAGCAGTTGCAGAGAAGACTCAAACAAACTAAAACTCTGGATGCCTCTCTGCTTATCTCCTCTCCGAGACAGATGTGCATTAAAGTTCTTTTTACAAATGTATTTTCTGTTGCACAAACCAAAATCCAAAACATCCCCTCTCCCCACAAAAACATTCAAAAACAAAATCTGACCAGACTTCAAAGTAATTTGCACCAAATATCCTATCCCTGCAAACGGTAGTGTGTGATTGAATACAATTTTGGGGTAACTTTATAAAACAAAACAAAATGAGCTGAATGAAATTCTCATCCATAAGCTTTGGACTGTGTGTAGAATCAACAACTGTCATCTCTGGGAGCTTCCTCAGCTCCTGCAGTACCTAGATCTATATCGGCTACTTTTGACTTTCACACTTGACTAGTTGAGTTTTAGGGCTCATCTACACCAAGCAGATATTCCACTATGAAAGTGGTATGAAAGCGGTATATAAAAGGCAGGAGCCACACTACTGCTTTATAGTGGTACTGAAGTTCACTGACGACTGTTGGGACCCATGACACATGCCATATACTGCTTTCATACCACTTTCATAGTATTATATCTTGCTTGGTGTTGATGTGTCATGGGCTCCAACAGTTGTCAGTGCACTTCAGTACCCTATAAAGCAGTAGTGTATTTCCTGCAGTGCACTTCAATATCACTATAAAGCAGTAGTGTGGCTCCTGCCTTTTAAATACCGCTTCCATAATGGAATATCCTGCTTGGTATAGATGAGCCCTTATTGTCCTACTCTTGTCCTGGAACTGCTGAATCTCAGCATATCCATCACCACAAATGACAAAATTTGCCATGTGTGTGTGTGCGTGTGTGTTTAACAGCCTTCCCAATGCTTGCATAACTTATAGACGTGGCTTCCATTGGGGGGAATGGCTTTCATTGGAATGAACTGATGCAATGTAGTGATTGTGTGTGGGTGAAGTTCCCTAGTTCAAAGCTTATGATAGCAATGAATTCACAAGGTGCTGTCATATAAACCATGTGATCTCAGTCTTGGCTTCCCCTTTCCCCAAGGCACAATGTGAGGATAATAATACTGGCCTGCTTTTTAGGCCCGTGGGAAGGAATACCAAAATAATATATGTGACATGCTTTGAACAGTAGTATTTTGAATATTATTTTATATTGCGTTAATATTGCTTTAATATTGTGTTATACATGTATTTTAGTGTGAACTGCTTAGAGGTTTTATTATGTTAAGTGGTACAGAAATAATAATAAAATCATCATCATCATCAGTTGAAATGCATCACAGTAAACTAACATTTGAGATGAAAATCCTCCTATATGTGTATTAAAGTGCTGGCATTTTGCTTTAAATATGTAATATATGTATTATGCTTTTAATAGCTAAACTCCCAAGGGTGACCCCATTCCCCACCCCCAAACGTGGCATGACCAGGAATCCTGAAAATGCATGCATTTGTAACCTCTGAGAAAGAGCAGCTTCATGTCTAAACTTCAGCTTCATGTCTAAACTTGCAAGATAAAGCCTGAAGTGCGAAGCAGCTTCACCAGTCGTGTTATTCCATGCTGCTTATACTATTATTAGCAGGTCATTAAAAAAGAAAGAAAAGAAGAGGTGACAGGCTATATATAGTCTGAGTCCTTTTAGAACTTGAAATAGAATCTGGCAACTTTTGGCATTCTTAGCTTGTCTGTCTCTGGAATCTCTGTACTGCTAAACTTCATGCTATGCATGATCTAACACAAATGCA